>NC_133660.1:216222441-216910037 GCF_037893015.1 Macrotis lagotis
AAGAGGAGATAGCTGCTGTTACACAAAAGATAATTTGTATAAAGCATTTTTCAAACCTTAAAGAGCTATGAAAATGCTAGCTATTGTTAATATTTTGGGCATAATATATGCACAATAAACATTTTATCTTTTTATGATCTTATCTCCACTCATTATGCTCTGAGTGGGATAGGGACTAATGCTATTCACCTTTGACTCTCACTCAGGGACTAGCCTGTACTAAATGTTAAATGTATAATTGAATCAACATTCATGGAACTATGATTTCATCAGTGGATGGAAGCAGAGCCTCCCACCTCACCCCAAGCCACATTGGACAATAATTTAGGGACATTAAAATCCTTGGACAAAATAACTTTACTAACTCACCCAAAATGCGTTATATCATTACTAAGTCATTGTCTCCAGGAGGGGTAATTAAAATACTTTTCCTCAAAGGGCAAAACTTGGAAGTGAGAAAAAAATCTGCTCAGTATTAGGGAAAATCTCCTAATAATGACAGATAAATGTGAGTGGAATGCAATACTTTGGAAAGCAATGAGTGCCCTTCTAATAAATGTTAGGGAGTCACACTTTAATGTCTCTTCTGACTCAGATTCAAACCTCAAAGGATTCCTGATATCATCTTGGTACAGTATTGATTCGGATCACAAACCCTCTGTGATGCAATAGCCAATGAAACTTTCCAAGACTAAAAAACTGACCATTCCCACCAGGTCATGACAGATGACTTTCCTGAGAATGTATCCTTTGGTATCACTCCAGGATTTTAGTGTAGTGTTTGAGAGAACCCAGGATCCTTTCTACCCCATTCTAGTGAGGTTCCATCATTCTCTTAAAATGCAAATACATTCTCTGAAAGGCAACTCATTAAAACATCCTCCGCTTTCAGCAGTTTAGTAGAGAGCAGAGCCTCCATTTAACAGAATTCAGGGACAAGGACAGATCACGGAGCAATATCAAGCAGTGTAGACCTAGTATGGGTCACAAATAAGAGGAAAGAACTTGGCTATTAGCCGGTTGTATCAGTACCCTAGGTGTGCCTAGGGAAAGAAGAAAGGGCAACAGAAGGGGAGGTGTGTATGTGAGCTCCTGAAGACTAAAGATTTTTGCCCAGGGCTTTTCCTGACCTTTGTATGGTGAAAGGGCCCAGTAGTCTAATAATTACAGGAGACAGAATGTTAGTAATTATTCTAAGCTTGGGTAGTAAATCAAGCTTACCAAGATTAAATACTCCCATAACAGTACAGCAAATGATGCCCTGATTGATAGGGTCAGAATGGAAGAAACTAGGCCATATATCACCTTCCCCCACAGAAAAGGTATTGGTGCTGCTCTCAGACTTTATCCAACACCAACACAGAGAGCCTGTACAAGATTCTTTCTCGGGCTCATGGGTTTTTCAAGGTGTAAGAAGCTTTAGAGATCATGAAAATCTGTGCCATTTATTTGATGGAGGATGACTATAACTCCTAATAAGGGAGAGTAATTTGCCTAAGGATACACTGTTAGGCAAAGCCGGGACTTTAATCCCAGATTCAGTAGCAGAGATGGTATTTTATTTCTTTCCAGAGCCAAAATGACCCCAGCCCTCAAAGCAATTAAAATCTAGGCAGAGAGCTAGGTCATAGTTATAGATGTATGACTACAGTGCAAAATATAAGAGAGTAAGTGACATTCGAGTAGGAGAGTTTAGCATAGCAGTTTAGAGGAGGGAGAGGCCACTGCTGAATGGATGAAGGAAATTAAGTTGGGCTTTGGTCGAGTAGGATCTCAACAATGGAGATGAGAGAGAACAGGGTAGAGTGAGCATAAGAATCAAGGTAAGAAAGCACAGAAGTAGACAAGCGGGAAATGTGTTCAGTAGAATAAATAATCTTATTGGACCCAATTAGGCAAAAGGAGATGTCAAATGCAATGTCCCAACATGGCAGATAAGATCACACTAATGAGCACCCTCTATTCTGTTTTTTATTAAGTCAATAGGTGGCCCTTAAGGATCTTTATATAAAGTTTAGTGGCCCTTGTTTCTATGCTAATTTGACAGCAGTGAAAATTGAGTTTAAACAGACTGGATGACTGAAAATGCCGGGCTAAAAAATTTGAACTTCATCCCATAAGCTATTGGAGACCCTTGAGGGATTTTGAACAAGGAACTAACCTAGTTAGAGTGGGGAGTAATGATGAGATCCTTGAATCAGGAACCAGGAGATTCATTTAGATCCCTAGTTCTCCCACTCACTAGTTATGAGACCTTACACAAGCCATTTATCTTGCCTAAATATCAGTTTCTCCTAATCTGCAAATGGAAGGTCTAGTATATCTAAGTTGTTTTTTCAGATAATATCTTCTGTTTCCTAAACTGAATTTTATTATAAATATTAATAGTTTAATATCAAATTAATTACTGTTTAGTGAATAAGTTATATAAAGTATTTTTTTACTTTCCCCCAGAAAGATAGTTTAGCAATGTAAAATGATACCAAAATAAAAATAGTATTGAGAAGTCAACTGAAAATTCTGACATTCCAATTTAGTAATAATAGGGACAGTTTCATTATTCAGAATCTATATAAAGGCATTTTGTTGCACTGGAATGAACCCTGTGGTTGAGATCAATTAACCCCAGCTTAGAACCTGCCTCTGCTACAAATAGATAACATTTATGGAGTACTTTAAGTTTTGCAGAGTATAATTAGCTCTAAGAAAGTCACTCCCTCCCCTTCTAAAAAAAAAAAAAAGACCAAAAAAGTCACTTCCTCACAGTCTAGGCCTCAGTTTTACAATCTGCAAAATATGGATGCCAAACTAAGTGATGATCTCTAAAGGTTTTTTCCAACTAAAATGTTTTTTATTGTCATCTAATATCTTTCCTAGATCTAATAATCTGTGCTCAAAAGATCCTTTGAACTCTAACATTGTAAATTCTAAGGTTCCTTTTTGGTATAGATTAGATACGTAGACACTGTGATCCCTTCTCCCTCTGATATTCAGTGAATCTATAATTCTATTTTTCAGACTTATCAGAGAGTCTCTTAAATGTTAACTTCATCATATTCTCCTTAAGCAGCCTCACTATTAATGCCATCTGGTGGCTTTTGCTTTATTCATGAGCAATGTTAATGATTAGGTCTATACAACAAATTATCTAATTAGTCAATTTGAGAAGTGTTCAGACCTTTCCCCTCTCCTTATTTCCACTCCCTGGAAGTGATGGAGTGGATGGGATAAACCAAGGTGGGTGGGATATGCTGACACACTTGATCATGGATTCTCTTAACTTTAGTATTTTACTCAGAGGTTAGTGAATGAGGTATAGCGGAATTCACAAATCAGTCCAGGAAGGTGAAACAAAATGTATATATTTAATTAACATTTATTAAGGTACTTCGCTAGGCTCTGGGGAATACAACGATAAAAATGAATCTACCCTAAAGTAGCTCAAATTTACACATGTGAAAATATCACATGATAATTTCAATACAAGAAATGATACAAGAAAACATAGAATGAGCTGAATAAGTGATAGACATAGTAAGTTCTAATGCATTCAGGAGGACCTATAGAATATTAGAGCTAGAAAGAACCTTGGGACATAGAATGACTACACTAGAACAGTCTTTGTAACCCATGAGTTTCAATCACTTCTTTTTTTTTAATTTATTTTTTATTCTCATTTTGTACAAATGTTTTTTTACATTAATGTAAAATATTCTTGTTTACAAGTAAACAAAATACCCCCCCCATGAATATAGATAGACTTGCTTGTGCGAAAAAAGTAAAGGAGAGAGAAAAAAAAATTAAAATTAAAAAAAATAATAGTAATAATTGTAGGTATGGCCAGGTGGTGCAATGGACGAAGCACCAGCCCTGGAGCCACGAGCACCCAAGTCCATATCCAGCCTCGTAAACCCAACAATCACCCAGCCATGTGACATGCAAGCCACCAAATCCCCAATGCCCTGCAAAAACCAAAAAGAAGAAAAAAAAAAGACCCAAAATAAAATAAAATAGTAATAATAGTAGAGGTGGCTGGGTGGCAGACAGAGCATTGGTCCTTGAGCTGGGAGCACCTGGGTCCGAATCAGGCCCCAGACACCCAAAGATCACCCCCTATGTGGCCCCAGGCAGGCCACCCAGCCCCACTTGCCCTGCACCCTCCCCCAAATAATAATAACAAAAAATGTGCTTCAGTCTTTGTTCCAACACCAACAGCTCTGTCACGGGTGGCTCACACTCTTTATGATAAGTCCATCACAAAAGTTACTTCCATATTTTTCCAACGTTGCCATTGCTGATCACAACTCCCCCCTTTCTTATTTCTCCACTACCATGTACTATATTGTCTTTCTCCTTTCACTCTGACTGTGCTGTAAGGTCGCTAAGTGGCGCAGCAGACAGATCCCTGGTCCTGGGGCCAAGAAGCCCTGAGCCCCCATACCACCCCTTAGGCCCAGAATCCACCTGGCCCTATGGTCATGGGCAGGCCTTCCAATCCCAGCCCCTTGCAAGAAGTAAAAAAGAAAATGTGTTACATCTGACCACTCTCCCCCCATGGTCCATCCTCTCCTCCTTTATTCACATCCCCACCCCTTCCCCCTGCTTCCTCCTCCTTCTTACTCCAGATGTCTATACCCCATTGAGTATATTTGCTGTTTCCTCTCCTAGCCATCTTTGATGAGAGCAAAGGTTCCCTCATTCCTCCTTGCCTCCCCCCTTCCATATCATTGCAATAGCTCGTTGTAATAAAAAAAAAATCTTATTCTGTGAAATATCTTGGACTATTCCCCCCCTCTCCTTTTTCTTTCTCCCATTCCATTTCCCTTTTTTTCTATTGACTCCATTTTTATACCATATTTTATCTTCGAATTCAGCTTTCTCCTGTGCTTCAACTATAAAAGCTCCCTCTACCTGCTCTATTAACTGAGGTTCATATGAATATTATCAGTATCATTTTTCTATACATGCAGTTCATCCTCATTAAGTCCCTCATATTTCCCCCCCTCTCCTCCAATCTCCATGCTTCACCTGAGTCCTGAATCTGAAGATCAAACCTTCTGTTCAGCTCTGGCCATTCCAAAAGGAACATTTGAAATTCCCCTGATTCATTGAAAATCCATCTTTTTCCCTGGAAGAGGACATTCAGCTTTGCTGGGTAGTTCATTCTTGGCTGCATTCTAAGTTCTTTCACCTTCTGGTATATTGTATTCCAAGCCCTACGAGCTTCCAGTGTAGTTGCTGCTAAGTCTTGTGTGATCCTGACTGCAGCTCCACAGTATTTGAACTGTGTCCTTCTGGCTGCTTGTAATATTTTCTCTTTGACTTGGGAGTTCTGGAACTTGGCTGTAATATTCCTAGGGGTTGGTTTTTTGGGATCTCTTTCTTGGGGGGATCGGTGGATTCTCTCCATTTCTATTTTGCCCTCTGCTTCTAGAATATCAGGGTAATTTTCCTGTAGTAATTCTTTGAAAATGATGTCAAGGCTCTTTTCCTGATCATGACTTTCAGGTATTCCAATAATTTTTAAATTATCTTTCCTAAGTTTGTTTTTCATATCAGTTGTTTTTTCAATGAGATATTTCACATTTTCTTCTAATTTTTCATTTTTTTGGTTTTGAAGTATTGATTCCTGATTTCTGGTTTTCAAAGTCTTTTTTGAGCTCTCTCATAGCCTGAGCCCAATTTCTGTTTTTCTTGGAGTCTTTAGATGCAGGAGCTTGTGCTTGCTCATCTTCAGACTGAGTATTTTGATCCTTCTTGGGCTCATTTGCAAAATATTTCTCAATAGTCTTTCTCTTATTTCTCTGCTTGCTCATTTTCCCAGCCTAAGCCTGTTTTTTGGGGGTGCTTCCTGAGCTTTTGGGACACTCCCACAAGGGTCTCAGTGTGTGAGGCTCTGTCCTCCCTCCTGGTCTGTGAATGACCATAAGCGCCCCCCTCTGCCACGGGGCCGAGGTGGGGAGGCCCTGTTGTTCTATGGGGGGGTCTAGACTGGGATCAGGATCTGAATGTGGTCAGAGCCCCAGAGTCCTGTTCCAGGGGCAGAGGACAGAGCTCAGCAGTCTCTCTTCACTCCCCTCCCTCAGCTCAATGGGCTCATGCCCTGGGGGCTCCTGCTTCCTGGCTCTGCCTGCTTCTGTTTCCTGGTCTGGGCTGCAAAAAGACCAAGCTGCTCCCTGTGTGCCCTGAGGGCTGGGCTCCATGTGCTCCCTCTGGCAGAGGTCCCCTGCTGCTCCCCCACTTTGTGCCCAGTGCTCCCCAGAGTGCAGTTCAGGAGACTCCCCCACTGCTGTGAGCTGAGGCTCCCAGTGCCCTGGGGCTGCCTCTGGGAGGCTGAAGTTCTTTGGCTCTGGCGGGCCGCCCCTCCGACCCCAGGGAGCAGAGCCTCTCTGCTCTTTTCCAGGTTACCTTGAGTAGGAGAACTGCCTCACTGGGTCCCTTTGTGGGTTCTGTCTCTCGAAAGTTTAGTTAGAGTCCTTAGCTTATGAGTTTTATCAGAGAGCTCCTAAGACTGGATCCCTTCTTGTCATCTTGGCTCCGCCCCCCTCAATCACTTCTTGAACAGAAATCTCCTCCACAATATTCTCCCAGAGTATTAATCTAAACTCAGATCTTCTAGGAGAGAAAACTCCCCTCTACCTCTTGAGACGTTCCATTCCACTTTTAGGTAATGCTAATTATTAGGATATTATTTCTCTTAGTTCTTCCCTCTAGGCTTAACAACAAGGGAATTCATATCCCACAAGACAATCCTTCAAATACTTAAAGACAGCTATCCCAGCCCCACAATGTCTCCTCCAGGCAAAAACATCTTTATTCTCTTAACCAGTCTTCTCTCTGCAAAATAAATGTCACCTTGTTATTATTCTTAACCTAGTACTGCAAATATAGTCTGATCTTATATGAAAGGTACTTTCAAACATAGGATGCTAGAGCTCAAAGGGACCTTAGAACATAGAATATTAGAGCTGGAAGGGACTTTAGAACATAGGATGTTGGAACTGGATTGAAATTAAGAATTTAGTATGTTAGAACTCAATAGGACTCTATAACATATGGATGTTCAAGTTGGAAGGGACTTCAGACCATTGAATGTTAGAGCTGGACAGGATCTTAGAACACTGGAAGCTCTATTTGAATAGAACTTTAGAACAGGATAAGAGTTGGAAGGGACTTTAGAACATTGAATGTTAGAGCCAAAAGGGATTTAGGAACATGGGATGTTAGAGCTGGAGAGGACTTTAGAACATTGGGTGCTATACCTGAATAGAACTTTAGAACATAGGATAAGAGTTGGAAGGGACTTTAGAACATTGAATGTTAGAGCTTAAAGGAACTTTGGAACATTGAATGTTAGAGCTGGACAGGATCTTAGAACACTGGAAGCTATATCTGAACAGAACTTTAGAACATAGGATAAGAGTTGGAAGGGATTTTAGAACATTGAATGTTAGAGCCAAAAGGGACTTAGGAACATGGGATGTTAGAGCTGGTTTTAGAATACTGGATGTTAGAGCTGAAAAGGACTTTGGGACATGGGATGTTAAAGCTGGAGAGGACTTTAGAACACTGGATGCTATATCTGAACAAAACTTTAGAACATGGGATGTGGGGTTGGAAAGGACTTTGAAACATAGGATATTAGAGTTGGAAAGGACTTTAGATAATAGTGTTTGAACTGGAAAGGACTTTAGCCTACAGAATGCTAGAACTGGATAGAACTTTAGAACATAGGATAGTAGAACTGGAAAGGATTTTAGAACATAGGATGACTCACTAAGTCTTTAAAAATTATTGAGCCCCACACTTCTCATTTTATGCTTCAAGTCAAGCTGGTCCAGGAAGGCTTTGTGTAGGGGAGGTGGGGTTTGATCTCTATCTTAGAGATTAAGATAAAATTGAGAAGAGTTGACATTCCAAACTTTAGGGTAGGAGGGGCATATAGAATGATAGCACTGATGGAGCTCCTTAGGAAGATGAATGAGGAAAGCATTTTGTTTAGAGTATTACCCTGAAAGTTCATGAATAGATTTCAAGAATGGTCAAACATTTTCGAAAGAAAAAATACATCTTTATTTTCACTAATTATTAAGTCAAATTTAGCATTTTCTTCAGTTTTTAAGTTAAAAAACAAAGCATGATTTTGAGAAGGGGTTTATAGGCCTCACCAGAATTTCAAGAGACTCTAAGACACAAGAAATACTTTGAGATTAGAATATTTGAGTTTGGAATATAGTGGGTGAAAAATTTGGAAAGGTAAATTGAGACCAGGTTATGGGAGGATCTTGAGTGACAGGTTAAGTGATTTGGATTTAATCATATTGAGAAAGGGACCTGGAGACCTTGAAATCAGTACATCTAATTCTTGATCTGCCACTCACTAACTTTTTGATGACCCTGGACAAGGCATTTCCTCTCCTTGGGTCTTAGTTTCTTCATTCATTGTATAAGTAGGCTGAATTTGATTATCAGTAAGAAGCCTTTCAGTTCTCAAAATCTATGAATTCTATGACATAATTATTCACAGCTGGTAGAAGGTTCTGATGGAAGACAGGAATAGAACAGCATTTCCATACTTCTACATTATCACCTACTTATCCATATTTTCTTTGTCCACCCTGATCATGAATACTTGTGAGTTGCTTCATTTCAGGTCCTCATTCTCAGAGGTAGTTAATCATTTTTTAATGTTGTTCTTCTGGACTGTTGAACTGTATCCAATTTTGGAGTCTGACACTTTGGAAGGCCTTGCTGTGTTCCTCTCCACTGTGGAGGAAACAGTGGGATACCCTTAATCATCAGAACTCAGAAATTGGAAACAGCTCAAACAGCCCAAGAGTAACCATGTGGCTGGATGGAAAGATGCAAGGAAATACTTAGAGAATAGGGCTTCATTTTGCTCTGTAAAGCATCAAAGATATTCTTTCCAACTTTGGATAACTGGAGAAGGGCTGGAAGGGATTTCTTTCCTTTAGGTATTATTTTTTCTTCCATGAGAAACTTATATTCACACTCAAGTATACAGGCTAAATTCGGTTAGTTGGTTATTTAATCAACTGTAGCTCCGCTGACTGGCACTTCTCAACCTCTCTGGTACAATTGATAATTGTTCATAATGATGACCCTGAGGCTATTCAGGAATTTGAAATGCCTTCTCAATCATCAAAGAAAGATTCAATTACATTTGGTGTCATTTTGTTGCCAAGTATATTTTATTACATCCCAATTCTTTGAAAATTGGCCATCTGTGTATGGTGTGGTGGCAAGCACACTGCATCAGAAGTCATAGCCTCAAGTTTTTATTCTGCCACATATTAGCTGGATTATCTTTTAAAAAATCATTCCAAGCCTTTAGGCCTCTGTTTCCTCATATGTAAAACTAGGGTTATCATCTCTGCCAACTACAATAGGTGGTTAGGATGGTTGGATAAAATTGTTAATATGTTATGTGCTCTACAAACTCTCATTTTTGCTTCTTGTTAATAAAAAACTGTGCAAATAGAAACTATTGCAGCAAGTATGTTTATAATCTAAATTTAAAGGATTTAGAATTAGATCTCCAGTGTCATCTAGCGTAGCTACCTCATTTTGAATTCTTTTGAAATATTAAAATATTTAATAAATAATGATAAACATTTTACTGAGATAATTATGGCAATTGTAATTATAACTGCCCCGATAATTAACTATGACACTCCACTTCTGAAACATAAAAAATGCATAGTTAAATGGACTAGTTGAAATAAAAGAGTATCAACTTTTATGTCAGTAACACCTTAAGGCTTAGAGTACTAACTTTCTAGCATTGTTACGTAGGTAGAATAGAAGCATTATTTAGATTTGTGATATATAAAAAATTTGAGAGAAAATTTCTGTATAATTAGTCATTTTATTAATCATGCTAGCATATAATTAATAAAAGGGACCAGTGAAACTCTCAAATGCCAAAGATCTTTCATGGAATCCACTCAAATGCTTATTTATTCTTAGAAGAGTGGGTATTCAAAAGGATGGCAATCAATTCTGATTGGTTAATAATTGATGAGATTGAATATTATAATGAGAAATGGACCTATTTTACTAAGGGGGATGCAGAATATGACTTTGATTATGTCATTTACTTCCAAATTACACCAGGCCTTGGACAATCTTGTCAAAGGATCTCCCCCACCTCTCACTCCCCAAATCTACCTGAGTAGGAAAAACAATGGGCTGGAATTTACCTTAGATTAAATTCTTCATTAAGTTTTCTAATTGGTTGGAGCAACAATTCCACCTAGATAAAATAATCTAGGTGGGGTAAATTTTGGCAAAAGGTCAGGGATCTTGCTAGTAATATGTTATTTAATAATCATTTCTCTCAAATTGTAAAGATGGCAGAGATAAGCAGAGATGATTGTGCTGAAAGGGAGACAGAAGGAAGAGGAATGGAGAAGGAAAGAGAGAAAGAAACAGAAAGGGGAGAGACAGAGAGATAATGGAGAGAGAGAGTATAGAGGGAGAAAAAAGGAGAGTAAGAGGAAATGGAGAAAAGAGGAGAGAGAGAGAGAGGAGAGGAGAGGAGAGGAGAGGAGAGGAGAGGAGAGGAGAGGAGAGGGAGAGGGGAGGGGAGGGGAGGGGAGGAGAGGAGAGGGGAGGGGAGGGGAGGGGAGGAGAGGAGAGGGGAGGAGAGGAGAGGGGAGGAGAGGAGAGGAGAGGGGAGGGGAGGGGAGGGGAGAGAGAGAGAGAGAGAGAGAGAGAGAGAGAGAGAGAGAGAGAGAGATGGATAGAGACTACAGATGACTTAGAATATGGAAAAAGTGCTACAACATTATCTGAAGTTAACAAGGAGAAATTTCCCTAACATGTGTATATCTCTGTGTTTTTTTTCTCAGTGTGATAATTATCAAAAAAATACCTAGAAAGATATTTGCATATGCTTCCCTCGGGTATCCAGTGTCCTGTGGTAGTACTTGGTACTATCCTTAAGGACAAATGTTCAGTGTCTCAGTAAAACTTGTCTGTAATGAGAAGGATTTTCAGATATATTCCTATATCCAATTCTAATATAATGCTTGTTCTGAAGCTGTACCCATCACATGAAGTGTATGCTTGAGAACTCAGAGGCTTTTTTATTTTTTAGATTTATATCAATTTAAAAAAAATTTAATTACTAAAGGCAACAGGGTTCAGAGTGACTTGCCCAAGAACACACAGCTAGGCAATTATTGTCTGAGGTCATATTTGAACTCAGGTCCTCCTGACTCCAGGACCAGTGTTCTATCGACTGTGCCACCTAGCTGCTCCCAATTTATGTCTTTTTAATACTCAAGGTTGCTTAATGAGCTCTCTGTGTATTTACATCAGTATGTTAAAAGTTTTGTCATAAGAATCATATATTTTTTTAGCTATCAGAATTTTGATCTTGACAATATCCTACAGTTTTGTTGATGAGAATGAGGAAGGAAGGAAGGAAGGAAGGAAGGAAGGAAGGAAGGAAGGAAGGAAGGAAGGAAGGAAGGAAGGAAGGGAGGGAGGGAGGGAGGGAGGGAGGGAGGAAGGGAAAAAGGAAGGAAGGGAGGGAGGGAAGGAGGAAAAGAGGGAAGGAGGGAAGGAAGGATGGAAGAAAGGAAGTAAAAGTAAATGGATATACTGATAAAAATTTCATGCTGGAATGTATTTTTGTACCATTTTTATGATTTAGTAAAAGCTCTTTACTCCCTCAGTATTAAGTGGTTGATTTAACAGAAGGACGTAAACAATTAACTAGCATTCCTTGTTTTTTGACTTTCCTATGTGATCCCATAAGCTCTCTGTGCTCCCAACAAATGGGAGCACCAACATGTGGGAACAATCACTTCCCTTGCTGTACTCTGAGCTCTGTGGATACAAACCGGGTTTGGAGACCCTCCGGGAATGCATTTTGTAAATTGAGATCTCAACATAGACTTCTCTGTTTGGATCAGGGCCACTTTCTGCTGTTTCTGGGATGTATGGGGAGGAAGTACCAAAGGTGGGAGGGTAAGAGAGGGAGATAAGGATAGAGAAAGAAGAGAGGAATACACCAGGAAACCCAGCCTGTCTGTTTTCTCAACAGTCAGAACCACCATCAAGAGTGAAGAGTGAAGTCTAAAATACATATGTGTATGTATGTATTTTAAAATATGTATTTTTAAAAAGTGATAATATGCTCTCTCCATGAGGTTGAGAATAGGATTTCAGAATAAGATAAACTGAACCAAATATAAGAAAACATTACAATCTGAGTGATGATAATATCCCAGACTTTAAGAAACTATGATTTAATAAATTATCAGCAATTTAACAAAAATCAATTAACAAAAATTTAATCAATAATCAACATTTCCTCTAGCTCTTAAGCAGTCCTCAGGCATTTATAGAATCATAGGATTTAGAATAGAAAAGAGCAATTTGACCAAAATCTTACAAATAGTAAGAAGAACTGAAATTTGAATCCTAGAATTTATATTCAAGGTCCTCTTCCTCAAAAATGAATGCTTTTTTATACATTACTAATTTGGGGGAGAAGCTAGGTAGTACTGTAGATAGAATGCTGGGTCTGAAGTTAATAAGACTCACCATCCTGAGTTTAAATCTGCCCTCAGACATTTATTAGATATATGACCATGGGCAAGTCACATAACTGTTTGCCTCTATTTCCTCATGTGTAAAAATATAGTGAAGAAGGAAATGACAAACTACTCCTGTAGGTCAAATGAGATCACAAAGAGTCAGGCATCACTAAAATAAGTTAGCAACAATAACTTTATTATTATAAAAGTAAGGAAGCAAGAAATCAATCAATCATTGTCCAGTGGCCAGCCTTCTCATACATTTTTCATACTTAGCTAGTAGTCTCATTCCTTGAGAGTGCCAGTTAAATTCTCAGGTTCCTCTCTGAAAACTTTTCCAGCTAACTAGGACCTGTAAAGACTCATCTTTTGTTGGCATAGACTGTAAAAACAGTCATGTTATAATAAGTTACCAGAAAGATTAAAATAAGAATCATAGGAATAATTCTTTAGTTTAATGGCTTTTTTCTGGCTCAGAAATTTTATAAAAATATCATTCCCTTTTTATTCCCACAGTGACTTGGTGTATTTATTAAGGTGGGTATTATAATCCCCTATTTGCTCCTGGGGAAAGTAAGGCAGAACTGAGCCCAGTGACTGTGGAATAGTCAGGGCTAGAAATAGAGTCCTGATAACCAGTTGAATCATCTAGGGCTGGAATAATTAACCAGGTATCTGTGAACCTGTGAACACATATATATGCATATAAAATGAGAGAGAGAGAGAAAGCTATAGATATAGATATAGATATATACAAATATACATAAATGATAAAAACGATGATTATAATGATGATCATTATAATCATCGTTTTTATCATTTATGTATATTTGATATATGTATATATGATGGTGGTGATGGTGATGATGATGGTGATGATGGCAGCTAGGTGGTGCAGTGAACAAAGCACCAATCCTTAAGTTTAAATACAACCTCAAACAGGTAACACGTACTAGCAGTGTGACCTTGGGCAAGTCACTTAACCTTGATATTTATATAAACAGTATTTCAATATAATTGGCTTCCTTTGTACACAGTCAATAAGTTTTTATTAGTTAATTACTATGTACCAAATACTAAACACTGGAAATACAAATAGAAGTAAAATCTGGTAATTTCCAGAAGGAAAAAAGGTATCTCTTATTTCCTTATGGTGATGTTTTCTGGCTCCTATGTTTCTATAACAAGAAAACTAACCCCATTAGGAAATTTACAGAGGGTCTTTCCAACAACTTTCACATCTTAGAAATATTACAAATCATAGTTTTGTTCTTCATACAGTGACTAAGGAATGGCCTGTTCAAATATGTAAAATGGTAGTTTTATATATAAGATCTCTATGAAAATTCAAATCTAAGAAGAAAAGGTTGACAGTGGATCATTAACCATCTGTATATAAGCAATAGATCTCATAAGATCATTAAATGTCAGAATTGAGAAGAAACTTAGGATAAAAAACATATTGTCAGAGGTGGGAAAACCTTAAGACAAAGAAGATAGAATATTAGAGTTAGGAAGGGACTTTGGAATGAGAATATAGAATGTCTAAGCTAGAAGGGACCCTAGAATAGAGAATATGGGGTCTGAGCTGGAATCATAATATACAATGTTAAAGCTGAAATGGGCTCCAGGACCTAGAACACAATGTTAAAGATAGAAGGAACTTTAGAGATGATCAAGTCTTTTATTTCATACATGAGAACCAGATAAGTTAAGTGGTTTGTCCTACATATGTTTGTTCCATGCACATGAGCATAAGTCAGGGTTCAAGCTCAAGTCTTCTGATTACAAATTAAGTTTCTTTTTAAGTTTATTTAATTCTGTCCTATACTAATAGGACACAATTTATACAGGAGACCTTTATGGAGATCTGCTTTCAAGTACTCCAAAATAATTCTGAAAATCTCTTTTTAAAAAATACTGTGATATAGCTTTTTAACTTTATTTTTCTTGAGGTTTCTCTTTTTTTAGGGCAAAGTTCTTATATTCTCTTTCATAACATGACTATTATGGAAGTATTTTGCATGGCTAAATATTTATAACCTGTATCAAATTGCTTATTTTCTCAATGAGATGGGGTGGGGGAGGAGGAAGAAAGAGAATTTGGAACTCAAAGTTTTAAAAATGAATGTTAAATATTGTTTTTACATGAACTGGGGAGGGGGAATACTAAATAGAAAGAAAAGAAAAGAAAAAAAGAGAAAAATTCTGTGAGTTCCTTCTGAATTCCTTTGACGATTTTATTTTATTTTAAATTTGTCAAGTAGTATTACTATATGGATTGTTACTGTCAATCTTACTAGACCCCAAAATAACTGGGAGCCATCTGGGAAAAGAAACAGCTATCTATTTAGCTATCTACATACTAATTATGTAAACCTGGGTAAATTTCTTCAAGTTCCTGGGCCTCAGTTTACTCATTGGAAAAATAGTTCTAATAATACTTATTCTTCCCAATGGTGAGGGTAAATGATAGGACAATTGCAAAGTCTTTGTAATTGTAAAGATTGTATAAATGAGAGTTGCTTTTATTATATACAAATTCAGCTGCTAAAATCTCATTGTTTCCAAATAGCAAGTTACAGTAGACAGAGTGCAAGGTTCCTAGTCATGAAGACTTGTATCCACATTTGTTGATGACATTTACTACATATCCCTGGAAAACTCTTCAGTTCTCTGGGTCTCAAATTTCATCTGTAAAAAAGTTGGGGTGGGGGTGCAGCTAGGTGGTATAAGTGGATAGAGCATCATTGCTGGAGTCAGGAGTACCTGAGTTCAAATCTGACCTCAGACACTTAATAATTACCTAGCTATGTCACTTAACCCCACTGCCTTGCAAAAATAAAATAAAATTTAAAAAAAATGGGGATGGACTCACTGGCCTCTAAGGTCCCTTGTAGCTCTCAGTTTATGATTCTATTAACCTTTAAGTGTGGGCTCTCATAGTCAATATGCTGTGATCTTAGATCTGTTAAATCCTTCCATACTGGAAAGACTTTGAACATGGACCAAGTGATGGACCATATGTCTTTTATTTAACAACCAGTCTAGCTAAGCATAGGGAGGCTCATTAGGGAACAGATTTTATTTAGCAATACAGTTCTTTAAACTATTCATTAAACCGTAGATGGAATTTAATCTGCTTTGGTGGAGGGACATCCATACCTGATGAAATTTTAGATCATTAAATATTGTAGAAGGTGTGTTACTATTATCAGCATCATGGATAGCATGGAAGAGTGGTGAGGATACTGGAACTAAGATTAAGGAACACTTGTTTTCAAATATTACCACTGTTACTTACTAGCTATGTGATCATGGACAAGTAATTGAAACTCTCTCAACCTTAGCTTCATCTGTAAAATGGTGATGATACCTGTAGTATTTACCTCATAATATTATTTGAGATTGAAATGGGTTTGTTTTGTAGAATTCACAAGTCTATGAAAATGTCAACTATGACTTTTTCTAGTCATTACTGAATTTGGTATGACCAAAATAAAATCTTTTCTTTTATTTTCTTATCCCCCAAGCCTGACTGTCATCTTCACCTTCACCTCCGATGGGCAGACAATCCATATGTTTCAGGCACTGTGCATACCAAGGACACAGCACCTGGTCTGATCATGGGAGCAGGTGAGTAAATGAAGGGTCCTTTCCTTCTCCCCCCCATGTTCCTCCTCCTCTACCATCTTTTTTCTCTCATCTCTCTTCTTCCCTCCAGCCTTCCATTTTTCTCTCTCTCTCTCTCTCCTCTCTCTCCTCTCTCTCCTCTCTCTCTCTCTCTCTCTCTCTCTCTCTCTCTCTCTCTCTCTCTCTCTCTCTCCCCCCCTCTCCCTCTCTCTCTCCCCCTCTCTCCTTCCCTCCCTCCATTTTTGGCAAATGAAATGAAAGGGTCAGCATGACTGCATCTTAGATCTTCTCATAGCATTTGTCACTAGGATTAGCTGAGAGCTTCCCAGTCAAGGATGGCAATGGCTGATGGAGAAACCTGGAGGCAAGATGTCAGCCAGCAAATGAGAAGACTTCAGCTTTAATCTTGATTCACTGAGGAGCTTTTGGATGCCAGAATAAGGATTAATATCTGTCCCTCGGTGGTCAGGAAATGATATTCTCTACTGCAAGTTTAATTAAAAAAAAGAAAACCAAGTGATGGAGATATCAATAAGAAAGGAACAAAGCAAAAATATGCAAGGGATGGGAAAGAAATGGAATGATAACAATGGCTCACTTCTTTATGTCATTTCAAAGCTTCCCAATATCATCCTCCCAATGACCTTGTGAGAGCAATGATTCTCCACTTTACAGAAGAGGATGTTTAAGTTCAGAGATGGCTGCTAGGTGGTGTAGTGAATTGACTAAACTTCGTGTCTAGAAACCTTGAGTTCAAATCCTACTTGCTTATTACCTGTGAGACCCTGGACAAGACAACTAACTTCTGTTTGCCTCAGTTTTCTCATTTGTAAAATGGGAACAATAAGTATTCTTAGGGTTGTTGTGAGAATCAAGTGAAATACCATATATAAGCACTTTGCAAGCCTTACACTACTATGTAATAAAAGCTATTTGGTTATTAATAACAATGATAATAATATAGAATATAATAATGATAATAATTATAGTAATAATGGCTCACCCAGAGTCATGAAACTCGGAAGTGTCAGATTTGGAATTTAAACCGAGATTTCCCGATCCCAAAGCTATGATAAATAATGAATAAACAATAAAATGCAAAAGCTTACAGCATGATTTATTTTAGTTGTAATAGCTTAAAGAGGTAAAATGGAAAGCCAAGAAGGCATCCTCTCAGATAAATTCTGTGTGACTTTAAGTTCAAATACCTCCCTAGGATTCATTTTCATTTCATATGCAAAATTAGAAGTTTGAACTTTGAGACCTCTTTTCAGTCTCATATTCTAAGCTTTGTCTTTTTCTCTGCTGATTCTCCACCCATCCCTTAAACCCAATTTAAATGACTCCTTCTTGGAGCATATAGAGAATACTTGGTTCTGCATCACTTTAATTCACTCATCGATAATGTTATACATGATAGCTGTCTGTTGTATATGTCAGATTCCCCTCCTAAAATTCTAGTTAGCTCCATGAAGACAGAGACAGCCTTACCTCAATGTTGCATCTCCTCTAGCTCCTAGAACATAGTACCCTCTATTCACATTTGGTGAATTTGATTAATTTGCTTCTAAAGCCCATTCCAACTCCATTATTTTATGATTCTGTGGTTGCTTCTCATGCCTTGAGCTATTTCAGGAAATGTAAATGTCAAACACCTTCTAAAAAACAATTTATAATTACCATGGTGATGTCTTTCTCTTGCCAATTATTATTATAGGACATGAACGTGTCCCACATGTCTTTCATTTAAGGGATAGACATTCCTGTATCTTCTCTATAAAGGCGCACATATTCCTGATAGTGTACTACCTAAATTTCCCTTTCTCCATCTCTAGTCATTCCCCATATAGTATTGGCCCCACAATGCTTGAGACAGCATCATTAATTAAATCGAAGTAATCTTAGACATCATTTCATCTAAACCCTTTGTTTATTTCTAATTCAAAGAAATATGCACAGATAAGCATACAGGTTTAGATCTGAGAACGTTACTAGAACATGGACTGTCAGAGCTAGAACATTCAGAAGAATATCAGACCAGGAAGGGGTCTTAGAATATAGAACTTAGAATGTTACAGCTGAAAGAAATCTTAGACTATAGAGTGCTGTAGTTGGAAGGAACTTTAGAAAAAGAATGCAAAGAAATGGAAGTCTTTAATAATAATAAATAATAATCATAACTGGCATTTATATAGTACCTTCTCTGGACCACCTACTATGCAAAAGCAAGCACTTTCCAAGTATTATTTAATTTTATTTTCCAATCAGTCATGGGATATAATGACTGTCATTATCTCCATTTTCACAGTTGAGGAAACTAAGGCAAACAAGTTAAGACATGAGTGCAGAGTCATACAGAGATAGCTAGGAGGCAGAGTGGATAGAGCACTCAGGAATACCTGAGTTCAAATTTGACCTCAAACACTTAGTGGTTATATGCCCCTGGGCAAGTCATTTAACCCTGTTTGCCTCAGTTTCCTCATCTCTTAAAATGATCTACAGAAGGAAATGGAAAACTACTCCGCTATTTTTTTGACAAGATAACTCCAAATGGCTTCACAAAGAGTCAAATTTGGCTGAAACAACTTAAACTCCACCACCAAAACAAGAAGAATCACACAGTTAATAAGCTAAAAAAACTTAGTCTAAGGCTAAATTTGGAATTAGATCTTCCTGACTCTAGGTACAACACATTATTCACTGTACCACTTAGCTGCCCCCATAGAATATGAAACATATAAGAGAATATCAGAATTGAAAGAAAATTGGGGATCATTGGGGATCACAGATTTTAAATTGGGAGTTTCATCTGGTCATCTGGTTCATCTCCCCAGTACTTCAGAGATGAAGAATCCCAGAAAGAAAAAGGAACTCTTTCCAAGGTAACCAATTCCCTGAATTTCAGGCCAGTGTTTTTACTGTTATATCACAGTATATCAAGTCCCTCTTTGAAAAAAAAAATGAGTTATGGGTTCATTGGTTTGTCTCTGATGGGGAATGGTGACAGTTCATAAGCAAAAAGAAACCAATAGAAATGAAGTGAATGAGAGTTTTAAACTCTTAGCAATCATTCTTAAAGAACCAAGAGACCCCATGATCTATCCAAAAGCTTTTATCTTCATTTTTAAGAAAACAATCCTTTGTAACCTCTGGGATATGTAGGAGAGATCTGATAAAGTCATGTGACGCTGGCCTCAGCGATTGCTCCACCCCTTATTTAGTAATCTGGCACTGGGTCCTCTCCATGATCTAGGACACTGGTTGTCTCTTGGTCAGGGTAATGATGATGACCCTCACCCACCTAATTTATAGAATGGAAGAATTGCATTGATAGAGAGAAAGTTTGTGATCCTGATGCAATTCAGAAATTGGAATGTTAGATTATATTAGTGAAACTGCCCATCATTCACCAGCATTCAAGGCCCCTTTTGATCTAAGAGCCTAGTATTCCAGCTTGAAAAGATACTGTGATAGAGAGGAATGAATACCCACCATACCTGCCATGATGGGTATGAAGAAGTCTAATACTTAGTTCCTCTTCTCCAGGCAAAATGTGACATGGTGGATAGAGCACAGGTCTGTGATGTGTGGCTTGGGTTCAGCTGTTGTGTCTATTACTTCTAGTAGAATAACCATGATTGAGTCAAGTGTAATCATTTGAGCCTTCATTTTCTTGTCCATAAAATGAGGGTAATGAGTTTTTACTATCTATTTCATAGAAAATTGAGGCTTAGGAAAGTGATGAACTTGTCCAAAGTCATATCTTGGGCAAAGAATGAATTAGAATTCAAACCCAAAGCTTCTAATTCCCAAGAGCAGTATATGTCCTACCCTGAAATGTGACTGCCTTGGAAATTAGAGATTATATCTCCCCCAGTCTTCTACACATAGTAAGCATTCTATAATCCCTATTAATTGATTAATTGCATTGAGAAATTATTACTGGTTAAAGCATAGGGACTAGATCTATAATTTTGTTAGTACAGAGAACTCCTTGGTGAGAAAACTGTCTCTACCAAGTCAAGTTGACATTTTTCTGTAACCTTTGTTCTTATAGAGTTATCTTGAGCTAATTAACTGAAAAGTTAATTGACTTGCTCAGGATCATACAGTTAATGTATATCAGTAAAGAATTGAACCCAGGTCTCCCTAGTTTGGGGGTCAGTTCTCCCATCCCTATTCCAATAGTAACATTTGAAGGCTCTAGTTTTTCTCAGAAATTGGGTCATAAAAACTAAATGGCTTCCAAGGTCCCTTTCAGTTTTAGAAAACCATTCAGTTCTGGAAACCATTTAGTCCAACCCTCTCATTTTGCAAATGAGACCCAGAGAGATTAAGTGATTTGCTCAATGTAATCCATGTAGTAGGTATCAGAGGTAATACTTGAACTCGGGTCTTCTGATGTTAGAGCTAGATACTTTTCCACTCTACTATGCAATTCCTGGATTGGTTAATTAGAAGCCTTAGTCTTCTTTAGGCAAAACTAGCTAATGACCCATCTGTTATAAACCTTTCATATATCTGCCCTTTAGGGTCTCTGTGATGCATGAGTTCAAAGATCACAGATCTTTTCCTGGATCTATAGTGTAGAAAGAGTTTTTTGGAATCAGATAGTCCATCTATCTAGGGGAGAGGGAAAGGGGGGGGGGAATGGAAGAGGAAAAAGGGGGGAAAATGAAAAAAAATTATATGCTAACTTTAAATAAAAGGAATTAAAATACATAATAGATTTGTAATTTCATGGGTAATCAAGTTTTTAAAAAAATATATACTGCTAAGAAAATGTTTAATGCCATAAACTTAAAATGTTTAAAAAAGAAAAGAAATCATAAAGTCCAAACTCTTCCTTTTAGAAATGAGGAAATTGATGCTTAGAGAAACAGGAAGTCACCCAACAAGCAATCAAAATACTTATGAAAAGACCTTATGATTTGTCATCCAACTGACTCATTTATTAAGTCCAACTGTAGAGTATACTACATATGGCCACAAATCTCTGAATTTTAGAAAAAACTCATTTTGCCTCAGGAGTAAAAGATTCTGAATTATAAGTATTTTGAATAGTGAACTAATGTAGAAACCACGAATAATCAACCAAAACACCAAGGCAAGATTTGAAGAGTTCCATTACTTGAAACCCAGGTGTTTAAAATCATGAAAATATTTCAGTCTTCTCAGAGTGCAATAATAATCAATGAGAATCAACATATAACTTGTTATTCATTCTCAACTAAGAATTCAATTCCAAGTTGTACAGCCACTTTCTCTGAAGGCCTGTAATAGAATTCTGTCTTCACGTTTGTTTCTGCCACATTTTAACCTTTGCAGCAAGTTTTATCCTTCTGTGACCAGAATTATGTGACATGGATCAACTAATGTGTATATTTGTTTAACTTTCATAGCCCAACCTGCAAAGGGCTTTTCTCTGAAAGTATTCAAAGGTATTCAGTTATAGTGAGCAGAACACTGGTTCTGAATCTAGAGGTTTGGGTAATAATCTTAGGTCTGCCTAGGTTTTAAGACTCTTTAAGCTTACCTATATTTTGATGTTGTTCAGTCATTATAGTAGTATCTGACTTTTCATGACCCCAACTGGGGTATTCTTGGCAAAGATGCTGGGAGTACTTTGCCATTTTTCTTCTCCAACTTACTTTTATTGTTAAGGAAACTGAGGCAAGCAAGGTAAAACGACTTGTTCAGGGTCATACAGCTAGTAAATGTCTGAGGCCAGAATTGAACTGATGAATATGAATGTTCCACATTTCAGACCCTGAGCTCTATATCTAATGCCACCTTGTTGCCTACATAGCCAACTTTATCCATGCTATTCCCCTTCATAAATATTTCAACTCAACCAGACTATCAAATTCAACTTTCTGTCTGGTAGCTCCCCCATGCATTTACTGAAGCTCACCCCATATCTTCATTCCTGTCTCTATCCCTGACAATCTTTGACTTCTCCCAGGATCAGTTCAGTTACGCCCTCCTTGAAGCCTCTTGTCAATACTGGATCCCTCCTCAGATTTCCTCCTCAGTATTATACTTATCTCTGTCTACTGAAATCTAGCATTTTAATATCATTTTCCAAATGACGAAAGTTGTTTCTTTTTTTTCTTTGCAGTCCTATCTTTTATTTTTTCTTCTTTCAGTATTATACAATAGACCAAAGAGCAACTTCTTTTTTAAAGATGGCACAATTTTATTACAAAAGCTAACCCTAGGACTTCACATAGTGCCTTAAATAATTTGGATAAGAGCTATGATTTCATTGCTATAGGAATTCCCTTCTATCGATCAGTTGACACCTTCTAATATAGTCTTTGAAATTTGTTTGGAGTACTACAAAAGTGAAATGATTTGCCTAAGATCACTGCCAGTATCTATCAAAAGCAGGTCTTGACCCCATGTATTTCTGATTTCAAAACCAGGTGTCCAAGTCATTGAAATGTTGAAATTGCTAATGACTCTACATGTATGATTTATTACTTGCCTTCTCAAGAAAGGGACAAGAGAGGAAGGGAGAGAATTTGGAGCTCAAAATTAAAAAATATATATATATATATATACTAAAATTTTTGATTACATGTAATTGGGAAAAATACAAAGAAAATCATAAAAAAATAAATTAAAAGAGGCAGCCTAGAAAAAAAGGATTTGCTTCAAAGATCCTAGGGAAAGTAAATTAACTAATCTGAGCCTCAGTTTTCTTTTGTGTAAAATGAGGGGTTTTGAGAAGTCAATAATAGTTTACATTTATGGAATGCTTTAGAGTTCATTTATATAGCCTCTGATGTAGGTAAAAGATTATTATCATCTGTACTTTTCAGATGAAGAAACTAAGGCTCATCAAGGTTGAGCTATTTGTGCAAGATAACATGAAAATAGAGAAGTAACAGCAAAAGGGGGTGAAACTAAGTCTTCTGCCTCTAGGTTCATTGCTCTTGCCATATTACTCTGGCTTCAACTCTGAGGAGCCTCTGGGCTGTCCATCTCTTATTCTCTCTGCTTCTCATGTGAATCCTGGGCTAGTGATAATTTTCATTCAATGACTGGCATCCTTCTGGCCTGGTCAATCAAGCCTAGAGCACTCTGACCTATTGCACACATCAAGGTCGTTAATTAAGACTACTTGGATGCTAAGGTTGCAAGCGAAATGCTTCAGTCGCCACTTAGCATTCCATGGGTCAGGCTGTAATGGTTTTGTATTACAGAGTCTGCTCCTCTGCAATGTGGGGAGATTGTTTGTTATGATTACTATGGTATAAGATGCAGGGATGCTGGCTCCAGGGATTGAAAAGAAAGCCTTTGCCCAGTTTCCTCTATTTAACCTGGCTCATTCAATTATGAAGCCCACCCTCCCTCCTCAGGACCAAGGCTTCCAAGGATGAGTAAAAAGATTCCTCCTCCACATTTAAAAATCATCTATTTAAAGTTCTCCCATGTCTCCCCTTCCCACTTGGCAGGCGAAAGCAAGGTCCAGGTTGCAAAAATGAGACCAAGCCCAACCCAGCCCAGAAGGCCAACAGATTTGGCAGGATTGGGAAGGGAATTGGGAATGAATTCCAGAGCCATGGGGGAAAATCCTATCTTGAGACTCCACAGCAGGAAATTTCCCCTATCACCTGGTTTTCATTTGGAACTATAAATATACCATGGTCAGTCTGTTTGAAATCAGTCAAAATGTCCCTCCCAGTGAGCCAAGGTTTGGGGGTATCCAGTGAAACTATGAACAAGTGACTTCCAGCCAAAGTGCCTTTTTCCTATCAGAAGAACAGATATGTATAAATGATGAACACTGAGATTTCTTGCTCCTCCTTCCTTGTGAAGGTTTATGTATTCTGAATCTTTAATATATTGATTTAATCTCATATAAGTTCACAAAAATAATGATATAATAATAATAGTAACTAGAATTTGTCACTTTAAAATTTACAAAGTATTTTACAAATATTATCTCATTTTATCCTCACCAATGGGAGCTGGGTACAATTAGTCATACTTTAAAGTTGAAGAAATTAGAATTGACAAAAGCTAGGTGACCTGTCCAGGGTCACCAACCCATGACCAGTTTGTCTGAGCCTAGATCTGAAGCTTAAGTGTAAACTTTAATATTTCAGAATAAAATGTAAATTCTTTAAGGACAGAGATTGTTTCTATTGATGCTTTTTAATCTCTTGCTCCCCTAGCCCAGCACCTTTCTCATAGAAGATACTTAATAAATATTGAATTGAATTCATTTGTCTAATTCCATTAACTTATGCCCCATGATGTAACTGTGCTTCTTAGTATGACAAATTACAACCCCTCTAGGACTTGTTATGTATACTGCATACTCCTTTGAGTTTTTCCATACATCCTTGATTGCCAGTTCCTTGAATGGCTTATCAAGTACTGAAATGGTAGAGTCCAAAAATGGTGATTTCAATATGGTTATGTTTTTCATGAAATTCATTATGACTATCCTAAATAATGTAGTTATGATAGATATGTAGGCTGGAACCTTCTGGGTTATTTATTTACCTTTGGCTTTTTTCATTTGTTGATCCCAGAATATTTTTGAATAGCTTTCTTTTTTCCTTTTTTTTATTTTAAGATTTTATTTATTTTGAGTTTTACAATTTTTCCCCTGATTTTACTTCCCTTCCCCCAACTCCCACAGAAGGCAATTTGTTAGGCTTTACATTGTTTCCATTGTATACAGTGATCCAAATTGGATATGATGAGAGAGAAATCATATCCTTAAGGAAAAAACATAAAGTATAAGAGATAGCAAGATCAGACATTAAGATACCAGGTTTTTTTCCTAAATTGAAGGTAATAGTCCTTGGTCTTTGTTCAAACTCCATAGTTCTTTCTCTGGATACAGATGCTATTCTCCATTGCAGACAGCCCCAAATTGCTCCTTATTGTTGCACTGATGGAATGAGTGAGTCCATCAAGGTTGATCATCGCCCACATGTTGCTGTTAGGGTGTACAGTGTTTTTCTGGTTCTGCTCATCTCACTCAGCATAAGTTCATGCAAATCCCTCCAGGGTTCCCTGAATTCCCATCCTTCCTGGTTTCTAATAGAACAATAGTGTTCCATGATATATATATATATATATATATATATATATATATATATATATATATATATATCTCACAGTTTGCTAAGCTATTCCCCAATTAAAGGACATTTACTTGATTTCCAATTCTTTCCCACCACAAACAGGGCTGCTATGGAGATTTTTGTACAAGTGATGTTTTTACCCTTTTTAATCATTTCTTCAGGGTATAGACCCAGTAGTGGTATCTCTGAATCAAAGGGCATGCGCATTTTTGTTGCCCTTTGGGCATAGTTCCAAATTTCTCTCCAGAAAAATTGGATGAGTTTACAGCTCCACCAACAATGTAATAGTGTCCCAGATTTCCCACAACTCTTCCAACAATGATCATTATCCTTTCTGGTCATACTGGCCAGTCTGAGAAGTGTGAGGTGGTACCTCAGAGAAGCTTTGATTTGCATTTCTCTAATAATTAATGATTTAGAGCCATTTTTCATATGACTAGGGATTACTTTGATCTCCTCATCTGTAAATTGCCTTTGAATATCCTTTGACCATTTGTCAATTGGGGAATGGCTTTTTTTTTAGAAAAAAAAATTTTGACAGTTTTCTGTATATTTTAGAAATGAGTCCTTTGTCAGAAATATTAGTTGTAAAGATTGTTTCCCAATTTACTACATTTCTTTTGATCTTGATTACAGTGGTTTTGTCTGTGCAAAAGCTTTCTAATTTAATGTAATCGAAATCATCTAGTTTGTTTTAATGTTCTCCATCTCTTCCTTAGTCATAAACTGCTTCC
The DNA here is from genome assembly GCF_037893015.1 of Macrotis lagotis. Taxonomy (NCBI): domain Eukaryota; kingdom Metazoa; phylum Chordata; class Mammalia; order Peramelemorphia; family Peramelidae; genus Macrotis; species Macrotis lagotis. The sequence continues at coordinate 216,248,491 of NC_133660.1, forward strand.
CTTTCCATATATCCGACAGGTAAACTAGTCCTTGATCTTCTAATTTGCTTATAGTATTGTTTTTTTATGTCTAAATCCTGTACCCATTTGGGTCTTATCTTGGTATAGGGTGTGAGGTGTTGGTCTAATCTAAGTTTCTTCCATACTAACTTCCAATTTTCCCAGCAGTTTTTGTCAAAGAGAGAGTTTTTATCCCAATAGCTGGACTCTTTGGGTTTATCAAACAGCAGATTACTATAATCATTTCCTGCTATTGCACCTAGTCTATTCCACTTATCCACCACTCTATTTCTTAGTCAAAAATAGACAGTTTTGATGACTGATGCTTTATAATATAATTTTAGATCAGGTAGGGCTAAACCACCTTCTTTTGCACTTTTTTCATTAAATCCCTGGAAATTCTTGCCTTTTTATTTCTCCATATGAATTTACTTTCAACTTTTTCTAACTCATTAAAGTAATTTTTTGGCATTTTGATTGATAGGGCACTAAACAGGTAGTTTAATTTTGGTAGAATTGTCATTTTTATTATATTAGCTCGACCTATCCATAGTTGATGTTTGCCCAGGTATTTAAATCTGATTTAATTTGTGTGAGAAGTGTTTTGTAACTGTTTTCAAAAAGTTTCTAAGTCTGCCTTGGCAAATGGACTCCCAGTTATTTTATATTGTCTGAGGTTACTTTGAATGGGATTTCTCTTTCTAGCTCTTCCTGCTGTATCTTGCTAGTCATATATAGAAAAATTGAGGATTTATGAGAGTTTATTTTATATCCTATAACTCTGCTAAAATAGCTAATTGTTTCCAGTAGCTTTTTGGATGATTTCTTAGGATTGTCTAGGTATACCATAATGTCATCCACAAAGAGTGAGAGTTTTGTCTCTTCCTTCCCAATTCTATTGAATAGCTTTCTAATGATATTATTTGTCCTCTTATACTTACCTTCTCCCTCCAAACTCCACCCCCCATATTGAGGAAAAAGGGAATAAATATTCATATAGCTTCTACTATGTAAATATGATAGAATCTCATTTGATTCTCACAGCAACCCTATGAGGTGAGTGCTGTTATTACTTTTATAGTTGAGGAAACTGAGGCAAAGAGAGGATGAATAACTTGCATTGCTAGTGTCTGAAGCTGAATTGTCAGGTTGTCCTGATACTAAGTTAGTGTTCCCTCCACAGCACTACCCAGCCATCTTCCATTTCCTACCAGCTGCTTTCCTCTTGGATTTCTTTTGCCTTCTCCCTTTTACTTCTTTGGGTACTTTCTCCCTCCTCCCAACCCTCCCATCTTTTCAGCTTTCTTTTTTATATTTTCTTCTCCCATTAGATTGTAAGTTCCCTCAGTGCAGGTACTGTATTTTTTTTTTAAATTTGTCTTTATTTCTACAGCTCTTAGCACAGTGCCTACAAATAGTAAGTACTTAATAAATGTTTATTGATTAACCAACTGATTATTGCCCTCCCTAAAATCCACTTTTGCATTGAGGTCACCAAATATTAGATTATATTCCTATAGATTCTAGGCAATTCTTCATTGGCTTTCTCTACTTTGACACCTTCAGTTTCATTAGAGAATATTGTTTCTCATTACAAAATAAGATGACCGAGTATCCCACAAAATGGTATTTCTTATTGCAGTCAGACAATCTGAGAAATCAGCTTCTCTTTCTTCTTCTCTAAAGAACCATCTTTCAGTTTATCAGCAACTTATAGGCTTATCTATTTAGATAGATTTACTATTTACTATTTACTATGTACTATTGGTATAGTAAAATGTATGTATTGAAAGTTTGGGAGCAATTTATCACAGATCTTTTTTCTCTTGTTTTTAGGGAACTGCATTATCTGAGTCCTTATCATTTTGATTTACTTCCTCTTAAAGGTATAAATATATTTATTATAATAATAATAATCAAAATAATAGATAATAATAGAGAAACAGTAGAGTATAGTAAATAGTGGTTAATTCTAGGAAAGTTGTATAACTTTTCAGGACCCTGAGCAATTCTAGAAATCTAAGTTGAGGGTAAAAGATGCTGATCTTGCATTAGTGGAGAAAATTCATAACCAGCAGCTCCAAACACAGATAAAATTACAGGTCTGGTCAAAATAATAACAGTCATCATAACTATTTTTATCCAGCTTTATGATTACAAATCATTTTACATACATTATCTAATTTGAACCTTGTAACAGACTCACAAATGAAATGATGGATAGGAACCAGCCTTTTGTGGTTTCAAAGTTTTAGAGAACTCCCAGGTGAGAAAACTCCACTACCAATTCAGGTGTCCTGATTTCTATATGGGCCAGTTTTCTCTCCTCTATTCTGTTCTGTTCTATATTGAATTACTGTTCTTTTCTTAATAGTTATCATCTCTCTACCAATTCAAATCAGCACCTTCTCTGATGCTTATAGTCTTAGAGTGTTGCTGAAATGTCTTGCCCACAGTCATAAGGGTCATGGTGTGGCCAAGGCAGATCTTGAACCAGGTCTGTACAGCTATGTAGCCACTACTCTAGAATAGCAATCATTGTTCCCATCCTAGAGATGAGAAAATTGTGACTCCTAAGAATAAAGCAACTTCTCCAACATTATACAGGTAGCAAATGGAAGAACTGGATATTGAAACCAAATGTCCTGACTTTCTATATGGGCAACTTTTCTCTCCTCTATTCCAGTCTATTCTATATTGAATTACTGCTCTTTTCTTAACAGTCATAGGGGCTAAATGGCTGTTCAAAAATGGAACTTCATATGAATGCAGTTTATAGTTTAACTCCAGCTTTATAGTTTATATGCAGTTTATAGTTTAATCACAGATTTCCTGACACCCCTTTCCCAAATTCTACTGGGGAGAGATCAGGACTATTGTCCCACCTCTCCAACCCCCATTTCCTCACATAGCTAATCAATTACTGCTATCCCTATACACCGGTTCCTGACTCCCTCTCCATGTGTCTCCTGGACACATAAAAATCTCATATTAGCCCTTCCCCCTCTGCAGTTTTCCAGGAGTTGGACAGGGAGGAGCAGAGAAAACCTACACCCTTTCTTTACATTCCTATGGAAGCAAATGGATATGAAGTATGAAACTTTACTCTTTTCTTTCTTCTCTAATGTAGAAGTTGCAGCTCTTCTGGTGTTCCTTGGGGAATTCTTTTCTTTCTGTCACACCTGCCATCCTTCTTTTCTTCCCACCTCAGTGAACCATAGCCCTTGTGACCCAGTAAAATGCTGAGCCCCCAGCCCATTGCTGTCTCTTCCTCATCAGTGACAGGAACTCACCATCTCCCCAAGCAACCTCAGTCACTTTTTAGACAGCTCCTAGTGGTAGGAAGCTCTTCTTTATACTGAGATGAAATTGAATTCTCCATGACTTCCATCAAGAGTCTTACATATTTCCTCTGAGGCCACGCTGAAAAAAGAAAAAGTCAAATTCTTCTTCTCCATTACAATCCTTCAGATATTTGAAGATAGTTTTCGGGTCTCCTGCCAAGACAAGCCTCTTGTAGCAGTTGTCTAAACCTTTGCCATCTAGCTTACCTTTCTCTAGTTCTATGCTTCCTAACTTAGGGTCCCCAGATCCTCAAGGGGCTTCATGAATAGATTTCAGAATATCTATGAAATTTGAGGGGGGAAAATGCATCTTTATTTTCACTGAATTTTAATTTTCCTTGTAATCCTAGGTAGTTTATTTTATGCATTTTAAAACATTATTCTAAAAAGTGATCCAAAGACTTCTCTCAACCGCCAGAGGAGAAAGACTGTAGACACAATTCATTTTGTCAGTTTTCCTCATGCTCTTACCCATCTGTCAATTAATTGTTGAGAAAGTATAGAAGAAAAATTTAAAGCATTACCCCCCCCCCCAGTCTATTTGCATTTTAAAGGGGTGTAGGGGCAATGGAATGATTGAAAAATCTCATAAGCTGAAAGGAATTCTAGGCACCATGACAGGCAATAAAGGAGAAATTTTTGAACCAGTCAAATTAAATCATATCATGTATGTTCTTATCTCCTCTACTAGTTCTTAGAGGATGGTTTTTTGTTTTATTTTATTTTGTTTTTTAAAGCACTGAACTAAAGATCAAGTATGAATTGTAATTTTATAGCACTACTTACTATGTGTGACTCTGGGCAAGTTTCTCTCTAATATAGGATATTACAATATGATAGTTCTGCATTTCATTTATATCTTTGCATCTCCAGAGTTTACGTGCCGCTTAACATAAGGTAGGCAGTTAATCTTTCATTGAATGCAATACGGTGCAAAATAACAAGTGTCTATTGACCTCCTGCTATATATGGAACACTAGTTAAAGTTTGAATAAGATGGTGCCCTTCCCCCAGTGAGTTTAATGGAAACGTTATTTTTGTATGTCCTTCATCCTTGAAGAGGACCATGACATCAGGGAGGTGATGCCATGACATGCAAATGAGCTGGATTTAAGTGAGGGAGTGTTATGCAAAGTTATTAGCTTCACTGTCTCCTCCAAAGTCATCTGGGTCCGTTGGTGAGATATAGATCAGGATAACTGGATCTGGCCCTAGATGCAGTGGGAGACCTTGGTCTTTTGAAGTTAAGGTCTTTCCCAGATATCACTTTGTCTGAGGCATAAAACAGCACAGAAAGATGTATACAATGTGGTTGATAATAGGATAAATGCTTTCAATAAATATTAACACAAATAAATACATTGGTGAATCAAACATCACCTCTTTTATAACTTTAGAAATGAAAGAAAAAGGAACTATGAGAACTCCAAAGAAAAAGGTTGTTACTGAAATTGTAACTGAAATATGAGACTGAAATATGAGATAAGCAGAAACTTCTTACAGGAGTTGGGTTTTAAAGGGGCAACCTCTATGAGATCTCTTCATCCCTAAAATCGGGATAAATAAGTCCTGCCCTGTCTACTTACAGGACTCCTATAGGAACGAAGTGAAAGACTAGATTTAAAATTCTTTGCAAGTTTCCATTCCTAAACAAATATTAACTGTTAAAATCACAGCCCAAAAGACCATATGTAGAATTTCAGAATTAGAAAAATTCAGCAATCATCTGGTATAACTTATTTTTTAGAAGCAGACACTGAGAATCATAAAGAAAAAATGGTTTAGCCAATGGCAAAAATAGTAAGTCCCAGAGTCAAATATGATCAGAACTTAGAGTGGGTGGATAATGTCTGCCTAAGGAAATTCATCTTCCATTTGCCATCTTTGGCACTGGATTTGTTTGAGGTCAATGGGTTCTGTTTTTCTTTTTGGTTTTTATTTTTTGCAGGGCAATGGGGTTAAATGACTTGCACAAGGTCACATAGCTAGGTAATTATTAAGTGTCTGAGGCTGGATTTGAACTCAGGTCATCCTGACTCCATGGTGCTCTATCCACTGTAACACCCAGCTGACCCTAGTCAACAGGTTCTTTGTTAAATTTTTGTCAAATAATAGAAAAATAAAGCAAAAGAAAAAACTAGCTACTCCCTTATCTAGAGGAGAATCAGTAATAAGATGATTTCTATAGGGAGCAATGTTCTTTTTTTTTTTTCAGAATAGTGTGTTACCAAAAAGATAGTTAAGTTATTGTATAAAGTATATATAAAAAAGGACTTATTCTAAAATTGTTGATCTTGAGATGCATGATCTTTTGGGTAAGATTCATAGAATTATTCAATATTAGAGCTGGGAAAGAACTTAGAAAATAGGACACAATGATGGAGCCAAGATGGAGGTGTGAAGGCAGGAATTCCTGGAAACTCATTCCCCAAAAACCTCCAAAAGCCATCAAATTATGAATCTAGCCAAAATTAAGAGAGGCAGAACCCACAGAAAGACTTAGTGATTTAATTTGCCAGTCCAAGACAACTTAGAAGTTCTGCAGGAAAGGTCTGTTGCAAGGGGACCAAGGATTGGAAAAAGCTGCAGGTGCAGCTGCAGTGCAATGCAGCATAGTCAGGCACCTGGGTCTGTGGCAGAGGGAGTACTTTCCAGACTTCTTAGCCCAGGGATCATTGGGGACAGCCAGGAGGTATGGTGAGAGAACTCTGCCACATCAGAATGAGTGCAGAGTAGAGTCTGGCCTTAGAGCAGCCCTGCGATGAGAACCTGCAGTGGGAGTTGTCAGAACCACCCAGCACATCCAGAGCTCTCAGACCACAGATGGTAAGGGGATTGGGGTAGATTGCAAAGGTTTTTCTGCTCTCCTTGGGGTGGCACTCAGCTGTTTGCCCACACTCAGATGCAGGTTGCAGTCTGGGCCCCCACAGCACCACCAGAGCCAAGTATGGACCCTCCTCACAGCTCCAGGGCAGAAGGGCTGAACCCAGACAAGAGAGCAGTCAGAGCCTCTCATAAGACCTTGGAGGAATTAAGGTTCCTGTGGGTTATCCCCACTGCCCCCCAAAGCCTTGGAAGTATGGTAAATCAGTCACAGGCTGAGGAAATGAGCAAACAACAAAAAAAGAAGAATATGACCATAGAAAATTACTTTGATCCCATGGAAGATCAAAATATATACTCTGATGACAACAAAATTGAAGCTTCTGTATCCAAAACTTCCAAGAGAAATAGAAAATGGGCTCAGGCTATTGGATGAGCTCAAAAAAGACTTTGAAAAACAGTTAATGAGGTAGAGTAAAAATTGGGAGGAGAAATGAGAGTGATGCAAATAAATCATGAAAACCAAGTCAGCAACTTGGTGAAAGAAATACAAAAAATATTGAAGAAAATAACGTTAAGGGGTGGCTAGGTGGCGCAGTGGATAAAGCACTGGCCCTGGAGTCAGGAGAACCTGGGTTCAAATCCAGCCTCAGACACTTAATAATTACCTAGCTGTGTGGCTTTGGGCAAGCCATTTAACCCCATTTTCCTTGCAAAAAAACCTAAAACAAAAAAAAAAAAGAAAAGAACGTTAATAACCAGTTTAGGCCAAGTGGACAAAAGGCAATTGAGGAGAAGAATGCCTTAAAAAAGAAGAATTGGCCAGCTGAAAAATGAGATTAAAAAAGCTCTCTGAGGAAAATAACTCCTTCAAATGTAGAATGGAACTAAAGGAAGCTGATGACTTTACGAGAACTCAAGAAGTAATAAAACTATACCAAAAGAACCAAAGAATTAGAAGAAAATGTGAAAAATATCTCATTGGAAAAAAACTGACCTTGAAAACATATCCTGAAGAGATAATTTAAAAAGTTTGGGGCTACCTGAAAGTCATGACCAGTAAAAAAGCCTAGACTTCATTTTTCAAGAAATAATACAGCAAAATTGCCCTGAGATCCTAGAAGAAGAGGGTAAAGTAGAAATTGAGGGAATTCACCTATCACCTCCTGAAAGACATCCAAAAGAAAAACTTCTAGGAATATTATAGCCAAATTCCAAAACTCCCAAATCAAAGAGAAAATACTAAAAACTGCCAGAAACAAACAATTCAACTACCATGGCTCTATGGTCAGGATTACTCGGGATCTGGCAGTGTCTACAATAAGGGTTCAAGGGGCTTGTAATATGATATTCTGGAAGGCAAAAGATCTTGGTTTACAACTGAGCATCAACTACCCAGAAAAACTGAACATCCTTTTTCAGAGGAATAGATAGATTGGACTTTCAGTGAAACAGGGGACTTTCAAATTTTCCTATTGAAACAACCAGAGCTGAACAGAAAGTTTGATCTCCAAGTACAGGTCTCAAGTGAACCATAGAGAGGGTGAAAAAGAAGGACTAATTATGAGGAACTTGATGATATTGAACTGTTTGTATTCCTGCATGGTAAGAAGATATTGAAAACTCATATGAACCTTCTCATTCATTAGAGTAGTTAGAAGGAGCATATATAGATAAGGCACAGGAAGGAGCTGAATATAATGGTATAATATAATAAAAAGATGGAGTCCGTGGGTGATAAAGGAAAGTACTGGGAGGAAAAGAAAACAGGAAGAAAGGACTAAGATATTTCATATGAGTCAAGAAAAAGCTTTTACAATGGAATGGGGGAAGACAAGGGGGAATGAGTCAGCTTTCATTGTCATCAGAAATGGCTCAGAGAGGAAATAACATACACACTTAATAGTGTATAGAAATCTATCTATCTTACCCTAGAGAAAAATGAGAGGAAAGGGATGGGATAAGGGGAAATGGGGGGAGGGATGGGGGGGTGTAGATGATAGAAGAGAGGGAAGATCATGGGAGAAGGTACTCAGATACAACACAATTCTGAACAGGGACAGGATGAAAAGAGAGAGAGAATGGAATAGATGAGAGTGTGGAGGAATAGAGTAGAGGTAAATACAGCTAGTGACAACAACTGTGGAAAAAATATTGAAGCAATTTCTCTGGTGGCTATGGTGGGGAAGGCAACTCATCCCAGAGACAGAGCCATTGGAATCTGAACTCAGACTGATGTATACTTTTTTTTCCTCTCTCACTATTCTTTTTTTTAGGTTTTATTTTTTTTGCAAGGCAATGGGATTAAATGGCTTACCCAAGGCCACACAGCTAGGTAATTATTAAGTGTCTGAGGCCGGATTTGAACTCAGGTCCTCCTGTTTCCAGGGCCAGTGCTCTATTCACTGCACCACCTAGCCACCCCCCCTCACTATTCTTAAGGTTTCCCATATTTTTGGGGGGTGGTTATGATGACTCTCACAACAAGATTATTGTAATATAAAACAAAAATACATGATAAAATAAAATGTTCATTCAAAAATAGGACACAATTTCTAGAAAGAATATTAATTAAAACATAGATTTTTTTTTTAGAGTTAGAACTGTTCTTTCAATAAAACACTTAACAAGCCTTTATTGAGCACCTACATAGTCTGATAACTGTCCTAGACTCAGTGGATTTAAAGAAAAAATAAATCTATCACTACCCTCAATGTGCTAACTTTTTATAGGGGAAACAACATGCACAGCATAATCACATAAGCATACCCAGAATAAAGAAGAGAAATTTGGGGGATGGGGGAGTGGAGGCTCCAGTAGTTGGTATCCTTTAAATGGGTAGTGTTTGACCTAAATTTTAAAGGAAATTTTAAAACAGAATATATACTTCCAGACAAAACTGACATGGACTTTAGATTAGAGCAAAGAGCATAAAATACTTGAACTAGTTGAAACTTTTTCCCATTATTCCTATCTTACAGATAAGGAGACAAGGGCCAGCAAGAGGAAGTGACTTACCTACCCTTACTCATCTGGTGACCAAATTAGAACCATAATTTGAGTGTCCTGGTTTCTAGCCCAAGGACTGGTAAACTAGATGTCTGCTCATCTTAGCTATAGGAGTGTAGGAAACATGAAGCGGAATTAAGATTCAGGCTCAGGTAACAGAGATACATTCTTCATCATTATACATAGTAGTGGTGAATGGTATGTCATATGTTATCTCAAATCCATTGCATAGTTTTATTTTCTTGTAAAATTTTAGGGCCCTCAATTTTTCTTTCAATGGTATCAGAATCTCTACTAAAATTCTCCTCCAGTGCTCTCATCTTGAAGTAGAAGTGATTCTTTATTATCTGCCAGTGGACACAAGTCGTAAAGTCTTTAAAAATATGGAACTGGGAAAGAATGTATATATATCTTCCAAGGGTCAGCCAGTCTGGTTAAGTGAAGGGTTCGTCACAGAATTATCAGTTTATCATCTCTCTGTTTGTCTATCTATTTTCCCATAGCAACTTAGGAAAATAGCCTTCTAAGGAATGATGGCTCCAAATCAATTGAAGCAAAAAAAATGCTGATAAAATCATAGATGTTTCAAAATATTTAAACAATGGTTCTATTAACCTGTAAAGTGCTAATTTCCTATAGAGAACATTTTGACTTGAAGCAAATTTAATAATTACTCAAGAATTTTGTCCCTTAAGTTTCTATTTCTGAAATAGTACTACCAAATTTCTGTATGACCTTGGTTGGGCCACACCCCTCTCTAAGCAGTAAGATGAGATGATTGACTCAATTTCTAAGTTCCTTCTTGCACAGACATTCTGGAATTGTATTGTATGAATTTTACCATTATTTCTCGGTTTCCATATGAAGTGATTGCTAGCTTGACAGTTTTGCTATTGGAAGCAAAGAAGATAGATGATATCTCTTAAAGACAGATATCTAGGCAATTGAAATTGCAAACTGTAAGTTTCCTCAGGAAATTATGCTTACATGGCAGCATTCTATGGATCAGATTCTCCCATTTGATTTGTTTTACTCTGAGATGCTGCTGTATGATATGAAGTTAGACAATAGGACTCCATACCAGTTCACATGTATTGGATCCTCATCTTTGTAAGGTGGTTGAATTGACCACTTCTGTGACCAGTAGAATCATGGAACTATCAAACCTCTGAACCACATAACATGGATTGGGGGGAACCATCAGCTAAACCAACTTATACTAATACAAGAATACACTCTACCACATTATTAAGAAGCAGTCTTCCTGTTTTCATTTAAATATTTTTACAGTTGAGGAACCCAGTAGTTCTCATGGCAATAATTTCCATTTAGGGAATTTTTTTTAAGTTTTTTGCAAGGCAGTGGGGTTAAGTGGCTTGCCCAAGGCCACACAGCTAGGTAATTATTAAGTATCTGAGATCAGATTTGAACCCAGGTACTCCTGACTCCAGGGCCGGTGCTTTATCCACTGTGCCACCTAGCTGCCCCAATTTAGGGAATTATTAATAATTTTTTTTAGATTGGTCTTAAATCTTTCTCTGCAAATCCCACCCATTTCTCCTAACTCTGCCTTCTAGGACAAGTGAAATCTATTTTCTCATTGACATGATAAACCTCTAACAAATAGTTGTAAATCTTTGCCTAATGTGGACTCCCTGAGAGAAGAAGAAATTTAGATGATTTAAAAACAAAAAATGATACCTAAAGTATATTTTTTAAAATCTTCACAAACACACAGTCATTCCTCTCTTCCCCCCAAGTCTTTTCTTCTTCATGCTAAGCAACCCCGATTCAGTCAATCATACCTTGTTTCAAAGTCTGTCACCATCCTGGACACTTTCCTCTGGAAGCTCTTCAACTTGTCAGTAGGAGAAAGGGTCTTGGCCTTGTGATTTCCCTGGGATAGGGAACTCCTCGCAAAGAGTGAGGAAAACACCCTCTGCTAATGGAGACAACATTCTCTCCTCATTTTCTATTCTTAGAGAAGGAGTGGTGTAATGACTTGCCCAGAGAGACAGGATTTTAAGCCCTGGCTTCCCTTCCACTATGCCATACATGTTGTCAAAATCCTTCCAAAAAGAAACGCTATTCCAAAAGGAAATGATCATGGTATGCTTCCCTTTGGCCTAAACAAACCAGAGGTAGAAGGTAATATAGAAAGTTGGAAGACAGAAGGCTAAATTTGAAATGGATCTTAGAAATAGAAAATAAAATCTAGCCCATTCCATATGACATCTTAATAAAAATGAGACTGATGAAATGCTTCTTAGAATTGAATAGATACTTAGAAATGATAGTTAAAGGTGAACATCAGACTAGGTTGCCTAAACGTTTCATATTTTGAAGAGCCTAACACATTGGTAAATGTTAAATAAATGATGTTGATTGATTATTGAATCATAACTATTCATGGCCTTTTTAACATTGGCATTAAGAGTCAGAATAGGATTACAATTTTGTTGTACACTTGTAGCTGTTAGAATGCAAATCTAATAAGAATTTATTTTATTCTGTATTTCCCAATGAAGGATAAAAAGACATAAGCATCTATCAAGTGTGTATTCTGTGCCAGACATTGCTGTAACCTCTCTTACAAATACAAACAAAAAGAAAAATAATTACTGATTTCAAGGAATTTATGTTCTAATTGGGGAAAATAATACACAAAAGAGAAATGAAAATTAGGTGAGGGTGAAATAAAGGTACCCAGTGTAGATGAATGATTTGGAAGTCCAGAAAGTAAAGAATGGGTCTTGAAGTAGAAGAAAAGCAGGCTGAGCTGAACAGGGACTTTTTTTTTTCAAAATGGAGGTTCTAGAATGAATTTTCTAGTGAGAAAATTGAAATCCCAAGTTACCAGGTTCTAGGTATTAAGAGAAATTTCAAGAAGGGGCATGAAGGTCACCTAGATGCTACAGTGGATAGAGCACCAGCCCTAGAGTCAGAAGGAATCTGAGTTCAAATCCCACCTTAGAAATTTAATAATTACTTAACTGTATGACCTTGGGCAAGTCATGTAGCCCCATTGCCTTAAATAAATAAAACAATTTAAAAAAACAAAAGAAGTGACAGGGTTTTGAAGTTCAGAAAGTCAAATAGTAGGAAAAGTCCTAGGTTGGAAGAAAATAGATTAGGAATCAAGGCCCAGGTTCTAGTCTTGGCTCTGACTGGGTAACTTATTTATTTGTAACATTAAGGGACTTAACTAGATGCTATTGAAGGAATTTCCCAATTCTAGCATTCTTTTTCAATATCATTTCTAGCTCCAATATTCTGTATCTTCAACTCCTTTATGACTCTAAATATCCATGTTCTCTTTTTTAAGTTTCCTTCCAATTCTAAATAATGTTCTATAATTCTAATTATGTCTGAATACAACTAATATGTCTAAATACATCTAATATAGTATGAATACTGAAGATGGATGTGGCCTTCCCAAACTAAAATGGCTAGAAAGATGAAAACTCCAACAGTAACCTTTGAACAATTATCTTTTGAACCAGGTAACCTGGGCTCTCAACTGGTAGAATACAAAGAAGAAATGTACATCACATCTGATTGTGGAAATAATTGGCGACAGGTAAGAAGACAGAAATGATAATTAAGTTACCTTTCTTCTTTGGGTCATGGTTGTTCTATAAATATGGGAAAGTGCGTGTGTTTGTGTGTGTGTGTATTTCTCTGTGTGTTTGTGTGTGTGTGTGTGTGTGTGTGTGTGTGTGTGTCTGTATGTGTGTGATATTCCTCAAACTACACATTTGCTGTCTGAAAGGTGCTGAGAGTTTTTCCTTATTTCCTCAATGATACAAACTGCCTAAAACTCAGACCTTTTTGATTAGTAGCTGGGTCTCTCATGTTGACCAAGTCACTTGAGTGAAAATTATTGTCAGATGTATAACTTACTTTGGAATGTCCAGAACTACTGTGAATTGCATTCTGTATGGGATCACAGAGTGTTCACTGTTAGAAAAACTGCTTGGATTTGTCTGAGCATTCAGAAGATAAGAGCTTATTCTCTAAGTCAGGTCTAACAATTCATAGGATTTAGCGTTAGAAGGGATATCTCTATCTAGTTCATCTCCACTTTACAGTTGAAGAAACTGAGCCTCAGAGGATGGGAAATGACTTGCCCAAGGTGATACAGGTAGTGAGGACAGAGCCAAGATTTTCACACAGGTGCCTCAACTCTGAATCCAATGCCCCTCTGCTATATTCATGATTCTCTGACTGTGGTCTAGGGATACAGGGAAGAGTCCCCCAAACACTTTCAGACAGTCTTTGAGGTCAAACTATTTTCATAAGTATATTTTAATGTTTAAAAAGTTCAAGAGGCATAGTTTCTGTATAATTAATAATTTTATTAATAACACTATCATTTTATTATTAAAAGAGGTCAGTGGGAAACTTGAATCCAAGACAACACATGGCAATAGACTTGGAAGAAGAGTCACTATTCTTGAGTTAACTCTGATGGATTAACAAGAGAAAATGAATATGAGTGTCTTGAGATGCATGTTGCCCAAATCTTAGTCAAAGAGATATTATTTTGCATGTCATCTCTCTGACAAAAGGAAGAATCTGTATCTCCCCAGACCTGTCTAAGGAAACACAATGAGCAAGAATTCAACCATTCTCCTAAACTTCTATACTCTCTTTGATTAGACCTTAACCTGGGTAAGTCTTTTCCCAAGTTTTCCCACATCAGTTGATTTCTGGATGAGGAAACAGAAAAGAGGAAAATCTTTGGCATTGATTCAGTGATCAGTTTTTGAATACAAGAGAGAAATAATCATATCCCCCAATAATATAATAATAATTTTATAATAATATTAAGATGTTTTCATTTCTAATACGTTGATTATCTATACATATAACACACATAATCAAAAAAGGAGAGGTCCTCAATAATTTTTTCAAATGATAACAACTCCTGAGACAAAAATACTTGAGTAATACTGCATTATATCATTTCTGTCTCCTAATTCCATTCTCATATAACCCTTCCCATCTTCAAATCTGATTCTATATTCTGTGAGTTGGGAGCCACTTGTTAGCCTTGTGAGGATTTCTATGATGAACTGCAACTAAAATTTTTCTCCAATACTTTGAAGGGGACTAGATGCAAACTGGAATGCTCAGAGGTTATTATAATAGAGCATGAGTTCTGGTGGTTGTTGTTGTGGTTGTTGCTGTTCAATTGAATCTGATTCTTGGTGACCTTATTTGGGCTTTTCCTGGCAAAGATTCTGGAATGGTTTATCATTCTCTTCTTCAGCTAATTTTACTGATGAAGAAACTGAGGGGAAAAGTGACCTGTGCAGGGTCACACAGATAGTAAGATCTGAGACCAGATTTGAACTCAAAAACTGGACTTCAGGTCCAGTTTACTATCCACTATTCCACCTAGCTGCCCCCATCAGTTCTTGTAGATATTATTAAACTGGAAAGAATTCAGATGTGTATGTTTTGTTGATCTATATGGCTCTTATCTCATAAGCAGCTTAGCTAAGAGCTCTCTAGATGATAGGCCATAATTATTATAGGTTTAGGAGCTGCTAACTACCTGTAAAGGTAGATGGTCATTATTCTAGATTGCCTTCCCTAGAACTTAATCCAGTCAACACCCCACAGAGGACACTGGTTCAAGACAAGAAAGACCTGGAATCACAGCATCACTGCCCGAATTTCCTTCTTCCCAAATGAGTAACCCCAAGTAAGCAGTTGTTACTTTACAGAATTCATACATTCCCTAAAGAAGAGTCATTGCCAGATTTTATAATAATAGTATTGTTTTGGGGACCCATTTTCCCATTTGAAGCTGTACTCTGGCCATGCTGTGGTTTAATAGCTGAAACTTCAGTTCTTTGAATGTCCTGTGATACATTGGACCTCTTCATTAATGTAGATCCCAGCTCCACCATTACTGGTGGAGGGGCTTCATGGGTTGTTGGAACCAAAACAATTTATCACTTGGAAGCTAATACTTTGGCAACAAGCCTCTCCATGGTTAGCTAGGCTGGTTCTCCCTTAAGGGACCTACAATCCATCACCAGCCCACACTTGAGACCTTTTCAGCTGGCTAGAACCTGCTAGAGTGTATATTGGATTGAATTCAATTTTTAAAAAACCATTTATTAAGCGCCTAGTACATTTAAGTTCTTAGTTAGCCACTGGGAATACAAAATCAAATAAATCACAGTCCTTTCTCCCTCAGAGCTTATAGTCTATTGGGGAACTTTAACAGAAACACAAATAACTCTAGCACAAAACTATGCATGATCTTTTAATTTAATTCAACAAACATTTATTAAGTGTGTACAGTATAGAGAGATGTGTTCAACTTTGAAAAAAAGAAAATATTTAGGAAGTTTGTGTGGTGCAGTGAGAACAGCAATAGCCTTGGAGTTAGGAGACATGAGTTCCAATCACAATTCTGACTCCTGAGAGTCATACGATCTTGAGCAAGTCAATTCTACTTCTCATGAATCCCATCTGTAAAAGGGTGTTCAAATATACCCATACTGAACTCTTCACCACGGAATAGATTAGAAAACACCCTGGAAATTAAGTGTGATTCAACAAATAGTTATTAAGTATGTTGGATGCTATAATGGGCAGTAGGATCACAAAGACCAAAATGAAAAAGTTCCTACTATTAAAACACTGTAGTCAGGTAAAACATTAAATAAAACATCCCAGAACCCTTCATTTGATAGAGCTTGGGGCCCCAACCTATTGCCCAAAGGCCAAAAGGGATACTGGGACACAAAACTTAGAATATCACAACTGGAAGGGACCTCTAATATCATCCAAATTATAGGTTTAAACTCAAGTTACTCGTCTGCTTGAAGAGTAGAGCACCATCTATCTACACTACTCCTAGCAACATCTTTTTTTTCTCTTCACAAGGAGATTAGAAATGAGGGCAAAAAGCACAACCCAGAACTCTTACATTCTTGTACAATCTTTCAGCATCCTCGTTACCAGATCTATACTCATGCAGAGTGCTAGGTACTGTGATTTCAAGTTCATGAAATGCCAGAAAACATACAATATAATACCATTGTATGATGGAAAAAATTTTAGACTTAGAATGAGGAAACCTGGTTCAAGTCCTGGATTGGAAGGTCTTGAGCAGGTGGAGTATATACATTCAGTCCCCAATCCTCTCCTTTATATTTGAGGAAACAAGGTCTAGAAAGGCCATATAACTGACCCAAGGATTTTTAAACAGGTGTTAAGTAGTAGACATGGGATTTAAACTCATGTACTCTGACTCTGTGTTCATTAATTAATCCATCCAGTATTGATTTTTAAGTATTTATATAGTGCCTACTGTGTGTGAGGGACTATTCTAGTCACTAGGGATGAAATTACAAAAGATGAAACACTCCCTACTCAGTCTAGTGGAAGAGACAAGCACATATAAACTTATATATAGCATAAATATAGTGAATAAAATACAAACATAGACCAAGTAATTACATATGAGGTGGTTTAGGAAAAAATGCACCCAAAGCTGGGGAAACCAGAAAAGGCTTCATATGAAATAGGATGCTTAAGCTATATCTTTCTACTTAATATTATATCCATATTTATCCATGATCTCCCCCTTTTTGGGGGAGCTGTATCTCACATATATGACAAACCCAAATATCTCCCTGATGCAAACAGCCTTAATTATTCAGATGATTCTGACCAGGAAACTTACCCTTCACATCTTTGCTCAAAAACAAGAATCCAAATGAGTTCTTGGGTGAGGCAGATGTACCCTCAGCATTTTCATTCAGAGGAGCACTTACATTAATGATTTGAGATCCGCCTACTAACACCAGCCATAATTTTCCATCAGATATACTTCTTGGTCCCTCATTAACCAGATGAAAAATGAAAAGTGGCTTTGGGTAGCTTCTTTTAATTAAAACCTTCAGGGAAACCATAGAACTTATTAAATCTTCTTAGCAGTCCTCCCCTCCCACAGCTCTGATAACAAAATAGATACCAAAAAACTCTAAGGGTACGCCCACATTGTTCACTCCCTGATTAAAAATAGATTCGCTCTCTTTTTTGTTGGTGTTGGTTCTGAGGTCGTAGTATAACTTCCTAACCCAGAATGTTAGTAGGATTCTAACATTTCACAAAAGAGTGATTGGAGAAGCCCAAGTTCATGTTCTAACTCTGATACTTATTCTCTGCCTTGAGGCACGTCTCTTTATCTCTAGGGTAGGTTGTAAACTAGATAATTGGTGTGGCTGTGGAGAGAGCACCAGTTCTGTAATTAGAAGGACCTAAGTCTAAGTCTGACCTCAGACACTTGACTCTTACTAGCTATGTGACCCTGGGCAAGTCACTTCACCCTGATTGCCTCCCACCCAAGGCCATCTCCAGTCATCCTGATTCATATCTGGCCACTGAACCCAGATGGTTCCATATGAGAAAGTGAGACTGGTGACTTAGCAGAGTACCTCCTCACCCAGATCCAATTCACTTGTTTGTCATGGCATCACCCCCTGATGTCATGGTCTTCTTTGAGAACAAAGGACAGACATCATCATCAGGTTATAAATTAGTAAAGCATAGAGAATGCTAGGTTGGGAATCAGGAGACCTGAGTTCATATACCAACTCTGCCTGAGACTAATCTCTCAGGTCCTCAGTATATTTCTTCGTAAAATGGGTGGACTGGATTCAATAGACCTCAAAGGTTCCTTTTAGTTCTAAGTGTATGATCCTATGATCTTGAGGACATAATATATGTAAAGTTCATTATAAATGGAATAATCCTATGTAAATATGAGCCACAATTGCAATCAAAATCTAGTCAATAAACACAGATTAAAAAGGGGGTAATATAATGTTCTGGAAAAAGCACTATCATAAGACATAGATTTGAATGTCCAGCTCTGCTTACTGTACCCCATGTAACCTTCTCTCTAGCCCTCAGGCTTCTCATCTATAAAATGTAGGGGAGGGGGGAGAGGAGATGATGGCTCAAGTCCCTTCTAGCTTTAAATCCATGACCTAAATCTAAGCCTGTGCTCCATAAAGTTCCTCCCAACTGTAAATCCTTTTCTATGGCATATAGAACTGATGAGTACCAAGTATTGATTTGTGCTTGCTGCATCCTTCCTCTATGCGACTCAGACTGGGAGAGGAAAATGGAGATGTAATTGCCATGCAGCTTGGACAGCAGTGAGGCTAGCAGCAATAAAGATAAGCAAACATACAGGGGGCCTTGAAATTGGCCCACATGGGAATAAAATAAAGGAAACAATGGAATAGAAGCCAAAGCAGAAAAGACATGTGTTGGCTAATGGAAGCAACAGAGGAAGGAGGGTATGCACCATTCCAACAGAGGAGAATAGTCATGTGCTAAGTAAATATAAAAATCTTCGGGATAGGAGTACAATTGAGATAAAAAGGTACAGGGAAAATAAAGCGGTATCAGTCAGAGGCTAAGTGACTTTCCCATTCATTTCTGCATCCTTTGTTGATATTGTGATACTGGAGTGCAATGGAAAGAGCCTAGAACTTGGGGTCAGCAGAATTGGACTGGAGTTACAGCTCCCTCATTAGAAAGCTTGTATTCCCCTTGACCAAGTCACTACAACACAATCTTTGAGTGAGCCAAAATCTCAAAGATCATGGAGTCCTATTTACAAGTGAATAGGAATTCTCTCCATAATATTCCTATTGTGTGAGCTTCTTGCCTACACTTGAAAACTTCCAGTGGTCAAATGAGTATGCTTGTGTGTGTGTGTATGTATTGTGTTTATATAATATATGTGTATATATATATATATATATATATATATATATATATATATATATATATATGGCACAGTACATGGAACACCTTCAAGTTATGCTGGAGAAGACTTTTGAGATTCCCTTGTACAACAAAGGGATCGAATCAATCAATGCTTTAAGAAATTAATTCATACTATTCACTGAAAGTTAAAAACTGAAGCCAACGTTTAAATATTTTGATCTGACATGAGAAGACAAGATTTATTGGATATTAGGGAAGATTGAAGACAAAAGGAAAAGATACTGTCATGGAAGAAACAAATATGAATTGACTAGACTTCAAGAGATAATGGAGGATAGAGGATATGATCAGAGAGAAATTGGGCTAGGAATAAGAAAGACCAAAAGTCAAAAATCAGCCTCTAACACTTACTAGTTGTATGATCTTGGGCAAGTCAGTTAACCTCTGTTTGCCTCAGTTCCTCATCTGTAAAATGGAGATAATAATAATAGAATCTACCTCCCAGGTTTGTTGTAACAATCAAATGAGAATAATTGTAAGGTGTTTAACATGGTGCCTGGTCCATAAGTACTATATAAATGTTTTATATATACACACACATATATATATATATATATATATATATACATATATACATATATACATATATAATATAACTTTGCAAATTGTAAAATTCCATATAAATGTAAAGTATTTGTTATAAACTATAATGTGCTATATAAATTAAGATGTTTATATTTTTATCAGAAGACTTGGGCTCTCACCTTGACTGACATTAATTTAGTAGAATGTTGGGCAGTGTAATCTTTATCTTTGTGAGCCTCATTTCTATCCTGTTTAAATGACAGGGTTGGACAAGGTGATACCTAACTCCCTTCCAGTTCTATCATTCTGTTCTCTATAGTCAAAGGCAGCTGGGATAACTTCAGACTACTCATACACACAAACACACACATACATACACATACATGAAAACACACAAACACACACACACAAAACAGCATTAAAATGTAAAAGATAAAACAGGATTCTCATGAACTCAGGTTTGGGACCTGGGATTCATTTGCTGGGGAAAAAAAAACAGAGAAGACAATCATAGAAACTTAAATTTGTAAACGCTTTATGGTACTGAACCCTTTTATAATCATTCTCTCATATGATTATCATACCGCCACCAGAGACAACCAGATGAATGTGAAGCTTGCTGACCATGAACTCTGAAGAGTTCCTTATGGGATGAGAATCCCAGATCTGATACTTGCTGATGCTATTTCCTTAGATAAGTCACTTCCACTCCCTAAATCCATTTCCTCTAAGGATAATAATGTTCCCATTATTGCCCTTGCAGTATTTTAAATTTTGATTGATGCCTTTTTTCTTTACATCATTGTCATTTTCAAATATATCATTCTCCCCATCTCTCTGCCTTATAAGGATTCTTCCTTTGTAATAAAGAAAAATATTTAAGAAAAAAGAGCCAACAGTTAGTGACTGGAAACATATGCAGAATGCACTACCCGTTGAACCCATCTCTCCAAGGAAAGGAGAGAGCTTACAGGGTTGTTTCAAGGAATGTGTTTTATAAATCTTTAATGAGTATCAGAAAGTTTGGGGTGAATTGTGGTTTTCTTTATGAATTCCCATTTTTCAAGTCAAGAGACAGAAGGCCCAGAGAGAGATTAAAGGACTTGCCTCAGGCCACATATCAAATCAGTAGCGGAGCAAAGACTTGAACCCTGGATCCCTGATCATAATCCAGTGTTTTTTCTTTATACCATATTGATATACTGTGCAAATAACCATCCTTCTGTTACTTTGCTAAATCTTATTGACATTTGGGATTAGTCTCATGAATTTCCAAAAGGAAATGCTTCTATCTCAAAATAAAGGTTAGTTTCATTTTAAAATGAAGAGAAAATGATATGCCTGTTCCTCAAAGTTGGAAGGGACTTTTGAGGTCATCCTGTCCATTTTCCAGATGGGGATAAAGAACTAACTACTAAAGAGTTTCAATAACTTGCTGAAGGTCACAAAAATAGTAAGTGATTAAGACAGAATTTGAACTCAGGTCCTCTGAATCCCAAACACATTGTTCTTTCAATTATATTGTACCATCAGTGATTCCTTTTTTCTTCTCCCACCTCTCATTTACAATTGTCTCTTAACTAGTCTCCCTGATTTCCATTTTATCAAAGAATTTATCTTCCTAAAATATGGGGGGTCATCATGCTATTCTCCAGTCTTAAATCTTCATAAACTCCTTTCTCTTCCTCTTCTTTTTTTCCCACCTCCGACAAACTGTCACACTTGTTCATTCTTCATTGAACATGCTCCCCGCCCCAACTTCCCCACTCTTCTCCAATCATGGTGACATCATCTCTTATCAAGCTTCTGATCTAGGTCTCCTGCCTCTAGTATCGCTATACTTTAATGCCACCTCATTGGGCTTTTCATTTCATAAAAATTTTTCTGGCTCTCCCATACTCAATACTGAAAAAATATAGGTTTTATATCCTTAGATTAGAACTCACCTAACCTCTATTTTTTATCTCACTTTTCTCGTCTATAGAATGGAGTTTCCAAGAGCAATCCCTACCTTCCCTTAGGATAAAAGGAAATACACACTGAAATTACTATATAAATGCAAGCTCTCCTTGCCCTTTCCAGATTTATCTCCTGCTAATCTTTACCCCAACTCCTTGTCTCAGACAAGTTAGAATAATATTTGTTTTAATTTCCCTATTTTAATTTTCCTATTGGCTTTTCCCAACCTCTTACCTTTTATTCTCTAACCTAAATTTTATATTTACCATAAATGCCCTTCCCATGACTTCTCCTTCAGTCCAATTGCTATACCATTCCTTCAAGACTAATCTTGAATCTAACTCCTTTGTGAAGCCTTCACTGCCTGCCCTAGCCAGAAGTTACCCCTGACTCCTTTGGACCCTTTTATTTATTTATTTCCTTGGGGCCTCCTTTTCCTCATCTTTAAACTGAGAGAGTTGCAGCATATGATCCCAACAAACTCCAACACTGTTCTATGATTCTGCTATTATATATTCTGTATTCTAAGATCTCTTTCACCCTTAAATTCCGAAACTATATAATCACCTACAACCAGTCATTTGTCAACTAATTACAATTTGAATTTTTTTTACTTAAAAAATTATAAGAAGCCTACTTCATACAGAAGCCTGGACACTTATAAGCTTTAGAAAAGATAAAGTTTCTGTCCTCAGGGAACTTAAAATCTCTTATTGTCTTGTGACAGTTCCTCCATTTCTTGGTCTTTTGTTTGAATTTTTGATGGTTTTTGGAGTCAGAAAACCTGCCTACTCCCATCCTCACCTCCACTCTCAAGAGATTTTCTATTAGGAAAATCTCCTACCAGAAGTGGAGCTTTATCTAAGTATCTTACACAGACCATAAGCAACACAGGCAGGATTTGAACCCAAGTCCTCTGATGTCACTCAGTGGTTAGATTGGGCCTAAGTTCAAATCCAGTCTTGGACACTTACTAACTGTACGACCCCGGGTAAGTCACGTAACCTTGTTTGCCTCAGTTTCCTCATCTGTAAAATGGGCTAGAGAAGGAAATGACAAAACATTCCAGGTTCTTTCCTAAGAAAATCCCCAAATGGGGTCACAGAGAATCAAACATGACTGAAAAAGACCCTCTGATGGTAATGCCAATGCCCTTTCTACACTAAAAAGAAGCTTTTCTAAAGATTTCCTCTGGCACTGAAGTGATAGGATTCTCAAGAAGGAACTGTGGCTCATCTCTCTTTTGCAGAATACAGGGCTCACTGTACACAGTAGGTACTTAATAAATGTTCAGTTTGATGGCTCCTGGGTCCAGGTCCTGGAAAATAGAAGCATGAATCAGTACTGCTTTCCTTAGTGAATCTGGCTACATTTATACATCTACACACCTTTCAGTGCATAGATACTTGGGGAAAGATATACTAATAACAAAAAGGCAGGGAGAATTCTCCCCTATGAGCTATTAGTTTCATTTAATGTAGCAATTTGTCCTCCATAAGCATTATCTTCACCTGCCCATTCCAGATACAGTGATGTGGCTGAGAGGTCTTTTTTCAGTGGGGCTAGCTCTGCTCCCATAGTAGCCCCAGGCATTTTATTACCTGGATTTCGGAAGCCTTCCAACAACTGCAGACTAATGAGAGGTTCATCCCAAGGGTTTCATGACCCCTCAAGCAACTGTACGATTTAAAACTGAGAGGAATCTTAGAAATCCTGTAGTCCAAACCCCTTATTTTCAATTGAGGAAAATGAGGGCCAGAGGTTAAAAGATCTGCCCAGGGTCACAATATCGCTATGTAGCCAAGCCGAGATTTAAATGCAGATCCTCTGAGACCCCACAGCAAGAATCCCAGGGCTTAGTTCAATTCATTTCAATAAATATTTATTGAGTATCTACTGTACATCGGGCTCTGGACTGGAAATACAGAGTCAAGGACAGCCCTCAAGAAGCTTACATCTAATGGAAGAGAAGTTGCAAGCAAATATATACAAAGCAAGTTAGATACAAGGAGGAATGGGAACTAATAACTGAAAGAAGCAGCTGGACTGGTTAGGGATGACTTTCTATAAGAGGGGGATTTTAGCTTTATTTGGAACTTAAAGGAACTTATAGGAGGAGTAGAACAGGGAGACCATTCCACACATGGGGGAAAGCCAGAGAAAATGTCCTGAGCTGGAGGGACAGCTGGGAGGTCAGTGTCATTGTAGCAAAGAGTATGTTTTGTCTAAGACAGGGTAAGAGAAGATTGGAAAGCTAAGAGGGTCCTAGCAATAGGAAGCCAGCCACTGGAGTTGATTGAATAGTGGTTCCTGGGAGATCAAGAACAATTGAGAGTCCCAAGTCCCCAGGGACTCTTCCCTGGAGCATCTCTTCAGTCCTCACTTTGGACCAGCTGGACCTTTGAAATAGCTGACCCTTCCAAAAAAAAACTGATTGAGATGGAAACAAAAGCCTTCCTTCTTGTCAGGACAATGTAATATAGTGGAGGTGGGGGAAGGAATACATCTGAAAAAAGGAGACCACCTTTGAGTCTTAGTTCTACCACTTACTATGAAACCTTGGCAAATGACTCATCTTTCCTGGGCATTAATTTTCTCATCTGTAAAATAGGGATACAGATACTTACCTAAAAGAACTCAAAAGAAATAATACATTTAAATATTTCTAAAACATATTTGAATAAGGAAATGGCAAACCACTCCAATATCTTTCCCAAGAAAATCTCAAATAGAGTCATGAAGAGTTGAACATGTTTGAAAATAACTAAAGTACAAAACAAACATATTGTGGGAGGAAGCTTATTGTAATAGAGAAGAGCAATGGATTTTGAATGAAGATTTCCATTTGAATCCTGCCTCAGACACTTGCTGGTTATGTATCCCTGGGAAGGCTTCCTCATCTATAAAATGGGGATAGCAGCAGCACTTACCTCACAGTGCTTTGTGAAGATTAAAATTATGAATTATAAATTAAATTATAAATTAAAATTATAAAAATAAAATTTTGCAAATCTTAAAGTGTTATATATGAACCATTATTATTGTTATTCTATCCAGTGTGTTGTTGTTATTTCCTCAACTCAGCAAAGACTTAATTGAATTTATAAAGTTTCATGAGGAGAAATAAAGAAACATTAAAAAAAAAACAGAGGCCACAGACAGCAGAGGTGAGATGAATAGGACTTAACAAATGACTAAAAATGTGAGGGGGTTGGACATCTGGTGAGTAAATAAAGGATAAAATTATACAAATGGGGAAACTCATATTTCCTTCCTCAGAACTAGATAAATCTAACCATAAAATAAATAAGAAGTTAAAGATGTAAATAGAATTTTAGGCAAGTTAGAAATAGGCCTCTGGAGAAAATTTTAATGGAAATAGAAAGGATGATGCTTTTTTCTCAGCTGTGCATGACACCTTCACAAAAATTGATTGAATTAGGGCATAAAACCTCAAGAACAAATGCAGAAAAGCAAAAATTTTACAGGCATCATTTTCAGACCATTATACAATAAAAATTACTTTCAATAAAAGATTCTGGAAAGATTAAAAATTAATTAGCAATTAAACATTTTAATCCTAATTAGTTGGTAAAAGAACAAATCAGAACAGTAAAAATTTTAACAAAGAAAATGGCAATAAGGAAACAATATACTAATACTTATGGGATGCAACTGAAGCACTACTTCAGGGAACATTTATATCTCTAAATACCTACATTGATAAAATAAAGAAGGAACAGATTGATGAATTAAACATATAATTAAAATAAACTTGAAAAAAGAAGGGATTTTTTTGCCATATTTTTACTTAAAGATCAAATTGACAATCCTAAGAATCCAAAGAGAGATTAATAGAAGTAAAAATGACAAAAAAAATGAACTAATAAATAAAACTAGGAGTTAATTTTATTTTTAAAACAACAAAATAGAAACACTTGGTTAATTTGGTTTTTTTAAAATAGAAAGCCAAATTATCAGTATCAAAAGTGAAAAGGATGAATGAACCACCAATGAAAATGAAATTAAAGGGATTATAAAAGAGCTAATTTGTCCAATTATATGCCATTAAATCTGATAATCTACATGAAATGGATAAATATTTGTAAAAATATAAATTGAACACATCAACAGAGAATGCTTGAATAATTCTATCTTAGAAAAATAAATCAAATGAGTCATAAATTAGCTTTTTAAGAAAAAAATCCTTAGGACCAGATGAATTCAAAATTAATTCTACAAAACATTTAGAGACAAATTCCAATACCATATAAATTTGGAAAAATAAGCAAAAAAGTCCTATCAAATTCCTTTTATCACACAAATTTGGTACTGATGTTTAAGCTAGGAAAAGCAAAAACAAAGAAAGCTATAGATCAATTTTCCTAACAAATATATTTTTTTAGGTTTTTGTAAGGCAAATGGGGTTAAATGTATTGCCCAAGGTCATACAGTTAGGTAATTATTAAGTGTCTGAAGTCAGATTTGAGCTCAGGTACTCGTGACTCCAGGGCTGGTGCTCTATCCACTGCACCACCTAGCTGCCCCCCCCAATGAATATTGATGCAAAAATATTAAGAAAAATACTCGCAAGGAAATTATAGCAATCTATCATAAACATCCCACATTATAACCAGGTAAGATTTGTACCAAGTATGTACCAAGGACTCATTCATTATTAGGAAAATTATCAACATAATTGGTCACATCAATAGCAAACACAAGTTCATATCAATAAATGGAGAAAAGAGATAAGTTTATTAAAAACATTACAAATCATAGGAATAAATGGAGATTTCCTTATAATAAGTAAATTTTATCTACAAAAAGAGATAAACTAGAAGCCTTTCCAATACCATCAGGAATACAGCAAAGTTGCTCATTATCACCACAATTATTCAACATAGTACTAGAAACATTAGCTTTAATATAAGAGAAGAAAAGGAAATTGAAGGAATTAGAATAGGCAAGGAGAATATAAAACTGTCACTCTTTGCAGATGATATGATGTGTACTTAAAGGATCCTAAAGAATCAACTAAAAACACTAGTTTAGGAAATAACTTTAGCAAAGTTGCAAGATTTAAGATAATGTCAAATAAATCATCAATATTTCTATATATTATCAACAAAGCCCAGCAGCAAGAAATATTAAAAAAACTATTGCATTTAAAATAGCTGCATATAATATAAAATATTTGGAAGTCTACCTGCCAAAACAAACCCAGGACCTATATGAGCACTATTACAAAACACTTCACAAAAATCAAGTTAGATTGAAATAATTGGAAATAATAACTGTACAAGTGTAGAACTAGTCATTAAAATAAAAAATGATAATTCTACTTAAATTAATTTCCTTAGTGGCATATCAATCAAACTACCAAAGAATTGTTTTATAAACATAGGAAAAAGTAATAACAAAATCCATCTGGAAAAACAAAAGGTTAAGAAAATCAAGATAATCAATTTTAAAAAGGTGAAAGAAAATAGTTTCGCAGTGCCAGATCTCAAACTATATTACAGAAAAGTAATCATGTAAACAGTTTGGCACTGACTAAGAAATAGAGAGTTTGATCAATGAAATAGATTAGATATACTATAACAATAGCAATGATAATAACTGTGTTGATGATATGATGATGTTTGTCCTTCATTCTCAAAGAGGACCATGACATCAGGGAGGTGATTCCATGACACATATGTGAAGTGGATTTGAGTGAGGTGCTAAGTCACCAATCTCACTTTCTCCTCCAGATACATCTGGGTTCAGTGGTCAGATATGAATCAGGACAACTGGAGCTGGTCTTGGAGGTGAGGCAATCAGGATGAAGTGACTTGCCCAAGATCACACAACCTAGTTGTCAAGTATCTGAGGCTGACACAAACTTCTGTCCTCCTGACTCCAAGATCAGTGCTCTATCCATTGCACCATCCAGCTACCCTTAATATTACTGCTAAAAAGATACATAATAGAAAGTAATAAATAGCTAAATGTATAATGTTTAATAAACTCAAAAATCCAAGTTTTGGAACAAGAACTCACTATTTGATCAAAATGGGAAAACTGGAAAGCAATTTGACAAAAACTACATATAGACCAGTATCTCATACTATATACCATGATAAAGTCAAAATAGTTGCATGATTTAGATATAAAGGGTGATATCATAAGTAAATTAGAGAGCTTGGAATTTTTTTCCTATTAGATATATGAATAAGAAAGTTATGACCAAATAAGAGATTCCTCATGGGAAGTAAAATAGATTATTTTGATTACATTAAATTAAAATCCAAATTAGAAGGAAAGCAGAAAATTTAAAAGGATTCAAGTCACCCCCAGTTGATAAATGGATGGTACAGATATGAATAGGCAGTTTTCAGAAGAAGACATCAAAACTATCTATAGCTATGACGTTCTAAATCATTATTTATCAGAGAAATGAAAATTAAAACAACTCTGGCTAATATAACAGAAATGGAAAATAGCAAAGGGGATGTGAGGAAAATAGGGATACTAATACACTAGCAGTAGAGTCATAAATTGATCTGATCTAACCATTCTGGAGAGCAATTTGGAACTATGGCCAAAGGGTTCTTAAACTCTGCATACCTTTTGATCTGTATCCCAAAAAGATCCAAAAAAAAAGAAAGAAAAAGCCTCCAAAGCACAAAATTATTTTTAGCATCTCTTTATGTGGTAGCAAAGAATTTGAAATTGAGAAGATGCCCATCAATTGAGAAATGACTGAACATGATTGTGATGGAACACTATTTTGCTTTAAAAAAAGGATGAGCAGGCTGATTTCAGAAAACTTTGAAAGATTAACTGATGAAAAGTAGTGAGCAGAACCAGAAGAACATTGTACACAGTAATAGCAATATTGTAGGATGGTCAGCTGTGAATGACTTAGGTTTCTGAACAATATAATAAATGCTACCCATCTCCAGTGGAGGGGAAAAGCTGATAAAATCTGAATTCAGATTTTTTTACTTTATTTTTCTTGATTTTTTTTGCAACAGGGAAATATTTTGCATGATTTTACATGTATAATTGATATCATAATTATTACCTGCACAATGGGTGGGGGAGGGGTGAGACAGGCAGAAAATTCAAAACTTAAAATTTTTTTAAAAAAAAATAAATGTAGGTGGCATAGTAGATAAAGCACTGGCCCTGAAGTCAGGGAGGACTTGAGTTCAAATTCAGTCTCAGATACTTAATACTTGCCTTTGGGCAAATCACTTAATCCCATTGCCTTGCAAAAATTTTAAAAACAAAAAGCAAAAATGTTAAAAATAACGGCATTAGGTAATGCAGAATGGCTAATGCAGAGTAATCCTGGAAATGTAGGATGAAACTAGACTGTGGAATATCTTACATCCATCATAGGAATTTTAAAACTGTATCCTATAAGTAGTTACGGAAAGTATTTTGAGAAACAGAATAACAGTCAAATCTAAGCCTTAACAAAAATTATTTTGAAAGGAAGATTAGAAATGGGGAAGGTAGGGAGACCTGTTGGAAAGTTATTCCAGCAGTTCAAGGGAGAGGTGATGAGGACCTGAATTTGCTTCATGACCATGGAAATAGACAGAAATGGATTAATATAAATAATAATATTATGGAATTATCTAGGGCAGTTCTTGTCAACCGAGTGGTTGTGAGGGGCAGAGAGGAAAGAGACAAGGTCAACTCAAGATTTCGAGCTTCATTCACTATAGAATAATAAGGGACTCATTTCTAGAAAGAGTTAAATTGTAAACACAGGAAGCCATGTGAGACTTATGGTCTGGAAACTTGGAGAGACTTGGAGGAGATGACTTAAGATCATTTTCTTCATGGATGGCAATGAACAATCGGTCTGGAATGCATTAACCTATGCTCATAAAGTCAGAGGTATATATGAGCAATAACTCTGGAGTTAAACCGATCTCATAAATATACAACCACAACACAAGGAAATTCTAGGTTTAAAAAAAATCTCTGCCCCACACATGCATCACTAGTGATGTGAGAGGCAGCTGTGGTAAAGTAGAATTAAATTTGCTAAGGTGCAGGTGGTATGCTGCAGGGAATGATTAGATACAGAAGGCAGTCTGGCCTCAGAGAGCCAGTAAGATCTATCTAACACCCTGTCATGTCACACATCCTCTCAAAAAAAGAAGGCATTGAAGTCTCAGAGAGCCACTCCAATGTAAGATAAGGGGAGCAGTTTTTGCAGTCATAGTCATAGCTCCCCCTTGACCTTGGGCATTGAAGCTTGTCTCACTCACTATCAGGAAGAGAGAAGTCTACCATCCAAAAGTTATGCAATAGTATCATCATCTGGTCTTTGGTAGAGAGTAGCTGTTGGACATGTTATAGAAGAGATCTCTTTTATGTTTTGTTTAGACTAGATAGCCACTGAGATGCCTTCCAATTTTCAAATCCTGAGAGTTGGATTCTGAGACTTCATGTCTTCCAAAGTGTTGGCTTTTCTTGCTAGCCCTTGGTTTGGGATTCTTGTTTGTGGTAGTGGTGGGTTTTTGCCATATTTTGATTTTATCAGTGTAAGATACTCTTTTTTTCTACTCATATAGAACAGTCCTTACTCTATAACTTAAGGTATTCACCAGAAGATTAAGTGACTTGCCCAGAGTCACACAACTTATAAAACATTACATGTGTCAGAGATGAAACTTGAACTCAGGTCTTATTGACTTCAAGACTAGCTATCTACTTTTATACCACCTGCCTTCTCCATCCATTATTTGCTTCGAATAAATGAGGACATCATGTTTTTTCTTCAAAACTCCCATTATAGATTCAAAAGATTCAGAAATGAAAAGAAACTCTGAGGTTGTATAGTTACACCCCATAATTTTACAGAAGAAATAAGGTCTCCAAGATTAAATGATTTGTCCAAAGTCACATAGCTTAGCAAGTGACAGAGTCAAAATTCAAACTCTGGTCTCCTGACTCCAAGCTCAATGCCCTTTCTATTAAATAATGAAGTCTCCCTTATTATTAGAGGTCACTCACACATAGGTAGCTGATTCCACTCATCCACTCATGTCAAAGGCCCTGTATTTTCCATAGCTTCTAATGCCACATGTTAATAATATCCAGGCATATGAAACAAAGAGGGAAATTTGGAATTTCAAGAATTTGCCCTTATTCACTTGCCCCTAGTTCCCAAATGATTCATTTATCCAGTATGAATTTAATAAGGCCCTACTATGCGCCATGTACATGCAGTACAAATACAAAGGGGGAAACAATCTCAACTTTCAAGGTGCTTGCTTCTTTGAATAGGAATCAGCATGAAATTAGGAAATGAAATACTAAATACATACAATGTAATTTCTGGGAGGAGGGTACCAGAAACTAGAAAAGTAAAGAATAAGTTTTCTATAGGAAAAAAGATTTGAAGGAAGATGGGAATTACAAGATGTGGAAATTAGGAGGGAAAGTACTTAAGAGATATGCAAAGACTTGGAAAGTTTTGTTTCATGGTGTTTTGTTTCAGACAGGTTAAGTGTGAGATGTGCATAAGACATGTAATCAGAATAAGCAGTAGGCGTTCTATGATGTGTGACTAATGTCAGGAGGCCGACTTGGTAGATAGATGATAAATGGAGAGCTAGTTAGCAAACTAGTTAGATAAAATGAAGGAAGGAAGGTAGGAAAAAAGAAAGGAAAAGGAAAAGAAATAGATAGATTTAGAATTATGAATCACTGACAAAGAAATTTTCATTTTAACTCTTTGGAACTGTTGAAATTACCAACAGAAAGAACAATGTTGAGTTGTTCCAGACATGACCAACTCTCCATGACCCCATCTGGAGTTTTCTTGGCAAAGACACTGGACTGGATTGTCATTTTCTTCTCTCATTTTACAGATTAGGACATTGTCAGACAAACAGGGTGAAGTGACTTGCCCAGGGTCACACAGCTAGTAAGTGTTTGAGACTGGATTTAAACTCATTAGTTTACCTTCCTGATTCTCTATCAGCTTTGTCCACTAGTATCCACTAGCTGCCAACTGAGAGAATTTGGGGGGGGGGCATAAAGGGCCTAGGGGAGAGCCTTGGGGTATACCCCATCCACAAGTATGTGACACAAATGATAAATAAAGAAAGGAAAGGAAGTAGAACTAGGAGAGAACAATGTCATAAGAACAAGAGAGGAGTCAATTATACCAAATACTATAAGAGAGTTGAAGAAGAATGAAGCCTGAGGAGATGCCATTAGATTAGACAATTAAAAGATCATTGATATCTTTGATGAGAACAGATTCAGTTGAAAGTGATGTTAGAAACCATATTGCAGAGCTTTCAGAAAAAGGAGGAAGAAAGGGCAACAGATACCAAGGGAGTATTGCTGCCAGTGTGACCTTTTCCAATTTCCCTGCACCTCAGTTTCCTCATTTTAAAAATGAAGACTTTGGACTAGATGACTTTCAGGTGCCTTCCAGTTCTCAATCTAACATCTTTCTATGAAAACAAAATGTAGATAGTTTTTTTTCTCTTACCTTTCTTTGGCTCTAGAAATCTTGCCCCAGGAATCTAATACAGACTATTTCAAGGATGTGCATTATCTATCTATCTATATATATCTATATATATATTTTTTCCTCTGAATATGGAAACCACTCAGAAGGTGGACTTATATTCATTACTTAGTGATCATTGTCTATCTACAACAAGTAACCTCTTCTTCATTCCTTCTCACACATGATCACATATAATCCATTATTTATTTGATAAACAGATCTAGGCCCTAATCTACATTTTGATTAACCATTCCACAGTTCCATTACAACTAAATCTAATGGTCAAATCGATACTCAGTGGACAACACCAACTACCAGTTGTCATTATTACCATTCCTAAATTGTTTTATATTCAATGTGTATAGAATTCATTCACTTGTCTGTGTACATAATTTTACTTCTTCTAGTATAATGGAAACTCCTTGAGAGTATGAGGCTGCTTTGTCTGCTTTAATTTCCCAGAACCACTGTCACCTCACTGTCTGGGACATCATAACTGTGATTGTGCAGTTGTTTCAATTGCATTTGACTCTTTGTGACCCCATTTGGTGTTTTCTTGGCAAAGATACTACAGGAGTGTGCCATTTCCTTCTACTTATTTTACAGATGAGGCAAACAGGATTAAATGACTTGCCCAGGGTCATACAGCTCATAAGTGTCTGGATCCAGATTCAAACTCAGGAAGATGAGTCTTTCTGATCCCAGACTCAGCTGTACCACCTACCTACTCCAAGCTGCTACATTAATACTTGCCAAATTGACTTGATTCAAATTGAAGTGAATCAAAGAAGTATCCCAAAGCACCCTTTAAGTAGAGGAGATCATTCACATTTGTTGACAGCTACATATACATCTTCTCTTTCCTGCACAGTTATCTGTTTTCACTACTGGGATTCTCAAATTTTAACAATCTGAAACAAAGTTCAAAATAAAAAATATCCAATTAGTGTTTCCTCCCATTTCCTCCCATTCCAACCTGGAAATATCCCATGAGTTTCTGCAATTTTTTTTATCCACTGTTTTGTCCGAAAGTGTTCCCATACAGACAGCTTAGTTTGGATAAACATCTGTTTGCATGAAGCCAGCTGAATAGCAAGTTTATTTTTGCTCCACTTAGCACTAATCTAGCATCCAAATCTCTGGTGAACTGTGCTGCAACTGGATTTGATGGTACTGTTGCGTTTCTGATTCAGAGAGCTTCACTAAAGCCAGGAAAAAATGGAAATAAATTGGACAGATGAAATTCAATACAACCATCACCACAAAAACCCCTGCTCCATTTTTTTCCCTTTTTCTTTTCAAATGTCTCATTAAGGAAGACATGAGACAGTGTGAAATTCAGTCCATTTGTATTTGGGATCTCTTTTGCTGTTTTTTTAACCCTGTTATTCCAAACGACTTGTCTTTCAAAACTATGTTCACATATTCTGCCTCTTTTAGTAAGACGATCACTGAATATTTATAATAACTCACAATACTTTTGACTTTTATCAAGTCCTTTCTTCCAAACTGCTTTGGAAGACAGGAAAATTGAGGATTCTTATCTCTGCTTTAAAGTTAAGGAAGTTGAAATATTGAGAAGGGAAGGTCTTGTCCAAGGTTACATAGCTAATAAGTGGTGAAGGCAAACACAAGTGTGGTCCTTTCAACTCCAGGGTTCTATCTTGCTGCCTCTAAGTAATTCGAAGTATTGTCTAATAGAAAAAAACACTAGATTTTCCAGTCCTTAATTATATAATATGGAATATTATAATATATTATGAAAGGTCCATACCAAGTTACTTAACTTCTGTTTGCCTCTGTGTCCTCACTATAAAATGGGAATAATAATGACTTACTTTGAAGTACTATAGTGAGAATCAAATGGAACAATATCTAAAAAGAACTTAACATAGTGTTTGCCACATTTGGCACTTAGTAAGTGCTTATTCCCTCTCTTCCCCATTTCTCTCTACTCTATCTGCCCTCACTTCTTTATCCCTACTCATATTCTATGAGAAAAGAATTTTCAAAATCTTCTTCTGAAGGAAGACATTCTTCCTAATCATAGGATCACACATTTAAAACAGGTAAAGTCCTTAGAAGGTCATCTACTCTGACTTTTCATTTTACAAATAAGGAAACTAAACCCGATAAAGCTTAAATGACTTTACCCAATGTCAGATAGATAGAGCCAGTATTTGAAACTCTTGTCCTCTTATTCTCTAAATTCAGTGTTTGTTCTACTGTACAAAACTGTCTCTATGATTATAATAAGCATAAAAAGATAACATTTTACAATTATAAAACACTTGATATCCATTATTTCATTTTATCTTCACAATAACATTGTGAGGGCAACAGGTCAAAAGCCCCATTTCTTGGTAGCCTTCTCTGCCTGTCTGGATGTAGGTTTGGAAGCAAAAGATGAGAGATTACTCCTACACCTGACTCCCGCCTGTGGAATGTGAATTCTATTTGCCATGATCAGTCATACTTCTTTTTCTTCTTACCAGGCAATTTCTATTCCCTAGACACAACCCTCAACTATGCCCTTACAGAGAACTTCCTTCGTCTATGTATGGAGCAAGAGGGAAAGAAAATGAATGACCCTAAAACTCAGTCTTAGCTCATCTAGAAAAATATTGTTCTAATTTTTTTAGCCTAGAAAAAAGAAGTGTCATGAATTCAGTTTGTTTCTACATTTTAAAAAAGTTTATAAAATTATTTATAAATCAATATTCTAAAATTGTTTCTCATTTGCTAAGAGCCTCCAGCATGATTGAAAACCCTACTCTTTTATGCAGCAGGGTTGAAGGTTTCACTCTCTTTTTTTTGTGCCAGTCTTAGTCAATGTCCTTATCTTTCTTATAACCTCCTTCTTCATTAATAAGGACATACCTCAGTCAAAAGCATTTAAAATCAATCTTTTTTTAACCTATAACTTAAAGGAAAAATAAACTTTAGCTTTAAAGTATACTCTTCTAAAGAGAAAAAAAGAGGGATAAGTTAATGACATCATCTATGGTTAAATAATGATTTAAGTATATCAGGTTAAGTAATCACCTTAGTCCATGAAAAGGAGAAGTTGCTGTTGTAGAACTCTCAGTCATGGCTCAGGGTCAGGAAGTTGATCTTTAGTCTTCTAGTCAAACTTCTATTTCTTCTTTCTCCAAAAATTCCTAGCATCTCCTCCCAACATTTTGTGCCTATGTACAAACTTCCCTTAGAGTCTCTTAATCTCTTCTGAGAAGAAAGCAAGGAAGTTGATGATATAAGACATTATCTCCCCAAAACCCATGCCATTGAGTAGACCTCAAACTTATACTACCTTTGAAATCCTTTAGTGTTTTGTAAGATCAGCTGCAAGACAATTGTCATCTGCATATATAGCATAGCATCATCCTAAACATCAGCACTTTATATAGCAGTGATTATTCCAGCCCCCTTTAAAGTGCCATTCACAGCAAGGGTTTATAGATAATCTACTCAATAGATACAATTTAAGAATTACTCAACATGAGGCTACAGTGATGACATTACTCTTCAGGATACAATGCATGTATATATGTCAGCTATCCAATCATATTTATAGAACCAGACCTGATATGAATAACAGCAAGTCAAATAAAGCAATGATATCAGTAAGCCTTTAAATGAAGAAACAGCAATACATATGCAGCAAAATTATGCATAATTAGCAGACTAGCAAACAGTTTATGTATAATGCTAATACAAAATCAAAATAACTTGGTCATGAGAAAAATAAAAGCATTAAAATGTCAATTAACATGTAGCAAAGAACCTATTACATGTAAGGTATACATTACATAATAAGGTTAACTCTGTGACTACCTATGACTCCCTTTGATTCTAGAATAAAATATAAGCTGTTATGCTTGATTGTTAAAGCCTCTACAGTCTGGTTCCCATTTACCTTTGCAGTCTCATTGGATATCACTCCACCTTCTACACCCTGCTATTCAGCCAAACTCCATGATTGAAGTTCTAGGTGGAAAGGGTACTTTTTTAAGATTCAGTTCTCTTCAGTCACTTGAACTGATCATTGAAATAGAGTTTACAGAAGATTTTTTCACTTGACATATCTATTTCTGAGTCACTACCTGGTTCAGATAGTCTTTGCTATTTGGTTTGGCAGCCTTTTTGCGTAGATGACATACAAACCTGCCTAGTAAAGGCAGCAAAGTACCCCCCCCCCCAGAAAAAAGATATTTGAAGTAGCATTTGTTTGCCAGATCAAACCATTGCCATCACCTTGACAACCACTTTCCTACTTCCACCTAACCCCTGATGCAGATAGCTCAATATTCTTACTCCAAGAATCTTAGAACTAGGAGTGATTTACCAAGCTACAAATTTTGCTCCCAGTCTCAATTCACCATTGAATGGAGAAATTACTATGGGAAGGGAGCTAAATTTGGTCATCATCACCAACTTCAACTGGTAACTGACTGAAAGTGATGGGTAAATAAGCCCAAGAACTTTAAGAATGACAGCACCATTCAGATAATGGATTCTACTTACAAATCATTCCCCAAAGATAACAATTCCTCATTTCTCTGGCAAGACATAATATGGCACCTCATCCTATAGGGGCTGCAAGCATAGCTACTGAAATTCATAAAAGACCCTTAGCTCCAAAGTCCTTGACATTGTGAAATGGTTGAACATCAGACATAGATATGATTTGATCAATACAAATGAAATAAAGGAAGATGTATAACTGTACTACAACACATAAGCACTATTAGACTTTCATTTGACTTGCAGCTGAAACCTGTTTCTGTTGTTTCACTTTAGAATGTGAACTGCTCTGTGAAACACAATAAACACAACAGCTAATCTAAAAAAAAAAAAGAATGTGAACTCCTTGCAAACACAAGCTACTTTGCTTTTCTAATGATTTCCCAATACTTGACACAGTGTTTGGCACATAATGAGCACTTCATACATAATGACAAACACTTAATACTTTTTCACTCCTCATTCATTCGTAAGTGTTCCTCAGTCTCTATCTGGTCTTCAGCGAGACTACATCAATTTACCTATAGACAATAAATGATTATGAGTGAACCCTTCTTTTTGACCCCCATGTCTAGCAGCCTTTGTTAAACCTCCAAAAACTTCCAGGACTTTTATAAGCAAGCAAGTTGACCATTGTGTCCACAATTATGTATGAAGTAGCTTTCCATTAAGCTGCTAATTTCTGTGTTCCATGAACAAGATTTCTCAACAGAAGGTCTTGGAGTCTTAGCAGTGAATTTGGCCATCATAATTTCATTTATTTCTGTCATCATTCTTTTTGGTTGAAGTTGTAGCTGGATGATAAACGTGCTTTAGCTTCCCTCTCAGCTAAGAAATGCCCTGACTATGAGTGGCTGCAACTCTTCCATACTCACCATCCTTACAGACTCCAAAATGCAAGTCAGTTGATAAAACTGGCTCACACATAAACTTCAATAGGTAGATAGGATGTAAAACCAATGCCATGATTCATAGTGAAGTTGTATACATGTATAAGGATGGTCAAATTGTGACACCACTGAATTTTTTTTTGTTCTGATCTCAGTTCTCAAAGATGGTAAAGGATTTTTCTCATCTTCTTAATGTCAATAAAAATCAACATCCCTTTCATCTTTCTCTGCCTAGATCTGGCAGAATATTCCTACATTGAGAAAATTTTCTCCTATAATACTTTAGCTGTGGAACTACTCTGATTTCTGGTTGGATATTGCCTCTAAATTATTTTTGAAGTGGTGTGTTGTCAACATATATCATTATGTTCTTCCAATCTCCTTTTAGAGATAGTAAAATGAAGTTAGCAAATTCTAAAAATTTGTTCATGGTTATATTCTTCAAATATGAAGCACACATTATCTGTGCCTTTCTTTGTATGCCACAGGAACAAATTTTAAACCCCTTGGTAACATCTGTAGCTATCTGTAGCAAGTAAAATCCATTTAATACTAGCTTTAAGGTATTTTCTTGACCCATATATCTGTTACCATATAAAGATTTCATAAATGTAGAGTAAGATGTATGGGAAAATTGTATCTTTTCTAGTATATTCATGTGAGATCAGTAATAGTCTGATTCATCATCATCTTGTATAGCTCTTTGTGCCATTGTCTCAAAAGAGACTGATACTTTAGTTGCATCATCATCTTGTGGCTTGGATTTTGTCACTTCTAACAATCCTCCATCAACTTTCTTCTCTTTCCCAGACAAAGAGACAATGTAGCCAAAGAAAATGATTTCAATGAATACACTGTTGACATGTTGTCTTTGTTAATCCCAAATTTATATCAGCATTTAAAAACCAACTTCTTGAGGTTATAGATAACTTTTATTTCTTCAATAGTTGCCACCACAGCTTTGATTTTATACAGCCTTGAGAACTGGGCATCTATCTATGCATGCATACATACATATATCTTTCCTGCTAAGTTATATATGCTTAATTTGTAGTTGCTTAGTTCTATTACTAAAATGTGATGGTCATTGCCATTTAAGTTGACACTGTTCTTTATACAAATGAATAATTATTGTCAGTCCACACTTGCAACTTTGCCCCATATACATAATCTATGAAGTTAGACAAATTTCATCTCAATGCAAACAAGAAGTTTCCCAAATTAGAGCTGTTCCAGAAGAAGTGGTGTACCCCAGTGATTACTCACCATTGCTAGTTTTTAATCAGAATTAGAATAGCATTAAACACTTAGCTGTGGATAGCACTTCCTGCTTAGTTATAGATTGAACTATATGACTTCTGAGGTCTCTTTTCTATTCTGAGATGCTATGATTCTATGATAATCTCAAATGACTCCATTCATCTTCTTTAACTTAAAAGTACCTCACAAATAGTGCTTCACCAATGTCTGCTGATTCACACATAGAGATTAAAAATATCTGTCAATTGATTAATCTTGATTATCCTTCTCAAAAGTCAAAAATAATTGATGCCATCATAAGATGTGCAAACATTGGGGCTATTTTACATTTAAGATCAGTGATAAAAGTCAGGTTCATATACTTCTTTAAAAGTCTAAGAAGAAAAAGAATTGAAATGGAAATGCTTTCAAAGGTTTTCATTCTATAATAAAGAGTGAATAGCCAACAGAAAGAATTGGTAGATTGAAAATATTCTATTTGTAGATCTTACTAGGAAACCTGTTGAAGGAAATGTTATATTATCAACTGATAGGAGATGTTAATCATAAAAACCACAGAACATCATATTTATGGGGCATTTTACAACCTGAAGTGTGCTTGTGCATACATCATCTATTTTCTTGAAGTTCACATCTCACTAGGCCTCCTATAGAAGGAAAATAGAAAACTGAGATGCAGGTGGTTGCCCACTGTAATGGCTGAGACCAGTGATCTCAGAATATGAAAGGCTTGTTTGTTAAGTACTGAAACTGTCATTTAGATTTTTGAGACAAGGTCTGACTCTAGAATCTTTCTTTTTCCACCCTGAAAACATTTCCCCCTAGAATCACAACAGGTTACAAAAAAGAATATTGAAACATAAAAGGTGAGAATTGAAATGGCCATTCCAGTGTAGATTGCAGAATGAGAGAGCTGAGGACACTAGAATACTATTAAATGTTAACTCAGAAAGAATTTTTAAACATAAACTAGAGTGTTAGAACAGGATGGAACTTAGAAATCATCTGACCAACTCCACTCCTTTTTCAGAGGACAAAACTTAGGTCTGAGTAGAGAAGTGACCACAGATTGATAGTAAATCAGAACTTAACCCCAAGACAATTCATCATTCCACTCTGACATTCTAACTCTTTAAGTATATGTCTTTTTTGGGGGGGCAAGGCAATGGGGTTAGGTAATTGCTAGGTAATTATCAAGTGTCTGAGGTCAGATGTGAATGCAGATCCTCCTGACTCCAGGGCCAGTGATCTATCCACTGTGCCACCTAGCTGCCCCAAGTATATGTCTTGAAGAAGAGACAAGTTACAATTCTAGAATGTTGGCACAAGTCTTGCGACTCCTCATCAAGTTGGGATTTAAATGAAATCATCATTAAAGTAGAATCTTTTGGGTCTCTTGAAGCAGGGATCCCCTTTGAAGCATTATGGGTGATTTCGAGCTTACAGGGAAGGAGTCCTCCAGCCCCTGCTTAAACTTTAAGTGATGATAAATTAGGGTAGAATTGTGTGCTATTAAAGGAAATGCTTTAAAAAAATCAGCCAGCAATAAATCCAGTAGGACAGTCTTCTCTTCTCATGTCTTTCAATCTTGCTATATAATGAAGGTATAGTTTGCTATAGAATATCAGTTATGAAAGTCTGACTATTGCCTAAAAATACCCTGACTAGAGATAACTTCGAAGTAACCATAGCTAATAGGCTCCTTATAATTCCAAAAGGCTATAGTTCTTTGAGCTCCTTTTTAAGATTTTTTAAAGGCATATATAGTTTTTGTTGTTGCTTTACTAACTTTGCTTTGAAAATAAATGGTTGAGACATTTTTATGGGCTTCTAATTGTAATTTATTTTGCTGATGCCTTTTAAGATGAACCATTCAGCTATTCAGTGATTCTCTTTGGTCTGATTTCTAGGTCTTCGAAGAGGAACATCACATTCTGTACCTGGATCATGGTGGAGTGATTGTTGCTATCAAAGACACATCCATTCCCTTGAAAATACTCAAGTAAGGCTTTCCTCCTTTATAGTAAAGAAAGTACATTTAAGGTGAATTGTGGGGATTAGGGACAAGGGGGAAGGATAAGGGGTTGCCTGTTTATTTGTTTCCTCCCAGTGACTTTTGATACTAGGTTGTTTATAGCTATAAGCAGAGCAACCAGATAACTGGTCTTCCAGTCCCTCTAACTAACTAGTTATGTAGCTAACCTTAGATAAGTGTATAATTTCTATTGGCTTTCAGTTTTCTTAACTGGGAAATTTTAAGGTTGGGCAAAATGATCTTCAAGGTCACTTTCAGTTCTAGCCTTCTCTTCTAAGTTCCCTTCCAGCCTTGATGGTCCATGATCTGTGTTCTAATATGTGTTCTGAGTTCACTTCTAGTTCTAATATTGTATGTTCTATGCTCTAATTTCCCAGATCTTACAGCTATGTCTTTTTTCTAAGGTATCTCCCTATTCTGTGTTGTAATGTCTCTTCCAGCTCTTAACATTTTACACTCTATGTTCCAAGTTCTCTTCTAGTTTTGACACTCTCTATGCAGTCTGTATTCCACATTCCCTTTGAGCTCTGACAGTTTATGGTCTACATTCTAAGATCTCTTCCAGTTCTAATAATGTTATGGCGCTTTATTTTACAATCCTTCCAACTCTGCATTCTACCATTGTGTAAGATATGTCTCTTTCTGAAGGAAAGAAAAGACATGAAGTGTCCATTGGCTCTAGAAAGGAGAATCAAATGTTGGGCTGTAGCTTTAAAAGATGATAAGAATTCACTTTGGGGAGAGAAAGCAGTCAGGACCCATAAGAAAACATGAATCCTTATCCCAAACAACATTTCCTTTAAATCTACAGCTGCAATTTGAAGGCATGCATGTTGTAAAAACATAGAATTTAAGATATGGATAGAATCTTGGGCATCATGCCAGTCTTCTCACTTCCTTTTATAGATAAGTAAAATGAAGCTCAAAGAACATATATCATTTGCCTTATGAGTATGTAGCTAGAAGTGCCAGAACCAGGACAAGCACCTACATTCCCTGATTCTTAGATATGTGTCTATGTGTGTATGTGTGTATATGTGTATGTATGTGTTTCTTACTACACCACATCTATTATGTTGTATTACAGTGAGTTATTATTATTATAATTATCATCTGACAAGATCCAGAGACTGTTAGGAATGCTGCCAGTTGTCATTGGTACATTTTCCGCCTGGTTTTCCCCACAGGCATCTGAGTGGGGATGGTGGGTGGGAGCGTTGGGATGACATTTAGTTAATTAAAATACTTATGGCTAGACAAACCCAGCTGACTTTTAGGAAATGTGACTAGATCTGTAGGTATCTGGAGTCCTCTGTTGTCAGGCTGACATTTTACTCAACAAATGGAAAAAAAAACATACACACATACACTCAAAGTCTCTTGTGCTATTTGTTTAAGGAATGCCCCAGATGATGGCAAGATCAGATGTGACAAGTGGAATGGAAACCTTTTCTCTTTCTCTCCCTCTCCCTCTCTCTGTCTCTCTATTTCTCTGTCACCTCCCTGATGTCATCATCTTCAGGAATGAAGGACAAACATTATTTATTATTATTATTATTACTATTATTATTATCATCTCTCTCTCTAACTCTTGATTTCTGATTCTCTCTCTGCCTCTCTCTCTCTCTCTCTCTCTCTCTCTCTCTCTCTCTCTCTCTCTCTCTCTCTCTCTCCCCAGGTTCAGCATTGATGAAGGTCATACTTGGAGCACACACAATTTCACCAGCACTTCGGTCTTCGTGGATGGACTGCTAAGTGAGCCAGGAGATGAGACTCTGGTGATGACGTAAGTGATCATCCTCTTTCCTAGCTCCCATTCATCTGGCTCAGGGTTCTCTTGAGTTTGGCTCTGCCTAATTTGTACATATAATGGACTGTGGTTAATATTACCAGCACCTGAGAATAAAAGTTATAATTCATCTCTCTCAGAACCATAAGATTATTGTATCTCAGAATTGATGGGGACTTTAGAATGCATTTTTCTAGTCTACCTCATACAGCAATAGGCATTCCTTGGAAATGTCCTCAATAAGCAATCATCTAGCATCCAAGTGAGAGGTAAGTCACTATCTCTAGATGCAGCTCTTTCTACCTTAATTATCAGTAAGTCTTTTTGTTTTTTTTTGTTTTTTTCCTGTCAAACCAAAACCTGACTCTCAGTAACACCTTCCATTCACTGCTAGTTGTTGTCTCCTCTGTGGCCAAGTAGGAAAAATCTAACTCTTTTGCCTTCAAATACTTAAAAGCATCCATTGCTCATTCCCTAGTTTTCTCTGCTGCAGCTTAAATGTCCTTAATTCCATCAGAAATTCCATCTTTGTGCCACTATTCAAATCACCTTCCCATAAACACTCTCCAGTGGGTCAGGGTCAGTCAGAGATAAGGATGTGAGATACGAGTGATGTAATTACCCTACAACTCGCCACAAGGTCTACTATCCCTCCTCCTTCCCACACCTGCCTTGTTGATTCTTCCTTTGAATCTGCTCCCAACATGTTTCTAATTCCTACAATCTCTTTTCTGAATCCAATGATCCTACCCTTTAATATCATGTCAATAGTAATAAG
Organism: Macrotis lagotis; assembly: GCF_037893015.1. Lineage (NCBI taxonomy): Eukaryota > Metazoa > Chordata > Mammalia > Peramelemorphia > Peramelidae > Macrotis > Macrotis lagotis. Next base: position 216,291,795 of record NC_133660.1, read on the forward strand.
TCGATGTTTTACTTACCAGTACTTAACAATACTTACTTACAAGGATTTGTTTCCTTGTCAATATGGTTCTTAGCACCATTGGTACAAGTCCTACTAAAAAGAACAGAGAGTTTGAAATCTGATAGACCTAGGTTTGAATGTTGGCTCTGCTGTTTTTTATGATAATGATCATGGACAAGTCACTTCCTTTCTTTAGACCTCAGGATAACTCCCATAAGAGGGGAGGAGAAAAATTATCTCTATGCCTGTAAATACTATAGTTTCCACATATATATCTGTGCATTTCTATCCTTTGTCTTGACATGTTGCCCACAAAGTATACTCCAAAGTATACTCTTTATGGTTTTTTTTCATATTTTATTGGCATCCATGTAACCTTTGGGCTGTTTGTCTGTTGCCCCTCCCTTTCATGATATGTCTGGCTTACCTTTTCTGGTCATATATATCTTTGATGATGGTAATTATATCATTTCATATGTGTCCATCATAATATTCTTCAGTAATTCAGAGATCTCATAGGCTGATAAACTCTTTCTCCCTATAACTGTTTGTCATATCTCTAAACTCTCACCTGAGATATGACTTTCTGTACCATGAGCTTCATAGTAATCAGAGGGAAATGCTTTAATCCTCAAGGAGATTCCCACAATCTTTATCAAGATAGGGTCAAATATATCTCTGCCTTATCTACATTAATCAAGGAAAAGTAATATCCCAAAGAGAGACTTTTAGAGAATTGGAAAGAAGTCTGACACAGCTCTATAACACTTAATTATGAGACTATGCACAAGTCACAATGTTCTCAACTATAAAATGGGTATGATAACATTTTTATTACCTCTCTCTCAAGGATACTGGCAGAAAAGCATTCCATAAACCTTAGTGAGAAAAAAAAATTAAAAATGGACAGCACTTAGGGGACATGTTAGAAAAGTAGACTTGGACTCAAAAAGACCTGAGTGAAAATGTTGCTTCCAATATTTAGCTGTGTGACCTTGGGAAAATCACTTCATTTCTATGTGAGTTAATTCACTTATCTGTAAAGAAAGGGGTTGGACTCCATGATGTCTAAGATCCCTTCCAGGTTTAATTCTATAGTCATGAGTGTTCCTATGTAAATAATTAATATCATGCAAAGCTATCCAGTGCTCACCTAAGTTAAGTCTTTTTCAGGTATCATGTTCAGTTTTATGAAAAAAAAAACATATCCTGCTATTGAGACAATTCTGACCTTGAAAAGTTGAGTCATAAATTGCCAAGGACTACTGAATAATCATTTCTTATATGACTGTCCCTTCCATGGGGTTTGAATGATTTGATCTCTATTGTCACTTTATTCTTTATGAAAAAAAAATTGAATATGGAAGGCAGCATTCAGAACCCTCAGGGTGGATCATGGCCCTTAGAAGAAGTCAATATTAAGAAGGAGCAAATTCACTGCCATTTTTCTTACTCTCTGCCCAGTCATGTAATCCATACCCTCCCTCTGACTTCAGCAGGATGTTAACATGCAAATGGCTTTGAAGCATCTGTCAGTGAATGCACTCTCATTTAATTTGCAAAATAAAGTCTCTAAAACTGTCTGGGGAGGAGTTTGCAGATAAACCTTTCAGAGCTGACCAGGCAGCTTCTTCCCAACATTGAATACACAATCATACTGATTTCGTAATTGCAACTGGAGTACCTTGAGATCTGTGGGTTCTGTAATCTTATCATCAGAAATATATGAGGTCCAATCAATCCAAAGCAAGGCTGAGTGTTATGATAGATGTATCCAAATAATGATAAGGAAATCAGATTCATACCTGAAAAACTAAACTGAACTCCTTAGGTTCTATTACATAATTGATGGGGCCTGAACCTATGATTATGCTTGTACATGGACCTTCCAAAGAAAGGAGCTCACAATGTCAGTGAAGGTCAGAACCTTCTCTATAACTTGGTCCTAGGGAGTAATGCAAATCAGCATTCTCAAACTCAAATAGAAATGAGGAGGTGATTATTGGTGCAGTGGATTAACAGCTGGGTCTGGAGTCAGAAGGCTCATATTCTCGAGTTCAGAACTGGCTTGAGACATTGGCTATGTGGGCAAGTCACTTGACCCTGTTTGCCTCAATTTCCTTATCTGTAAAATGAACTGGAGAAAGAAATGGAAAACCATTCCAGTATTTTTGACCAGAAAACCGAGTCATGAAGAATCAGAAAATGACTGAATATACATTCCAGATTTCCTACATAGTTGATGTCTCTGGACTAGGAACATAAGAGGTTAAATGATTTATTAATGATTTTAATGATCTCAGGATCACATTAGCAAGTATTTTTCAGAGATGGGACTTGACCTCAAGTTGTCCTAACTCCAAAGCATTTGCATTCTCATTCTCTCTCTCTCTCTCTCTCTCTCTCTCTCTCTCTCTCTCTCTCTCTCTCTCTCTCTCTCTCTCCCTCCCTCCCTCCCTCCCTCTCTCCCTCTCTCCCTCTCTCTCCCCTCTACTCCAATCTGTCTCTCTTTATTTGTACATGCATATTTCCAACTTGCAAAATTTCCCTCCCTCTCTCTCCTCTCTAATCTGTCTCTCTTTTTTAAATTAAATTATTTTTTTTTAATTTTCACCCATTTGTACATGCATATTTCCAACTTGCAAAATTTCCCTCCACTCTTCCTTCTCAGCCCCCTCCCCTCAATAGAGAACAGTCAGGATAACATTTTACATAGATATTTTGTTAAATATGTTCACAATTTAGTAATTTTTGGCATGAGGAATTAGGATTAAGGGAAAGAGACACAGAAGAGATAATTTTTATAAAGTGTTCATCAGATTCAGTAGGAGTGTTTTTTTTCCTTTGTGTTTTGTTTTTTTAATATGTCACTCTATTCCAGGTTCAGATGCTCGAAATTCCTTTGACCTTGAATTAGTCTCTCACACTTTCTGGACCTCATTTTCCTTGCCTATGTCTGTTCTGCCTCCTTTACCAGGTTATTGGGTGAGATAATGAATGTGAAAATTCTTTGTAGTTGCAAAGGGCATGACACATTTAATTTATTGTTATTAAAAAGGTGAGATCCTTTAGTTAAATAGACAAACATTTTCCAGAAAACCCACAGGGGAATAAAGGGCTAACTACACTCTAAGCTCCCTGCTTCGAACATTTTCAAAATACAGAGATAATGGCATTTACTAACCTAAGAGGGCTTGGAGGGAGATTCATTATCTAATTAGTTCCTGTCTGTAAAGTGCTAATTATCATTAATTATTGAGGTCCTGTATGTCATATGAGGCTGATCTATAGCACATATTTGTTAGCAACAGATGGATGTGCCTGCATCTGCCATTGTAACAGTCTCAGGGATGGGAGCTTGGTGATATGAACATCAAACTGATGAGGTCTCCTATCAACCACCAGATATTGTTCAACACTCAACAGCTGAGAAACCCCACAGTCTAAGGAACAGATCTGGTCAACTCTAAATAAATTGAAAACCAATTGTATATACAACAACACCTGAGATCTTCTGGTGCTGGTGATTTTTGACTGGTCCTTCTCAGCATTTATGAGTGGTGATTCTGGGTATATATATATAGAGAGAGAGAGAGAGTAAACAAAACAAAGAACCTCTCCTAGGACCCTATGCTTAGAAAAGTTTTGCTTCTGAGTACTTAAAAGTGTGTAAATGTTTACCATAAACCTGTGGGGGGGGCTTTTTTTTGGTAAGATGGACACCTTTGACAATCCAATGAAGACTCTACCCCTTCTTACAAAACTTAATAAATAACAAATCTAAATAAATGCAATAATAAAGTAACTAATAATTATAATTTAAAAATGAAATACATAGGATTTTCAAGGAATCCAATTTTAAATGTTTATCAAAATATTTTTAAGTTCATGGATTCCAGTTTAAGATCCATAGAATCATATAGAAAATATATTTGAAAAAGTTTTAGGTGCTGTCCTGTAATCACAATCTGATGCAATAATTACTTCTATAATATTCTTTAAGAGTTTCTTGAAGACCACTGAGGATGAAGAATTCATTGTTTCAGGAGGTAGCTGATTCCATTTTTGGAAAACTCTAATTTTCAGAAATGATTCACAAAATCTAAGTCAAAAGGGATCTCAAAAATCATCTGGCCATGCCCACATTAAATTGGAATCCCTTTTTCAAAAGTCCTGACATGTAATCATCCAATCCCTACTTGAAATCACATACCTATGAGGAATCCACTATCTCTGGAGGCAGCTCAATTTTTTTTTTGGAATGTTCCTATTATTAGCAAAATTTTCTTTTTATCAAGTTTAAATTTGTCTCTGAAATGTTTATCTCTTGTTCATGATTCTATCTTCTAGGGTCAAGGAGAACACACTAATTCATCTTTTCACTTGACTGACCTTAAGATATTTGAAAGACATGTTTCATATTCATGATCTCTCTGTCTTCTCTAGGGCCAAAAAATTAAAATGTTTGCATGAGTCTGGGACAGAGAAACATGACTGGATAATGGTGCATATGAAAAAAGATGTAGGGGCTCAGTGACTGCAAATGCAACAATTAGAAGTATGATACAGCAGCTGATATATATATATATATATATTTTGAAGCTGTTATATTGAAGAGATCCAAATCATCTAATGCATCCTCCTGATTATACCTATGTCAAATCTGAGGTTTGGTGAAATTCAATGACTTTCCATAAGTTAGTGGCAAAGATAAGAATCAGATCCATTAGAAAGTATGCTTCAGGGGTGGCTAGGTGGTGCAGTGGATAGAGCACCGGCCCTGGAGTCAGGAGTACCTGGGTTCAAATGCGGTCTCAGACACTTAACAATTACCTAGCTGTGTGGTCTTGGGCAAGCCACTTAACCTCATTTGCCTTGCAAAAACCTAAAAAAATACAAACAAAAATTAAGTATGCTTCATAAGGTCAGGGTTAAAAACTTGTCTATTTGTATTCTTAGCACTTAGCACATAACTTTGAACACAGTGTTTAATGAGTCCTTTATTAATTCCTTCAAATCCAGGACACAACTCCTAGTCACATTCTTTTTCTACTGGCTGTTTTAATAGAAATTAATGTCCCAATAATACAATATCTTGAGTATTGTGTTTGTTTCTGGGTGCCAAATTATAGGAAGTATATTTACAAATTAAACTCACCTTGAACTGAACAGTGACCTTTTCTGTTTCTCAGTCTTCCTTTCAAGACTCATAAACCTCCTAATAATTTCCAATGGACAAATTTCAGTTTTTATATATTAAGTGATCACAACCAGCTCAGGACACAAAATTCTGAACACTGTGGACTCATTCAATCACTTCCATTAGTTTGGCTTAAGAAGTTGAAGCTGGTTGTTTAGTTTTCTTTAGGAACTGGCTTTTGAAGCTATGTTATGGGTCACTCAAGACAGTTCAGTTAATTTATAGATACATCTCTTCTTTAAGCATTCAGGATCCTTTGTGATATGGCCTTCAGTCTAACTAGCCAATCTTATCTTTCACCATTCCCTATCATGAATTCTCTATTCCATTCAGTTCTCCTGGGACAAGCAGTAAGGACAAAAACAAGATTAGATAAGACACTGTCTCTTCATGACATAGTGGATAGAGTACTGGAAAACACAAGTTAAAATCTTATTTCTAGCTCTCTAGGTATTTTTTCCTTATTAATTATGTAATTAATAATTAATTAATTAATAACTTTTCCTTATTAATACAATGAAGGAATTAGTCTCTATTGCCCCTAAGGTTGCTTCCCATTCAAGATGTGTTATTAGATGTAGTTAAATTAGGAAGACTCAAGTTCAATACATCTTCAGCTACTTATTAACTTTATGACCCTGGCAAAGTCACTTTGTCTGCTGTCTGCCTTAGTTTCCTTATCTGTAAAATGAAGGAAATAATAGTACCTACCTCCCAGGGTGGTTGTTAGGAACAAATGAGATAATATCAGACACTTTACAAATGCTCAAGGAATATATAAATACCAGTTATTATTGATGAGTTATCATTCCCAACATCACATCCAATGCCTTTATTTGACAGGTGAGGAAACTGAGGGAACAGAGTGTTTAATGATTTGACCAAATTTACCAAGGTAATAAGTGATGGGTGGAATATGAAGAGAGTACTCCAAAACAAGAGCTCTTTATCATGCCAGCTCTACATAAAGATTAGTCAAAGGAACTAAAAATATATGTCCTGCAGAAGGGAAAATTAGAGGAGATAGATATGCTAGCTCTCTCAAGTGTGATCATATGAAAATGGGATCAATTTATTCTGCTTGACTCCAAAAGTCATCACTAGAACCAATGGGTGGAAGAAATTTTTAGCTTAACATAAGGGAAACAATTAGAACTCTCTAGAATGAAGGATGGAAGAAAGCAAGGTTTTATTAGGTTTCTACTGTGGACCAGGACTGCACTATTTTATAATTATTATCTCATTTGATCCAACAGCCTTGGGAGGGTGATGCTATATTTATAATCCCCCATTTTTCATTTGAGAAAACTAAGACTTGCAGGTTAAGTGATTTGCCCAGGGTTACACAACGAGTAACTCTCTGAGGCTAAATTTGAACTCAAGTCTTTGTGACCCCTGCCTTAACACTATCCAGTCAGCCACTCAAATGAAAGTGAGGCTTTAGGAAGTTACCCATTCATGAAGGCCTTCAAGCAAAGGCTAGATGACCATTTGTTCTGGAGATATACATGGTCTTCCTGGGTGGATAGAGTATTACACAAGGTGTCCTCTGGCATCACTTCAATATCTGAGGTACATCTTGTACAATGGTTAAGTGGGGCAGTTAAGTAACACAGTGGCTAGAATGCCAGGAAGAGTCACTTTACTGAGTTCAAATTCAACCTCAGATACTACTGTGTGACCCTGGGAAGATCACTTAACCCTATTTGTCCCAGTTTCCTCATCTGTAAAAATAGACAAACCATTCTATATCTTTTCCAAGAAAACCCTAAATGCATTCACAAAGAGTCAGATGTGACCAACACACTAAACGACAACAATATCATTCTATGTGCCTAGAACCCTCTAGACCAAGAGCAGAATTGAAATGAATAAAATCTAAATCTGTTGCATCATGTGTATAGTTAAAAAAGAATTTGAATTCTATTCTTCAGTGCTTGCTACAGTGGGACATAGGAGATATTTAATAAATGTTTATTGATTGATTGATTGAAATCCAACCTCTGATCATTGCTCCCTGTATGATCTTGAGTCAGTTGCTTAAACTCCCCAGGTTTTAGTTTCCTTATGTGTAAAATGAGGGAATTGGGCTAGATGGCCTCTGAGGTCCTTTTGTCCTCTAAATCGATGCTCCTGTGTTTCATCCCATTTCTCTGTAAGAGAAAATCTGATCTTTAGCTTAAAGGTGTTGTAACTTGAGAGCAAAGCTGCTCACTTGCAAACTGAGCCAGTAATATTTCACTGGGGGCAGAAAGAGCAAAGCTCTATGTGTGTTCTTTGAGCTTGTTAAAATGAGTTTCTGAGGGCTTCCCTTTCATTTGGATTTAAAACTGGTTTACAGGAAAAAAAAATAACATAAGGGCAAGTTGGTCTGGCCCGATACAGTGGCTGGCATTTGGAATCGAGGGGCCCATTATTGTTTATTCACTGTGTCATCTGGCTCCTGGCCCCATTCAGTGGTAAAGAGGTGAAACTTGGAAGGTCTCAGACAGAATCGAAGATATCACACCTGAAAGTAAAATGAGCTTGAAGTGAACTTTTCAGACCTTTCAGTGAAGTGTGAATGCCTGTTTGAAATGCCTGTCCTTTGAGTGTCTATGTGTTTATACAGCACACTCACAGAGATATGTTTCAGATATTCTCCATCATCACAGACCCTCATTATGGGATGTCAATGGGCAGCTGCAACAGCAACTTAAGAAGAGAATCTGTCCCACTCATATTCCTCTTTAATAGTACCAATTTCTGTGTTCACTTTACTTCTCTGTCTCTGTAGGCCAAATTCTGCATAGCCTCTTCCAGCCTGGCTCCCACTGGCTTCAGAATTTGCCTCTGGTTTGCGATCATGTGATTGCCTGCAGGTTTGAGTTCCACTTAACTTAAGTAAACATTCAGGTTCACATAACCTTTCCCAGATCTCAGGAGATCCATGGTCTACCCAGTCTTCTACAATCTTTCTGTTCGAAGGGTCATCATAGATGAAAGGGCAAAGTAGATTTGTAATACTTGACCTGGAGTCAGAAATAGGGCCACATAAGGAAAGTTCCAAGGAGATAGATATCTGTTCAATCTAAGGAAAAACTTCCTTTGTCTCTGGAACAAACCCTAACAATGAGAGCCATCTGACTATGGAATGAAGTGACTCAGGAGGCAGAAAATCCAACTGAATTTACCAAATATCTATTGAGTACCTACTTTATATGTATAGGACAGCTAGAGGATGCCAAAGTGCACACAGACTGGAGTCAGAAAGATTTATCTTAGTGAGTTCTAATCCAGCCTCAGACACTAACTGAGTGACTCTGGGCACGTCACTTAACTATGTTTGTCATAGTTTCTCATCTGTAAAAGAAAATGGCAAATCATTTTAGTATCTCTGCCAAGAAAATCCCAAATGGGGTCACAAAGAGTTGGATATGGCAAATGACTCCACAATAATGCTAATTTATATCTATGCTTTGTCCCTGGGGAGTTGGAGAGTAGACGGAAAAGGGAAGAAATATTATAGACTTCTCCTGGGAGTATGTTAGGATACATGTAACCAACAGGACAATTTTGTTCTAAATCACCAGTCTAATCCTTTTTATTTTAGGTTTTTGCAAGGCAAACAGGGTTAAGTGGCTTGCCCAAGGCCACACAGCTACATAATTATTAATAGTGTCTGAGGCAGAATTTGAACTCAGGTACTCCTGACTCCAGGACTGATGCTCTATGCACTGTACCACCCATCTGTAATTTAGGTATGGAGACAAGAAAACAATGTTCTACTCTCCCCAACTGTAGATGGTCCATTCTTCTGGAATATTTTATCTTTTTTTCATTTTGACATTCTCTAGAGCAATTATTTAGCCTTCTGTGCCATGCTATCAAGTACAAAACTCATGTGGACTGGAAAATTGACTTTGTTCATCTTGGTAGTCCCAGCATCTAAAGTCATGCATTATACAAAGTCAACCCCTAACAAAATGTTGCCAAACTTAAAGATTTGCCATAAATAAGACTACCTTGGATAGCTCCTTGTTTTGAAGGAGCTCATCATTGTTTAAACTGGAATAAATCTTTGAGATTACCTAGTCCATTACTCTCATTCTATAGTTGAAGTAACTGAAGGCCAGAGAGGAAAACGACCACTACACTGCTTCTGCACTGTACATATTTGGAAAGAATATTTATCTTGGAGTTAAGAGGACCAAGATTCACCTCCCTATAGTTTAGTAGCCATGTAAGCACAAATAAGTCCTATAACCTTGCTGAATACTAGTTTCCTGATAAGGTTAACAATAAATGCACTTTCAAGGAGTGAAATTAGGAAAACAATTTGTAAACTTAGAAATATGAGCTGCTATTAATATTAAGACTTACCTTTCTGTCTCAAAGCATTGTTACAAGAAAATATATTATAAATTATAAAATACTGACTTCCCTGACATCCTTTAAGTCTCAACTAAAGAAAGTTCCCCAACCCCCTTATTTCCAGTTCCTTCCCTCTCTTAATTATTCCCTATTTATCTTGTTAATAGCCAGATTTTTATATATTTCTTCCCATGTTGTATTCTCCATTAGCTTGTAAGCTCCATGAGGGTGAGGGACAGTCTTTTGCCTCTTTCTGTAACCCTAATGCTTACCACAATATCTGGGCCATAATAAGTGCTTAATAAATGTTGATTAATTGATTGTTTGATAGACTATAAACCACCAAGGACATGTGAGTCTGCTATATCATGGACTAATTTCTATATAATTGTTATAATTCATATAATACATGTGCATTAACATTACATTAATGGAGAGATTTTGAACTTTGAATTTCTCCAGGATGAGGAAACTCTATTATTGATACAGATTAATAGTCTCTGAACTCACAGTCTTAGAGAATTACCTATGGAAATAAAAGGTTTTGTTTTTGGCTGTGGTCACCCAGCTAACAGAAATCAGAGACAGTGCATGAACCCAGGGCTTACTGACATCAAAGCCAGTCTTCCTCTCTTGGCAAATCATAATAATAATAACAACAACAAGGATTACAATAATAATGATGTTGATAAATAGTTTAAAAAGCAATAGCCTTTTATTTGTCCTTACTTCATCCATACAGAAAAAAGTGAGATCGCTTGCCACCCTCCTTCCTTACAGAAATCTTGAGTACTATATTGGAAGGCTGCTCTCCTAGCTGACAACTTGCTAACAAAAACAAAGCAAAAAGCAAAAAAGGCTTTGGTGGGCAGTCAGAATTATCACTAGAATGTCATATGGAAAGCTTTTGCTTATTAAATTTAAATGAATGAATAAACAGGCTTCCTTTTGGCATTTTCTAGAATTAAGAAGATGACAAATGTTTCCAATGGCATTAACTGAGTTTTTGTATTCACTGAAAGCAAGGACTTCCTGGGCACATTGAGAGGATTAATTAAACCAAAATAGCATTTTCTTTTACATTCATTGAGCCTTCCAGACTCTAAATAAATGTAAGGTATTAGCCCGATTATTATTTCCCCATAATAATGAAGTATGCAGCCATCTTCCTAACTGCTTTCTAATGTCATCTCATGGGGATGTAGATGAAGTACCATCGTCTCTATAAATGTCGAACTACTTGGTATTTCCAATGGCACCATAATATCTTGAAACTGATTGTCCCAGAGGCCATTCTGGATCATGACAAGTTGGCAATTACAACAGAGACCAATGGAAGTATTAAAGCAAGATTCCAGCTGTTCCATTACAAGTTCTAATGGATGGCATAGTGTACTTAAGTGGAAGGAATTGTGTCTTATAGGGTTTGGGAACATTCCAGCCATTTGTGATACTGCCCATGGTGAGATATGTTCCATAGGTAGCTAATTTTGGATAGAACTTAAGTGGTACATGGAGAAATATCACATTATTCTTTCAATCAATAGGCACTTATTAAGTGCATTCTGTTTTCAAAGAATTGTGCTGAGCATTACAGGTGGAAAGATTTGATGAGACTTAACCTTGACTTTCTTTCATAGAGATCACAATCTAGTAGAGAGACAATGAACAGAGAGCTATCTAGAAAACACATTATATAATAAGTTCTTTTTAGAGGAGCCAAAAGAGTTCTCTGTTAGGTTAGAGAGGAAAAAAATGAGGCACCATAACTTGGGTGAAATGATTAGAGCTCGGGGGCGGCTAGGTGGCACAGTGAATAAAGCACCAGCCCTGGAGTCAGGAGTACCTGGGTTCAAATCTGACCTCAGACACTTAATAATTACCTAGCCTTGGGCAAGCCACTTAACCCCATTGCCTTGCAAAATCTAAAAGAAAAAAGAAAAAAAAGAAAAAAGAAAAAAAAAGAAAGTCAGTTTAATTCACCAAATATATTAAGTGTCTTCATCCTTCTTGGAGGAGATACAAATTTTTATCACCCCTCCAAATAAAGGACTTTGTATCATACCCTTTCACAGAGGGAACATTTGGTCAATCCTGCTTCCCAATTCAGGAATCTCTTCCCAAGCTCCATCTCAAATCTTTGTTTGGACATCTCCAGTACTACAGATTTGTATTACTTCCCATCATTCTGTTGTTAAATTTGTTTTCACTTGTTTGAAAGTGTTTTCTTTACTCATTTAACTTCCAAATTACAGGACATCCTTGCACAAAGCATGTACTTAATAAATATTTGTTGACATGAGTTGGATTATACAGGTTCAATTAACCATTAGTCTCTTAGTAAAGCCTAATGTTATAGGGATTATTAATAATTATTATCACATATTTTTATAGCACTTTTTGGGCCAAGAAATTGTTTTTCTTACAATATCCCTTTGAGGTGGGCAGTGTATTATTTGGTCCCATCTTACATTTTACAAAACCAAGGCACAGAAAGATAGATATGCCAGTAAAGCAAAGGAAATGTGTGTTTTATTTGACACATTTTTAACTTTAATGTGGAAACTAACAAGATTAACCATATATATATATATAATATATACATATATATATATACAGAGAGAGAGAGAGAGAGAGAGAGAGAGAGAGAGGAAGTAGAGGATCCAGCCAAGACAGGATGCAAAGGTTCCAGTCACAGTCACTAGTGAGACAATAGTACAGACAAAAACCAGAAGAACTAAGAACTAGTGAGTGCCAAGGCAGGAGAGGTCCACAAGATTCATGTGAAAGACTGCTCTAAGATTGGCACAAAATTCCACTAAGTAGGGATCAAGGAGGTGAATTCCAGGAAGCCTTGAAGGATGCATAGAATCACAGCAGGTAAATTAGAGGAGAGGTTTACCTAGCTGTGTGGCCTTGGGCAAGACACTTAACCTCATTGCCTTGCAAAAAAAAACAGAAGAGAAGAGGACATTCTAGAAAAAGGGAATAGTGTAAGCAACGGGAGCAAAAAGACAGAAAAGAAGATGAAATATGGTAAAATGTAGGGAATTTGGAGAGAGATACACAGATTGATGTGAAAGGTGGCGAGGTAGAAGATTAATGGTGGAATTAATGGTGGAATCCAGAAAAGAGAGGTTATGACAAACAAGAAAAAGGAATATTTCTGGTATGATAGCCTGACACACATACACACACAAAAATTAGAAGCCCCCCAGAATGAAATATTTTTCCACCAAAATATCATGATCATATGGCTATTAGTTAGAATTTCAATGCTGATCTTACTATAATTCCAATTTTTTTTTTTTGCTTTGTGATTCTTCCTTCCAGTTCTTCCAGCCATCTTAGATATACATTTCTTATGAACCAACTGCAGTCCATCAGTGAGTTAAATAGTCACAGTATTCTGGATGAGTCTAACCTGAGTAGAATTATCGACTCTGATACTTTCATTAGTCTGGTTGAAGGAATTGAACCTAGATATTGAGTTCCCTAGGAATTGACCATTGGAGATATGTCATAAGCCAAACAAGAAGGCTAGTCTATTCATTTCTGAATAGGCCTCTTTTTTGAGCAGTCAAGACCTTTTGTGATGTGATCATCGCCATACCAATCCAATCTTATCTTTCACAATTCCCTAACATGAATTCTCTATTCTATCTAGAATCTATCACATGGCTGACTCTTTCTTGTCTTTGTATAGGTTTTCATGATGGTTCTAAGGTCTGAAATGCATTTTACACATAACCTTCAAGCCCTACTTCAAACTTTACCTCTGCCATAAAACCTTCTTAGATGATTCTTTTTCTTTGAAATTCCATTTTCATGAATATATTCATATACATTTATAGTATTTAAGGTATATGTTTATCACACAAATATATGTATATACATATGGAACCAGAATATGAATATATTCATATAGTGTCCCTGTACAATAATCTACAGCATTAGAGTACTAATATCAATGATATGACACATCCATCAAAGTATGTATAGACGTATGTGTATGATATAAATATTTTCATTGATTAGGTTGTCTGGATGATCATTCTCTATATTACTATAATCAGAATGTAGGACAAATAATCTGGGTCAGAAAAAAATAGCAATTGTTCATATGCCTAAGGAGATCTCCAACCTCTTTCCCCTTGTGAGATAGCCTATAGTCAACATTTAAAAGCAGGCTTGGTCCAGGTTTCTGAGCTGGTATTTTCAATCTTGTAATATGTGATATTAAGGAGTCGTGTTACATTTGTGCTGTTCACCCAGTCATTTCAGTCTTGTCTGATTCTTCATGACTCCATTTGGGGTTTTCTTAGCAAAGAGAGTAGAGTGATTTACCATTTCCTTCTCCAGCTCATATTATAGATGAGGAACTAAAATTAACAAGCCTAGGTGACTTGCTCAGGTTTATACTGCTAGGAAGTGTCTGAGGCCAGATTTGAACTCATGAAGATGAGCATTTGTGATTCCAAATCCAGTGCTCTCTACATTGTGCTACTTAGCTGCCCCACATTTATGCTGCCCTGATATGAATGAATTTTATTTCAAGCTCCTAGAAGTCTTAAGGAGAAGTATACCCTAGAGAGCTAGGTAGAAAAGGCAGAAACAGCTGTGTCCTTGACAGTATTTCTTTCTGAGTCTTTCTCTCTTTGGAGGCAACTCGATTAAAAATAGGTAGATAGATAGAATGCAGGGGACTTGAAATCCAGAAAAAGTTAAGTTCACATATGTCTTCAAATATTTATTAGCTGTATGACACTTGGCAAGTCACTTTACCATTATCTGCCTCCATTTCCTCAATCTCAAAGTGTAGATAATAAAAACACTTATCTCTCAAGTTTGTTGTGAGGATCAAATGAAATAACTTTTATATATACAAAGCACAGCATTTACTTAACTGGCACATGATAAACACTCAATAAATTATTGTTTTCTTCCCTTCCCTCTCTCTTTCTCTTACTATATGAGATGTTAAGATCATAAGTCTATAACTAGAAAGAACCTCAGAATCTACTCCAATCTCTTTGTTTCCTAGTTAAGGAAATATACACCCAGGGAGGTTGTGATTTCCCCAAAGTCACATAATTAATAAATATCAGAGGCAGAATTTGAAACGAAAATTCTCTGTGGCCAAAATCAGTGTTCTTTAAACTTTACATTGTCTTCCAAGGAGCCTAACATTTTGCAGCAAATAATTTAGTCCTCAATTATCTATTATTTTAGAATTTTTTTCTATTACACACACACACACACACACACACACACACACACACAGACATTTATTACCTCCTGAAGCAGATTGTAAGTACCTTGAAAACAGGGATCATGTATTGCAAATTCTTAGTATCACAGAGTTGAAAGTCAGCCATTAAGTCCATAAATTCTGTCCAGCATATTTCCAAAATTTGATCCACTAACTCACTAGAGAGTCCATTTTATTACTGAAGAACATTGAGTATTAGCAAATTCTTTTTATATATTGAATTGAAGTTTGCCTACTTGTAATTTTTACCTGAGAGAAAGTAATAGTGAGAAGACTGATCTGTCAAATTCATACACATTTCACAAGATCCACTTAATTGTATTATTTTTGAAATGCTATCCCCTCATCAAAATTAATGTTCTTTTTTTGTACTTTATTCATTGTATTTTAACATTCCAAATTGTATTATGATCCATTTATCTTATCTTTCACCTCCAATCCTCCAGACTGTAAACTCTATGAGGACAAGCACATTTTCATTTTAATATCTCCCCCAGAACCTAACATAAAGCCCTTTACAGAATAGGCATTCAACAGACATTGAATGAAGGATGGAGGGGTGGGGGGAAGAAATGAATATTTCTGGAATTCACCAGTATTCTCTTCTCTCCTTTACCAGCGTCTTTGGTCACATAAGTTTTCGTTCAGATTGGGAGCTGGTGAAGGTGGACTTCAGACCCTCTTTTCCCAGGCAATGCACTGAGGATGATTATGACTACTGGAATCTCACTAATTTACAGGTATTTTGATGGATTTGCAAAGGAGAGAGCAGTTATAACACTGCTCCAAAGTGGACCAGAAACTGGAATAAAATATATACAAGATGTGAGTCCTGGGAAAAACTGAGCTAACAATTAGTGGGAATTATGTTAGGTTCCTCCACCAAGTCATCCTCTGATGACTCATTGTGACCTGGATATAACACTGGGCTGTGCCATAGCATTGTATAATCTTTGACAGGTTGTACCAGGCCAGTCAGGCTTCAATTCCATTAGTCCCTACAACAAACTAATAGATCTAATACACTAAGGACAAAAGAATCTTTTTAGCAATGAGTTGGCTACTTGGTGATGAATTCCTTGGTCATGGCAACCAATTGAATTAAGGAAAAATGGAAAACAATTCTTGGTTCTGTATAGCCCTCTTGCTGCTTTTACATTGTCGGTGGTAGGATAATAAAAGGGGGACAGAAGAGACAAAGAATCACATCATTTATACCTATCTCTAAATATTAACTTTACTCTTAATACAACAAATGCAAGATCCTTTTCCAATTACTAATGATCATTGGTGAGTGAGCATTTTACTAATGGACCTGAATTGTCTCAGTCCTGAAATTCTCAAAGTAAATATAATAAGAGGATAAAAGGAAGTTACAGTGAAATGAAAGCATGGGTCATGGGTTCTCTTTATTTGTCAGGCTAAATAAAGGAATTAGGGGATCAGATATTTTCATGTCTCCAAAGGCAACAGGAAACATGAATTCCTGGGATATTTGGGTCATCTCCTATTACAATATTCATGACCAGTATTTGTAAAAAGGCATCAAGAAAATAATTTTAGCTTATGCAACATATGTTGTAGAGAATAAAGATATAGGTAAGAAGTTCTTAGCACAGGGTAGATTTCAAGGGGTCCATTACCTTGGATGGGAAATATATAGATATAGAAATAGGTTAAATGTAGATAAATAAAGTTGTATCCCATTGGGAAAATCCAGCCTCAAACACTAACTGTGTAACCCTGGACAAGTCACTTAACACTGTTTGCTTCTGTTTCCTCATCTGTAAAATGAGAGCTCAAGAAGGAAATGGTGAAACCACTCCAATATCTTTGCCAAAAAAACCCCAAATGAGGTCATAAAACATTGGACATGACTGAAACAACACAACAATAAAAAAATATATATTTCTTATATATCACACAAGTGATATGTGTATATTTATAATATTTATGTGAATATATAATTATGAATATATCTTTATTTTTATTAATAGTTTTGTTTGTGATGCTATAGGCTATATCTATATAGATATATATAGATATACAGTTTTTTTTAGGTTTTTTTGCAAGGCAATGGGGTTAAGTGGCTTGCCCAAGACCACACAGCTAGGTAATTATTAAGTATCTGAGACCAGATTTGAACCCAGGTACTCCTGACTCCAAGGCCAGTGCTCTATCCACTGCACCACCTAGCTACCCTAGGTTATATTTTTATACATTTAAAAACCTTATTCTGAGAAGGTATTCATAGATTTCCAAAGACTGCCAAAGGAGATACTTAATACATACAAAAAAAAAAAAAAAAACATTTAGAGCTCCAGCAGTAGAGAAATGCTAGGAAGAATTATAAAAGATATTATACATTAAATCAACATGTAGTTTGATGCTTATAAGATAAGAAGGCAATAAAAAAGTGTTAAAAATAGGAAACTAAAATAGGAATTGGGAAAAGTCAAAAGTTTGTAGGTCACACAGAGATCTCATGACTTTATGTCATGAATACTTTCTTCAAGAAGGTAATGGACAGTTCATACATACACAAAATGAAATGTATGTATTTCAACTCTGACTCTTAAGTTTAGTGAGGGCCCTTAAGTGGCACCAAATTGAAAATTGAAAAAAAAAATATCATTGTGACTGGGGACCCTTAAAGCTTCTCAGATTGCAATATGTCAAGGCAAGCTAGATATTATCTAGCTAGAAGAGCAATCTATTTGGATTATGCTTCTCTTACAGTATTATTCCATGGTCTTGTCCAGAGTGATGTAATAAAAAGATTCTTGGATGGGGAGTAAGTTGATGTGGGTTCAAATCCTAGCTCTGCCACTTACTAGCAGTGGAACTTTGGACAAGTCTCTTCCTCCTTCTGGATTCAGTTTCTCACCTGAAAAATGGTCTTTGTTGCTGCCAAAATGCATGTGGTCCATGATTTAATGACGCTCCCTAGAGCAGCTTTTGGTCTTCTAATGTCAAAAAAGTCTCCCTCTTCAAAACCATCATGTATTGTTTATAGTCTGATATCATTGCTGTTTATAGGGAAATCGTTGTATCATGGGTCAACAGAGGAGTTTCCGGAAAAGGAAGACCACATCATGGTGTATCAAGGGGCAGAGCTTCACATCAGTGCTCTCGGCCAGTGTATGCAAGTGTTCAAGTGCAGATTTCTTTTGGTAAGTTTGAGGAAAACCTCTTGTTTTCAATGAGTCTGGGTGACTCCTGGAGCATGAAAGGATGAAATGGGCTGTTTTGTGTCTAGGCACAGTTTGAAAATCCATTTGTTCAAATATCATTGATGATACATTTTTGAAGTACCTACTACCATATCACACTGTGCTCTATGATACAGGAAATAGAAGGTTTCAAGAAGACATAATATCTACCCTCAGGAAACCTATAATCTAGAAGGGCATCAGAAACAAACATGTTAACTTGAATGCATAAAATGTACAGAATATTGGTACATGGCTCTTTTGAATTGGATGCCAAATTTCCACAAGGAAAAGGAGAGAGAGAGAGAGAGAGAGAGAGAGAGAGAGAGAGAGAGAGAAGGAATAAGGAAAAGAGAAAAAGTGAAGCAATGCAAAAAACACAGGGAGAAAGAGAAGAGAAAAGAAGGTGGTGTGGAGAGAGAGAGAGAGAGAGAGAGAGAGAGAGAGAGAGAGAGAGAGAGAGAGAGAGAGAGAAGAGAAAGGATGGTGGAGAGAAAGAGAAAATAAGATAGATAAAGGAGAGTCAGACAAAGAGAAGAAAGACACAAAGAAGAGGAGAGAAGGAGAGCAAAGACAGAGAAAGAAACAAAAACAGAGAAGGGGGTAGAGACAGAGAAACAAAGACAGAAACTCAGGGTTGGGGTGGGGGAAGTTGGCAAGCATCACAGTTCAGTGACTAAAGCTAGAAAAATCAGAGTTCATGCTATCCCTTCTACCTATTCTTGCTATGTGACTTTAGGCATGGTCTTGAATTGCTCAGTGCTCACAAATATCAGAAAGGGAGTCTTCACATGGCTACCTATCTCCTTCAAGATCATTCCATTGTTCTTCCCTTAGCCACAGTCCTTGTGAGAAACAAAGACCACTAGCCGGAGTCTAAATACTCAGGGACAAGTTGTGGCTCCATTATTTACCAACCATGGGACCATGAAAATCATTTCTCTTTATCTTCCTCAATTGAAAAATATTGGATTTGGACAAAGTGACCTTTAAATCCTCATATTTCAGTAATAATTTCTAAGTGGATATTCTAAACTTTGCCCCTCACCCCCACCCTGGCAGGGAATGTGTCCTGAAATGACTATAGTGTTAACTAATCAGCTTTTCTTTGTCTTTTCTTCTCATAGTGACTATGGGTTCGAGCGATCAGCACCTTCAAAATCAGAAGCCAAAAAGTGTTTTGCCAACTTCTGGTTTAATCCTGACTCACCTCCTGAAGACTGTGTGTTGGGGCAGGCATACACTAGCAGCCCAGGGTAAGTGTGGTGTCTTATATGTTCTCTACTTCATGTCCACATAACAGAATGGTTTAGAATAGTCAATATTTCTTCATACTACTATTATTAAACAGAATGGGCTAGTAAAAAGAATCTTGAATTTGTAGCCAAGAGACTTGAGTTTGAGCCTCACTTTAGTCATTTATTAACCTTCAGCTTCTCTAGCTAAGCTTCAATTTCTTCATCTGTGAAATGGGAATAAAAATACCTGCCCTGCCTTCTACTGGGGAATATTATGAGATGTATGAAAAATGCTTCTAACTTTGAAGTACTTAAGAGATGTGATATATGTTTCTTGAGAAATGGTCACATAGTGTAGTAGAATGAGAACTAGTCAGGAAACCTAGATGGTAAACTTTATTTTTTCGATCACTTCCTACCCATGCTACCTGGAAAAAGATATTTTCCTTTCCTGGGGTACAGTTTCTCAACTATACAGTGAGAAAGTTAGGCTCAATAATCTCTGAGGTATCTTATAGTTTGATATCTTATCATCTTTCTTGGGGCATCTTCTTGAACTATAAAGTTTGAGTGAATATTCTTGGCTCTTAGAAGGCAGCACCTGTCATCTGTGTCTATATCCATATCTCTATCTATCTCTATCTCTATTTCTACATCTATCTGTATATTAATTATATATATATATATATTTCTATCTCTATCTCTTTATCTCCATCTCTATCTATACAGCACACAGTAAAGAATCACAGAGTGCCACAGAATTGGAAAGTATTTTGTGGGCCATCAAATTCAACTTCTACCTGTAGCATCACAGATTTAGAGTAAAAAGCAGTCATAGAGGTCATTAATTCCAATCCCCTTATTTCCCAGATAAGGAAAAAAGAAGGTAAGTGACTTACCAAAAGACATACAACTGATAAGTGTCTGAGATAAGATTCTATTTCAGACCTTCCAGACTCTAAGTACAGTCCACTGTCCATTGGATTAGCAACTGCCTAATCCAATTTATTAAGAATTTATTAAATACTTTCTATGTGCTAATTAGGTTGATAGAATGCTGCACCTGGAATCTGGAAGACTCATCTTCCTGAGTTCAAATCTGGCCTCAGGCATTTATTAGCCAAATGACCCTGTTTGTCTCGGTTTCTTCATCTATAAAATGAGCTAGAGAAAGAAATAACAAACCACTCTGGCATCTTTGCCAAGGAAAATCCCTTTTGGACTCACAGAGTCAGACATGACTAAAAAACAACTGAATAGCAATAATAATTGCAGCTACAAAGGCAAAAAAGGGAACAGACCTTAGCATCCAAGACCTAAAATTCAATTCAGGGAGATAGAAACATGTCATCAGATTTATTTTTGAGACTTGCCTGTAATTTTACTATGAATTCTCAGTGAAGATATACCCTCTAACTATTAAGGTGAATTAGAATCATTTCTAATTCTGCAATCCATAGTCTTGAGAGTTGATTGTGTCATTGAGAGTATAAATGAATTATACAAAATTACATAGCCAGTATTGCCTGAGGCAAAACTTGAACTCAGATTTTCCTTACTCCCAGTTGGAGTCTGTCCATTTTATCAAATAAGTATCTAATGATAACAGGAGAAGTAGGATAAATAATGAGGCTAAGAAAGATATATATAGGCCATCTCTACAACATATGGGATCACTTATCCCATATGCTGTAGAGATGGCCTATATATCTTTCTCATACTTGACCTCCAATGATGTGGAACTCATTACTTTCCACAGTAGTTCATTCCCCTTTGGATTAGCTCTAAATGTTGAGAAGTTTTTCCCTATCCAGAATCTAAAAACTGTCTTCCTATAACTTTTATTTATTGTTCTGCCCTCAAGGATCAAGAAGAATAAATTTAAATATCTATTCCAAATGAAAACTCTTCTTAAGGGAAGCTACAGTTTCTCTTATCTAGGCTAGTCATCCTCAAGGCTTTTGACTAACCCTCAGCTAGCGTGAGAGAGCAGATCTGAAATCCAGAGATCTGCACTTGAATCTTGCTTCATAGAAAACCTCAGTTTCCTCTTCTGTAAAAGGAAACAATAAACAATCCTTAAATTGTCTACTTCATTTGCTATGGTGAAGAAAGTGCTTTGAAGACCATGACATCAGGAGGATGATGCCATGACATGCACTGAATTGGATTTGAGTGGGGGCGGGGGTGGCTGTGCTGAGTCACCAACTTCCAAAGTCATACAGGTTCAGTGACCAGATATGAATCAGAAGGAATAGAGAAGACCTGAATGTGAGGTAATCAGGATTAAGTGACTTGCCTGAGATCACACAGATACGAAGTATCACTGTTAGAGATCACATTTGAACTCAGATCCTTCTGACCCCAGGGCTGGTGCCCTATCCACTGTACCACCTAGTTGCAAACCTTAAAACCCCGTGTAAATATAAATTATGATAATTATTCATGATCTCCAGTCACTAGAGCCAGTCTGGTGTAAATGAATGTCCATCCCTAGATGCACAGCATCTTGTCCTTCCTCCAATTATATATTCCTCTGTCTCCACCTCCCATTGTATCATTCAGGGACTTGGAGCTCTTCTGAAGGTATAATGAGGAGAGGTGTGGGAGGAAAGAAGGAAAGAGGAATCTGGGGTGGCTTTGAAGTTTCTCTCAGAAACTCTTCCTTGTACAAGGATGCTTTCCTTTATTTTTGCCTAGCTTCACAAGTACAGCCATTATCTGGGTCCCATCACTCAAGAAGATGACTCAATGTGGAAGATACCTGTTTTTCTCTTTTCCTGCCTGGCTTCTGTGCAATATGAAAAACTTGAAGGTGTTCCTTTGCTGCCTTTTGTACATCTAATAAAGGCACAATTTTTTTTCCTTTCTCCCCAGTTCTGACTCCATTTAAAAGAATATTTATCCTCTAGAAATATTATCTTGGAAATCAAGTATCTTTAAGGGTCAGTGGTAATCTCTTGACTCCTCCATGGGATTATCTCTACCCTCATTTCCTGTTCTTTGACTCCATACCTAACCGTGCAAACTTACCCTTATAAGACCTGCATCAGTTAGAATCAGAGACAAGGTTCAAGTCTGTGGGAAAAACAGCCTGATTGATATTTAGAGAGGTACAAGTAAACAGGCAGGCGGACAACTTGCTTTTCAGTCATGTCCACTTCTTCATGACCTCATTTAGGGTTTTCTTGCCAAAGATATAGTAGAGATTTGCCATTTCCATCTTCACTTCATTTATAGAAAACAGGGTTACCACAGAATCACAGGGTTTGGAAGCATTTGAGCCTGAATTTGAATTCAGAAAATGATTCTTCCTCATTCCAGACCTCCATTGTGCCACCTAGCTGCTGTTCTCCTTTCTTATAGCACAATAGTATTCTTTCAGCACAAATAGGTGGTACAGTGAAAAGAACAGAAAGGTGAAACTGCCCTAAGAATGATGGAAGTTTTTAGGAGTTCCAAGTATTAGTTTTCTGAATAGGAATGCAAACAGTTTAACCTTATTGATATCTTATGATTTCTCTTTCCTGTTTATCTTATTATATTTCTCTTGAGTTTTGTGTTTGAAAGTCAGATTTTCTTTTCAGTTCTGGTCTTTTCATTAGGAATACTTAAAATTTCTCTATTTCATTAAATATCCATTTTCTCCCTGAAGGATTATACTCAGTTTTGCTAGATCGATATTCTTGGTTGTAATCCTAGTTCCTTTGCTCTCCAGAATATTATATTCAGAGTCCTCTGATTTTTTAATTAGAAACTGCTAAACTGCTTGTATTCTCTTGACTGTGGCACCATGTTATTTAAATTGTTTTTCCCCCTTGTAATATTTTCTCATTGACTGGGGAGCTCTGGAATTTGACTATAATATTCCTAAGGTTTTCATTTGCTTTCAATTTCTATTTACCCTCTGGTTCAAGGATACCTAGGAAGTTTTCCTTGAAAATTTTTTGAAATATGATGTCTAGGCTCTCTTTTTTGATCATGGCATTCAGGTCAGTGGTTTAGAAAAACCATTTCATTAGAAAATGAAATATTTCACATTTTCTTCTATTTTGTCATTATTTTGATTTTGTTTCATTTTTTTCTTTGACATTGTATAGTTGTGGGAAGGCTTGATGGAGATGATGGAATTTGAACTGGATCTTGAAGAACTGGCAGGCTTTTTTTTTTAGGTTTTTGCAAGGCAAATGGGGTTAAGTGGCTTTGCCCAAGGCCACACAGCTAGGTAATTGCTAAGTGTCTGAGGCCACATTCGAATTCAGGTACTCCTGGCTCCAGGACCAGTACTTTATCCACTGCACCACCTAGCCACCCCTTGTTTCATTTTTTCTTAATGTCTCCTATATTCATTAGTTCCCACTTGCCCAACTCTACTTTTTAAAAAAGTATATTCTTCAGCGAATCTTTTTACCTCTTTTTCCATTTAAGCAGTTCTACTTTGTAAGGAATTCTTTTCTGTACATCTCAAATTTTGACTTGGGTAATTTTAAGTTCTCCTCTCCTCAGTGGATTTGTGTGTGTCTTTTACCCTTTGGTCAATAATGTTTTTAAGGTGTTATTTTCTTCAGTATTTTCATGCCTCTTTTACCAAGTTCTTAACTCTTTTTTTCAAGATTATCTTATATCACACTCTCATTTGTTTTCCAAGTTTTTCCTCTATCTGTCTTATTTCATTTTTAAAATCCCTTTTGACCATTCCAGGAATTCTTTTGGGTCTGAGACCAATTCATATTTTTTCTTTGAGCTTTTAAATGTAACTGTTTTGACAATGATCTCTTCTTTTGAGTTTGTGTTTTGATTTTTCCTTCTCATTATAGTATCTTGCTATGGTCATGGCTTTTTTGTTGTTATTTACTCATTTTTATATTCTTTTTTTATTTTTAGATTTATGTTAAGGTTGGGCTCTGTTACTTTAGGGGCGCTATCCCAATCTTCAGATTTTTTTTTTTGTATTAATTTTTTGTGCAGTGTTCTCAGAGTTATTTCTCTCTAAGATTTCAGTTCTACCATGGTGGTGTGATCTAAGGAAAAGTGTGGCCACTGTTCTCCTGGCCTGTGCTCTGCTCTGTGAATGACCATAGGTATTCTTTTCTGCCCTAAAACTATGACCAGGGATATTGCTCCTTTGTGGCTACACATTCTGCTTTGCTACTGCTCTTCCTCACCTGGGGATTGTGATCCAGAATTATAAATGGAGACAGTTAGGTGGTGCAATGAATAGAGTGCCAGACCTGGTCAGGAGTATCTGAGTTCAAATCCAGCCTTAGACACTTAATAATTACCTAGCTGTGTGACCTTGGGCAAATTACTTAATCCCATTGTCTTGCAAAAACAAGAACAAAAACAAAGCAGAATTATGTATGGGCAATGTGACAAAGTCATTCTGTACCCTGTATTGGACTGTGTTCCATTCTTACCACTCCAAAATAGATCTTTTCTGCCAACCTTCTAAATTGTTTTGGACACTCCATGCTATTGTTGGTTCTGTAGCTCCTGAATTCATTTTGAAGCATTCTTATAAAGTTGTTTGGAGAGGAGTTTAGAGAGATCAGGTGGGCCCCTGCCTTTACTCTCTCATCTTGGTTTCACCTTTCAAGATTAGTCTTTGACCTGTCAAAATCAGGAAGTCATGATTGACTTGTTTGATTTTTTTGCATGGTAAATGGTAGCTCTACTATGATCTGAATATAGTAACCTATCAGAATTTGGATATATATATATATATATATATATATATATATATATATATAAAGACTACTGGCTCTGAAGTCAGAGTCAAATCTCACAGACACGGGTTACATGAACAACCTTAACCTCTCTGGGACTCAGTTTTCTGAATTGTAAAATGAATGAGTTGGTCCAGGTCTTAGAGGTCCCTATTTTTGTAAATTATTATTACTCCCCCCAAAAAAGTACCAAAATAAAATGTTTTTATACCATTGGTATTTAAGAAATATACTGATAAGCTTTACCTTAGCTAAAGAAAACTGTCTTGTCTCAGAGAGTTTTAGAGCAGGAATGGATATTACGATATATTAAATAAAAGGTCAGACCTGAATCAGTCTCTTAATCATTCCATCAGTCAGCAAACATTTATTAAGCACAATTATATGCCAGATACTGTGATAAGCACTAGGGATGCAAAAAGAGACAGAAGACAAATCCTGGCCCTCAAACAAAGTAGCCTAGTCTAGCAAGTTCATATCAGGGTTAAGGAAATGGAGGCTCAGAAGACAGTGACTGTCACTTAGTAGATAGCAGAGGCAAAACTTGAGCTCAAGTCTTCTATCTTCCAATTGAGTCCTACCACCCATCTCCAGTATAATGCTAATCAGGTAACAAAGACAATGGATAAGTGTTCTCTCTCTTGACTACAGAATTTTTTAGTCCCTTGACAATTAAAATTTATGTTTTTTCCATATCACTATTTCCTTGTCAAGGAGGGTGAAAAAGAGACTTTGGGGCAAATTTGAGAAGTCATTAGATCTGCAGCTGGAGGACCTGTGGTTTAATCTCTGACCAGCTATCAAGTACCCTTGTTCCACCATAGCCCTTTGGGAGCCTCCTCTGAGGAGATGGTGATACTGAAATTATCCAACTCACAAGTTGAGAGGGTCTAGTGAAATTATATAAATGAAATTACTCTATACCCTGGAGGGGTTATTAAGGTAATACTGATCTTCTGGGTTAAAGAATGCTTTCCCATCCATTAACCGAGGCAACTAGGTGCCAGAAGCTTAGCAAGGATTTAGGGTCAGAAAGCTCTTAGCCTCAATTCTATCATCTGTAGAAGCAGGATTACAGCAGTAACCAGTTCACATGTTTGTTATGATGATATTATAGGACTTTGTAAACCTTATAAATTTTATGTATTTATTTACATTAAAAATGAAATTATTTATTTATATACATTAATATATATTTAGTAAAATTATAATTACATGTCACTTAATTTAATTCTAATTAATTTCATTAATATATGTTCATGTAAAGTATAATTACTCTTATCTCATATGATCCTATTAACTTTGTGAGGCAGGCAAGTCAAAGTTTTAGGGGTTTTGGGGGGTTTTGGTTTTTGGTTTTCAGTAAAGCAATGGGGTTGAGTGACTTGCCCAAGGTCACACAGCTATGTATTAATTGTTTGAGACCGAATTTGAACTCAGGTCTTCCTGACTCCAGGGCTGGTGTTCTATCCACTGTACCGCCTATCTGGCCCAAGGACAAAGATTTTTGTCCCCAGAGTTTGTGCTTTGTTGATATAGACTTGTTATTAATACTATTATCAGTATCTTTTATTACTAATAGTTTGGTTTAGAAGTCATGATGATCTGAGTTCAAGTCCTGTCTCTGCAATATCCTGGCTTTGTGACTCTAGATAAATCCCTTACCCCCTCAGTGTCCCAAGAAACTTTCTATGAATACTTGATCTGCATTGTCTGTAAATTTCCAACCTGAGCATCTCTCAACACTGTTGAAATGATGAACTTGGAAAAAATAATGTTAAGATTCATATTTATCCCTCAATCAACATCTATTAATCACCTACTATATTCTAGGTATTGTGCCAAGACTGTTTTAAGTGTTTTTACAATTTAAAAATCAATTTCCATAATTCTCATTTGATCCTCCCTCTGAGATGCAGAACACAATTCTTTTTTAATCCCTATTTTTTTTGATGAGGAAAAAAGAGACTTAAAGAGGTATGGTATGGTGATTTACCCAAGTCACACAATAAGAACACACATCCAAGGATGAGTTCCTATCCAGCCTTCTGACTCCCAATCCCAGGCTCTTTCCATTTAAGCCACAGCTATCTCAGCAAGCACCTCTCTCTCATCTGTAGATACCGGAAAGTGGTATCTAATGTCTGTGAAGGTGGTGTGGACCTGCAGCGCTATGTGTTCCAGCATCAATGTCCCCTGACAGCCCCCAAAGGATTGCAAGTCAGCATCAAAGGAGAGACGGTTGCCGTGAAGCCGGGAGAGGACATCACATTTGTGGTCAGACAGGAACAGGTAAGGGAATTGCTAAACTTCCCTGTGGTTTTCCTGGAGGTTAGAATAATGATATGACTTACCTTTGAACTCTCTAATTGTCATAGCAATCTGACTGCCAAGAAAAATATGTAAAGGTTCTCAGGTGACTTCAGGGTCATTCAAGTTCCTCTGGTCCCAGTAGAACCAAAGTCAAGTCATACCATTTGGGTGAAGATTCAACTTCTCTAAACATTTATTAACCACCTAATTTACATGCTTTGCTGTGTGTAAAACCTTGTGGTCACAGATAGATATAGCACAGAATGTATCCTCAAAGTATCTATCATCTTAATAGACAAGGTCCAACATGATAAGTACAATAAAAAATAGAATGTGGCAATGATAAAGAAAAGATCTAATCCAAGTCCTCTGAGAAAATCAAAAGAAAAAGAGTGTAATTCCAAAATTATATCAGGGAGAAAGACAGAGAAACTTTCTAGAAGGTGATGAGAATTCCGGAAATAATAGAAATTAGGACTAATAGGGGCGGCTAGGTGGCACAGTGGATAGAGCACCAGCCTTGGAGTCAGGAGTACCTGGGTTCAAATCCGACCTCAGACACTTAATAATTACCTAGCTGTGTGGCCTTAGGCAAGCCACTTAACCCCATTGCCTTGAAAAATCTAAAAAAAAAGAAAAAAGTTAGGATTAATAATACATGACCTTTGCCTGGTAGTTAATGGCTATAAAACATTATGTTGCATGGACTCCTTCATGCTTATGACACCCCTATGAGGTTGACAGTGAAAGTTTTATCACATCTGAAATATGAAGAAACAGAGGCATGGAAAAGTAAAGTGCTTTGCTCAATACAAGGAAGACATAGGACGCCAATCCATGTCATCTAGCTACAAAGCCAGTGTCATTTCCAGTACACCAAAGAAAACTACTTATAAAAGGTTACAGAATGGAACCATAGAAATAGTGCTGAATTTTGAATCAGAGGACCTAGATTCAGTTCTTGGACCTGCTACTTACTACCTGTTCAACCTTAGACAAGTTCACATAATCACTTGGAGTCTCAGTTTCCTCAAGCTTAAAAATGATGAGGCTAAACTAAATGCTCTCTCACTTCTTTCCATCAGCAAATTAGTATCCTGTGATCCTCCAGGCCCTGACAATACTTTTCATTATATAAGTAGAGATATGAAGAATCTCCACACTTCAAAATTAGAGGAGGATGCTAGTGGAGGAGTAAATTTATTGAATACCTACAGTTTTCTCATTTCAAAATAAGTTAGCTAGAATTTATTAAGCAGTTTCTATGTACCAAACATTAAAAAACATTTACTGCTGGTAAGGAGCTCATAGTCCACCAAGAAAGAAAACATCCACACTGCCACACACAAATAAGATATATATGTGTGTGCATATCTGTATAAATAGAGAGAGACAGAGACAGAGTCAGATATATATATATATATATATATATATGTATGTATGTATATGAAAATCACAGAGAGAAGATACTAGGATTAAAGGGAATCAGAAAAGACTGTTGGGATTTTAACTGATACTTGAAGGAAGTCAGGGGTCACAGATGAGGAAGAAGAGTATTCCAGACATGGGGGACAGCCATGACAATGACATCAGGGAGATGGAAGATGGAATATCTTGTATGAAATATATTAAGGAGGTTAGAGTTTGGCCAGTTTGGTTTCAGTGGTATAGCTTATATTTGAGAGGAGAGAGAGACAGAGAGAGACAGAGACAGAGAGACAGAGACAGAAAGACAGAGACAGAGAGAGAGACAGAGAGAGAACCTTATATATAATTGTGTAATAGATCTCCTCCATTGAGAAGCAGCGTGATGTAGCCAGTCTGGGAGCCAGGAAGACCTGAGTTAAGTCGTGCATTGACTCATGCTAACTCTATGGCCTCAGGTAAGTCACATGAAATCTCAGAGTCCCAGGCAAAGATGATTGCAGAGATGATGCTGACCTGCCTCGATGGAGAGAGTTTCCTTGGGTTGGAAGTTCATTATACAAATGAAAACACAGGTTCAATCTCTATCCCTGTAACCTATTCCCCGATTACTCCAATGTTGCTGGAGGGAAATAGTAGGGTTATTCTCTCATTATATATGGTGACATAATCAATTCCTTTCATTCTTTATCATTATGATTCTATAAAGGAAAAGGCACATCGGGCCTATATTTTGAATAAATCTACGTTTATTCTTCAGCTTCCAAATACTCTGGAGTCCTACCTATCACTTTCATTGACATGGACAGCTGCCAAAAATATATCTCTGGCTAGTAAGGATAAAAGAGAAAGATTTCCATAATGTAGAAGAAATAAAACTAGATTTCCAGTCAGAAGACCCCACTTAGAATGCTGACTCTGCAATGAGCTATGAAATGACTTGACAAGTCATATAACCTCAAAGGATCTCAGAGTAGAGAGAGACTTGCTTGGGTACCCAACCTTTTAGCTCTTCTGGGCCACATCACCCAACAAAAACTTGTCAAGGGCCATATATAGAACTTAATATTTATACAATGTAACTTAGATTACTACTGAGTATAATAATAAAATGTAATAATGCCACATGAATGGACTCTGAGGGATGCATGCATTCCCCAGTCATGAGATGGACACATGAGAGCTGGACACAGAGAGTCCAACTCATTCTCAATAAGGAGCCTCCTCTACTCTGTCTTCAACATGTGGCTAACCATCCTTAACAACTCAGGTGATGACTTTCCTATTACCTCCTAATGCACTGATTGACATTCTATTTCTGGAGAGTTTTCATAAGTTTTTCCTTGAATTTATAATAACAACAGATAGCATTTAAATAGTGTTGTAAGATCTGAAAAATGCATTGTATATGTTTTCTCATTTGATCCTCACAAAAACCCTATAAGATAGTGCTGTTATCATTCCCATTTCTAAGGGTCAACTGTGTTACTCAGGACCACACTAAAATGAGTACCTGAAGCAGGATCTGAATGTGGGTCTTCATGGCTTCAAATCCAGAAGTTTTTTCACTGAGTGACCTGATTGCCCAAATGGATTCTGCTTAGCTACAGATCTTTGACCCAGAAATGATGGACAAGGAATTGTAGGAAGACAGATTTCAGTACAATATAAAGAGATTCCTAAGTAATCAACATTGTCCATAAAGGAAATGGGACTGCCTTTGTGGATGTAACACATTTCCTGTCACTAGAGAATTTCTAGTGGGGGCTGGATGATTGCTCCTCAGTTGTGCCATGGAGAAGTCTTGTTTTTTATATAATGGTTGAACTAGAGGGCTTCACAATCCACTTCCAATGCCAGTGTTCCAAATTTCCTACTCCAATTTCCTTTGTCTAACATGTTAAGATTCACTGATCCCATCGCCATTGTTATCTGACCCCATAGTCAATGTTCAGTTATATTTTCTTTAAGACCAGTCATGTCCTGAGAATCAACTGGGAGTCCCCTAATAACCTCCAGGTCTTGGTCTGAAAAGGACTTGCATATTCCAGAGCAGATAATAAACTTTTCCCATTGATTTTTACCTCTTACATGAGACTGAAACACAACAATTTGCTGCCACCTATAGATTGGAATGAGTATCAGATATGTCTATGAATCCCCAGAAAAGAAACTGAAAGCAGGTTTAATGGTGAAACTCATAGTCTATCAGGAGGGTTTAAACATGAAAGGTGACTTTACTCGTGGTGACGAGATTTTTCCTTGACCTCCCCTCCCTCTGGTTCTTCTGCGTGTCAGCACCACTGCCTAAAGAAGGGCTAGAAATGTGCTTAGACATAGTGAAATCATCCTGAAGTTACCAAGTACTCATATTTCTTGTAGCAGGGAGGATACAGACAAATTGTACAAAGGAGCCCATAGATAAATAAGTAACCTGAAAAATCCACTGCTGAATAATAGAGTACATTTCATTAGTTCATATTACCAAATAACATAATAACTATTATTTATGTAGCTCTTTGAAGCCTGCAAACTACATACACACACTGAATCATTTGATCATTTCAACTTTATAAGGGTTACAAATTATAGTCTCATTTTGTAGACTGAGAGGAAAACCCCATCAGATTATACATTCCTTGAAGATAGGGGTAATGCTTTTGGTTTTGTTTATATTGTCAGCATTTAACCCAGAATCTAACATATAGTGATCACTTAATAAATGTTTATTGGTGTTGATGATGATAGAAGAGGGAAAGAAAAAAAAGGGAGGAAGAACATGCCCAGATCACCTATAGTAAGGCAGTATTCACTTCACTCCATCAAATAACTATCAAATATCTCCTATGATGAGGCACTAGCAGTGAGTATTAAGACTAAAGTGAAATAAGAAGCCCTGCCTTTGAGGTTCTTATAATCTGAAAGGAAGGAAGGAAGGAAGGAAGGAAGGAAGGAAGGAAGGAAGGAAGGGAGGAAGGGAGGAAGGGAGGAAGGGAGGAAGGGAGGAAGGGAGGAAGGGAGAAAGGAGGAAGAAGGAAGGAAGGTGTTTGATAGATGGGGTGGATGGACAGATGGATGAGTGCAAAGACAGATAGATGTTGGATGGATGGATGGATGGATGGATGGATGGATGGATGGAAGGATAGGTGAGTGGATGGATAGAGGGGTGGGTAAATAGATGGACAGATGGATGGATGAATAGTCAATTATACATGAAGCAAGTATTTATTTAGCACTTATTATGTGCCAGCTAACTGTTCTGAGCTCCTAGGTTTCAAATATAAATAAATAAATAAATTAGTCCTTGCTTTTTGAGAGCTTACATTCACTCTATAGAAGGAAGATCACATATAAAGTCTTGTGCACTTAAAAAAAGAGCTGAGAAGAAACTACATATAGTTCTTCTGGGGATGGAAACTATAGTAGGTATCCATAGTATAGTGGTCTGGTTCCCAGAAGAATAAGGGAAAAAAATACAAAATGATTACAAGATTATTAGGGGGAGAAGGTATTAATAATTTGGAGACCAAGAAAATTTTCACATCAAAAGGTTTGAGCTGAATTTTAACAAAACAATAGATTCCATTCAAGTCAGCAAGTATGTAAGTTTTAATATGAGGTAAGCATTATGCTAAGCTCCAAGATGCAGACAAAAAAAGATGACTCACTCCCTGCCCTCAGAGAATTTACATTCCAATGGGAGATATAACATGTGTATATAAAAAAATTTTATTATATATTATATAACATACATGTTTGCATAAAATGAATACATGGTCATTTTAGGAAAAGCCCTAGGAGCTGGGGGATCCAAGAAAGACCTTGTGGAGAAATTGGCACATGAATTGAATCTTATGAGAACCAAGGATTCCAGGACACAGAAGGAAGAAGGTGAAACATTTCAGGCTTGGAGGAAGGGACAGTTAGGATGGGAAAGAGAAGACAATCTAAATAAAATCATAAAAACAGGAGTTGGATTGTGTCACATGGGAAAATTATAACCACTCTCCAATTCAGCCATACTTGACAGTTCATTGTCCCATTCACATACCCTGCATTCCCTTTCTGCACATTTGTACTAGCTGCTCTACCTTTCTGGAAAGAGATGCAATATGTAGAAAGATAAGTACATTCATTTGAAGAGGAAAGAGAGAGAGAACTAGTTGCTTTTGATGAGGGCTAGATCAGGAAAAACCTCCAAAATGAAGTACCAAGGGAACCCATTCCAAGCAGAGGGGGCAAAATATGGAGTAGCAAAAGATGGGATAATGAGGAAGTCACTGGAATTGATAGAATAGGGATGGAGTTGATCAGATCAGCGACTTCAGAAAATCACCTCTGCAGAAGAGTGGAGGACAGATTAGTGGGGAAGGGGAAAGAGAGAATGAAGGAGGAAATGAAGAGAGGTAGAAAGGAAGAAAAGGAGGGAGGAAAGAAGAGAGAGACAATAAGTATTTTATTAAGCACCTAATATGCATCTGACCTATGCTAAGCACTTTACACAAATCTTACATCATTTAATCTTCATGAAAACCATAAGAAGTAAGTGCTATCATTACTCTCATTTTTCAGTTAAGGAAACTGAGACAACAGGTAAAGAGATCAGGGTCTTGGGGCAGCTAGGTGACATAGTAGATAGAGCACCAGCCCTGGAGTCAGGAGTACCTGAGTTCAAATCTGACCTCAGATACTTAATAATTACCTAGCTGTGTGTCCTTTGGCAAGTCACTTAACCCCATTGCCTTGCAAAAAAAAAAACTAAAAGAGAGAGAGAGAGAGAGAGAGAGAGAGAGAGAGAGAGAGAGAGAGAGAGAGAGAGAGAGAGATCAGGGTCTCACAGTCAGTATATGTCTGAAACCAAATTTGAATTCAGGTCTTCCTGACTCCAGGTCCAGCATGCTAATCACTGTGTCATCCAGTTGCCTTTAATGATATGATTGATGATAAGATTTTGAATGAGGGTATTTGCATGAGTGGTTGGAGAAGGGGATGAGTGAGAGAAAGAGTTTGGGGCTAGAAATGGTAAGATATGCAATTGTTTGGTAAGTGAGTGAAAACTAGTACCAAAATGATCAGAAGTGATCAGGGGATCACAAGAATGGACAGAAGAATAGTGGTTTAATAGAAAAGGTGGTTTCAGTAGAAAGAGGGAAGTTTTGAAGAGGGAGAGAGTTGAGGGAAATCATAGATCCATGTTCAGCCTTCTTTTCCCTCCATCATGCTGTCTTGACCATACAGCAATACAGTTTTCTTACCACAATTGAATGAAGGTTGCCCTTTAGTTATCTGTTACTTGGCAATTATACTAAAGCAAATGCATGGAGAAATAGAACAAAGTTGGAACTAGGAGTCAAGAGAATGGGCTTTTACTTACTCTCCTACCAATCAGGAAATCTTGGCCAGGTTACTTCTGGACCTTGTTTCCTCATCTGTGGAACAAAGGAATTGGACAATATCTCTCTATAGACTTTTGTGATTCTAATTTTCTTTGTTTTAATGGAATGTCCCTTCGAGGTCAAATGGTTGCACACGTTTTAAAGTCTTTTCCAACTCTTCATATTCTGTTCTAAGGGCTCTCCCTCTAATGTTCTATGAATAAAAACAAGAATAAAGTAGCAACATGGATATTTAGGGGCTATTTTAATATTATATTATTACTATTTGCTCTAGCTATATAGTCACACTGGGGAAAATGAGTATTCCTCCACCCTGAAAAGTTGTATAAGTTACTGATTCCTTCACTCAATTTCTCCCATCAGTATATGGATAATATGGTTATTTAAAGGATAATGTTCACAGCAGGGAAGTATATGAGGCAGTAAACATCTTTTGTGGGTGATTAAATGCCGAAGCAGAGATGAGCTTTTGATAAGTGTAGAAGCTCTTTATTGCAATCTACCTCCTTGTCCTGGGCATTGTTCCTACTACAGTGTATGACAAGATAAAAGGAAGTTCAACAAACCATGGCATTATAAAGGAAAAAGAATAATGTTTTTCTTTTTTTATGGTAAAGGGTTTAGAAGGCTCTGTGATGTTTTTTCAAGGTAATACTGCTAAAATCCTCCAGTGGGTATGCCATGAATTAGGGAGAGTCAGAATGATGTGGTAAAAAGAGCACAAGTTTTATTGTCTGTGTCTTTGGGTAAGTCACTTCCTCTCACTGATCCTCAGTTTCCTTATCTATGTTGTTGATGTTCAGTCATATCTGACTCTTTGGGGTTTTCTTGACAAAGACACTAGAGTGGTTTAACATTTTCTTCTTTGTTTCATTTTACAATTGAAGAACATGAGGTAAGCAGGGTAAAGTGACTTGCCCAGGGTCACACAGCTAGTAAATGTCTGAGGCTGTATTTGAACTAAGGAAGATGAGTCTCCCTGACTTCAGGCCTGGTATTCTATCCACAGTGCTATACATCTACCCTTCTTTAGCTATAAAATGGGGATATTATCTGTGCTGTCTAACCTACAGGGTTGTTGTGAGAATCCAAGGTGATTATTTATATAATCACTTTGTAATTATAAGGTCACAGAAATGTGAGTTCCTATGATTCTTCACAATACTTCTAAGGCATTAAAGAATCTGATCAAGACTAAAAGAAACTAGAGATTGAGTCTAAAAGGAAAGAATCTTTAACAGGGATCCAGATTGGGTTGGACATCTGTAACCCTGACTGAGGAAAATAATATAATTCAATCCAATCCAACAAATATGCATTTAGCACCTAGTCTGTGGAAGACCTTATGCTCAGTAGCTGGGACTTTGTTCCTAAAGAGCTCACAGTTTAGTGGACATTGGGCTTAGGTGTTCAGTAAGATGCAGCCCAACAAAACACTACAGAGTCCACAAAAGCTTCAACAAACGCTTTGATAGAGTACCTGGGTTCAAAGCTGTCTCAGACACTTAATAATTATCTAGCTGTGTGGCCTTGGGCAAGCCACTTAACCCCATTTGCCTTGCAAAAACCTAAAAAAAATGCTTTGATAGTTCATAAGAGAAAAAGAGGAATCAGGTGTTATTTCATGGAAAAGGAAGCATTTCATTTGGACATTAATAATGGATCAGACTTCAGTAGGAGGAATTATAGGAAGAAGTTCAAAGTATAGAGAATGATTTGAAAAAAAGGTATCAGGAAAGTAAAGGACTTATGAATGGAACTTTACACACCTGTACTAGGGCATATTTACTCAAATTCTAAAATGTTTCTGATTTTTTTGTCCTAGGGGGATGTTCTAAATACAAAGTACCTGGTGGACCTTGGTGATGGCTTTAAGGCTGTCTATGTAAACCTCACTGTAACAGGAGAACCTATCCGACACCGTTATGAGAATCCAGGAATTTACCGTGTCTTTGTCAAAGCAGAGAACACAGCTGGACATGAAGAAGCTGTGTTGTTTGTTCAAGTGAATTGTAAGTGAACCTTTTCAACTTTCATTTGGTTTCTGATTATTATCGTTCAGTCATTTCAGTTACATATGATTCTTCATGACCCCCATTTGGAGTTTTCTTGGCTAAGATAATGGAGTAGTTTGCCATATCTTCTCCTGCTCATATTATAGGTAAGGAAACAAGCAACCAGGGTTGTGACTTGCCCAGAGTCACACAGCTAATAAAGGTCTGAGGTCAGGTCTTCCCAGGTCTAGACCCCACTCTTTATTCACTGAGCCTCCTAACTGTCCTAGGTTTCCTGATGTTTTTATTTGAATCCTGTCTCAAATGCTTACTAGTAGTATTACCTCAGGCAGGTTCCTTAACCTCTCTCAGTCTCCTCACAGAGGCTATGAAGATCAAATGAGTAACCTAAAGTCCTTTGTAAACCATATTTCACAATAAAAATGTTAAGTGCTATTGTTGATGAGTATGAAAATGACAATGATGACAACTATAAGATAAATTCAGTGCTTTGGAGAAATATCTTCTCTTTGGGACCATGAAATCAAATCTCTTTTAAATCCTGAGCATATTTACCATGTTGCTCTGAATGTAGGCAAGTTTTGTCCTAAAGTCTGATTTGCAGGAAATCTGACCTTAGCATTAAATTAATGTGATATGCATGATCATATACAAAACATAAAATCAGGGCGGCTAGGTGGCATAGTGGATAAAGCACCAGCCCTGGAGTCAGGAGTACCTGGGTTCAAATCCGGTCTCAGACACTTAATAATTACCTAGCTGTGTGGCCTTGAGCAAGCCACTTAACCCCTTTTGCCTTGCAAAAACCTAAAAAAAACCCATAAAATCCAAGTTTTGGTGTAATTTGTATATTATGTGAGGGTATAGCAATGGATGTTCATTTTGGAATTATATCCCCACAAATCCAAGAAGAATATATGTACCCTAGCATGTGCTTTGATGAAATGGGAGCACTTTTGGCATTCCTGGTAAGAGGCTGGGCAGGAACCTTAACAAGAGTCACGGGATATGGAGTAACTTCCTAACTTCATTCAAGTTTTTTCTGTCTCTCTCCTGTGATCTCTGTTTCAAGTTCTCTTACCCAGTCTTTCACTAGGTATGGTGCTTCTATTCAACTAGATTCTGTACTGATTCATCATTTACTGTACTCCACAAAGATTGCTAAGGAGTGGAGTAACCAAAGAGAACATATTGCTCATCTCTGTCTTTTCAAAAAGATACCATTTAAAACAATGAAATAGATTTGGAAGTGACCCATATCTGGAACAATATGGTAGTTTGATAGCTTACCTGCTGCAAAAGTCTTTCATGTGTCAAAAACTTAAGGAGGCAGTGCTTGTGTAGTAGAAAGAATATTTAAGTCAGAAGGTCTGGGTTCAAATCCAGATTCTGTGTCAGAGACCTTTTATAAGCTATTTCAACTCTCTGGGTGGGTTACAGTTTCTTCAGTTCTATTATAGGTATTGGGTTAAAAGAACTCATAAGTCATTTCCAAATTAATGATCCTACAAAGCCACATGAACTTAGGAGAAGAGTATAGTAGATATCCTGAACTAGGAAAGAAATTAGAATATTTTGACCGTAGGCTAAAGGGTCTTGATTTCTCTTTAGATCCTAAGCTGTCCTAAGGAAACTGAAATAGTTGATTGTAAATCTTGTAGGTTATATTCAGGTCTTCAAGATTTTTAGCCAGATTATTGCCAATGGTAACATGTGTTTCCAATGATCAGAGGCCAGCAATCTTTAGCATAGATTTTATATGTGAAAAGGGGGGATCCCAATTGGAAATGCCAACAGCACTTCCTTGTTTTACCAGAAAGACAGTAAGTCTACTGTCCTCACCACTTAATCTGTAAGGTCAAATCCTCAGGCACCATTTTGGCCCAAGAATGCTGCTATTCTGGCCAAATTTTCAAAACACATTTGAATACTGAATTCTGAAGTCTCATGACTTCATTAACTTGGTGTACTTTGTAGGAAGAGACAGGATTCATGCAGCACATCACGCCATTGCTGCTGCTGCCTGGCAGGTTTACAAAAATATAATAAAGTACAGTGATGGAAGTGATAAATAAATGTTCCAATGGAATAAAGCAAGCTCATTTCAATTAAATGCATATTTATTAAGTTCTTCCTATGTTCTGGACCTGTATTTAGAACTAGAAAAAGAACAAAAATTGGCACAGTCCCTGACTTCAAAGAGTTTAAAATCTAACAATAGAGATGCAAAAGTAAAAAAAAAAAGTATAATACAAGATAGTATGTGATCAGGACAAAGGAGAGCTCCAGACAAAGAACTTTGAGCAAATGTGAGATGTAGGGATAATATTGAGTGGATAGTGGGAGAATCAAGAAGTCCTCAGAGGATCACACTTGAACTGAGACTCAAAGGAATAAATTCTAGGTGTCAAGTATGGTTTGTGAATATTTTAGTATTAGAGAAGTCAGGACATGTTTGGGGAAGATTGCCTTAAATGTAGTTAGGATCTAGAGAAGAGTTGTGCAAAATAGGTTAGATATGGTTAGAAAAGTGGGTTGGAGCCAAATTGTGAAGGATCTTCTT
Organism: Macrotis lagotis; assembly: GCF_037893015.1. NCBI lineage: Eukaryota > Metazoa > Chordata > Mammalia > Peramelemorphia > Peramelidae > Macrotis > Macrotis lagotis. Next base: position 216,330,508 of record NC_133660.1, read on the forward strand.
CATTAGGTACAAGAGTTTTGTTTAATTATGTTTTGTTGTTCATAGATAGCAGGGATCTACTGAAAGATTTTTATCTGACAGTGAGAGGTCCATATTTGGTCCATTTTCTTGGTCATATTCAATACTTTTCTTTAATGGAAGCAACTGTTTGTCCAGTGGTCTGTGAGTAGAGAAATATACATCTAGATTTTACTTACAGAGGGTAAGAAATAATTCTAAAAATTGCTATTTATTGTGCAAGTAATTGAAATCTAGTGCCAAAGATGATTAGAATTCATTATCTGCTCTAGAAGGTCATAGAACAAATAAGTTGATTGAAACAAGAATTTTTTTATTTGCTACAAGAATGTGACATATACACTTTTGTATTACATACATATGTATTAGATTATGAATAATATATGCATAGGTGTGTATATATGTGTGTGTATCATTATGTATGTTCATGAAATAGCATTATAATTATTCACATACAATGCTTACTGACATATAATATATATGTACATGTCTAAAATCAAGAGAATCCACTCAGAAAAATATACTGGAGCCACTCAACATGTAAAATAACACCAAAACCATTAGTCAGAAAAGCATTAAACTCCTCTGAAAGCATGAAGACAGCTATACTTTCTTATGTCAGAGAAAGGCAGCAATTCATGAAACACAATGGAAATAGGTGGTACTAAGGACTAGGTTTGCATAAAGTGTTTCCCAGAGAAACAGATACCAGATACAATGAGGCTTTAATGCTATCAACAACTCACAAATGTAAAACACTTTCTAGTTTAGATACATTTTCCTTACAACATACCTGTAAGGTAAATAGTATTATTCTCCCCATTTTATAGAACAAGAGACTGAAGCCCTAGGGATGCAAGGGAGGGAAGCAACCTTTCCAAGATCAAGAAATTAATTATTCAACATTTGTTAAAGTTCAGATTTAAAACCCTCTCTTTTCAGATCAATCTGGTATTCTTTCCTCTTCATTCGACTTCATGAAGTTAAGAAGCCATCATTATTACAAGACGCTTTCTTTATCTCATCATGACAGGATGGCCTAGTGGAAAGAATATTAGGCTTAGAGTTAGGAAATTGTTGTTCAGTCATTTCAGTTGTGCCCAATTCTTTGTGATGACATTTGAATGAAATTGTCATTTCCTTCTCCAGCTCATTTTATAGATGAAGAAACTAAGGCAAAAAGCATTAAGACATTTGTACAAGGTCACCAGATGGTTTGTGTCTGAAGTGAAATTTGAACTCAGATCTTCCTGACTCTAAACCTGGTGCTCTATCCACTGACTTGTGTTCAAATCCTAACTTTGGTTTTCATTAATTAACTAATGAAACTCTAGATAAGTCACAAACCCTTTGTCTCTCAAGCAACTTCCTAAGACATTCACTAATTCATAGAAGAGTTATAATCAATAGATAAATTCCCCATACCAAGGGTTCCCCAAGCTGACAGAACCCTAGATCCTTTGTATATCTATGTATCTCAGTTTTTAGCAGCCAGCCTTCAACATCTGGGGCTCACTTTCTTGCTATAAGATAAAACTCCTAAAAATTTTTTTAAAAAAAGATAAAACTCCTTTTATTATATTTAAAAGCACTATTAGTTATCTCAGTTTCCTTTTCTGTAAAATTAAGATATTAACTCTCACCCTACCTACCTCACAGTATTATTGTGAGGGGAAAAACCCAAGCCCTCATATACAAAGCACTTTTTAATCATAAAATAGTTTGCAAACATAAGCTATTGTTATTCTTCTATAAAGCAATTTTAATTTATTAGATCAATTAAAGTTAAATTACTGAAAATCTATCCTGCATATTGTTTTTGCTACAAAATCCTTTATGAGGTATCAGAAAACACATTGCAGAGACATCTAGGATATATGCTAATGAAAGCAATAATCACCATTGGCATTTGTATACCAGATACTGTTTTGCACAGTAAGTTGTGTGCATGCTCTCATTTGTTTCTGACATTATTGCAGTGAAGTAACTACACATGGATTTTGTCATCACCATTTTATAGATGAAGCAATTAAGGCCAAAAGAAACTAAGTTATGTGCCCATGAGCACACAGCTAGAAAGTACCAGAGAGCAGACTTCTCCAGTGCCTTCTCCACTATACAATGTCTATATTGCTCAATTAAGACTCAGCTTTGAAAGACTTTACATAAGTGAAGAATTGCAAAAAAAATTAATAATAATAACCAGCAGAGTCTTCTATGATAATAAAAGGGATAGATTTGACATCATGGAATTCAAATATCTTTAAAATTCTTCAGACAAAAGGGAGAAGTTACAAAGTAGATCTTAGTTCAATGTGTACATGAAATGCATTGCCTCAAGAGGTAGTGAGCTCCCTCTCACTAGAGGTTTTGAAGTAAAATTTCTTCTTGTTGGAGATGTTGTATGGAGGAAAAGTCCTGTTTCATTTTGGGGTATGATTTAACTGATCTTTAACATCGTTAATGTCCAAGATTCTAGATTCCTCCATATATCATTGAAAAAGGAATGTCTTTGTTCCAAAATCAAATTTTGTAAGTAATCATATAATTTAGAGGAAGAGAGAGTCTTAGAGGTCATCTTGTTGGAGTCCTTTCATTTCATAGAGGATTCATGTGATCTGCCCATGGTCATGCTGGCACTAAAAAGAAGAGCCAGAATATAGCACCAGTCATTTTTCCTCTAAAATACATTGCTGGGGGTGGCTAGGTGGCACAGTGGATAGAGCACTGGTGCTGGAGTCAGGAGTACCTGAGTACAAATCTGGCCTCAGACACTTAATAATTATCTAGCTGTGGCCTTGGGCAAGCCACTTAACCCCATTGCCTTGCAAAAACCTAAAAATAAATAAATAAAGAGAAATAAAATAAAATATATTGCTTCACAGCAGTATCATTGCTACACGGCTGAGACTCCAATTTTTTTTTATAATTTTGTGATCTTTGTAAACAAATTGATGAAGCAATTAAGACTCAGAAGGCTAAATAATATACCCCATGAGCACATAATTGGAGAAATAACCCCTCCTGGAGATACCAGTAATCTTTTCATTGGTACATGCTGAAAAAAAAAAAACCCCAATGAAAGCTAGTCCCTTTGCTGAGAGAACATGGTATAGAGCAAAAGGAAGGACCAAAAAGGGTGCCATAAATTGATGACTCTTTGACTAATGATTTTTTCCCCCAGCTCCTCTCCAGGCTTTACACCTTGAAGTGGTTCCTGTTACTGGAATAAATCAGGATGTCAACCTCACTGCCATTCTGCTGCCCCAGAACCCCAATCTAACAGTCTTCTACTGGTGGATAGGAAACAACTTACAGGTATACCCTGGGCTCCTTTGAGTCAGTTTATAATCACCCATGCTCTCTCTAGGTGCTACAAAAGATAGGTCCAGAGAAGTGGGAGATATAGAGTCTGATCTTAAAAGGCTTATTGTTTATGTGAGAAAATGAGCTATTTATAGGTAAAAAGATGACCTACAATTCATAATGACCCATGGGGTTATCAATTAAGGATTAGAGATAATAAATGGTAGAGATCACAAGAGGAAGGAAAAAAGAAAGCAAAAAGTATATACATATGTATATATGTATGTATGTGTGTATGTAATGTAAATGTATGTTCCAGGTATAGTGCTAAGCATATTTTTCAAATATTATCTCATTTGAGCCTCACAACTGCGCTATGAGTTAAATGCTATTAATATACCCATTTTACAGTTGAGGAAGATGAATCAAGTAGAGGTTAAGTGACTTGTCCAAGATTGTACAACTACTAAGTGTCTGAACCAGATTTGAACTCATTTACTCCTGGATCAAGGTACAATTGTCTATCTAGAATGATCAAGGAAGGCTTCCTGGAAGAGGTGGGAGTTTTAAGTGGGGCTATGAAATGAATTGGATTCAGAGAAGTAAAGAAGAAAGTAGAGGAGATCCCTGACAGAGAGAAAAAGGTATGATGTGTACTGGGGATGGGGATAGGTGGGAAGTGAGTAGGGAGAGAATTCATGTAATTTACAATTACATGGACTTATAATTAGAGTAATAGTGGATAATAAGGCTCAAAAGGAAGGGTAAGGTCTGATCATGGAGGGCCTTGAATGTCAAGTTAAGTAGTTTCACCTTTTGACCTGTGGGCAGTAGCCAATGAATGGGTTTTTTTTTAATAATAATGTGATGAGGTCAGACTTAAACAGGTTTAAATTGTGAGCAGTATATATGCATTTACTATCTCTAATGCTTATTTGATAGCATCATGGATCATTATGAATTGTAGGTCCCCACCTATAGAGACTGGAGGCAGGATATCAAAGTGGGATGAGGTATCCTTTTAACAATATGAATCATGGGGCGGCTAGGTGGCGCAGTGGATAGAGCACTGACCCTGGAGTCAGGAGGACCTGAGTTCAAATCCGGCCTCAGCCACTTAATAATTACCTAGCTGTATGGCCTTGGGCAAGCCACTTAACCCTATTTGCCTTGCAAAAAAAAATACAAAAATAAACAATATGAATCATTAATTCCTTCTTGACTTGAAGGAAAGAGTATAATAACTTTTCAAATTCAATGAATTCTCCCCATTTCATAGAATTACCATCATCAACATCATCACCACCACTCATTGCTGATTAGCAATAATGTGACATTTTAAAGTGTTCAATGTACTTTGACATAAATTTCAATATATTCAATTGATTCTCCCAATGATGAGGTAGAAACAGCTATCCCAATATTGATGATATCTGTCCTTCATTCTCAAAGAAGGTGATTCCATGACATACACTTGAATTAGACCTAGGTAAGGAGGATACTTTGCAGTGACCAGTCTCACTTTCTCCTCCAGAGCAATCTGAGTCCAGTGGCCAGATGTGAAGCAGGATGACTGGAGATGGCCCTGAAAGTGAGGCAATCAGGGTAAAGTGACTTGCCCAAGGTCACACATCTAGTGTCTGAGGTCAGATTTAAAGCAGATTGAATTGCTAAATGATTATTCCTGGTCACAGGACTAGTTAGTCCTAGAATCCAGATTTGTAACTATGTCTCATGACTCTAAAACCAACACTCTCCAAACAGCCCTTTAAGGATATTGGATCATGTGATCACATCTGGTTAGAGCTGGTAGGAGAACAAAATAACACTTAGTTCATAGGTGAAGAAATGGAGGCAATTTGTTATCTGACCAAGTGACTTCTCTGAGGTCATATAAGACAAAAATAGTAGAACTGAAATTATGGAATCAGATTTTAGAGCTGAGAAAACTGAGGTTCAGGGAGGTTAAATTGTTTAAACCAAGATCACATAGTCTTCTGACTTGAAATTCAGTGCTCTGCCACCTTTTCATAAATAGATTATTATCTTTGCCACCAAGCCAGTTTCAATGACCTTAGTACATACACTAACCATATCATGGGACAATACAGTCTCAGAGTTGCTAGGGATCTCTTAAGCCATCTAATCCAACTTAGCACAAAAAACCAAAAAGTAAGGAAGGTGGAATGTCACAGTACCAATAAGCTTTGACTTGATGTTCTCTAGTCAACAAGCATTTATTATACTCCTACATTATTCAGCACCTAATGTACTTAATTCTGGATCATAAAACATGGTCCATTTCTATCAATCTGAATCTTGGTTCTAAGGCCCCATTCGGCTGAAAGGTCTGTAATTCTAGGTTCTAAGTTTCCTCCTGTCTCTGATGGTCTTTCTGATTCTTATGATGCAACCCTAACAATATTCCTTCTCTTTTTTTCCAGCCCCTTCTCTCTCTGGATAATTTTCTTGTCACACGATTTTCAGAAACAGGTGAAGTTCGAGTAACTGTTCAAGCCTCCTGTGGGAACTCCATGCTCCAGGACTCCAAAGTCATCAGGGTTTTAGGTGAGCTCATTTCAATTCTTCCTGCCTTTTATACATCCCACACCTCCCCAAACCTTTTTTAAAACTGCAAACATAATTTTGAATTTTAGAGGCAGCTGGTGGTACAGTGGATAGGGTGCTGAAAGATCAAGAAGACCTGAATTCAAAATCCAGCCTCCAACACCTGTGTGCCTCTGGGCAAGCCACTTAACCTGTTTGCCTCACTTTTTCTTTTGTAAAAAGAAAATAATAGCTCCTACTTCCCAAGATTGTCGTAAGGATATAGTTCATAATTGTAAAATGTTTAGCATAGTGTTTGACATTATATAAATGTTACTCATTATCATTATTATCATTAGCTATGCATAAACACATAAGGACAAGATGATATCTATGGCAAAGGAAAAGTGTTTACTTGTAATCAAGAGACCTGAGTTCAAATTCTCTCTCTCTGATACTTTTTAGCTGTTGTGACCATGAGCAAATCACTGCTTCTCAAAGTCTCAATTTCAATTTCATTATGTTCCTCCCAACAACCCTGCAAAGTAAGCAGTACACATATCCTCCACTTTGTTTTACAGAAAGGGCAACTGATGCTCTGAGTTATTAAAAGATCAATAAGGGCACAACTGATAATTGGCACAGTTGCTACCAGAAACCAGGTCTGCTGACTTTAAATCCAGTATAATTTCCACAAAAGCATCCTACTTGTCTATTTTCAACCTAAAGTTGATTCCAAGTCTCAAAATTAGTGGATAATGTCACCAAAAAAAATGGGATTTACTTCTAATAATGACTTTGGGCCAGTCTAAGTCTCTACATTTCCTTACCTAGAATGTAGCAATGATGATATGCTTGCTAGGTTGCTGTGAGAAAAGTGCTATCTGAATGTGGAAATTATCACCATTATCCTTAATCACGATTTTTGGGATCACAGTCTTCTCATTTGTAAAGTAAATTATTATTATTATTATTATTATATTAGGCATTTTTTGCAGGTTATATTTCTACAATTGGTGTATTGTGATATCAGTTTTCAGCAGTTGCAATAAATGGATGTATGGAGGTGATTAGAAAGGAATCTAAAGGCATGGATTAGAATTTTTCCTCTAGCACTTACTATCTATATAAACTTGGGCAAGTATGTCAAACTCAATGATCTCAAAAGGTCCCTTTCAGTTCTGAATCTCTGATCCTAGTAGTCTGTGATACATTTTCTCCTAGTACATGCCTACAGAATACTAATATCATTGGATTACTTGGGAATATTGCATCATTTAGAGACAGATCATTTAACCTCATTAGAAAATTCTCCCTAGAGGCCAAGATGGTGGAGAGAAAACAGGCACTGCATTAAGCCCTCCCTGTGTCCCCTCAAAAAAATAACATGAAAGAAACCTCTTAAAAGAAACTCGATCAACAAAACCCAGAAAAAGAAGCTAGGAGAAGAACACCTACCAACAAGGTCAGTCTCAGGGGACCATCGGTGAACCAGGAAAGGAGACCAGAGGATCAGTGCAGGGACAGCAAGGGGGGGGGGGGGTGAGATGCCAAAGGACTGGCTTTGGCCTCAGAGACCTTGGTGAGAAGCGGGTTGATGAGTCTTTGACCTGGGGGAGGGGAGGTCTGCAACCTAGAAATCATCCAGCTCTGTGCAAGACCTCCATACTTTTGGAGCATTCTTCCAAGTAACAAATGGTAGCCACCCCACCCCCATTGCCGCAAGCACAGGTGTGGACTAAGGAGCCCACTCAACTGAAAGGGAGATTGGCTTCCAGCCCATTGTTCAAGGTCATCTCCAACCTTGCTGCCCCTCCTCCCTCTCTCCCTCCAGGATTGAGAGAGGGCTTCAATCACTCCAGAGAAAGCAACCAGCACCCCCTACTGGCCGCTCCTTGGAATTACTAAGCCAAATGAACAAAGCCTCTAGAAACCTCTGAGAGCCAGCTCCCCCCAACAGAAGATCATACAAAAATAAAGAAAAACTAATGAAAAGGGGGGACCCATGGAGAAATACTTAGTAGAACTATATTCTAACCCAGAGAGATCTAGCACTTCTGAGGAGAGTATGACTTGGTCTCCAGCCCAGAAAGACTTCCTTCAAGAAATCAGGAAGGAGTTTAAAAATCAATTTGAAAAGTTAGGAAAAGAAACTCTAGAGAAAATTAACACATTGCAACAAGAAAACAAAACATTAGAAAATATAATTGGACAAATACAAAAAGAAAATAATTCTCTCAAATCCTCAATTGGACAAATGGAAAAAGAAAATAATTCTCTCAAATCATCAATTGGGCAAATGGAAAACTCCTTTAAAACTAGAATTGACCATTTGGAAAAGGAGTTGCAAGAGATAAATGAAGAAAATTCTTCTCCAAAAAAAATGGAATCTGAGGAAGCTAATGAGTTCATGAGACAACAAGATTCTGTTAAACAAAACCAAAAGATTGAAAAAATAGAAGATAACCTTATCAGTAAAACCACTGACCTCAAGGACCACTCGAGAAGGGACAACCTGAGAATTATAGGACTTCCTGAAAACATTAAAGAGAAAAAAATCCTGGACTTAATATTACAGGATTTAGTGATGAAAAACTGCCCTGATATCATGGAACCAGAGGCCAAAATAGTTATTGAAAGAATACATCAGTCTCCTCTGGAAAGAGATCCTAAAATGAAAATACCAAGAAACATTGTGACCAAATTCCAAAACTGTAAAATAAAAGAGAATATCCTGCAAGCAGACAGAAATAATTTAAATACCAAGGAATCACAGTAAGTATTACACAGGACCTGGCTGCAACATTAAGGGATCAAAGGGCCTGGAATGAGATATTCCAAAGAGCAAGGGAGCTTGGAATACAGCCAAGAATCTACTATCCATCAAAGCTGAGCCTTCTCTTCCAGGGGAAAAGATGGACATTTAATAAACTGGGAGACTTTCAATATTTCCTGATGAAAAGACCAGAGCTAAATAGAAAATTTGAACATCAAACAAGAAGCTCAAGAACCACATGAAAAGGTTAAAAAAAAGTAAAGGAAAAAAACTGCTATCCAATAAAAGGAAACAAACTAAATCCCTACCTTAGAGAAAGACTCTAATAACTCTCCAGAACTGTAACTCTATTAGAGACAATATACTTAGCCAGAAGTGATGGACACTCATAGTTTTTCTGTGACTCAGATAGAATGATTTAAAAACAATACCTCCTTAAAAAAGGGGACAGTAAGGAGATAGGAAGATGGAGGAGATTGAATGGGGTAAATCTCATTTTATCAAGAGGTACAAAAGACCTATTGTAATAGAGGGGAAGAAGGGAGCAAGTGAGAACCACCTGAATCTTCATCTCATCAGACTTGGTTTAAAGTTAACTTAGACACAATCAGTTAAGTTAAGAAACTTATCTTACCTTTCAAGTATTAAAAGGGGAAAAGGAGAGGGGGGGGGATGGGGAGGGGAGAAAAAGGGGAACCTAACAGAAAGAAGGGAAGGAGGAAGGGGAAAAGGAGAAAGAAAGGGGAGGGGGCTGATATAGGAGTGCAAACACACTGAAGGTAGTGGTACTCAGAAACAAAATACTGTGGAATATGGATAAAGGAAAAAAGGAGAAAAATGCAAACAGAGGGAAGATAGCATGGAGAGCAATAAAGAGTTAGTAATTATAACTTTGAATGTGAATGTGATGAACTCTCCCTTAAAAACGTAAGTGAGGACCAACTAGGTGGTGCAGTGGATAGAGCACTGACCCTGGAGTCAGGAGTACCTGAGTTCAAATCCAACCTCAGGCACTTAATAATTACCTAGCTGTGTGGCTTTGGGCAAGCCATTTAACCACATTGCCTTGCAAAAAAAAAAGATCTAAAAAAAATCAATTAATTAATTTTTTTTTTAAAAAGTACGTGAATAGCAGAGTGAGCTAAAAAACAGAACTCTACAATATTCTGCTTACAAGAAACTCATTTGAAGCAGATATATATATATATATATATATATATATATATATATATATATATATATAAAGTAAAAGTAAAAGGTTGGAGCAAAATATAATTTACTTCAGCTGAAGTGAAAAAGCAGGAATAGCAAGCAGCTGAAAAAATAGATAGCATTAAAGGAGATAAGGAAGGACTTTATATTGTCTTAAAAGATACCATAGACAATAAAGTAATTTCTGTACTAAATATGTATGCACCCAATAGTATAGAATCCAAAATCTTAGAGGAGAAGTTGAAGTAGCTACAGGAAGACACAGACTGTAAAACTCTACTAGTGGGATTGGCTTAACAAACTATGGTATATGTAGGTCATGGAATACTATTGTTTTATTAGAAACCGGGAGAAATGGGAATTTAGGGAAACATGGAAGAATTTGAATGAACTGATGCTGAGTGAGATGAACAGAACCAGAGAAACATTGGACACCTTGATGGTGGCATGGGGTGATGATCAACCTTGATGGACTTGCTTATTCCATCAGTTCATAATAAGGGACAATTTTGGGCTGTCTGTGATGGAGAATACCATCTGTATCCAAAGAAAGAACTGTGGAGTTTAAACAAAGACCAAAAGCTATTACTTTTAATTTAGGGGGAAAAACATTATCTTATTATGTAATTTTGCTACCTCTTATACTTTATTTTTCTTCCTTAAGGATATGATTTCTCTCTCATCACATTCAACTTAGATCAATATATACCATGGAAACAATGTAAAGACTAACAGACTGCCTTCTGGGGGCAGGGCGGAGAGAAATAAGATTAGGGGGAAAATTGTAAAACTCAAAATAAATAAAATTTTTTTTAAAAAAAGAAAGTTCTCCCCATCCTCCAAGTAAATACTTGGGGTTTTCCCCCCAAGTTACTCAGACTCTCTAGATCAGTTTCTTCAACTGTAAAATGGAACTAATAACATCTGCCCCACTTATTCAAATAATTTTTTAAGATGATAACATGAGAGAATGCATGTGAAAGGGCTCTGGGGAGATTAGGAAATATGACTCAATGGAAAGGGTATTGTAATCAATTAACCCTGATCCTTACTGACCTTTGGCAAGTGATTTCTCCCTCCTGGGTCTCATTTTTCTGATCTGAAATTATGATGTTACCCTAGATCAATGGTGTCAAATTAAAATAAAAAGGGACCACTAAACTTCTCCAAAAGAAATATACTGACTTAGAAAGTCATATAATGACATTATCTATGGTCTATTGCATCTTTATTTGTTTTGTAAAAATATTTCAATTTCATTTTAATCTAGTTCAGTAGTACCTGAGTCATTTGTTTGACACCTAGGAACTGGATAAATTCTATGGTCCCTCCCTGGTCTGACCTTTTTGATCTAAGACATCAGGAAATTGAAAGATTTGGACTAGATCACCTGGAGGGAATTTTCTAGTTCTAGAAATTATAGACTTCTTTCAATTCTAACATTCTGTGTTCTTAAGTTCCTTCTTTTTTTTTTTGCAAGGCAAATGGGGTTAAGTGGCTTGCCTGAGGCCACACAGCTAGGTAATTATTAAGTGTCTGAGACCGGATTTGAACCCAGGTACTCCTGACTCCAAGGCCGGTGCTTTATCCACTACACCACCTAGCTGCCCCCCTTAAATTCCTTCTAACTTTGACAGTCTATATCCTAATATCTCTTCCAATTCTAACTTTTTTTGTTCTTAAGTCTCTTCTATTTAACATTCTATGTCCTAGCACAGTAACCCTTCCAATTTGGACATTCTGTATTGCATGATATCTCCCAACTCTGACATTCTAACTTTCCGCGAGTTTAAAGGGACAAGTGGATAATGCATATTCCCTTCATGACCTTAAATATTTCTGACATTTTGCTCTTTCTTTTAAAAGTAAATGAAAAGAGAATTCTATCTAATTTAAACTAAGATCAGCCAATTATACCTTCGCTTTGGGGGAGGGGGATTCTTCTCAGTTTAGAGCATTAGAATTTCAAAGTCCTTTGCCTTTCCCTCTGTCGGTGGGTAAATGGCATTTGTACCATTGGCTATTTACTTGGCATCACTAGGTGTTTTGCTGTGTCTTGTCAATTACTAAAGGGGCAAGATGCCTGAAAGATGCCCAATGACAGCTGAATTATTTACACTGGGGAAATGTGCTGTCAAAGCAAGGATTAGCCTGATCTGAAAAATAAAAAGAGACATTGTCTAATCCTCAGGTGTGGAGAATGGGGGGGGTGGAGTACAGGAGAACACAGCCTTTATGTATTATGGGCCTCACTGTCAGTCAAGTCTGTTGTGTTAATAGCCTCAGAAACACCTCACTGCCCCTTGCATATATCAGGATAATAGGCCAGAGTTAGTAAAATAGACTAAATGAACTCTTAGGCTAGTTTTCCCATTGATATGGTAAGTGGGTTTCATAAGAGCAACTGAATCCATTGAAAACATGAATTATTCTTTAAAAGCTGTGGAAAACACCATCATATTTTAAGGTATGTTCAAGTCAGAAGTGGTTTTCGGCATCTTTATCTTATTTTACTCAGTGGGAACCTAGAGTAATGGGATTCATTGTTACATGGTTTGGGATAGATAATAGGTGAACTTCTGTCTCTGGCGACAGAGCTCCCAGGAGTCAACCCCTTTAATCCCTCACCTCAACTCCATTTTTTCTTGTCTACTCTTTCTCTCTCATGTTTTCTACCCATCATCATCATCTCCCTTCCCCTCCTACACCTCTTTTTTAATCTTTCCCCACAATACTTTCCAGTTTATTCTCCTCAGCCATTCCTTCCCACACTTTTCTGCCTTCTAATACCAGCCTATAGAATCCTGCATTTTAGAATCCTCACATTCTGGTTGTGTGCCAAAAAGACTAAGGAAAAAACTTGGCCTTCCACAAAAAGTGAGACAATGTGTCTGGAGCTTACCTGCTTAACAGGACACAATGGACTCATTGAAGCAGAGACTCAGCTTCCACAGTTTGCCCTCAGTTATTCAGTAACTATTCCAAGTAGTTTATGGGAAATGGAAACAAGCATCAGACCCTATTTCTTGGGAAGGTAACTTGGTTTGGCTGAAATTGTATTTTTTTTCAGGCCTGTAGGAACACTCTGTGATCTTTTCCATTTGTGCCAAGGATTCATTTCCCACATTTAAACTCAAAAATCTATGTTTGCCTAAAATGCACAGGAAATTTCCATCTATTGATCATCTAAATTAGAGTTGTTCAAAAGTAAAATGCACTTCCTTTATAGGAAGATAGTCTTTCATCTTGTCTGTAGGTCTTCAGTAAGAGCTAGATGATCACTTGTCTTAGATGTTATAGAGAGAAGTTTTTAAATTTTAAATTTTAATTTAATTTAAAATTTAATAATTTATAATAATTTAATTTAATTTAAAATTTATTTAAATTTTATTTAAAAACTGACTGATACTTTTTCCCCTTGTTCATATATTTCCCCTTGTTTCTCTGTCCTCATCATATCTGAAGTGGTTAGGGTATTGGATTTGGATACAGAAAGATTTGGGTTCAAATCATACTTCACACTAATAGCTCTGTGACTCTTATTTAACTTCATAGTGTCTCAGTTTCATCCTGGGTAAAAAGAGTGGGGTGGACTTGATGACCTCTAAAGTCACTTCCAGCTCAATTTCTCTGATCCTATCATCATTTATTATAGTCAAGTTATATTTGATGGCCATTATGATATACCATAATTTGTCTAATCTTCCCTTAATCAATGGAGATCTGCTTTGTATCCAGTTCATTGCCTTTACCAAAAAAAAAAGTTGATATAAAAATCTTGATACACAGGAAGCCTTCCTAGTTTATCATTGATTTCCTATATCTAGCAGTAGAAACTCTGCATCAAGGGGTATAGACATTTTAATCATTTTCTTGCCATGATTCCAAAGAACTTTCTAAAGTTTTTGGACCAATTTGTAGTTCTATTCTATACTTTTGCTATATTATGTACTAGCATATTATATTATAGTATAATATATATGTAGTATATAGTACATTATACTACTATAGTATAATATGCCAGTATTTCAGTGTATTTACCTTTCTACTACTTTTTTTAAAGTTTGGGGGGTTTTTTTGGCAAGGCAATGGGGTTAAGTAGCTTGCCCAAGGCCACACAGCTAGGGAATTATTAAGTGTCTGAGCCTGGACCTGAACTCAGGTAGTCCTGACTCCAGGACCGATGCTCTATCCACTGCGCCACTTAGCCACCCCACCTTTCTACTACTTAATAGATATCTTTAGAATTCTTTGATTCCCATGACACAATTCCCTTTCAAGGATCATATAACTAGTGCCAAGACCCAGACCTAGACTAGCTAACTTTACAGAAATCCATCATCAGTCTTATTCCAACAGAATTTTTTTGATATATCAATAGTGAAAGACTTCTGTAAAGCAGCTATCTATATCAATGGAAAGCCTACCAATACTGACAAAATTTTAAGAATTATTTACCTTGGTAAGCTAGGTGACGCAGTGGATAGAGCACCAGCCCTAGAGTTAGTTAGTAGTACCTGAGTCCAGGTCTAGCCTCAGACATCTAATAATTACCTAGCTGTGTGGCCTTGGGCAAGCCTCTTAACTCCATTTGCCTTCCAAAAACCTAAAAAAAGAATTATTTACCTTGCAAGATTAATATGAGTAAAGTTCATGGGATTGGATACCTGATCTAGATCTGGAAGGGACCTTTGGGGTTATCTAGTCCAACCCCAATCATTTTACAGATGAGGAATCTGTGACTGTGGCAATTAAGTGGCTTATTCAAGGTCACACAGGTTGTAAGCATGAGAGTTAGGCTATGAACCCAGGTTCTCTAATTGCATCCTCTACTATGTGTAGGGGGTTTGATGCTTGGGATTATGGCATGGGACTATGGAAGAAGATAAATCCCTGCCACTCCTATCATCAAGAAGTTTATAAACTGACTAGGGGCAGCTATGTGGCATTGTAGATAGTCCTGATTCCTTGAGTCAGGGGTCAAAAGGACCTGAGTTCAAATTAGACCTCAGACACATGATATTGTCTAGCTGTATGACCTTGGGCAAATCACTTAACCCAATTACCTCAGAAAAACAAACAAAAAGAAAGATGATCTAAGCAAATATGAATAACAAGAGCAAAAAAATATAATTCACTCTTGCCCCAGTTTGAAGCTAGTAAGAACTAAAACTCTAAAGATTAAAACTACTATAAGATTTTGAGAAGATCCTGTTTTAGTTATATGAAGATTTTTCCTCTGCCAACCTTGTGACATATGTGAGTATGATTTAGCTTCATTTTACAGATGAGAAAACCAACTCTCAGAAAGGATGGAAGAGATGGTATATAATGATGAGGGTAGTAAAAAGAACATTGAATGTAAAGTCAGCCAACTTGAGGTAGAATCTAGGCTTTGCCACTTTATGGCCATTGTCACCTTGTACTGGATATTTCACTTTTTAGGGTTTCATCCTAGGACTCATTAAAATAAAAGATGTAAAAACAGACCAATGCCATGGAAAGAACTGAGAATTGATGGTCAAGAGGTTAGAGTCTGAATACTAGATTTACTACTTATTAGCTATGTGACCATAAGTAAATCTCTCTTAACTTCAGTTTCCTCCTTTGAAAAATTGAGATAACAGCACTTGCATCCCCTGATTCAGAATTGGGAAGGGCTACTAAGATGGGGAAGATTATTATTAAACTATAAATAGAAACTATATAATGTTGGATTTTATAGAATAAATTGTATTTCAGAGGTTCCCAGAAATAATTTTTAATTGTCCAAATCATTTTGTTTCTACCTCTCTCCAGATCAGTTTCAAGTTCTTCCCTTGAAGTTTACCAAACACTTGGATATGTACAATCCCAACATCCCTGAATGGCGAGAAGACATTGGCCTGGTAGTCACCCGCCTCCTTTCTGAGGTTAGTCTTCTGAAAATATCATAACTTCTCCTGGAGAGAAGACTAGAAAGGTCATGAGTAGGATGCTATTCTTTCAAGGAAAATGGGCCAAATTCAATGACCAACCAAATGGTGCCCAGGGCCACCCAGAGAGGTAGGCAGATGGAGATGGGTGTCACTGGGGTAACAGCTTGCTGGTCACAGCAAAACAACACTGAATGTTCAGCTCCAGCACTGCCTAATTGGCAGTTAAGAGCAAATGCAGCTGTGAGAGAATTTTTGAGCCAGATGGAAGGAAATGATGCTGATGCAGGAAAAGCTATAGCTTGTATGTGATATAGCTATGGGGTGGGAATGAGAGATGTGTGTGTGTGTGTGTGTGTGTGTGTGTGTGTGTGTGTGTGTGTAAAAGAGAGAGAGAAAGAGATGGTTAGGGGAATGATGATAGAATTATCTCTGACTGAAAAGCTATAACAATCTCTAGTCCAGATAATCAAAATTAATGTCTGTCCAAGGTACTGATTTTTGCCTTTTTATGGAAGTTATAGATGGAGATAACAATTATAATTTGACTATCAAAATGGCATTAATAAAATACTAAGGTTGTCACAGTTGCATTATGATTAGACAATGATAACCATGATTATTATCAGAATTAATGCTGTCTGGGTCATCTTTTCTAAACCTCTTACTTTGTATCTGAGGAAACAAGTGGAAATGTTATCCAAGGTCATATAGATATTATGTAGAAGAATCTGGACTTCACACCAATTCTCTTGCCTTAGAATCTGCCTATGCATCAATAACTTACTTTGTGATAGATACTATACTGAGCACTGAGCACATCAACCTGAATTTTAGGATATTCTCTCAATAATTACTCAACCTTAGATATCCCATGCCCATTTATTAAATGTCATTTAGCAAAGCAGAGAAACCTCTTTCCCCTAAGCATATGCATACATATATAATTTATTAAAAACCAATAAAAAGACATAAATAATTATTTAAAATAAATTCCAATAAAAATCACTGCCTCAATCACCTCTAGTCATCACTGTAATTGCAGATGCCTTTCCCTTACTTCTGGAAATATAACTCCACGTTCAGTTCAGTCAACATACCAAACATTGTCTTTTATTAAGTATTCTCCTCACCTTCCTTCCAAGATTAAAGCTTATACTTTGTGCAGGTCTCTCCATCTTCTTTCTCTTCTTATGTTTCTCTCAAGTTATCTCTTTCCAATCTCCCCCAAAAGTGCTATAGAACAAACACTTTTTAAACCATTATTCATCAAACTCCCCTGCATCATAAAAACTTAGAATCAATAACTATAGCAGAAGTTTTTGGAACAGATACTACATGACCATAAATAATTATGAGGACTTTGAAACAAGAAACAATGATGAGTAAAGTTTTATCTCTATCCTTAAGGTTCTACAATCTAACAAGTAAGGTAGTATTTAAAGCAGATTATTCTACATTATTCCCATAGCAGTAGGCAACATCTTTTGCAAAAACAAGATGACTAGCAAAAATCTAATTAAACTACATTAAAAACTTTCCATCATTTGACTCCAACTTACTTTTCCAATAAAATAGTCATTTCCATGGATTCTGAAATTACAGTCATGCTTAACTATTAGCTTTTTCATGATCTTTCTTGCTCTTGCTCTCTTTTTAAGAAGCCTGTGCCCTCCTATTCTCTATCTTTCAAAATTATTCCTCTTTCTTCAAGACCCATTTCAGGTATCAATTGTCCCATGAAGCCTATAGAAAGAATCATTGATCATAGAATTCAACAAAAATTTAATAAACATAATGTAGTCAAGGCAATGTTTAGGTTCAAGGGATATAAGACAAAAAAATATATAGTCCCTGTACTTAAGGAACTTATTTTAACTAGGAACATAAAACACTTCTAAGCAAATACCAACTGTGTGTTTATATATCTATATAGTCATGCTCAATAAATCTAAGAGCATGAGAATATTAATATCAGGAAAAAGTGGAAGCTGACCTAAGATGAGAAGGAAGCCAGAGATTCTACAAGATAATGTAAGGAAGTGATGTATAAGAGACATGGAGGATCACATGTACAAATGTTTCAAGACAACAAATCAGTTTGACTTGAGTAAAGAATGGGTAAAAGGGAGTAATACAAAATAAGATGCAAAATTAAATTTTAGGTCAAGGATTGTTTTTTAAAAGGCTTTAGGAAATCATTGAAGGTATTACTAAAAGAAGGGAAGTTGGCAGTGGGGAGAATAATCAGTTTCACTGAATTCAGGTAGATAAGCTGTTAAAAGTGGAAAGAGCTCTGTAAGTTAGGAGCTATGGCTTCTAGTCCTGCTCCATTAAATACATGCTTTAAGATCTTGGGCATGTTCTCTTCTTTCTCTGCATCTTAATTATCTCATCTCTAATATGAGCAAGTAATAATAGAAGTTTTCCTCCTTTAAGAGTTCATTAATCACTAAACAAGGTGCCATAACCACCATTACCAAAATAAAATCTTTTTACCAAGCTGACCAATAAATAGGATGCTATCTCTATAGGAAACCAATATTCCTGAAGAGTCTCTGCTAACAGTGGTGAAGCCAGGTCTGCCCACAACAGCTGATTTGCATGTGCTTCTGCCATCACCTAAACCAAAGAGGAAGAGGAGCATACCAAGTGATAAGGTAAGTCAGCCATCTCAAAGAATGCGAATATATGCAAATATAGCCTGTTATATCATCAGAATAATATAATTCATGTTGCCTTGGAAGCAACAGTGTGGTAAACAAGCATAGAACTTAAGAAATCTGGGTTCAAGTTCAAAGTGTCAATTGCACAATGTTAATAAATGCTTGCTGATTGCTTAATCCTGATGCATGACCTTGGGAAACTCACTTAACTTCTCTAGGATTCAATATCTTCCTCTATTAAGTAGAAATAATGATCCTTATACTCTTACCATCACCTTAGAGGATATTTGGGAAGAAAATACTTTGTAAACCTGACAGTGACATAGATGAATAACATTACTATTTTATAGAAAGTTTCATTTGATTTAGAGATGGGAGATAATCTAATCCAAACCCTTAATTTTACAGTGCAAAAACAGAGGCCCAGAAGGAAAGTAATTTACCTAAGTCTCATACCAGTGAAGGACAGTTTCATTTCAGCTAAACAAAACCCTATGTTATCTTATTGTCTTGTGGAAGTGGTGTTTGGGGGCTTTGATTATTTTGGTAATTTACATATTGACCCTATGTTCCAGGAATGAGGGTCTTGTCATATTCTTAAATATATCATCTCATTGCCCATTTTCCTAATAGCTATTTCAAAGTGTTTACTTTCTCTCTCTCTCTCTCTCTCTCTCTCTCTCTCTCTCTCTCTCTCTCTCTCTCTCCTCCAACTTTTGATCACCTCCTCCTCCTGAATCTCTTTATCTTCCTTGATTTCCATAAAACTAATCTTTCTGGGATCTCCTTATTATCTGATTTCTCTTCATCTTCTTCTCTATTGGTTCATTTTCTTTCTTCCCTCTCTTAAATAAAAATATCTCCCAAAGTTCTATCCTAGATCATCTTTAGTTCTTATCCAATAGATTTAGGTAGCATCCTAAAGCATATGGAACCTAAATCTATACATACAAACCTGTTTTCTTTCCTAATTCTTCCTTTCCATAGCCTCTCATTTCTTACTAGCTTCTAGACAGTACCACTGGAATTTCATGATTGTGTCTCAAACTCAGTGGACCCTAAATCATATTTGCTATTTAAACCTGCAATTCTTGCCTTATCTATTTCACCCAGATTTATAACCTCACAGTCATCTTTGACTCTTTCTTCTTCCTTACTCTGCTCATAAAATCACTTGTCAGGTCTTATTAGCGTCGCTTCTTCACTTTATCTTCCATCTGTCCTTTTTTCCCCCCATTTTTTTCATTCTTCTAGCCAATCCCCCAGAGTTTGGACCCTTTTCACTTTACCAAAGTGTATCTTCAAAAGACAATTCTGTTGCTTCCCAGCTTTTCCTCCTTCAATCTCTTTTCTCTCATTGATTTGGTATTTTCTATTTGCCAAAGGAGGGAATAAAACCTTCTTCAAAGAATTGTACATTTCAAGGAAAAAGAAAATATAATATGCAAATATCAAGGTATACAAAAAATTATATACAGAGTTTATGAAGGCATTCTGGAGCAGCTTTGGAAACCAGGAAGGCTTCTGGTAGAAGTCAGGAGGCAGAGAATTTCAAGCAAAGAAGCAATCCAAAATCACATTAGTTTTTTTTGGGGGGAGGGGCTTCCATATCATACTTCTGACACTTTTAGAATCCACCTAAATCTCCAAATATTTTCAGAAAATTTTCAGAATAAATTCCAAAAAAATGCTGTCTATGACTACCCTGTATAACTATTAAATTGATTTTATTTGCTAAATTGATTAAGTGCCAGAACCAGCAAAAATTAAGATAGAAATATATATAAAATTAACTGGAAAAAGTGCATAATCACAAAATATAAAGCATAGCCTAACAATTACTTGTATTTGAATTGAAATCCTTTAAAAATCAGAAACTGAGCAAGGTCTAGATGGTTGCTGTGTTTCTGTCCATGGTGCTGAAATATCTGAAAGATGCTGCAGTCAGAACTCTTAGTTTTCTGCCTTTAGGTCTGAATCAACTACAACCAAGAAATTAGGGGAAAGAACATAACATTAAAAAGTGGGAGAATTTATAGAATTTTTTAAATCTAAAAGGGACCTTAGAAGTCAATTACTCATTTGAGAAGTGAGAAAACAAACATCTAGAATAAGGAAGTAACTTATCCAAGATCACATACATATTACGTATTTGAGCTAGAATTTTTACCCTCTGTCTAAATGCAGTGCTCTTTCTAATTTTCCATCTTTCCTAAAATGATAAAGTGAAGCCAAGTCTCTGATCCCAGGCAAGAAAAAAATTATTTTAGTTCCTTTAACACTTGCACATTTCAGGTAAACAAAATATTCTTGAAAAGCTGTGGTTGCTATTTCTACAGCTTCTATCCTGATGATACTTTAAATTAATGTCATCTGTAAAACCCTGACATTTTGCAGTACTCTTTTCTGATCATTTTTGATACTGTCCACCTTGACTTTTCCTGTATTCCCCCTCCAACCCACTCAGAGTACAAAATGAAGGATCTTTAAAATCAAATTTATTACTTTGAGAGACATGCATGGATATATTCTACAAAAATAGTCTATCAAGGAATCCTAGTCCACCAAAGACCCACATTCCTCCCCACTGCTTCACAGTAACTCCTGCATCCCTGTTCTGAGTTAGCTATATCTTGTTCACAGTCATGGCTCCTTTACTGATGGAGGGTAAATACACCTTATCCTTCTGAGTATGGTAGACTGAGGTTCTATGTTGGACCCTAATTAGTATTTATAGAAGTGTAAATGGAGAGCATTGATGAGGGGACTGCTGACTATGTCCCACAAAGATCAAATGAAGAAATGGGAGGCATTTACCCTGAATATGAGATTTAGAACAAATATGCTCACTGTCTTCAAGTTTTTTAAGGATTATCATTAAGAAGGAGAATTAATCTTGTTTTACATGGCCTGAGAGGATAATTTAGGGAAATTACAATGAGACAGGTTTGGGATCAATATTTGGACAAACCCCTGAATGACTAGAGCTATTTTAAATCAAAATGGATTTACTCAGTGGGTAGTGACTTTCTCGACACTACAAGTCTTCAACAAGAGGCTATATTGTCAGAATTTGTAGAGCAGATTCTTACTTAATTGTGAATTGGAATATGTCTCTTCCAATTTGCCATTGCAGATTCTTATTCATCAGTAAAGAATAATAAAGCATGTGTGGGAGAAGGACATCAGAATACTATGAGATTCTGATTATTTCAGTACCCGATTGTTTATTGCACTGATCTATTTCTCTGCACACAGTAGTAACTTCTTGGCTACATGTCTACTCAACCTGGATCAAAACTTCCTGAATCAACTAGTTTAAACAGAATAAACTGCAAGATCAGAATAGAATTAGAATCAAGAAACACAGATCATCTCTGAGAGCATGGACAGTCATAGGACTTTCCAACCTTCTTAAATCCTCAGTTTCAAGTCCAAACCTTGGGCAATTCCCTCCTCCTATCCTCTCAGTATCATCCTATAGAGTCTAGACTCAACAATACATGGGAGGAGGGAAGAAACAACCAGATCAGCACTAAGGTCTCTTCCAACTCTAATTCTATTATTCTGTGAGTCATTCCTCCTATTCTCAGGATGCAACGCTCTCATCCCGACCCAATGCCAAGGCACATTTTTTTTAAATTTCATTAAAATAAAAGCTAGTTGCTAAAAGACTACCTCACTGAGTCCATCATGAATTGGAGCTCAGTGCCAAGTCAGGGAAGTTTCAAACCTCCTTTTGGCTTCTAACCTGTGCAGCACAAGAGATCAGTAGAGGGCTTCTGGTGCCCTTGTAATTTTGTACATTCTGCTTGAATTAGGAAGGCAGAAGACTGGTCTAAAGATGAAATCTGGATAAGCTTAAAAAAAGACAATAATATAGAATACAAAAAAAGACCAGAGTAAGTACAATGGGAAAAATAAACTAGGCTTGAAATCAGTACACCTGGGTTTTGGTCTAACTTTGTTACTAATAAGGCATATATTGAAAAGTTATTCTCCCATTCTAATCTTAGTGGTCTCAGAGGATTCATGGAGTCAGGAAGGCCTGAGTTCAAATTTGACTTCAGACACTAGCTCTATGACACTGGAGGCTATCTCAAAACTATGGGTTTATCACAGTTGGGACTAGGAAGCCTTAATTTGTTTTAGAAAATTTTGTTTCTAGTCTAGAAATATTGAGATCCTCTAGAAAGGAAAGAAAAGTGGTTTTGGCTTTTATACAATAGTACATACAATAGTACATTTGTCAGGTGAAACAGAACTTTCTTATATTCAGTGTATTATTTGCATAGGAGCTTACCTATTCTTCAGAGACCTGGACTTGAGCATCACAGAGAAAAATCAAAGGACTTGGTAAAGATGATGACCCAGTGTCACTAGATTAGCACTCCAGCACTGACTTCATCTTTGACAAAGTTGTTAAAGATGTCTCCTTTCTCCCATTTTTTGGGCAAGGCAGTGGGGTTAAGTGACTTGTCAAAGGTCACACAGCTAAGTAATTATTAAGTGTCTGAGGCTGCATTTGAACTCAGGTCCTCCTGAAGCCAGGGCCAGTGCTCTATTCCTGTACCACCTCTCCCATATTCTTTTATGTATGTTTGGATCAGAGGCTGTGGATCACTGACATTCAGATTGTACATGAGATTGAGTCTCTGAAGATTCTGAAGGGAGATATTCTAGAATCTAGAATGGTCAATACGGGATCTCAAATGTCTTAATACTGCCAAATCTCCCTCATTTGTCTGAAAGTGGTATTATAATTATGGTGGGTCTGAGTCAGAAAGATTTATCTTCCTGAGTTCATTTATGGTCTCAGACACTTGCTAGCTGGGTGACCCTGAGCAAGTCAGTTAATGCTGTTTGCCTCAGTTTCATCATTTATAATGTGAACTGGAGAAGGAAATGGCAAAGAACTTCAGTGCTTCTATCAAAAAAATTTTAAATGGGGTCCCAAGATTCAGACACAACTTAAATGACAAACAACAACCCAAAATGAGAAAGTTTATGCTTTGCTTTTATTTTATTATTGTGTAATTGGGAAATTTTTAGCATTAGCCTCTTGTGAAATACTTTATACCAACAAACGTACATCTAGATGTTTATGATCAAGCAACCAAGATACCAGATAACACACTCAACTTGGACATTTTCTACCTAGATATATAACCCCAGAGCCAGGCATTAATCTTTTAAAGATGACATTTTCCTCCAGCTGGAAGTGACATAGAGACCCACTTATCTATTCCATAGCCATCTATACTGGTTTCCCCTTCCTTCAGCAACTTGGTATCCCTACTACCTGATTCCAATGACTCAAAATATGCTGGATTGGGCTCTCAGACAATTTACCTCACTTCACTGTAGAATTTACAAGTGCGAGGTCTGCCAATCTCTCTAGAAACAAGGATTACAGGTTCAGATCACCACACCCAATCAGCCTTACTCCTAATTAGAGAAGGTTGTTTTCTAGAGGAAGTAATTTTCAGGTTCCAAAAAGAACATTCTCTCTCCCAAAGTAATTACAAATACCAAAGGTGCTTGAAATTGAGTTTGATGTCTGAAGCAAGCTTTCCATGTAGTTGAAAAATTTTTGAGTATATCACAGACAAAATTCATAGTTTCAATGGATTGTACATGATGAACTCTGAGGTCCCTTCCAACTTATATGTTTCTGTGCTTTTAAATTGCAGATACTCCTGGAAAAGAGTATTTTAATTCAATTAAACATTAATTAAATGTCTATTATAGACACGGTGCTGGATAAGCCACTGGATATAGTCTCCAAATCTTTTGAATGAGTAGAGAAGATAAAGCATATGCATAATTAGCTATATTACAGTGTTGTCAAATCTCTTACTAGTAGGAAGATCGGGGGGGAAAAATCCAAAAGCAAGTATCGTATGACCTAGCACTTAAAAGAAGAGAAAGATGTTATAGAAAGAGAAAGAAAGAAAGTGTGGATGAAGGCTCTAGAATTGGATATGGTGAGTCTTCCAGTTTTGCTACAATAGAGAATATTTAAAGAGCAAAAGTGAGAGAAAACATTAAAAAAATTGGATGACAGTCTAATTATACACACTCTTGAATTTCATACTTAGAGTTTGGAAATTGTTTCTTAGGCAATGGAGAGCTGCTGCATATTTGCAAACTGGAGACTGGCATAATCAGTATTTTTGCATCAAAATTTTTTTGCATCAGAATTTTGCATTAAGATTACTGTGAATACTTTGAAAGATTTGAAAAGAGCACTGGACTTAGAGTTACCCTGAACTTCAGTCCCAGACCTGGTACCTATTAGATGAGTACTTTTACAGAAGTTACTCTGCCTTTTTGTTACACTTAGCTCCCTGTAAAATTAGGATAAGAATGAATCATATGGTATAGTGGAGAATGTATCAGAGTAGGAGTCAGGAGGACCTGGTTCATATTCTGCCTCAGACATTCACTAGATATGTGACTTTGGGCAAGTCACTTAATTTCTTCAAGTCTTAGCTGTCTCATCTATATAATGAGTATTCAAAGGCTTCTAGGTCCCTTTCATTTCTGTGATGTATAGGACATAAAACCACATAACCCTAGGCCAGTCACTTATCTCAGTACCCCCAAGCAACTGAATTAAAATGATTTGTGAAACAGATACTATTCCATATCAGTGGATACATAATAGGGAACTCAGATGAAATCAGACATCTAGTCCCCAATCCCTAATACTTTTATTACCTCACAGTGATCTTATAAAAAAGTGGTTTATGAATATTAAGGGCCTATAAAATAGGAGTTATAATTAGTATTGGGATATAGAAAGAATTGAGACAATGAGGTTAATTAGGAATAATACAAGTATATATAGTAAATAAGACTCTCAATGAGGGTGGTATTGGTAAGAGTGGAAAGGAAAGAGTACTTTTATAAGCTAATTTAAAGTTAGGATCAAAAAAACCTGGCAAGTGATTGGAAGTCAGCAGAAAGAAAGGGAAGATTCAAAGATGACTGAGGTTTTAAGACTGAGTGATAGAAAGGAAAATGGGGCTCCTCAATAGAAATAGAGAAATTAGGAAAAAAGGGTAGTGTTTTATTTGTTTATTTTTTATTCTCATTTTGTACAAATTTTTTTACATTAATATTCTTGTTTACAAGTAAACAAAATACCCCTCCCCCCATGAATATAGATAGACTTGCGTGGGCGAAAAAAGTAAAGGGGAGAGAAAAAAATTAAAATTAAAAAGATAATAGTAATAATTGTATGTATGGCCAGGTGTTGCAATGGACGAAGCACCAGCCCTGGAGCCACAAGCACCCAAGCCCACATCCAGCCCAGTAGACCCAACAATCACCCAGCCATGTGACATGCAAGCCACCCGATCCCCACTGCCCTGCAAAAACCAAAAAGAAGAAAAAAAAAAGACCCAAAATAAAATAAAATGGTAATCATAGTAGGGGTACCTGGGTGGCAGACAGAGCATTGGCCCTTGAGCCAGGAGGACCTGGGTCCAAATCTGGCCACAGACACCCAAAGATCACCCTGCTATGTGACCCCAAGCAGGCCACCCAGTCCCACTTGCCCTGCACCCTCCCCCAAATAATAATAACAAAAAATATGCTTCAGTCATTGTTCCAACACCAACAACTCTGTCATGAGTGGACCACATTCTTTATGATAAGTCCATCACAAAAGTTACTTCCATATTTTTCCAACGTTGCCATTGCTGATCACAACTCCCTCCTTTCTTATTTCTCCACTACCATGTACTGTATTTTCTCTCTCCTTTCACTCTGACTCTGCTGTAGGGTCGCTGAATGGCGCAGCAGACAGATCCCTGGTCCTGGGGACAAGAAGCCCTGAGCCCCCATACCACCCCTTAGGTCCAGAATCCACCTGGCCCTATGGTCCTGGGCAGGCCTTCCAATCCCAGCCCCTTGCAAGAAGTAAAAAAGAAAATGTGTTATATCTGACCAGTCTCCCCCCCATTGTCCATCCTCTCCTCCTTTATTCACATCCCCACCCCTTCCCCCTGCTCCCCCCTCCTTCTTACTCCAGATGCCTATACCCCATTGAGTATATATGCTGTTTCCTCTCCTAGGCACCTCTGATGAGAGCAAAGGTTCCCTCATGCCCCCTTGCCTCCCCCTTCCATATCATTGCAATAGCTCATTGTAATAAAAAAAATCTTATTATGTGAAATATCTTGGACTATTCCCCCTCTCCTTTTTCTTTCTCCCATTCCATTTCCCTTTTTTTTCTATTGACTCCATTTTTACACCATATTTTATCTTCGAATTCAGCTTTCTCCTGTGCTTCAACTATAAAAGCTCCCTCTACCTGCTCTATTAACTGAGATGGTTCATATGAATATTATCAGTATCATTTTTCTATACATGCAGTTCATCCTCATTAAGTCCCTCATATTTCCCCTTCTCCTCCAATCTCCATGCTTCACCTGAGTCCTGTATCTGAAGATCAAACCTTCTGTTCAGCTCTGGCCATTCCAAAAGGAACCTTTGAAATTCCCCTGGTTCATTGAAAGTCCATCTTTTCCCCTGGAAGAGGACATTCAGCCTTGCTGGGTAGTTCATTCTTGGCTGCATTCTATGCTCTTTTGCCTTCCGGTATATTGTATTCCAAGCCCTACGAGCTTCCAATGTAGCTGCTGCTAAGTCCTGTGTGATCCTGACTGCAGCTGCATGATATTTGAACTGTGTTCTTCTGGCTGCTTGTAATATTTTCTCTTTGACTTGGGAGTTCTGGAACTTGGCTATAATATTCCTGGGGGTTGGTTTTTTGGTATCTCTTTCTCTGGGGGATCGGTGGATTCTCTCCATTTCTATTTTGCCCTCTGCTTCTAGAATATCAGGGCAATTTTCCTGTAGTAATTCTTTGAAAATGATGTCAAGGCTCTTTTCCTGAGCATGAATTTCAGGTATTCCAATAATTTTTAAATTATCTTTCCTAAGTCTGTTTTCCATATCAGTTGTTTTTTCAATGAGATATTTCACATTTTCTTCTAATTTTTCATTTTTTTGGTTTTGAATTTCCTGATTTCTGGTAAATTCATCAATCTCCCTGAATTCTATTCTTTGTCTGAAGGATTTGTTCTCCTCAGAGAGTTTTCTTATCTCTTTTTCCATCTGGCCAATTTTGCTTTTTAAAGCATTTTTCTCCTCAACAACTTTTTGAACTGTTTTATCCATTTAACCTAAGCTGGTTTTTAGCATGCTATTTTCTTCAGCATTTTTTTTGGATTTCCTTGACTAAGCTGCTGACTTCATTTTCATGTTTTTCCTGCATCTCTCTCCTTTCTTTTCCCAGTTTTTCTTCCAACTCCCTCATTTGATTTTCAAAGTCTTTTTTGAGCTCTGTCATAGCCTGAGCCCAATTTCTGTTTTTCTTGGAGTCTTTAGATGCAGGAGCTTGTGCTTCCTCATCTTCACACTGAGTATTTTGATCCTTCTTGGGCTCATTTGCAAAATATTTTTCAATAGTCTTCCTTTTGTTTCTCTGCTTGCTCATTTTCCCAGCCTGGGCCTGGTTTAGGGGTGCTTCCTGAGCTTTTGGGGCACTCCCACAAGGGTCTCAGTGTGTGAGGCTCTGTCCTCCCTCCTGGTCTGTGAATGACCATAAGCGCCCCCCTCTGCCACAGGGCCGAGGTGGGGGTGGGGCCTGTTGTTCCGTGGGGGGGCCTAGACTGCGATCAGGATCTGAATGTGGTCAGAGCCCCAGAGTCCTGTTCCAAAGGCAGAGGACAGAGCTCTGAAGTCTCTCTTCACTCCCCTCCCTCAGCTCAATGGGCTCATGCCCTGGAGGCTCCTGCTTACTGGCTCTGCCTGCTTCTGTTTCCTGGATCAGGGCTGGGGAAAGACCAAGCTGCTCTCTGTGTGCCCTGAGGGCTGGACTCCACGTGCTCCCTCTGGCAGAGGTCCCCCGCTGTTCCCCCACTTTGTGCCCAGTGCTCCTGGGGTGCAGCTCAGGAGACTCCCCCGCTGCTGTGAGCTGCGGCTCCCAGCACCCTGGGGTTGCCTCAGGGAGGCTGAAGTTCTTTCACTCTGGGGGGCCACCCTTCCATTGGGCCACCCCTCTGACCCCAACCCCGGGGAGCAGAGCCTTTCTGCTCTTTTCCAGGTTACCCTGAGTAGGAGAACTGCCTTACTGGGTCCCTTTGTGGGTTCTGTCTCTTGAAAGTTTAGTTAGAGTCCTTAGCTGATGAGTTTTATCAGAGAGCTCCTAAGACTCGATCCCTTCATCTGGCCATCTTGGCTCTGAAGGATAGTGTTTTTTAAGAATACAATGCAATGTCAAAATCCTAGAGCACATATAGTTCATGAGCATTTAGAAAACTGAACAGTTATCTCCAAGATTCTGCATGATGTCTTCTAGAACACTATGATCTCATTGCATTCTCTTTTTTGATTAGACTATTGGATCAGGGAAAACTATGGCCATAGCATTCCTGGATTTCAGTGAGGCATTGGCAAAGCTGCTCATGCTTTCCTTGTATATTCAATAGAGAGACAAGTAGATTTAAAATAAGCAGATCAAAGAGTACTCTTTATGGATTAGTGTCAGTTTGGAGACACATGTCTAATGGAATACCTCCAAGGCCCTCTCCTTGACTCTTTTCTGTTCAATATTTTTTATCAGTTATTTGTATGAAAACATATCTGATATGCTTATGACATTTCCATATAGGTTAGCTGGTGTGCTCACCCATTCAGAAGAAGTAAGAACTCAACAGGCTAGAATATGGACCCACTTCTAAAAAGATGAAATTTAATAAGCTTAACAGTTGAGTCCTGTACTTGGTTTCAATTATTGAATGGTTCCAAGGAATCTATTTCTAAAGTATAAGATTAAGAATTCAAGAACTGCCAATAGTTTTTGTTCTTAAAGAGCTGGGCATTTTAATGGATACAAGCTCAATATTAGTCAGCAGTGTGATGTGGCAATTAAAAAAGCAAGCTCAAGCTTAGGCTGCAATACTATGGCCAATTACTGTAAGCATATTTTAAAAAGGATGAGGACAGGTTGGGCTATAGCCAAATGACCTGGGGAAAAGCAGAATAAGCTTAATCCATCTCCCAAATAAATGACTTTTAAAACTTGAAGCAGTTGTCCTGATCCTCTAAGTTTTTTTTTTTAATTCCTTGGATTCTTTCTTTCCCATTACCTTTACTGTGCTGGTCACCTTTTCCAGATTCCCTATGAACTTCCTAAAATATGTAACCCAAAATTAAATAGAAATTGAATTCATCCAGAGTTAGGATTACTAAATGCAGAATTCAGGTCTGCAGGAGATGGATGAAAGAGATAGAATTCCAAATAGAATCATTGTGTCCTAGAACAAGAAGAGACCCTAGAGGTCATCTAATTCAATTTCATTTTTTTTAGTTTTTACAAGGCAATAGGGTTTAAGTGGCTTGCCCAAGGTCACAAAGCTAGGTAATTATTAAGTGTATGAGGCTGAATTTGAACTCAGGTCCTCCTGATTCCAGGGCCGGTGCTCTATCCACTGAACTACCTAGCTGCCCCCAATCTCATTTTTAAAAGTATAAGCATAAGAATAGACAATGAAATTAGTTGCAGAGAAATATGTAACAAAGGACACATGAAGCTGATTTTATATGGAGGTTTGCTTGGAAAGAAGCTTAATTTTCAAAATTGAGATTCACAAATTCTTGACTTTGTCCTACCTTTATTTGCTGGTCAGATGGAAGAGGGAGTAAGAACTAGAACTGTGATTTCCTTGGTTTAGATAGCTCCTCAGAAAAAAACTCTCCCAATTCAGAATGATATTCTTGGAGAACTATAAAATATGAAGCAATTTAGTGACTTACCTAGGGTCACATAGTCAAGATTTATCCTAGGCACAACCTGAACACAGATCTTCCTGACTAAGACTAACTCTATGTCTAATATGCCAAGCTGCTTTTCATTTAGAAGTGAGAAAATCACAGCCCAGAGAGAATTGACTTTTCTAAGTTACCTAGCATGTTAGTACAGTCAAATTTCCTGACTCCAGACCCAAAGCTTTTTCCATTATACCCATGGGGGTGAAATGAAGCTTCAGTTGCTGGAGGGACCTAGATTAATATAGAGGACAAATAAATCAGGGTCTGATAGCCTAGAAAATTACCACTCCTGAAAGTACTTAAAGACATTTATCTTCTTCTATTGCTAAGCCAATGGGCATTTTTAATAATAATGCTATTTTGTAGCAATGTAGACAATCATATTTCAGGCTATTTGATCTGCATTAGGAAAAGTAAATATATGACTGAGAATTTTATGTGAGTAGATAAAGACAAATGCCCTTCCTTAATAAGATGCCCCAGAAACCAGGAGCATGAGAGTTTGAGAAATCATGACAAAATGCCTGTTGTCACCAAACAATTGTACAAACAGTTGTACCCAATGTGCAGCAAATCAGAAATGATAGAAGAGTTAAATTGCCCCATGGCTCTGGTCAGGAACCTGTGCATATCGGGGAAAGTTTAATAAGAACTATTCAATGAACAAGTTACAATTCCCCACCGTCTATGCAATAGTGCATGTAAGTGCAATGCTGACAAATACAGTGAGCAGAAGAGGCTAATAGGTTCAGCAAGGGAAAGGATGAGACCATCAACATTTATCATTTGCAGCACCGATGGGTTGCAAGGATTGGAGTTTGCTTTTCAGCTAACAGTATCTGAAGGTTACAACCCATTCATTGCAGCTGATCTGTTGACATCTGGAGTCTATGACATGGAACAAAAAAGATTTTCTTCCCATCATAGAAGCATAGATTCATTAAGTTTCTGAATTGGAATGGGCCCAAAAGGCCATCTATTCCAATCACCTGCCCAATGCATGCCTTCCCTTCTGCAAGACAATATACCTAACAGCCATTTTTCTGGGTTCAGAGGCCCTGCATTTGGTGAGAAACTCAAAGAACTACAAATTTTTTATTTTAGGACATAAGAAATTTGAATTTGAAGAGATCTCTGTCCTGTACTGTCATTTTTCAGATGACTAATCTGGAAGTATTCAAAATAAGATTCAAGGTCCTATCTTCTAAACTTCAAAATCAGTCATCTATCCATTAAACTCTACTGTTTTTTATTTAACAAGAATTTTTCTCTTTCCAGAAGGGTTAAATAACTTGCTCAACATAGCACAGCTAATAATCGGGGCAATGGGGAGTAGCCTTTGACATGGGACAACTGCAAACACAACAGTAATGAGAATGAGAATCATGAGCAAGTCACTTCATTCTGGGCCTCAGTTTCTTTATAAGACAGAGATAAACCCAATACTCCTATCTCTTTAGATTATTTTGCTCTATAGAAAAGTGAACTTTTAATATTCCACTTAGCATTGTTTTTGATCAGCAGTTCTTAAGATTTGAGTGTGCAAGCCATCCCAAATAAAATATCTGTTCCTTGCTTTATTTACTTTTTGTTTCAGAGGATCATGGCCATCAAGCAAGTCTTGAATGCCCACAATATCAGCTTTTTCCTAAGAGGAGGCTTCTGGATACTCGTAACACTACGGGAAACAGATGCAGGTAAAGCCAGAATATCTATTATTCTTGCCTCAGACATTGGGAGTAGAAGGTTGAACAATTAATTCACTGATTAGATTCTGGAACCCACCAGCATAATTTAAGGATTAAATGATCTGGTGATACCATTAACCTGTCAGCTACCTAACCATTTCTACTCATATTTACTTTGAAGATAGGTTATTTATTGGGAACAAAATCTGACTTTCCCTTTGATCTCATTAATATTGCTAAAGCATTTCTTCATCTACAAAACAAGGACTTTGGTCTCTGCCAAGTTCTACCATAGTAAGCTCAACATTTGAAGGTCTCTCCTAAAGCTCCTACTTGATGGTTTCAGCTCCTCCTCATCTCTAAAGCCAATATTCTCTGACTTATAAAAAAAGGGTTAACAATCATACATGAAAAATGAAATCAAAAGAGTTGTAATTAATGGATACAGGTTTCTACTGTGCCCATGAAACTAAGCTCTTTGATCCTTTAATTCCTATGAGTTCTCAATTTCTCTTTTTTCCTTCTTGATTTTATTTTTTTCCATGTTTGAATGTTAACCTCAATAGGGCCTGAAGAGCTTTCCTTTGTTCTCCAAATATCTACCTTTTTCCCCAATCTGAGTTTTATTGATGGTTTTTATTTTTATATCACAGTAATTTCTGAATATATCCCTTCTTTCTCTCAGCTATGCCTCACAACAAATATTTTTAAAAGAAAAAAACAAAAAAGCAGTTTACTAAAAACAAGTTAACTCATCAGTCACAACTGATAAGATTAGAAATTTTCCACATCCATAACCCCCTACTATTCTGTTAGAAAATACAGCTGATTGCCTAAGGGAAGGGACTAAATGCAATTTTCCTTGGTCCCAAGGAAACCTAAATCCTATAGCCAATGAAATACAACTACCAAGTTTTGATTTAAGTTAGCAATTCTCATCCTTTTTTGTGCCTTTGAAAATCTGATGAAGTCTCTGTTTCCCCTTCTCAGAATGATATTTTGTAATGATTTAATATTTTATTTTCCCTCCAATTATATACAAATATTTTAATATTTAATACATAAAACAAAATAGATATTATTATTTTAGAAACCAATTATATTGAAAGGTTTATCAAAATACATTTTTAAAGTTCACAGACCATCCTTCCCACATTAAGAACCTTTCATTTAAATTAAGAGGCTCACTGAATGTCAGAGCTGGAAGGAACCTGGCTACTTAAACGTAGATTGCTTGAATTTAAAGGGACCTTAGAAATCCCATATGCTTCATTTCCCAAAAGAGGAAACTGAGTCCATGAGTATGGAAGTGACTGCCCAAAGGTCACATTCCTTGAAATCCTTTTCTAACCAATCCTCTTCAGAGCCTGGCATCTCCAATTTAAGCTGTAAATTTTCTAAACCCCCAAGGATATAATTAGAATTCCAGGTCATGGATCTTTACTCAAAATAAGTTGGATAGCAGTGAATTTCACAGAGACAATCTCCTAACCATCTCATTGGTTTACAGATTCTCAAAGGATTGGAGGAGGAGGTGGATATTGGGCCCTCATTGTTCTTTTCCTTATCTGCCTATTTGCAGTGGGAGCATTTATCCTTTACAAATTCAAAAGGTAAGTCCACTTTCATTTCTTCAATTCAGAGAAATTATAGATGAATATAGCATGTAATGAAGTTGTTTCTCTGTGTAAACAGCATTGGAAATCCTCAGTGTGTTGTAAGGAGTATTCCTTGCCTCCAGAATATCACCCTCATTTTTTGTCATTAGAGTCTGAGATTCCACCATTTGAGCTCCTCCACAGCTCTAGTTGAAGGCATCATGCCCTTTATAAATTCACATAATGGTAGAAAACCCAAGAATTCACTTATCATTCATTCCCACTTCATTACAAAAAGATTCATAACAGTTGAAGTAGAAAGAGCTTGGGTCTTCCAAGTCAAAGATCTCCCTCACATTTGTTACCTGAATGAAACTGAGCACCTTATCTCTGAGCATTAGTTTCCTGGTCTATAAAATATCGAGGTCATATTATATTATCTCTAAGATCACTTCTAGTTATAAAATTCTGTGAATTTGACTGTTCCAACCTAACACCAAGCTGAAGCATCTTCAAGTAGCATGCAACACACCTCCATGAAATGAATGAAAAAGAAGGTACTTTTTGCCAGGTTAGGAATAAAAATATAATTGTGGTTCATTTCCTGACATCAAGGAACCTATGTTCTAATGGATATGGGAATAATCCATATAGGATAGCAGTGACCAGGGAAGGGACTTTTGGTCTAGAGAGTCACATTAATGAATGAAAAGTGAGGTAGGCATTTAGTTTATCCCTTCCAGAAGCAATACTAGTCTTGCTTTGATTACTGAGTAGAGAGTAGGAGATGAAAAGCAGAAAGGGAAAATCATTTGGGTGCTATAGGAGGTGAGGTGATACCTTGAAGTAAAGAAGTATTGTAGGAGGATTCACTGGAATAACTCATGACTCCGACCCTGGAGTGCTATGAAAGTGAACATAGATTTATTTAAAAGTCATTATAACACAAAAGAAAAAGTGAGAGATAGCTAAAAGTTCCTTAAAGGTCATGTGGTTTTGGGAACAGCAGGTTACCCAGGCAGGCTAGAGACTGATTAGCTCTCACATAGAAGTCAGAGAGGTAAAGGTGGTAAATACCTGCCCTCAGGATCCATAGGAGGGGTGGCATTTTGGGAGTGTATTGGAGAGCTGTGGCTATTGGATAAGTTCTTAGTTGGTTTAATGTGACAAACTAACCTGCATGTATAATCTAGTATTCAACTTGTTCCACTGATGAGTGAATGTCCAGGGTCAGAGTAAAGGTGAAATGCAGAAAAAGATTACAAAATTTATTTCCAATTATAATATTTCTATATGCCCATAATTCCCTGCATTCAAAAGACCTAAGAATGGAGTGTTTTCCAGGAATGGATACATAAGGCAAGCCTAATACATTATTTAGAACATCATTTCAAGTGCTAAGTACATAAGCAGAAACAAAGAGGAAGGGAAAATAAGACAAACAATTTCAGGAGACAGGATAGAATGGAGTTGCACTTCAACTATTCCTGAAGAGTGAGACTGCCTCACACAGTGTTAGCAGTTATGGCAGGAGGGCAGACGGCCAAAAAAAAGTGTAGGTGGGCATCACTATTGTGCCTAACCCATGGGAAGGCCAGTGGTCAGACATTAAGTTATATTGACTCTAACCCAAACCATTCAGGTCTGAATTTATATAGAGTTTTATACAAAATCTGAATGTGACTTTGTTAGGAGATAGCCCCCATTGCCTACGAGGCAAGACTGGGGAGCTAGACAGGGCCATTGAAATCAATTTTCTGAATTGTTAAACAAGTAACAAGGAATGAGGGAGAGCAACCCAAGAAATTTAACCCTGTTTTTGCCATAACAAGCAAGAAGCTTGAGAAGAAGGCATTGGCTGATATGTGAGTCAATTATGGCCAGTGTGTGTGTGTGTGGGTGCTATCAGGTATGAGAGTGGTCAAGAATATAAGATCCTCTTTTAGAAACTTGCCTGATACCTATCCCCAGGGATCTGAAAGGTTGATATAGGGAAGAAGACATTAAGGAGAATTGTTTGTCCCTCGGGGAAGGAGAACTATGAGCTACAAGTTGCAGAGGCTGATTTAGACTGATGTAAGGAAGAACTTTCAAACATTTAGAGCTACTCAAAAGTGGAAGCAGTGGCAATGGCTGGAAGTCCCATGGGTCTTCAAGCAAAGGCTTAACAACAATCTGTCCTGCAGAGGAGGAAATTCTTGGTCACAGAAAGATTGATATCAGATGAGGTTTGAGAATACTTTCAACTGAGTCTATGATTCTTAGTGGAATTGAAAGAACATGATGATACAAGTGGATATATTTTGTTTGTTGAAGGGAAGAGTGAAGGCTAAAAACCCCTTCCAAATAAATATGAAGCCCACCCATTAATCAGATAACCAATAGACATATATGCTATGGGCCAGGGCAGCTGGGTAGCCCAATGGATAGAGCACAAAGCTTGAAATCAGGAAGACTCATCATGAGTTCAACTCTCTCTCAGATCCTTATTAGCTGTGTGACATTGGGTAAATCAATTCGCCCTTTTTGCCTCAGTTTCTTCATTTTTCAAATGAACTAGAGGGAAAAAATGGCAAACCTCTCCAGGATATTTGCCAAGAAAACCCCAAATGAGGTCATGGAGAGTCAGAATATGATTGAATACACATTTCCAATTTACTCTTAGGTTAGACTTCAATCATGAATACAATAAATCCAGACCCTCCTGAGTAGGAAAAATTTAAAGTCCCATACCCACTCTGAGGAAAGGCATTATGCCTTGCTGGAATAGTTTTAGAAGTGACTATCATCCATTTATCTCCATCTTCCCTGTGACAAACCTGCCTTTGGCTCTAAATTATAATGAAGGCTGCCGCTTTATGGGAGGTGAGGAATCTTGATTTGGTGCCCACCAAAGACTGAGAGTCCCACTGAGCTGTTTTGGGTACCCCACCACATTGCAACATGCTGTAAAGATGGTTGATGTGCACAATAATATTATCTTGATGGAAACCCAGCCAAAAACTGGCCTTATGGCTCATAAAACCGCCAGGAGCATCCATTACCAGATACCAGGGATTTATACCCCTTCATTAGCCCTGGGGTCAGGCACAATTAGACACCAACACAATTACCCAAAGATAAATGGAGCAGGGAATATTTTGCGTTGGGTTTTTTCCCCTGTAAGAAGAAACAAAAGTCTCCCCCGGGACCATATGCCATTCTAGAAGTCTGTGTTAGCATCTTTCCTTTTGATGTAGGTGTGTAGTAGAGCACAAAAACTTCCACTCCCCCATCCTTTAATTTTAGTGGGGGGGGGGAGTTTAAAATGATTTTGCCCTTGGAAATTACAAGGGGGATTAAATTTTCATTTAGATTTACTTTGTGCTGCTACTGATGAGAATTTAAGAAAAACAAACAGGTCTTCTCTGAGAAGCTGATGATTGGATTCTGAAACCTGTGGATTAGTTGGCAAATATGCCCAAGGTTAGACCTGATGAAATCTGACTGACAGAATGATTATTCTTTAAAATACCACATAGTTTTGATGCAATGAAAAAATAAATAAATAAAAGAGCTCTCTATTAAATCTCTTCCAAATTCCCTCTAATTAACATTTAAAAGAATCCATGAATATATACCTGGACAATAAATAAGAGTTTCCATTATAACAAACAGATATTAATAATTCCAACAGTATCCATTTCTATGTCAATAAAGCTTAAAATGTTTACAAAGCACTTTTCTTGTAATCACCTGGGTTTGTTTGTTTGTTTGTTTTTGCAAGGCAATGGGGTTAAGTGGCTTGCCCAAGGCCACACAGCTAGGTAATTATTAAGTGTCTGAGGCTAGATTTGAACTCAGGTTCTCCTGACTCCAGGGCTGGTGCTCTATCCACTGCGCCACCTAGCCACCCCCCCCTGTAA
The DNA here is from genome assembly GCF_037893015.1 of Macrotis lagotis. Classification (NCBI taxonomy): domain Eukaryota; kingdom Metazoa; phylum Chordata; class Mammalia; order Peramelemorphia; family Peramelidae; genus Macrotis; species Macrotis lagotis. The sequence goes on from NC_133660.1 coordinate 216,367,986, forward strand.
TCACCTATTAGACTGTATTACCAGTCCCTGTTTACAGATGAGGTAACTGAGGTACAGCTAAGTACAGAGACTTGAATGGTAAAATAATAATGAAGTTATTATTTCAGTCCAGTATAAATATCTCTTTTCCTATTACTGCTACTAGAAAAAGCTTAATATAGTACAAAATGCACTGGCTTTTCATTCAGGCAATACCCATTTATTAAATACCTACTATATGTACATGGGAGATACAAAGAAAGACAAAAACCAGTCCTTCACTTCAAGGTAGTCACAGACTAAAAAGAGAGACATGCAAACAACTATATCCAAGCATGTTATCTTCAGGAAAAATTAGAAACAATCAACAGGGGACATCTGGGTGGTGCAGTGGATAGAACACCAGAGTATCTGAGTTCAAATCTGACCTCAGACACTTTTTTTTTTTGCAAGGCAAATGGGGTTAAGTGGCTTGCCCAAGGCTGCACCGCTAGGTTATTATTAGGCCCTGCCTCTAGGGCTGGTGCTCTATCCACTGCACCACCTAACCACTCCTGGCCTCAAACACTTAATAATTACCTAGCTGTGTGGCCTTGGGCAAGTCACTTAACCCCATTGCCTTGAAAAAAACTAAAAAAGAAAATAAAAATTTAAAAAATTTTTAAAAACTATCAACAGAGGAAATCACTGGCATTAAGGGAGATCAGAAAGGTCTTATCATAGAAGATAAGATTTTAGCCAGGACACAAAAGAAGCAGAGATGAAAGTGGGAGAGAATTCAAGGCATGGAGAACACCAGTGGGAAAACTTTGTATGAGGTGAATATCATTAGACTGTGGACTATGCTACCAGGAATGAGATGTAAGAAAAGTGGAAAGGCAGGAGGTGGAGCAGCTGGGTAAGGGCTTCAAATGCTAAGCAGAATGTTTTATATTTCATCCTGGAGGTGATATGGAGTTATTGGACTTTAATGAATAAGGAAGTGACATGGTCATACATATAGTTTAGGAAGATCACTTTCACAACTAAATGGGAATAGATGGAGAAGGGAGAAACTTGAGACAGGGAGATCAATCAGAAGATTATTGTAATGGTTCAGGAACGTCATCATGAAGGTCATCACAGAGTTAAGACAATGTTGGAGAAAAAGATATCAGAAAGAGATATTACCAAGATAAAAATGGCGGGATTTAGCAATGGATTGATTGAGAAGTCAGGGAAAGCAGAGTGTTGAGAATAATATCTAGATTGTAAGTGTGGGTAACTGGGAGGAGGAGGAGGATGCTATCCATAATAATAAGGAAATTCAGAAATGGGGATGGCTTTGGGAGAAAGATGACAAAGTTTTGGATATGATGAATTTAAGTTGACTATAGCACTTCCAATTTGAGATATTTAATAAAGCAGTTAGAAATGTGATTCTGGGGGGGGGGGCGGAGCCAAGATGACGACATGAAGGGATCGAGTCTTAGGAGCTCTCTGATAAAAACTCATAAACTAAGGACTCTAACTAAACTTTCGAGAGACAGAACCCAGAAAGGGACCCAGCGAGGCAGTTCTCCTACTGAAGGTAACCTGGAAAAGAGCATAAAGGCTCTGCTCCCTGGGGTCGGAGGGGTGGCCCCCCAGAGGGGTGGCCCGCCAGAGCCAAAGAACTTGAGCCTCCCGGAGGCAGCCCCAGGGCGCTGGGAGCCCCAGCTCACAGCAGCAGGGGAGTCTCCTGAGCTGCACCCTGGGGAGCACCGGGCACAAAGTGGGGGAACAGCAGGGGACCTCTGCCAGAGCAAGCACGTGGAGCCCAGCCCTCAGGGCACACAGCCAGCAGCCTGGTCTTTCGGCAGCCTAGACCAGTAAGCAGGAGCCCCCAGGGTATGCGCTCATTGAGCTGAGGGAGGGGAGTGAAGAGAGAGAGACTGCCCAGCTCTGTCCTCTGCCCCTGGAACAGGACTCTGGGGCTCTGACCACATTCAGATCCTGATCGCAGTCTAGGCCCCCCCATAGAACAGCAGCCCCCGCCCACCTCAGCCCCTTGGCAGAGGGGGGCGCTTATGCTCATTCACAGACCAGGAAGGAGGACAGAGCCTCACACACTGAGACCCTTGTGGGAGTGCCCCAAAAGCTCAGGAAGCACCCCGAAAAAACAGGCTTAGGCTGGGAAAATGAACAAACAAAGAAACACGAGGAAGACCATTGAGAAATATTTTGCAAATGAGCCCAAGAAGGATCAAAATACTCAGTGTGAAGATGAGGAAGCACAAGCTCCTGCATCTAAAGACTCCAAGAAAAACAGAAATTGGGCTCAGGCTATGACAGAGCTCAAAAAAGACTTTGAAAATCAAATGCGGGAGTTGGAAGGAAAACTGGGAAAAGAAAGGAGAGAGATGCAGGAAAAACATGAAAATGAAGTCAGCAGCTTAGTCAAGGAAATCCAAAAAAAATGCTGAAGAAAATAGCATGCTAAAAACCAGCTTAGGTCAAATGGATAAAACAGTTCAAAAAGTTATTGAGGAGAAGAATGCTTTAAAAAGCAAAATTGACCAGAAGGAAAAAGAGATAAGAAAACCTTCTGAGGAAAATAAATCCTTCAAACAAAGAATAGAACTCAGGGAGACTGATGAACTTACCAGAAATCAGGAATCAATACTTCAAAACCAAAAAAATGAAAAATTAGAAGAAAATGTGAAATATCTCATTGAAAAAACAACTGATATGGAAAACAGACTTAGGAAAGATAATTTAAAAATTATTGGAATACCTGAAAGTCATGCTCAGGAAAAGAGCCTTGACATCATTTTCAAAGAATTACTACAGGAAAATTGCCCTGATATTCTAGAAGCAGAGGGCAAAATAGAAATGGAGAGAATCCACCGATCCCCCAGAGAAAGAGATACCAAAATACCAACCCCCAGGAATATTATAGCCAAGTTCCAGAACTCCCAAGTCAAAGAGAAAATATTACAAGCAGCCAGAAGAACACAGTTCAAATATCATGGAGCTGCAGTCAGGATCACACAGGACTTAGCAGCAGCTACATTGGAAGCTCGTAGGGCTTGGAATACAATATACCGGAAGGTAAAAGAGCTTAGAATGCAGCCAAGAATGAACTACCCAGCAAGGCTGAATGTCCTCTTCCAGGGGAAAAGATGGACTTTCAATGAACCAGGGGAATTTCAAAGGTTCCTTTTGGAATGGCCAGAGCTGAACAGAAGGTTTGATCTTCAGATACAGGACTCAGGTGAAGCATGGAGATTGGAGGAGAGGGGGGAAATATGAGGGACTTAATGAGGATGAACTGCATGTATAGAAAAATGATACTGATAATATTCATATGAACCATCTCAGTTAATAGAGCAGGTAGAGGGAGCTTTTATAGTTGAAGCACAGGAGAAAGCTGAATTCAAAGATAAAATATGGTATAAAAATGGAGTCAATAAGAAAAAAGGGAAATGGAATGGGAGAAAGAAAAAGGAGAGGGGAATAGTCCAAGCTATTTCACATAATAAGATTTTTTTTATTACAGTGAGCTATTGCAATGATATGGAAGGGGGGAGGCAAGGGGGAATGAGGGAACCTTTGCTCTCATCAAAGATGGCTAGGAGAGGAAACAGCAAATATACTCAATGGGGTATAGACATCTGGAGTAAGAAGGAGGGGGGAGCAGGGGGAAGGGGTGGGGATGTGAATAAAGGAGGAGAGGATGGACCATGGGGGGAGAGCGGTCAGATGTAACACATTTTCTTTTTTACTTCTTGCAAGGGGCTGGGATTGGAAGGCCTGCCCATGACCATAGGGCCAGGTGGATTCTGGGCCGAAGGGGTGGTATGGAGGTTCAGGGCTTCTTGGCCCCAGAACCAGGGATCTGTTTGCTGCGCCACTCAACTACCCTACAGCAGAGTCAGAGTGAAAGGAGAGAGAAAATACAGTACATGGTAGTGGAGAAACAAGAAAGGAGGGAGTTGTGATCAGCAATGGCAACATTGGAAAAATATGGAAGTAACTTTTGTGATGGACTTATCATAAAGAATGTGATCTACTCATGACAGAGTTGATGGTGTTGGAACAAAGACTGAAACACATTTTTTGTTATTATTATTTAGGGGAGGGTACAGGGCAAGTGGGGCTGGGTGGCCTGCCTGGGGCCACATAGCAGGGTGATCATTGGGTGTCTGGGGCCAGATTCAGACCCAGGTGCTCCTGCCTCAAGGGCCAATGCTCTGTCTGCCACCCAGCCACCCCTACTATTATTACTATTTTATTTTATTTTGGGTCTTTTTTTTTTCTTCTTTTTGGTTTTTGCAGGGCAGTGGGGATCAGGCTTGCATGTCACATGGCTGAGTGATTATTGGGTTTACAAGGCTGGATATGGACTCGGGTGCTCGTGGCTCCAGGGCTGGTGCTTCGTCCATTGCACCACCTGGCCATACCTACAATTATTACTATTATTTTTTTTAGTTTTAATTTTTTTCTCCCCCCTTTATTTTTTTGCCCAAGCAAGTCTATCTATATTCATGGGGGGAGGGATATTTTGTTTACTTGTAAACAAGTATATTTTATTAATGTAAAGAAAAACATTTGTACAAAATGAGAACAAAAAATAAATTTAACGGTTCCATCCAAAAAAAAAAAAAAAAGACCTTAGAGGGGCAGCTAGGTAGTGCAGTGAATAGAGCACTTGCTCTATCAGGAAGATAGAAAGGACCTTAGAGGTCATATTGTCTCTAAAATTTACAGATGAGTAAACTGAATTATGAAGAGGTCAATTGATTTGTATGAAGTGATATAGGCATTACATGTTAGAAGAGGGATTCAAACTCAGGATCTCTGGCTCCAAATCCACTGTTATTAGGCTGACTGATAAGTGTCTAGGGGATTCAGCTTGTCAAATAAACCATGATTTTGCATCTGAAAAAAAAAAAGAAATGTGATTCGGGGGGGGGGTAGAAGAGAGGTTAAATTTGGGTAAAAGATTTAACAATCAATAGCACAGAAATGAGAAACCTGAGCATGAATCCTACCTTTAATTCTTATCTATCGGACCATCCTACCTTTAATTTTTATCTATGTGACCATGGACAAATTATTTCATGTCTATGATTGTTCATTTTCTTATCTGTAGAACAGGGCTAGGAGGCAGCTAGGTGAATCAGTGGGCAGGGTGCTGAGACTGGAATCAAGAAGGCCTAAGTTCAAATACGACCTTAGACACTTAATATCTGTATGACCTGAGCAAGTCATTTTGCTTCTATTTTCCTTAATCCACCAGAGAAGAAACTAGAAATGAATATAGCATCTTTGCCAAGAAAATCTAATGGAAAATATTGGCATACTATTATCTACTATATGATCCTCCCTCAGGTACATCTGAACGATTGAACAACACCAAAACTAGGAATAAAAATGCTTTAAATATCTCACTGTGGCTATTGGCAAGAAGTACTTTGTAAACCTCAAAAGGTGGGATAACCGTCACATTCATCATCATTGGCCCTTGTGTGTGATTTCATCAATATGAAAAATCCAAGCATAGAAATTCTTTCCATCAATTCAGATCAGCATCTACCCTAAAATTCAGTCTTTCAAAAGTTGTCAGGAGGATTAAGAGATTAAATGAGTTCCTTCCAGCTATTCAGCCAGGATGTTTTGTAAGAACTTATAGCATGCTCTTCTTGACTAAATGTGGCCTCTCTATCTATTATGCCAAATTGCTCCCATTGGTTCACCATTATATGGCACATATGCCTCAACAACATGTATACATTCTAACACATGGGCACTAGAAACTCTCATCAAAATTTGAATCTAATGCTGATAGTTGCCCAGAAACTTTATTTGAAATCAGAATTTAAAATTAACTATTCAAATTGCTATGCAAAAGTTACATTTTGTAACAGATAAACAGGTAAGGAGGACTGTGGTCTGCATTACTTGAAGCAATATTCACATCAGTGAGATCACAGATATACTCATATATTCAATATAAACATTGATTATCCCAAGATGATTTCATCCTCTACCGGAAGAGATTGCAAGCTAGTTCTGAATTTTCATCTTCTGCAATTCTTGTTCATGGCCTTCTACAAATTCTCCCCAGAGGATCTTTTGGTTCTTCTATGAGATCAGGAGTACTAGTGCAAATGTGACCTATTCTTTTCCCTCACTCCATGACCATAAATATTTATTAAATACTTATTATCTTCCAGATTAAGCAATGAGTCATACAAAATAGTCACAAGAAAGCTCTTTCCTTCAAGGACAAGGGAATGTCTACTTTCTTTTTCATTTCTGTGTTCCCTTGATATATTTCGATTCATTTTTTTATTCTTAGAGACAGAATGGCAAAGTGGATAGAGTACTGGATTTAAGAGTCAGTGGGGAGACCTAAGTTCAAATCAAGCCTCAGACATTGTCTAGCTTTGTAACTACAGGCAAGTCACTTAGATTCTCCTTTGCTCTTTGTAGTATTTGCAACCATAATAGTCATGAGCCCAGAAGAGTCACTTGAACAGCAGGAGTAACAATCACTAAGCAGATACCACATTGATTATAGAATCTATATACTTGACTGACCCTTGGTCCTTAAAAGGAAACAGAATTCCAATAAGATAAAGCCACAGAAGAAAGCACAAGAGAAAATAAAAAGATTAGACTACCCAAGAAGAGAAATTCTCCTCAGAAAGAGGAGAAAGTCTCCTCAGAAAGAGGAGAAAGTCTCCTCAGAAAGAGGATAAGTAATGGAAGGGTAGAAAGAACATTGATTCCTGAGTAGGATTCAAATCCTAGCTTTGACTCATTATCTATGTGACCTTGGGCAAGTCCTTTTGCATCTTTGGTTTTCAGTTTCCCCATAATTGAATCTGTGAGGGCTCCTCTAACTCTAAGATGTTACTATTAATACTAACTCCAAAGAGGATCCACTGAGGGAAATTTCTTCCATTTACATAGAAGACATGGGACGTCATAACTGAAGGGAAAGACCTGCATATCTGTGTGATGTCTATTGGAAAATATGTAATGAGCTGCCACTAACTCAGTGTTTTCCAAAGTCCTGTCTTCCACCCTTCTGCTGGACACCTCCTTATTCTCCCTACTATAATTATAGGATCATAGAATTTGGAACTGAAAGGAACTTCAGAGAGCTTCTGATTCACCAGCCCTACCTTTACAAGAGAAGAAACTTGAGGCCAAGAACAGCTAATAGACATACAGAAAGTCATCCAGCTAATGAGTAATAGCAACAAAATTTAAACTTAGTTCCTCTGTTTCAGAGCTCTGCCCTGGCATGATGTCTCTAACAAAAGTGGTCTAACCATGCCAAATCAGTGAGCTGGAACCTATAGATCATGGACTGTTATTTTAAGTTCTCTTATTAAAAACTCATTAATTTCATTTCTGAAACTCCCTCCCAAAGTATTCACATGTACTTGACTGTTCAAGCACTGTTCTCTTTCCTGGATATCTTAAGAAAGTAAAGAAAAGGTCAGCTAGAGGGAAAGATTATTCATAGTGATTGCCTTACTAGAAATGTTATGACAGGATTGTGTTAATATTCTCATATCTAGCTTCCACATCCCTCTTCAGGAGGTCAGGTTTCAAAACTATGGTTCAGGGGTCATGTAACTTAAATGTATCTCAGTTCATTGAAATCTTTATGGCTCTTATGGATTCTTAGAATGATTAGTGTCTGTGAGTAGGTTGTAAATTATAATATTAGCAGCTCACATTGATATACTCTTTTATAGTTTACAGAATATTCCTTCTGCACCAACCACCAACCTACAATGACTTGTAGCTAATGTAACACATGTAGAGAATTTAGCATTTTACAGAGGGGAAACTGAGGATCAGAGAGTAGAAGCAAATTATCCAAAGTTATATGGGAAGTGCCCACAACTGGTAAATGAGGAACCTGTGGTTCATCAAAGTGAAACAGCTAGTCAGTGGCAGAGTGATTGATTACCAACAAAAGGTTAAATTAAGTACATTTTTAACTGAGGAGAAAACAAGGTAATTTGTACACAGGTTTAGGTTCAAAGAATACAAAGGTAGGATGCAACATGACAAACTCTCCTCCACAAAATTCCTCCAAAGAGAACGAGAAAATGCACTGGACTGCATCCTGATGGGCAAAGTCTGAAGAAGTCACAAGGATTCAGTTTTTCAATCCAGCTTAGCAAAGAGAGAGAGATGCTAAAAATGGGAATAGAACTGGACCAAGAACATGCCATGGCTGCTACATTGGCATCTCCAGGAAGAGACTGTACACCAGAGTACTAAATGGAGACAGGAGCCAACTGGTGGCTTTGCCACTCTTTCCCCAATTCTGGGTTACAGATCCAGGGTGGAATGTATTCAATGATGACATTTCTGGTGATATTCCTGGGCAACTTTTAGAGAAAAGAGGAAGTTTAAAAAAATAGCCAGCAATAGCAGAATAATGACTCAGGCCCAGGCACAGAAAATCTAACCCAGAAGAATAACCAACACAAGAATCCTAGACTAAAAGGGAACCTTCAATTCTGCTATTTCAAATCAACAGGATTTTTTCAACTGACTCATAAGGGTTGAGTCCAGTGGCAGTCTACTCTTTCTCAGATCCAAACCCAGGTTAGGAACTTGCAAAGCTTACATGAAGAAGGCAGAAAATAGATTTTGCCAAAGAACAGACCAATCTAGGAGCACTGAAATCTGTCAGGTTCCCAGCAAAGAAAATAGCAAAGGAATTGGCCCAGATCTTCCCTCTAGAAAAGCCACAGAACACAGTCTTAATATTAAGTCTAAAAGCAGAAAGAAATTTAGAAAAATGATTAAACAAACAAATTCCACCATAAAGAATCATTATGGTAGAAGTTCAAGACACATCCCAAAGAAGAAAATTATCCAAAGCAACTTCAAGCAAAGTTTAAAACATAGCCTGTGCAAAAGTTAAACTAGAATAGAAGAGATGAAGCAAAAAAAATTTAAGCTAATTTTTTTAGAAATGAAATGAGAGTTTGGGGCTAAGAATAGAGCGGGGGGAAATCAGATTTATAGAAGAAAAAATTGGAAAGAGAATTTTGATGGTATTTGTCCTTTGTTCCCAAAGGAGACTATGACAAGTGATGCCATGACAAGCACATGAATTGAATTTGATGAAGTCAAAGTCATCAGTGCTAAGTCATCAGCCTCACTTCCTCCTCCCAGAGCCATCTATATCCAGTGGCCAGATATGGATCAGGACAACTGGAGATGGCCCTAGATATGAGGCAGTCAGGGTTAAGTGACTTGCCCAGGGTCACATAGCTATTAAGTGTCAGATGTCTGTGGCTGCATTTGAACTCCCATCCTTCTGACTCCAAAGTCAGTGCTCTATCCACTGCACCACCTAGCTGCCTTGGAAAGACAATTAACAGCTTGGCATAAGAGGCACAGAATCTTGACCAAGCAATTAAACTCCCTGAAAATTAGAGTGGATAAAATAGTAACCAATGACTCCTTGAGGCAATGAGAAATGCTAAAATTAAATCAAAAGATTGAAAAAAATTAGAAAAATAATTTAAGGTATCTCATAGCATAAAGAATTGGCCTAGAAAACAAATTGAGGAAGGAAAATTAAGAATTATTGGATCATCTCAATGCCATTACCAAAAAAGAGGCTATACATCCTTTTTCAAGAAATTTTAAAAGAAAATAGCCCAAATCTCTTAGAATCAAAGGGCAAAATAAAAATGGAAAGACTTTAATTGTCACACCTCATGAGAGAGATCACAAAATTAAAATTCATAATCATAGGAGGGAAAGAAAAAAGATGATTGAGGAATGTAGAAAGGAAGATTGGAGAAGTGAAGAGACCATGTTGCCTTCCACGTGATCTTGATAAAAGAGCCCAGCATTCACTTGATGTCAGTTCCAATTCACAAAGAAAAAAATTCCTTAGTTTCTTCACATATTGGACAATTTATGATTCATTCTGTGTCCTGAGTATTTTGAGATCTAGCCCCAAGAAAGCCACCATCAGAGGGGAGGGACTCAGAAAGTGAGCAGTAGGGGAAAAAAAAGGAGGAAAAAAAATGTTGAAATTACCAGAGACCTCATTATAAGCAGAAAAGTCAATAGGGAAAACACTGACAACAGAAGGAAATATAGCCTCCAAGTTATTAAACAAATTCAGGCCTCTGTGAATAAATACTGTAAAACAAAGGAAAATTAAATAATATTCAATAAGAAAAAAGACCCTGTGGAATTTGAGGAGAACTAGTAGCTACAACACATACTTCCTGAGTGGTTTGAAAGAGAAATGCAAGTCTCATGAGAGAAAAATTTTTGTCCTTCACAGCAAAAAAAAAAAAATAGTAATGTGCAAAATAGAAAAGCTGGAGCAGAGTATCAAGTCTCACCAAAGAAACAGAAGAAAGGATAATGGATTGGGACCACAAATATTCAAAATTAAAGAACAATCTAGGAGAAATGCAAGAAAGAATAACATTAAAAATATACATACAAGCAAAACAATGATTCCAATGACAAAATATAAATAGCCAAAAGATCATAAGTTTCCCAGAACAATATAGTTCACAAAAGCAAAATAAAATAATGTAAGAAAAACACAAGAAGCATTACAAACATAAAATTATTAAGAATTTTTGAACTCAGAAAATGAAATACTAAATTGAAAAAATTCAAAGTTCATCTCCACAAAAAAACTCAAGCCTGCAAACTCCAAGACATATAGTGGCTAAATTCAAAATTATAATTCAAAACTAAGTTCTGCAAGCAATCAGTAGAAAAGCCTTGAAATGTAAAGGAAAGGGGCGGCTAGGTGGTGGATAAAGTAGTAGATAAAGCACCAGCCTTGGAGTCAGGAGTACCTGGGTTCAAATCCGGTCTCAGACACTTAATAATTACCTAGCTGTGTGGCCTTGGGCAAGCCACTTAACCCCATTTGCCTTGCAAAAACCTAAAAAAAATGTAAAGGAATAGAAATTTGAATAATATAAGAATATTCTGCAACCATCAGAAAATGCATGGGGTTTGCAGTGTGCTCTGAAGAGCAATTGTGCTCAGGATGCAGTTCAAGGTGACTTATCCTAAAAATCTGAGCTTAAATATAAATAAAAAAGAAAGACATTCAATAAAAGAGTCATTTGAAACATTCTTAGAAAGAAAATCAGACCTGAAGAAATTATTTGTTTCTTGAACAACCCAGATAACAGAAATACAAAGAAAAAAGGTTCAGCAACCAAGGACCACAACAGCAAAATAGTAACAGCAGAGACCAAAATATATTTTTTAAATATATACAAGGAAACAGAGTTGAAAAGAGAAATCAGGCGAAAGTAATAGTAAATAGACAGATTTGAGCATTATGGACAGAATCTTATACATCCTACTTGCAGATGAATCAGAGTTTTTCTTGGGATTACATTACACAGTGGAAGCGTGCATGAAAAAAAGGAAGGGAAGTATGTGATATGCCCAGGTCAAATCTAAGACTATCAATGATGGGAAAATGATCTTTGTCATCTCTCAAAAAGAGAAAAGACCCTAGAGGAGTGGATGAAGAGGGGCAAAGAGGAGAGAGAGAGAGAGAGAGAGAGAGAGAGAGAGAGAGAGAGAGAGAGAGAGAGAGAGAGACCTTGCTTTGAAGGTTCACTGATTATTCTCCTATGGGAGAAGAGAGATGTTCTGTGAAAAAAAAAAAAAGATGGAGATCTTTATGGTGAGTTGTCTAAGGGAATTTTTATTTGAAAAGACTCTCAGGAAGAGAAGAATTAAAACTCCTGCATCAATTGTCATCTGTGCAAGTGGTAAGACATGGACCTATAGAGATTTTCAGCTACATAATAATGAAGAAAGGTAACCAGGGAAGGGTATAGATCAGTGGTAGGTTGCATTATCATCAGAGGGAGAAGGTCCTGAGGAGAACTGGGAATTATGACACATTTTTCCAGAGTGGTTTGAAAGAGATTTGAGAGTTATTAAGAGTGGAATTTATGTCCTTCACAGCAAAAATAATAATAAATAAATAATGTGCAAAATAGAAAAACTGAGGAGAACTGGGGACTATAATACATGTTTCCGGAGTGGTTTGAAAGAGAAATGAGAGTATGAGAGAAGAATTTTTGTCCTTCATCAAAAAAAAAATTAAGGTGCAAAATAGAAAAGTTGGCCTCTGCAGTAACAAGTCTCACCAAAGAAACAGAATAAAGGACAATGAATTGGGCTATAAATAAACAAAATTCAAAAACAATCTAGGAGAAATGCAAGAAACAATAACATTAAAAGAAAATACATTTTCTATGTAAGCAAAACCTAATGATCTAAATGACAGATGTATAGAGACAACACAAATACCGTAGGTATCCTAGAAGAACACAGTTCACAAAATCTGAATACAAACTTCTGAAGTCAGAAAATGAAATACCAATTGAAAAAATTCAGAAGACAGGGCAAGGTCTGCTCTATCACCTGCAGAAATAGGAATTATTCTAGGTTTGAAGCACAATAAAAAAAGGGGAATCCAAGAGGCAAGTTCTATGATGCATATAAATTACCTAGAGGGCAGAGCCCAGAATGAATATCTCAGAAGTTTCAATTGCATGAGGAATACAGAGACTAGAGAGGGACTGGATAATTGGAGTCATGAACCACAAAATGAGGCTCTAAAAGAGACAGAAAGAGATGATAGATAATGAAGAGAGTAAGAGCAATCTTCAGTGGAAAAGGACACAAAAATGAAATTTAAAAAAAACTAATGAACAAGACTGGTTGAAGATGAAGGGGGAGGGGGATTTACTTACCTAATAGAGATGAAAAGAGGAGAAGAACTGAAGAAATCAATAAATAAAATGCCAAAAGGAAAGAAGTAACACATAAGAGGGAGCATCAGGGATGAAGAGAAAGGATATAATGGGGACAGGAACACCTTAAAACTAAGATTAAGCTAAAATAATTAAAGAAACATTGTATTATTTTATATAGAAAGAGGGAGTAATTGTAATTTTAAAGGTGAATGAATTAAACATTCCAATAAAATGAGAAAGTGACAAATTGGATAAGAAAATAAAACCTAAACTAAGGGGATAGAAAAAATGTACCATGCATCAAGTAAATTCAAAAAAAAGCAATAATTGCAATTATGCTATATGTTAAAGCAAAAACAAATAATTTTAGAAGAAACTATATACAGGACTAAATAAATTGTTGGGGAAACTAGAATTAAAAGACTTATGACAACTAAATGAGGCTATAAAAGTATGTACATATTTCTCAGCATCACATGTAAATATTGACCATTTAGTAGGGCACAGAGATATTTTAAACAAATGCAAAAAAGCAGAAATGTAAACACATTCTTTACAGACCATCATACAATAATGGGTTTAGAAATCCCAAACAAAAGATGACTCAAATGGAGGCTTAACAATTAAATTATAAGTAATGAATCAATCAAAGAACAAATCATAATTATATGAAGGAAAATGATAATGATATAACAGCATATAAAATTTCTGGGATGCAGCCCAAAGCTGTCTCCAGGGGAAAAATTATATCCCTGTAAGCATACATTATCAAAATAGAAAAAGAAAAGATTAATGGATTGAATATTCATTTTATAATACTGGAAAGCCAACAAATAAACTTAAAATAAAAAAGACATTAAAAATTACATAAAAATAGATGAATTGGAAATAAAATAATCCATAAAAGTGATAAATAAAATTAAAAACAGGTTTTTAGAAAAAATCAAATATTTTATCTAATTTGATTAAAAGGAAGAGAGCAAATGAAGAAAGATGATACCACAACAAAAGCAGGAAGAAATAAGAAGAATAATCAGAATCTATAATGAGTAGCAATATGCTAACAAACTGAGAACACAAAAAAAATAGGGAAATACTGTCAAAAGTAGAACTTCCCTAATTACCAGATCAGATAAGGACCTTCAATAGCCTAATCTCAGAAAAGGAAATCTAGTTGTAAAGGAACTACCATAGAAAAAGAACCCCTTATCCCAATGGATTAACAGGATTAATTCTATCAAACTTTTAAAAAAATACTACTCATATTTTACAAATTATTTTAAAGTAATTGAGAAAGAAATTACCCTACTAGAATTCTTTTGAGACATATGCAGTCCTAATATAGGGAAAGTTACAACACAGAAGTAAAACTATAGCCTGAAATCATTGATATTGTTTCAAAAATTTTAAACAAAATTCTGTCAGGCTACAGCTATTTATCCAAGAAATCATTTATTATAACCTAGTATGATGTGTACTGAAAATGCAAAGATAGTTCAACATTAGAAAAACAATGTAATTAAGCATATTTTAAACCAAATCATCCACAAGAACATGATTATCTTAATGGATGTAGAAAAGACAATAGATGCAGTAAAGTACAATCCTCTTTCATGATAAGAATCCTACAAAGTAAAGACATAGAGGGTCATGTTGTAAATAAAAAAGATATCTAAAATTAAATGCCTGCTTTATATGCAGTGGGGATGCATGAATCTTTTCCTAAAAAATATGGGAAAGAATGTCTACTCTCCCCATTATCATTTGATATAGTTCTGGAAATGCTAGCTAAAGCAACAAGAAAGAAATTAAAATCATAAGTATAAGAAAAGAAGAGATAAAATTATCTCTAATTGCAGCTGATATGAATACTTGGAAAATCCTAGAGAATCAGCAAAGATATAATTGAGATGACTAATTGGCTCAGCAAAGTTTCAGGTTGCAAAATAAATCTTCAAAAATCAACAGCCTTTCTATAAAACAATAACAAAACAGAAAAAAAAGCAATAATGGAGAAATTTCATCCAAATAACTACAAAAAATGTATAAATTATCTGGAGATCAAGCTTCCAAAGCATACACGAGACTTATACAAAGTACAAAACAACATAAATAGCTGGAGGAGTATTCAGCACTCAATTCAACCATGCCAAAATAATAAACAAAGCCATACTACTGAAGTTAATTCACACTCAGTTCTATACCAATCAAATTATTAAGGGAACATTTTATAGTATTTGATGAAATAGTAACAAAATGCACTTGGAAAAACAAAAGCTCGAAAATCAAGGGAAATGTTGAAAAGAAGTAATGATGAAGGAACAAAAAAACACTTTCATAGGTCAAAAACCAACCATCAGAACTATTTGATATTGGTATTAAAATAGAAATATCTCAACAGCCTAGACAAAAGATGATCATAATTAATGGAACCTGACCCAGTATTGAGAAAGTGGGAAATAATAAATAACTTGGGAAAAGCTATTTCTTTGATTAAAAATTGCTGGGAACACTTGAAAATGAAGACTAGACTTAAACTAATACTTTTATCCCATAGTCTAAAAATTATTGTAAATGGATATGTGACTTTAAATTTAAAACTCATACTATATATACATACATACATATATATATATATATGAAAAGTAACAGATTATATACCTCTTACAGTAATGAATGGGATTTGTTTTCTTAACTAAAAGAGAGATACATGCAATTACAGGAGATAAAATAGATATCGAGCTTCTACACATAAAAAAAGAATGCACCTGTGACAAAGAAGGAATTTGTTAAATTAGGAAAAAATCTTTGTTTTAAATTATTCTGTTAAGAATTTGGAATCCAATATATAAACTGTGTATGTGTACGTGCCTAAAAGCCAATCTCCAGTAAGTGAATGATCTGAGGATATAAACAAACATTTCTCAAAGGAATTGTGCAGCATTCACAACATTTTAAAAGCATGTTCCAAATCACTAGTTGAGGTTTCACTTCATAATCTATAAATTAGCAATAACCTTCTAAAAATGACACATTAAATGTTGGTAGGGTTGTTGGAAGATAGGAGCACTAATATATTGGCGTTGTTTGGAAAAACAGCTTAGAAATATGAAAATAAAGTGACTAAAATGTCCATAATTTTTTAACTAAAGACTACATTACTTATACCTCAAGGAAGTCGTCGATAAGAAAATAATACTTATATACACCAAATTATACCATCATACTTTTGTGATTAGAAACAATTGAAAATTGGCAAAAATAGATGTCTATTAATTGGGGAATGTGCTATATGAAATGATCAATGTGATACATATAGTGAAGCATGGAAAGATCTATATGAAGTGATGCAGAGTGAAATGAGTAGAACCAAGAAAACAATATACAATAACTATGATATAAATTGAAAGTGGAACACACAAAGAAATCAAAATTATAAAGATCAAGCAGACTAGGAATAAAGAGATACAACAGAAGTTCCTCCCAACCCACTCCTTCATGGGAATTCTGCCAATGTCACACATTTGTATGTTTTTAGACATTTGTGCTGAATTTCAGTTGTGTTGAATTCGGTTCATTTGTGCTGAATTTTCTTGTTTTTTTATTGTCTTAAAAATACTGTTTGTTATATGATATGGGAGAAGAAAGGATAGGTATACAAAGAATACTGATGATATCTTAAGATAGAAGACATCAACAAAAGTTTATTTTAAAAAAAATATTTCAATTAACAGGGAAATAGGAGGGAAAGGAAAGAAGAGAGTGGCAAATTTAGGGGAAAGTATATTCAGGGAGGGGGCAATTAGGTGATACATGGATCTAGAGCCAGGAGAACCAGTAAGACCTGAGTACAAATCTAGCCCCAGATATTTTCTAACTATGTGATTCTGGGCAATTCTCTTCATGGATGTTGCTGTGTTTGTAGTGGTGGTTAGCACTGACATAAAGTAATCTGCTGGAAAAGCAAATGGCAAACCACTCCAGAGTCTTTGTCAAAACAAAATTAAAAGTATGGACAGATGGTTCATGGAGTCATGAAGAGTTAAATACAACTGAATGACAGCAGTATTATTAAGGGAGAGATTAGTTATAAGCAAAACAAACT
Organism: Macrotis lagotis; assembly: GCF_037893015.1. NCBI lineage: Eukaryota > Metazoa > Chordata > Mammalia > Peramelemorphia > Peramelidae > Macrotis > Macrotis lagotis. Next base: position 216,384,849 of record NC_133660.1, read on the forward strand.
CTAAAGATACACAAAAACATCCTTAGCTCTTTGAGATGGCAAAGAATGAGTATCTGAAAAGATGGTCATACAATGAAGAATGGATGAACAAGTTATGGTATATAAATGTGATGGAATACTGTTGTGCTCCTATCTTATCAATGTAATGACCAACTAGAGTTCCAAATGACTCATAATGAAACAAGCTTGAGACACATATTTTGGGAGGGATGACCAGAAAACATGGAAATTTATTTTGATTGTCTGTACATATTGTAGTGGGTTTTCTTTTTCTTATGTTACTTGGAAAAGAGAGAACAGAGGTGGAAAAGTTAGATCACAGAAAACAAGAGCACCTGAGAAAGTATATAATAGAAGAATCCAATGCCCAGCAAAGAAACCTGGAGGATTCCTTGTTTTTCTTTGAAAGAGAAGGAACATAGACCAGTAAAAGGACCTACTTTTTCCTTTGGAAAGAAAAGACACACCTTTTTCTCTCCTTGCCAAAATGTGGATTAAGGAAGTTAAAAATAGTGAGTTACATGAATTAAGCATGTCAGTGAAAAAAATTCTGTTTTGACCAATCTGTTCTTCAATTTCTCATTGATCTAAGTAGTTCCTACTCTGTGAGACAGAGTGACTATTATTTAAGGCAGGAATGGCAGATTGAGGAGATTAGGAGAATAGCTAAATTTAGGGTATGACAGTTACAATGGGAAAGAGAACAAACATTGACCAAAAGTCATATCTGATTTTCTCAATGTATCTGAAGATCACTGTGATTTAAAGAGTTGAGATTCAAATTGTGAAAGCATGAGCTCTGAAAGCAAAATACAGGGGTGTTGAGTTATTGACCATTGTCTAACTTAACTTTTCTTCCCCAAACCATTGTCATTTTATGGTAAATATTGTCCCTCACTCATGGGTCAGCATGTTTAAGATTGGGTCATATACCCTTGTGAGTCAGTTATGTTGCAGATTTATGTATAGAACTTTCATAGAACTACTTTACAAGTTGCTGAATGGATTAAACATCATGGCAAATAAAGCATCTATGCCCAATTTCCCATTGTGCAAAGCTATATAAAAATAAGGTTACACATATAACAAATAAATCCCTGCCTTCAATCAGCTTCATTTTAAAGGGAAAGACAACACAAAGATTTAAAGGAGCTAGAAAGCATTACAAATGTGAGGGAAAAACCCAGGTCTTTTGACATCCAGTCTAATATTATTTCAACCATAAAAACAACTAACTTTTTTTGCTTGTGTTTCTGGATTAATCTACATATGGATGCAATCTGGGTGATCTGCAATTTTAAGAGAACTTAAAGGCCATAGGACTTGGCATCAGGAAAGGGTTCTCAATTCATTCCTAAGGTCTGAAATTAAATTAAAATAATTTAATAGTTTCATCTCTCAGGGTCTCCATTTTCTCATCAACTAAATGGAAATAACAATACCTATCCTGTTCAATTCATAAGATTATTCTAAGCAAAATATTTTCCAAACTTTAAAGTGCTACAAAAGTATAAGCTTAAATATCATTCATTTATCGCTATATTTAATGTTGTTGCTATAGCTTATTCAGTTATTTCATTTATCATTGTGACTCCATTATGGGTTTTCTTGACAAAGAAACTAGGGTGATTTGACATTTCCTTCTCTGTCACATTTTACAGACGAGGAACTTGAGGCAAATAGGGTTAAGTGACTTGTTTAGGGTCTAATAAGCTAACAAGTATTTGAGGACATATTTGAATTCAGGTCTTCCTGACTCAAGGCACACTTCTCTATCCACTGTACCACCTAATTTTCATGCTATATTTAATATACCCTAACAAAAAAGAAAGGTCCCATAGCATTATCTTCTCCTTCTCTTGAACCACTGTGATCTGGGATCCAAATTTATTGTAGGTCAGAGAACATAAAATTAGGGTTTTGTGAAATTACTTGAGATCACCACTGATATCACCCCCCCCATCATTCTTACCCACCCATCATTACCACCATCAAAAGAGAGGGAATGTTGCATAGCAATTCCTTTTTCTATTAAGTCCTGTATGAATTTGGGATTGGAAATTCCCATGCCAATTATAAATCCCAGATGTTTTTAATATTCAAGTAATACCAATAATAATTGATGTGCAATTCAAGTTTAGAAAGTACTCTATGGTTTACAGAACACTTGATATATGTTGACTGATTCCTAGGTCTTTTTCTTCTCTACCTCAGGAAACTACCTGGCAGAACCGTCTATGCCCAGATGCACAATGAAAAGGAACAAGAGATGACTAGCCCAGTCAACCACAGCGAGGACACACAGAACATCATCCAGGGTGAGGAGTTTATAGATGATGATGTGGATTCTCAAACCCTAGGTAACACCAGAGGTAACTTCACCTTCCTTTATTCACCTTTCGCTGAGTACAAAATAATTTTTCCCCCTTTAAAATCTCTCTTGGGGGGGAAAAACCAAGCACCCTTTCCTATCATTTAACCCTTCCTTGATTTTCTACTCAGCTGCTAGAATTTGATATCAATGGATCATGTTGACTCTTAACCATTTTTGCTAGGGGAAGGGAGAAGTTTCATGATAAAGACACTGATAACACTCCACACCTGGGAAGCAAAAAGAATTACATGATGATGGCAGGACCATGAGGAGACAAATGCGTTATCGGCCTAGACAATTTTGTGGCCGCTTTGGCAAGGAGGCAAGTTCTAAGGATCTCAATATTTAGAGGTCTCCTCGGGAAGGGACCTTAGATAATCAGATAATAAAACCAAGAATTGTAGAATGGGTAATGTCTTACTCTATGTGTTAAAAAAAATTAGCAGAATCAAGACTTCTCCCTCAAAACCCAAGGTGCTTTCTACTTCACAACATCTTGAAAGGTGGACAAAGGTTGGTGAACCATTTGTTATTCATCATTCAATGAGTCTTTGCCCTCAAGGAATTTCCATTCTTTCAGATTTCCTTCTCAGGAAGGAATCAAACTGGAAATCTGAATTATCTTATGATTTTAATATTTTGTGTTTCAAATTTCCTACATTTCTGTCAAATGTATAGATATGGAAATTTCCTGCAAGACACCCATGCAAAAGATCTATTTGTCCAACATCACTTTCCATTTCAAATGCAGTTTCCACCTTTATTTCATTGGAGTTTCATGGCAATCCTATGAGAAAGAACAAGAATTATTCCTATTTACAATGAGAAAATTGAGACCCCAAGTGAGGATAAAGAAACATTTAGACTGATGGCCCCATTTAACAGATTAGAAAATTGAGGCTCAAGACAGTTAAATGGCTCTACCTAAGTAGGTCATACAGCTAGTAGCAACAGAAATGGTGACAAGAATTTAATTTTTTGATTCTTGTACCAGTGATCATTCCACTATGCCCAACTCCTTTCTTGAATGATGACAACAGTAAAGTAGATACCAATGTCTTGCTCTTCCTGGCAAACTTTTTACATAAATCATAAATCCTAGGATTTAGAAAAAGAGGGAAGGTTTATAAAATCATCAAGTCTGATCCACTCACTTCATAGATGAAGGAACTGATGCTCACAAGTCCTGATAAAAACTCCAATCATTCTATATATGGGAGATGAACTATTTCCTTCATTTCTTTTTGCTGTGTCTACTCTTCTGGCTGACCTTCATCCAGAGAATTCCAAGTTAAATTCTGTCTAATTCATTATATGAAATGAATCCATTTAAATTCTGGTTCCACAGATTATTATTATTAGATTTCCCCGCAAAATGTCCTTTAAATATTCATTCTTCCCTTTGAGTATCCATGTACTGGACAGGACCACTGTGTTGGCAAGGGCATCTGGCCAGTGAGATGTAGAAGAAAGAGCATTAGGTTGGAAATTAGAAGATTTGGATTTGTAGCTAGATGCTGCCACTTACTGACTATACAACCTTAGATAAGTCCCTGAACCTGTCTGAGATATCAAAGGGTTTTGATGAGAAAAATATTCCCTAAGAGTCTCTATATGGAGGTGAGGTATGATTCTAATGACATGTCCAGCTCTTCCCAATCTGTGTCCTCTAAGGTGCCTCCTAGTTCCAATGTTTTTCCTCCAGCATATTTCACCTTCTATAATAGAGGTTCTTAATCATTTTTTGATATTATGAACCCCTTTATTATTTGGATAAAGGCAATAGATCTCTTCTTAGAAGGTTTTCAAAAGTACGAAACACAGAGAATTTTAAAGGAACTCATAATATTATAATAAAGATCTCATTTTGTTTTCATCTATGTTCCTGACCCATGAAATCCAACCCTGAATCTGTGGATGCCAGGTCAAAAAGAAAGCACATACTCTATGTTATGTATTTTCTAAAACTATAAGTTCTGAAATCCCTCTTAGTCCTCTTCCACATCATAGGATATCAAAACTGGAAAGGACCTTTGATTCCAATCCAATTGCCTTATTTTACAAAGAAAGAAACTGAGACCCTGCAAAGGAAAGGAACTAATTCAAGGTCACAAAGTAACTTAGTTGCCAAAAAAAGACTAAAATTCTGACTCCTGGCTCCTAGAGAAATGCAAGTTTCCTTTCCTGTCCAGCATGATTCCCACATATCGGGTCTGAAAGTAACCAACAAAGAGGATTTGAGCCCTATTTCACTGACCACTCCTACCCAAACCCCCTTCTGATATAATAACCTTATCTGAGGAAGGTAGGTCCCATGCTTGGGGCCCCACAATAATCTGTTTCTAAGAGTTTTCCTAAATTGATCTACTACTTAGTGTCTGAAGGAGTTTGACACAAGTGTTGACAGAGCAGGGCTCAAAGGATAGCCACCCTACTTCATTTTGGATACTTTGGACTGCAGTTGCCCCTATGATTATTCCAAAGTTCACCTGACCTCCAGAATCTCGCCTTCTTTTTTCCTTCCTTTCTTTCTTGGTTGTTATGATCTGCAGCATCTCCTTACAATCTGTTCCTTTCATATGGGGAAGACAAATTCTTGAGTTTGAAGCCAGGAAGATAGAGGGAACCAATGGAGTCCCTGATATGGTTCTGACTTATTTAGGTGGTGATTTAACTCAGGTCTTTCTGCCAAGAAAATTAGACTCTAACTTCGAAAAAGTACACAGAGAATCATAGACCTTAGAGCTGGAAGAAGCTAGCTTGAAGATCTCCAGTGAGAGGTCAACTGCTCTACTATGAAATAGGGTGGATTCTTCAGGGAATGGATCAAATGGATACTGTGGTCTCTTACACCTCTAAAAGTGTGTGATTCTATGAACCCATCTGATCCTGCCTTCAAGCAACAAAGGCATTATTATCCTCCTTTTACAGATGAAGCAACTGAGGCTTTGAGTTCAGTACAATGTTCAAGACCACACTGATAGTGGGAGAGGAGGGAATAATCACTCACACTCAATCTCCTGCTAGTTACTTTTCTCTAGAACTTAATTTTAGATCATAAGAACTGAAATTCTTCAGATCATAGACTTTTAGAACTGGGAGGGACAGTCACAATCATCTAGTCCACCTTCCTGATTTTACAAAACTTCGCCAAGATAGAAAATGGCAGACTTGTTCAACAAGTTTTCTATTGTTCGCTTTCCTCTTGTAACTTTGGACTTTTCACAGCACCAGTTTTCCAGATTCATCTAGTCATTTATTCTATTTTCTATATATGTTATGTTGCCTCCTTTCTCGCCACCCCCCACCTTGGGACCTCTCCACGCCCTTGCCTTGCAGTGACCTCTTCTGAGAGAGGGGGAAGTTTGAGCAGCCACCGAATCCCCTTATTGCCGATGCCAGTCACTGCCCAGTCACAGGTCAGTGGCATGTTGGACGGAGGCTTCCCGTCCCACTCTTCCCCCTCACCTGCTCCCTTTGAGAGACTATCATACTTTTAAAGGCACCAACCACCATCTTAGGCAGTCACTGGAATAGAATTTGAGGGATCTACTGCAGATTCAAAACAATATTTAAGAACCCTACCTCCCACCCCACCCCAAACCTAAGCACACAGAAGGTACAACCACATAGCTGTTCCACAATTACCTGAGATTGTTGCTAATATCATTGTTGACCCTGCTGAAATAAGCCTGCTAACCCACATACCTGTGCCACTTCTTGTGTCTTCCCAGGTAATCACTCAGGCGTGGTTCTGAGCATCAACTCTCGAGAGATGCACAGCTACCTGGTTAGCTGATGTTTGCAACTGAACACAAACATGGAAGACTCTTCTCTGTCTCGTTTTGTTCCCCTGGTCCCTTCCCCTCCTTACCCCGGGGAGGTCACAGAATGGCGAGCATGGCTATAACTCACGCTGGAAATGGATAGCCCTGAAAAAGACACCCAGAAGAATGGTCATTTGATGCACCCATTTGAAACAGGACACATCTCATTTCATATTCACTGGATGGACTTGAAAACTGGACCAACTCAAACACAAATATTGCAAGCAGATACATGCAGCCAAAGGCATTCCCCAGACTCCCTGCTCCTGGTGTTCACTCCCCCCCCCATCCCCAATATTTGTGTATTTGTTCTGATATCTTTTATACCCAATGACCTTTATCACTGGCAGGTAGTCTCAAAGGCCTAATCGGAAATGTCTAGCAACAGAAGAAAAGACCAGAAAGAGACCCCACTAAGGATAGGGAAATCCTGTCCCTCCCCCCTGTTACCCCCCAACCTTCCCCTAGTTTGACACTCAACGTACCTAAGAAAAAATCTGAGTCCAGGATTACAAACCCACCTTGACTAGCTTCTTCTTCCTCATCAACTCTTTCCCAAAATGGTGAATTTCCTTAAACTACTGCATTTTTTTTTTGCCGTTAATTAAGGAAAAAACCCTAGCAGAAGTTCTAACACTAACTCCCATGTATCTTATACTTTCAAATTTCCAAAGTGCTTTTCTCTCAATAAGGCTATAAAATAAGTCTTGATGGATTTGAGTATTCCATTTTATAGACGGAGAAACTGGGAATCAGACAGATGTTACTTGTTCAAGGTCTCATAGCTAATGAGATTCAGAAAGCAGATTTGAACCCAAATCTCTGGAGTCTAGGTCCTTTGCTTTTTTTCCCTCCACTATACCACCCCTAGTATCAAAGGGGCAGCTAGGTGGCATTTTGGAGGTAATAGAGCACCAGTCCTGGAGTTAGGAAGACCTGAGTTCAAATCTAGCTTCAGACACCTCCTGTGTGACCCTGGGCAAGTCACTTAACACTGTTTGCCTCAGTTTCCTCATCTGTAAAATAAACTAAAGAAAGAAATGAGAAACTACTCTGGTATCTTTGCCAAAACACAAAATAAAACCCAAAAGGGGTCACAAAGAATTGGACATAATTGTAAATAACTAGACAGACAAAAACCCCACCCCAGTATCATAATATTTAGAACTTACTAGGTCCTCAAGAAATGACTTGGTCCGACCCCCAATTGTACAAAGGGGAAAATGAAAGCCAAGGAAAAGAAGTAACTTTCTAGCAAGTGTCAGAGCTGAGACTTCAAATTTGGTCTCTTATTTCCAGGTCAAGAGCTACTTTCCCTATATATCTTCTGTTATCAACCACTCACATGTCTTTATCAATTTATCATGAAGATTTACAAAGTGCTTTCCCCTGATGCACCAAAGGGTGGGTGAAGCTCCAGGTAAGGGAGCTGCTTTGCTTCCTAAGCCAAGCAGCTCAGTATCTAGTATAAGCAGCCCCAAAGAGCATCCTGCCCCCATCAGCCATGGCCACTAAGGGTTCCCCCCAGCCCCTTCTCCCCCTTTCACCCTTCCTCTTTCCTCTTTTTAAAAGTCAGATAATGTAAATACTTCTTTAAGTAGCTTTTGGGGTATTTTTTTTAACTTTCTATTTTTATGGTAGGGCCATTACAGGCTGCCTAAGCTTGACTTTAGCCCTCCTCCCCAGCCCCCCTATATTTGTCAAAGCAACAACAGATGGAAGTAATAACAATAACAATAATAATAATAATAATAAATAATTCACATTTCTATAGTGCTTTAAGGTTTATGAAGCACCTTCCTTGCAACAACCCAGTGAGGCAGTCAGTGTGGATTTCTAAGGATCCCATTTTACAAATAAGGAAACAGGCTTTGAGGGGCTCCTTGTCTTGCCCAGGATTGCACAGCTAGTAAGGTTTGAGGTAAGACAGGTCTCTTTTGAGAACAAGTCCAATATTCTTTCTGTGCCAGCACACATACGCTCTCTCTCTTGGACTTCCTAATGCCCAAGGCCACCCTCTTTGGGCCTGGCCTGATTGTAGTGCTTCCTTTAAGCCAAGGCTGACCAGCCTCTTCCCAGGGAACAGAATGGGATATCCAGATTGCTCTTCCTCCATGCAACCACAGGGTGGCAGTCTTCCTCCATGCTACCCCACCCTGTTAGTTTTTCTATAAGGCAAGACAATGGGTCTTCTAAAGGAACCCACTTCTAAAAGATACTGAAAATGGTTTAGTGTCTTCGTGGACTTGGCTCTCCTTCAGTAGCCCAGACAGTTGAGAAGCTAGAAATTGCATGTAACCACACAACACCATTGCTGAGAATTAGAGACAGTAGCTCAACAAGAAAATGGGGGCCATCGAGTCACTAAGCATCTACCATATGTCAAACCATTGTGGTAAGCATTGAAGACACAAAGACAGTCATTGTTGACATGGAGCTCACAAACAAATGGAGATACCTTGCAAAATGGCGATGTACAAAGTGTATAAGAAAACAATATGGGGGTTGGATAATCTCCCAGGGCAGGCATTAGCTTTCAGGGGCAGTACCAGCAAAGTCTTGAAGAGGATGGGATTTTAGCAGAAACTTGAAGGATCCCAGGTAAGGGCTTCAGAAAATAACAGAACTCTAGACCTGAACGAACTTGTGTTCAGTCTGAACTTGAGTTTTCTTTAGTGTGGGTAATTCCTGGTAAGGAAATTCCTTTTGTTGATGCAGATCCTGTAATTTGTGGATTTGGAAAGTTGCCTAGAACCCTGAAAGGTTAGCCAAAAGGGGAAGCAAGTAGCAAAGTTAGGAAATGATGATGCTAAAACTCAAGTCAAGTCTTCTGATTCTAAGGCTGATGCTCCATCCATCCTCCAACAAAGGGAAAATTATCAAGCCTTAAGGTCATCAAGCAAGAAACAGCTTATCTGAAATGAAATGCTTCTGTCTCTGCTTAGTTCTTCCATATATATATATATATATATATATACATATATATATAGTTCCATTCATAGGGCTATACATCTAGAACAGAAAATGTCTCTCAAAGGTCACCTATTTCCTTCATACCAGTTAAGTTTTATGGGTGAAGAAACTGAGGCCCTCGGGAAGATAGGTGAATTCCTCAAAAAATCACACAACTTGTAACGTGCCAGCATTGAAAGCCAAACCCATAATTCTTTCTACTATGCCATGATTCTGTGTGGGTTTATCCAGTAAACCACACTTGTGGGGGCATCCTCCATTCCAGAATATGGGCACCCTTATAAAGCACAGTCTAATGGGGGAAGGGTACAGAGTCCCCAAAAGCTTTGAGTATATAGAGTATAAATCTCCATAGGCCCTGCCATGGATATCATTCTGGAAAACGGCCACTTCCACCAGTTTTCCTGAAGTTATCATCTTGAAAGGCTACTAGAGGCCATATCGTGTAGAGTTTCATGATCTTAGGTTTTAGAACTTACAGAAGAAGAAACTGAGGTCCAAGAATGAAAGTCTGAACTCACTCAGCTACAGATCCAAGATTTGAATCCCTTGTCCTTTGACTCCAGACACTGGGCTCTTTGTTTTACTATGCTAGACCTACATCTTTGACCTCACTTTGTTTATACTGATATGGAAAATGGCAATTGGATCTCCAGTTACTGATCAATCAAGGAAGCTCAAAGGAGGGGTGGGATTAGAGAGAACCAGGCACACACACACACACACACACACACACACACACACACACACACAATTTTCAGATGGGGAAACTGAGGCCCAGTAAAGTGATGACTAGCTCAAGGTCATAATGTAGCAGAACCAGGATTTGTAAGCCAAGTCTTCTCACTGCAAGTTGGAAGCACTTCCACTTGCAACATTTTTTCTCTTCAAGTTGGCCTAAAATAAGTAGCACTGTTTGAAAGATAAGGGCCTAGAGAGAGACACAATGACTTATTTAAAAAGTCATGCAGCTAGTTGGTAACAGAGTAGGAAAACTAGAACCCTTGTCCAAAACAGCAGAATATATAGAGTGGCATTTTTTGGTTTGAGGCGTTTTGTTTTGTTTTTTCTGGAAGAACATTCACTGAGTTCTGTAGATTGACGGGAGAAACAAGGATACTTCATTCTCCAAAACTGATGTTCTGTCTACATCAATTGTATATTTCTTCTTCCATATCCTTGGCAGCTTCAAGATTAAGTGACTTTTCTGAAATTTCAATTGTAATAACTTGTTTAAAAAATTCTCTGTTCTTTTCTTTGTGCTGTCATTCTATATGCTTACATACATGGAGCTAGAAAAATACCTATACATACTTTATAGATGCTTAGACATCCACTATAGATATCCCAAATCCACTATCAAAGCCAAATGACACCACAGTTGTTATGTCTGCCTCCTCACAAAAGAAGAAAGCTGGGAAAATTGTGATTATAAAAATAAAAAAAAATTTAAATCACTGATGAGTTTCTCTACCTTGAATTCTAGGATAAACTCATGAACACACAATGAACTTGAATGTGTAAATATTTTAAGCAGTTTAATTAAAATAAAGCCAAACAAAACTCTGTCTCTCTTTCTTTTTAAGTGGTTCTGTTAGGTCCTTCCTATTTCTACTTTTTGAAGTTTAGATTCAGAGAATCCTAGGATTCTCCAGTTTAGAAAGACCCTTAAAATATATAATGTAAAAGCTGAAAGGAATCTTACAACACAGAATGTTGGAGATAAAAGAGATCTGAGAAATTCAATGTCAGAGTTGAATGATCTTGGAACACATATGGAATGTGAGACCTAGAAAGAGTCTTCAAATACAGATGTTTATAGCTAAGAAAGGACCTTTAAAAGTATATTAGAACTGAAAAGGGACTATAGAAAATAGGATGTCAGAGCTGAAAAGTACCCTAAAACATAGACTAGAAGGATATCAGAATAGAGACTATTAAGGCTAAAAACAACAATAACAACTTAGAATGAACTGGAAGAGAAACAGTAGAACAAAGGAAATTTAATCTCTCATTTTACGGATGAGAAATCTGAGGCCCAGAAGGAGATAGAGGTAGTAAGTGGTTTGTGCCTTGGCTACACCATTAACAACAGAAAAATTAATTCTGTATTGAGGCTCCGTTATTTTACATAATGGGCGATTTAACAGTAACTTGAACTTTGATTTTATAGCAATAATGTGATTTCCAAAATCAAGTTATTTTAGTGCCGCAAACCACTACCACCTTATTCCCACCAGTGACATGAGAACTGCCTTCTTTAGAATATTTTTTCAAGTTCTATCTCAGAAATGAAGGCAGCAGCAAATGCATCTCAGGGAGACTGAAAGAGTTTGCATATTTTTCTTTCCTTTTGTATGTGTCAAGGCTCAGTTGGGCATATTCTACTTTTATAGATTATCAGTGGAGGAGAATTGTTCAGGAAACTAACTTCCTACTGGATCTACTCCTTCTGTGATGCTGCAGCATACTGTAAAGGATCTCAGAATGGGACTTTTTATGTCAATCCATTCTCCTTCTCTAAATGCTGAGAACTAAAAAGATAAAACAAAAACAAGACAACAAGCTGTGGATTTGCAATCTCTAATTTCTATCTGAGTTACCCTAGTCTCTGCAAGGCTTCTGTCAAGGAGTAGCTACAAAAGGGCTAATTGGTTTGATGAGAAATTTCCCTTCACTTTGATTTATCTCCTCCCCACCAATTATCTTCCAGGACCAACTCCAGTAATAATCTCTAAAGTGAAGGACCTCAGAAAGTTCATTATTTTGAATCAAATACAATACCAGCAAACTTCCCACTGGGCTTTTGATTTGATGATAGTTGCCTTAGAACAACAGCAAAACATCTAAGTATATTTCTCATTCATAGAATCATAATACCTTACAAATGACATGACATTTTCCCCTTTATGAAGTACTATTTCATAGAGTATTTACTATCTCATATCCATAATCTCACTTGATCCTCACTACAGCTGTGACCTTAGGCAAATCATTTAAGCACTTTCTTAGATAAAATTATTATCCTTTGGAAACTAGCAATCCAAAAAAAGGTTAATTAGCCTTGATGCTATATATGAATGAAAGTCTCAGAGGCAGACAATAATCCAACTGCCCTCTGCCTGACGAGATCACATCTGAAATAACCAATTCAGAAAAACTTCCTTTTGAAACGACTTGGCAAAATCTTCCCCAAATCTCTTGCCTCAGCCTGGCAAATCCAGAGAAGAGTAAGAATGATGGGGAAAGGACAAGGAATGGTGTCTTATGACATCAGCTGAAGGAATTAGAGATGAGTAGCCTTGAGAAGAGAAGACATAGGAAGGATAGAATTGGGTAGAAGAGATAAGTATTAAAAGAGGGATTAGATTTGTTGTATCTCTAGACAGAATAAAAAGTCTATGGGTTGAAATGAAGAGGATTATGATTTCAGTTCATTTTAGCCACCTGGAAGACATGTATGCACTGATAAATAATGACCAAATATAGTGTCAAGAGGGAAAAAAAATGAATAACTGATGGGATCCAAAGGAGCCTTCTGTAAGAGCTTGGACTTGAACTGCTATGAACAAAACAATGGATTCCAAGAGATGAAGGTAAAGACTTTGTAGAAAAAAAATGTGACTGTATAGATTGAAAAAAAAGAAACTAGGAAAATCAGATTAACCCCACAAATGATATTTATTTTTAAATGTTGTGGGTCAAACCAAAACCTTTAACTAAAGTCAGTCAATCAAATATTCTTTATTAAGCACCTATTATGTGCTAACTAATCACTGAGGATACAAAGAAAAATGTATCCCTGCTCTCAAGGAACTCTCATCTGAGTGGTTGTAAGAGGAGGAGACAGGGAAAGGAAACAACATACAGCTGTTACAAGCAAGATATACAAAAGATAATTTGAAGATAATCTCAAAAGGAAGGTATTAGTATTAAAGAACAAGAAAGTCTTGACTATAACCAAGAAACTGAGGCTAGAAGGTAAGAATACCTTAGAAGTCATTTAAGTCAACAAAAATCATTTTACAGACAAAGAAACCCAAGTTTGAGTTAAGTAATTCATACAGGGTCAGACAGAAACACTGGCAGAACCAAGATTCAAACCAAGGTCTTCTAATTTCAAATCCAAGAAAGGGATCAAACAGAAATTCATAACAATATTATCAAATTAAAGACAAACTGATATTAGCCTGGTACCTAGATGGTGTCATGGATAGAGAGCACTAGACTTGGACTGAGTTCAAGTCTGACTTCAAATTGACTCTGGGCAAGTCACTTAATCTTATTAGACTTAATTTTCTCATCTTAAAATAGAGAAGGAAATGGCAAACCACTCCAGTATCTTTGCCAAGATGGGGATATCATGAAAACTTGGACATGACTGAAAAACAACTGAAAAGCACAATATTAGCATCTCAGTTTTGTAGATAAAACCTGATAACTGACAGAAAGCCTATTTTTGTTTGAAAGAACTAATATGTTATGATAATGCAACTTGGATGAATTAGAAAAGTGGAAAAAGATGTCACAACTCAGATGCCATCATCTGTTATGTTCATTGAAATCTGGAACTAGAAGAAACCTTAATGCCTATCTGGCCTCCTAAGTATACAGGTGAAGAAATCAAGGCCCAGTGAGATGTGATTGACCCCAAATCACATAGCTTGTTAATGATAAAACTGGGCAAGTTTCCATTTGGTCAAGGCTGTAGTTATTGATCCTTGACAAAAAGCCAGAATCTATCCACTAACGATATAAAGACATACGTGCAGACATAGCTACATGAAAATGTAGTCCATTTATCTAGTACATTTAGTACAACCAATTAACAAGCATTTAAAGGCCTCCTGGGTGAAGTCTGTGTTATATGTACATAGTATGAAAACTATTAAATGAAAATTAACCATTTCTGAAGCCTCCATACTATAAAAGTCACATTGTGTAAAAATTCTGATATGCCAGTGATAGCAACCCAAATTCTAACATGAAAAATACATCATAGACAACATGAACCAAGGCAATCTGCAGAGATTTCCTCACTGCAGCCCTTTGAGGAAGGCTTTACCAGCAAGTCATCACTCCACAACCCCCCCCCTTGTTGGAGTTTAGATTTCTGCACCCAGGATTAGGGCTTTTTACCCTCCTTGCAAGCCATGTTTGATCTTCAAAGTGCCATTGAAAAGCAATAGAAACCACTATTCTACCCATTTACAAAAGGGGAACTAGGTTCAGAGAAGGGAAATAGCCCCTTAAAGGTATCCAGGTAACATAACATCAGAGGCACATTGGTTTCCATGTCTTCCTAATTCCAAGTCCATGGTGTCCATGCCTTATAAACTGGGGAGAAGGAAAGAAAAAGAACATAAACCCTGAACCTCTGAAATAAATTTGTGAAATGGTACTTCCTAATAAAACATCTCAGGAATGGCTTATTTGCCCATGTTTTAGGACTTTGTACAGTGCCTCACAAGAATTGATTGATTGGATCCTAACATCTTTAAATGTTTTAATCCACTGTTCATTCTCATGATACTCATGTGATTTGCAGAATCTAGCCAATTTGAAATAATATGTACAGTAGGTAAAAAGTCATTTTGGTAATATACATTCTTAATTCCCTTGTATTTGTATAATATTATCATTAGACTATTAATCACCAACAAATCCACAAAGCACCATATGCCTCACTCATTCTCATTCCATACCTATTTGGAGGTTGAAGGTACTTTAGTCTAGGTCTCTCCTCGCTATTTTTTTTTTTTTTTTAGTTTTTGCAAGGCGATGGGGTTAAGCGGCTTGCCCAAGGCCACACAGCTAGGTAATTATTAAATGTCTGAGGCCAGATTTGAACTCAGGTACTCCTGACTCCAGGGCCAGTGCTCTATCCACTGCACCACCTAGCCGCCCCATCCTTACTCTTTTCTTGCTCCTTGTATTTACAGTACAACTGAGCAGAATTTGCTTCTTAGCAGTCTAATCCTAGAAAAGAATTCTCATTTATAAAAGTCTCTACAAGTTGTACTGCCTTTCCTCATTTTGTTATTGTTATTCAGATGTTTTAGACATGTTTGATTCTTCATGACCCCAATTGGGATTTTCTTGGCAAAGATACTAGAGTAGTTTGCCATTTTTTTTCTCCAGCTCATTTTACAGGTGAGGAAACTAAAGCAAGCAAGGTGAAGTGACTTGCTCAGGGTCACACAGGTAGTGTCTGAGTCTGGATTTGAACTCAATATGATATCATCCAGGCACCAAACCTGGCACTCTCTCCACTGAGCCACTTAACAAACCACTTTCCTCATAACAACCTGATTTTAGAGAAGAGAAAATTGAAGATCAGAAATGGAACTGATGGGTAAGTATTTAAGTAAACAACAGAATTTCAAGGTAAAAGGTAAAATGACTGCCCCAAATCATAATGCCGATAAGTGGAAGAGCCTAGTGTCTTGTTTTCACGGTGACTGTTTTTTCCCACTCTCCTAAGGCAGCTCAAGGAACAGATAGACCATTTCACTTGGAGTCAGAAAAACTTACCTTCATAAGATTTTTTAGACATTTACTAGCAGTGTGAACCTGGACAAGTCACTTAACTTTTTTTTTCTATGATGATAGCACTGATTCAGAGTTATTCTTGAGGATGAAATGAGTTAATGCACATTCAGAGCTCTGTAATCTACTAAGTAGTCTGTAAAAGGTTGTAGATAGAGTGGAACCTGGAGTTAGGATGTCATGAGTTCAAGTCTGGTCTCAGACATTTACTAGCTGGGTAAGTCACTTAACTTCTGTTTGTCTTGATCCTTTGGAGAAGGAAACAGCAAACCACTCAAGCATCTTTGCCAAGAAAATCCTATGGACAGTATTGCTGCCCTATGGTCCATGAAGTTATGAAGAGTTGTTCACAACTGAACAAGAAGAACTCTTTAAATGATGACTTGATTATTATTATGCCTACTCTATTTTATTATTGTGCTATGCTATTTAATTTAATACCATACTATACTATACTATTATTATTATTATTATTATACCAAACAACCCCTTTGGGGAAAAGATTTTCCTCAAATAAGAGAGAAGAGAATATTTTTGTCTCCCTAGATAGTCACAATAATTTGCATGTTATTATGCTTTTAAGGTTTTTATTCAGCTTCATTTTTTAGTTTAGTTATATTTACTTATCTAAGGCTTATTATTTTGACTTCAGTTTAGCAAAGTGCTTTAAAAATATAATTTTGTTCTCATAGCCACCCTGGGAACTAGGTGATATTCTTAGTCCCATTTTACAGACAAGGAAAGTGAGGCAGAGAGTGATTTTTCCAGGGCCACACACCTGGTAAGTATCTGAAGGCAAATTTGAACTCTAGGTTTCTTGACTCCAGGTCCAATTCTCTATCCAGTTGGAGAATTAGTAAAATTAGACTTGAAAAAAAATTTACATCCTCATTAGCAAAATACCAATCTTTAGTTAGGTCTACATGCTTCCTGGAGGACAAGGCATTCCATCAACTGGATGCTTTGGCTGTTGGGCACTTGAGGGAGCTGGGGATTAAAGTCTCCAAGCTGTACAGACCATTGGCTGAATATTGGTTGCTTGAATGTATCAGTGTCGGACCTAGCATTAATCTTTTAAACACATCCAATTAAGGAGGTAAAATGAATGGAGAGATGCTGATAATAGCCACCCCCTCCTTCTTAAATCATTGATGAATTTCCTTTCCAGAGAATATCCCCTTTCAGTTACATTTTCAACTCAACAGGAATTAATTATCATCTACGATGTACTCAAAACTGAGAATCCGAAGATGAAAAATGACAGTCCCTACCTGAGAGAAGCAAAGACTAGGAATATACAGGTAAGAAAGGTAAGGGGAGTGCAAACAGAAACAGTATCTCCCTGTCAATCATCACCATTCAAGGCTTAGAATCTCCCAAGTACAAAAAGAACTCTGAACTGACCAGGGGGAATATTAAAAAGCAGTAGAATGTCTATGGTGATGATGGCTGTGTTATTTTATTATTTTTGTGTGTTATTTTTAACTCAAAGGGAATTCTGAGTATCACAGGGTGAAGAAAATCACCCAGTCCTAGAATCTGGAAGAGTAGCTTTTGTTAGGAAGCATCCAGAAAGCATGACTTGGACTGAGATTAAGAGGTAGGGGATTTTTTCCTTAACCTTCCTATGCTTAATATCTTTAAGTTTTTAGGCTATGTTGGGGATCTGTCATCTACTCAGAACTATGGCATTCTGACTCAATTAGACCTAGCCAGTAGTTTGAAGGGCACCTGTTTATTTAGCTTTTATATAGATATATATGTGGGTACATATATTATATATGTAAATGTAAATTCTATTAAGTACATAATACACATATCTATGTGTTTGTTTTATAAATATAATATATATACATATATATATACAGGATATATGTAAAACATAAATAGATGATTTCTTTGGAAATGAAAACTGTTAGATGCAGGGGTGGATGGGTGGATAAGTGGATAGATTTATTAATGGAGTGGGACTGTCTTGCATAGTGGAAAAGAGAGTCTATCATAGTGCCAGAAAGTGCCAAAAAATTCAAGTGTCACCTCTTAGAAGTCCTATACCTGTAGGAAGTCACTTAATTAATTAGTGGCTCAGGGTTACTCTCTTAAACCAGAAAGACAGGATGGATGGAACCTGCATCAGCAGTGGGAATTTCCTCATTGAATAGTTTCCCATATCAATGACATAACAAGTTCATTCCCTATCCCAAGCCTTACCACGATGCCTGAATCAATGTTGCATGCCATCTTAAAATTAACCCCTGGTCAAAATTTGCTGAGGAAAATGAGACTCTGAGAGGTTGACTTGCCCAAGCTTCTACTAAAAATTGCAAGTCCCAGTTCAATGCTCATTTTCTACCCCACCCCCATATCTTACTGATTTCATTAAGATCAGTTGGTTCTTATTTCATTAAAAACTATTTGAAATGCTATTTTTATCAGGTTTTATAAACATGCAGAATTTTGATGTACTTGTTTTACTTTGAAATATACATTGTTTTTCCAACAGTGTAAACATAACACTACTCTCAAGTTTTTCCTCCCATCCCCATCATTCCATGTTTACATTTTCATTCATTCATTCATTCATTCATTCATTCCTTCAGTAATTCATTCATTTGATAATTATATTAAATACCCCTTATGTACCATTGTGTTACATAAAGAAATAAAAGATCAAAAGAAAAAGTTCTTGGCCTGAAGGAATTTTAAAGATTAAATTTGGTAAATAAATGATAAACAGGCATAAACTGCAATAAGCCATCATCACATAATGCCAGAGCAGGGGCATGCCCTTATGCCAGATAGAAACCATTTGTTTGATCAGATGTGTCTAAGGCTTTCAGAATTACCAAGAATTTTCACTGAATTCAGCTGTTGTTTTTTTCCCCCCTTTTCCACTAAGCCAAGTCTCATTGGGAGAATGAAAACCTCATCTTATTAAGTATGAGAAGAGCCTTGAGGACTTCAGAAAGGGAAAAAAAAGCCCAGCACACAGATAAAGAGAAAATTGACTTGTCCATCACCATGATGAAAAAGGGGAAATTTTAAATCATATCAAATAGAAGTTGTCTAATGACACCCAACAGGAAACACTTCAAATTCTCTTAAATTGAGTTTGGATGTGATATCAATAGCTCTGTCAGGAGGAGCTAGAGAAAGATGCTGTCTCATAAATACTGGATGGAAACAGTTTCTTAAGTCTCTCCCTGCTAAAAACACAGGCTTAGACTACACTTTGGGAGATCTAGTATTTCACTGGCAGAGGTCCTCCCTCCAGTAATGTCCTTCCCAGAAGTTCTATCCCCTCATACCCATTGGAAAGCATGCCAGTGCATTACTATAAATCCCCAATCAAGGGGGTGTGGAAGTAAGAGCTACTTTAAGAAGGCTAGAGTCATTCATCCAGAGTCCCCATGAGGTAATTGGGGGCAGTGACTAAGCCAAGATCCAGGACCTGGATTCAAGTTCTGCCTTCCAAACACATTGTGTATGATACTGAGCAAGACAGGGTCCAGGAAATGCTTTAATACTATAATTTGAAGAGAAGATGTAGATACATTAACATAGGACTTCACATGGGGAGTGCTCTAAGAATAGCCCTAGAACAGGGGAGCTAGGTTGTGCAGATTTTGGACTACTGAAGAAGGCCCTGGTGGAATTCAGCCTCAGACATCAGTTCTGGGATTCTAAACAAGTCACTTAACATCTATTTGCCTCAGTTTCCTCATCCTTAAAATGAAAATAATTGCAATGCCTTGGGTTGCTAGGTTGTACTGAGTTTAGATGACTGGATCTGGAATCTGGAAGACCTGAATTCAAATCTGATCTCACACTTACCAACTGAGTGACCCTGGGAAAGTCACTTTACCCAGTTGGCCTCGATTTCTTCATCTGTAAAATGAACTGGAGATGGAAAACCACTGAAGTATTTTTTTTTAGTTTTTGCAAGGCAATGGGGGTTAAGTGGCTTGCCCAAGGCCACACAGCTAGGTAATTATTAAGTGTCTGAGGCTGGATTTGAACTCAGGTACTCCTGACTCCAGGGCCAGTGCTCTATCCACTGCACCACCTAGCTGCCCCCCACTGAAGTATCTTTACCAAAAAAAACCCAAATGACAGACCAAGACAAATACTTCCAGAAACATTTCTAGGGAGTCAGGTCCTACATGGGGTGGTGAGGGGGCAGTAGGTGAGGCAGAGCTGAGCCTCACCTCTGATTGGAAGGGTTGATAGTGTACAGCCTTTTTTGGCTAAGTTGTCAATCAAAGGAGACTACACACCCCAACCCATCCCACTCCCCAATTGGTAAGGGATTCTGAGTACTTCCATGGCTGGCAATGTGGACACAACCAGACAAACTTCCTCACACCTGAAATACTTTTCCTCTTCACCTCTTGACCCGACTTCCCTAGCATCCTTCAGCACTCTATGGCTGGGACCTTTCTTCTGAAGTTGATTCCAGATTGTATAAATTTAACCCTTATCAAATTGTTGCTGCCATGGGGAGGGAAGGGACAGTGGAAGAAAAATGTGGAGCTCAAAAGCTTTCTAAAAGATGAATGTTAAATACTATCTTTGCATGTCATTGGAAAATAAATATATTTTTTAATTTTTTAAAAGAGAACGTCAGTTTCTTGAGAGAAGGTATTATATTTTTGCCTTTCTTCTCACCCCCAGAATCTAGCCTAGTGTGTGGTATATAGATAAAGGTTTAATGCTTATTTCTAGAACAATTGAGTCATGATAAAATGACTTTTCCTAGTGCTTTTGAAAATTGTCTAATATTGATGGTTGATTTTGAAAGTTCTGGGGTTTCTTCCAGACACCATTGGGGTTTTCTTGGCAAAGATATTATAATAAATAGACTGGAAAAGGAAGTGGCAATTTTCTCAAGCCTATTTATTATAGGTGAGAAAACTGAGGTAAAGATCAGGGTGGCACAGTTAGGCAGTGTTTGAGGTTAGATTTGAACTCAGAAAAATAAGTCTTTCTGATTCCAGGCCCAGTATTCTATCCACTGTGCCATCTCCCTGCCCAAGTATTACTGAAAATACTAGCCTATGTGGTACTTGAATACTATGAAATACCACTGTTCTATAAGAAACCATAAAGGGTTGGACTCTAGAGAAACATGGAATGACTTAAGGGATCTGATGCAGAGTCAAAGGAGTAAAACCTAGAGAACAATGTACACATCAACAACATTGTGAACAATCTCAATGGAAGCAGCTCCTCTCAGCAATTCAGAGAGCTAGAACAACTGTATCTGACTGGTTATGGACTATATTATCCCCAACCAGAGGAAGAAAAACAAAACAAAACACAGGGAAAAAAACCACTCAGAATCTGATGAACACTTTATTAAAAATTATCTCTTATGTATGTCTTTCCCTTAATTCTAATCCCTCATGCCCCAAATTACTAATTTTTAAACATGTTTAACAAAATATGTATGTAAAATGCTCACCTGACTGTTCCCTGCTGGGGGAGGGGGGTGGGAAGGGAGGGTAGAGGGAAATTTTATAACTTGGAAATATGCACTAACGTATGGAAGAAAATAAATTTTTAAAAAATATATTAAAAAAATACTAGCCTATGCTAAAAGTCAGATGGGTCTTCTTAGTTCCAAAGTTGCTCCTGTGGGACCTTGGACAAATCACCTTCCATCTCTGGGTCTAATTTGCAAAATAAGAGATGGTCTAATTTCTGTCATCAATTGAATCTAATCTGAAAAAGACCTTCAGAGAACTGAAGAAGTCCCAGGAGCAAAGGCAAAGACCTAGATCTTGAATGATGTAGGGTTCTTTCAGGAGTAAGTAAATGGATCACAGTCAGGTGATTGGACCAGGACTGATACTAGACTCCCTGGGAAAATCCCTGGTGTGAAGAGGCCAGTAACCTTTATTAAAGTCCTATTGTATGTATATATGCTCAGTTCCAGGGGAAATACAAAGTTTATATAAATCAATCTGGCTCCCAAAAGAAAAGTTAAGTAAATTGTCAGTCCTACCTTCAGAACATTTCTTCCATCTTCTTTTCTTCATTCACAAATCACCTTAATTCAAGATTCAATCACCTCTTATTTCTGGGTTAGTCCTTCTACTCAGACACATTGTCTTTGCAATTTACTTTATGCATAACTTTCAGCATGTCCTTTTAATTTAATTCACCAAGCATGTGTTCAGCTAGGTGGTGCAGTGGATAGAGCACCAGCCCTGGAATCAGGAGGATCTGAATTCAAATCCAGTCTCAGACAATTACTAATTACCTAGCTGTGTGACCTTGGGCAAGTCACTTAACCCCATTGCCTTGCCAAAAAAAAAAAGACAAGGTCAGTCTTATTCAAAGTTCCCAAGGCTTGGAGGGGATAGGTAGGGAATAAATTTTTTTCTCTTGAGCTTCCTTCACTTTTCCCATGTTTTGAAGAATCACAGAATCTGAGAACTCAAAAATACTTTAAAGTCTGTTCACTCTAACTTCCTTATTTTACAGATGAGGAAATTGAGGTTCAGTAAGTTGATGTGACAAGTTCAGGTTAATGTGAGTAGTTTCAGGAATAGTAGGATGGACATTGAAGTCACATCATAGAATACAAGAAGAGAAAAGTGCAAGAAAACTGAAAAAGGTAGGAAGGAGCCAAGTTGTGAAGGGCTGTCATGCCAAACAGGATATTATATTTGATCCTGAAAGTAATAGGGAGCCATTAGAATTTATTGACTCTAGAGGTGAGATTTAGTCTGAGGAACCTGCGACTCATAGATGGGGAGGAATTTGATCCAAATCATACAATGAATGAATGATTGGCAGAGGGCCTCTTCCCACATTAAGTCCAGATCTTTCCATTACATTGCCATCAGATTAACTTATTTATTTATATACAATTTATTGATGAATTAATCTTTGCCAGAATTAATGATACTTTTTAAATAACACAGTAAAATCAATGAAGTTTTCATCAAATATTCCTGTGAGCTAGGCAACAGCTAATGTTGCTTCTCATTCCAACCTGAGTTTCTTGATTAATGTGCCAGAGATGGCCTTAGTGTGGCCTGACTTCACATGCTGTATGATAAACGCTTTGTGTTGGTCTCAGTGACTTAGCAAATGTAAGGCCCAGGGCTCCAGGCCTCCCACTAAGTTGTAAATGAAATTAGGGAGCTGCTTCTTCCTCTCCTTGCCACGACCCATGATGGAGAGCATTGGGAAGGATACAAGCTGAAACAAAGGTTAATCCAACAATAACCTGAAGGCATCTTTATGGGAAAGCAATTATCCAGTCATTTGTCAATTAATGATGGATGAGGCAGTCCCTGCTCAGGAAGAGCCTGCTGTAACTGGAACAAAGCAAGCCAGTAATAAATGAAAAGTGATTTCCTTGTCATCATAAAGATAACTCAGAGGGTCAGCTAGGTGGTGCATTGGATAGAGCACTGGCCCTGGAGTCAGGAGTACCTGAGTTCAAATCTGGCATCAGACACTTAATAATTACCTAGCTGTGTGGCCTTGGGCAAGCCACTTAACTCAGTTTGCCTTGCAAAAAAAAAAAAACCTAAAAAAAAGATAACTCAGTGTCTAAGTGGAATTCTCCCTGCTAATATGAAAGATGGACTTGTCATCTGTGGTGGGACAAGCAGAGGACTGAAAGCAGACCCAAGAGAAGGACGGGGACCAATGAGATCCAGGAACATTACAGAGGACTAATATAGGACAAGGTAAATGAATGAATGGATAAGGCAAAGGGGTTAAGTGACTTGCCCAAGGCCACACAGCTAGATAATTAAGTGTCTGAGGTTGCATTTGAACTCAGGTCCTCCTGATTCCAAGGCCGTGCTCTATCCACTGTGCCACCTAGCAGCCCCAGGCATTTTTTGAAGTGCCTATCAAATAGACAAAAAGAAACAAGTTCCATCCTCAAAAAAAAAAAACAATTCTATTTTAATGGGGGACAAATATATAGAGAAGATTGGGAAGCAAGAAAGGAATTTTGGCCTGGGCTAGACCAAAATTTTGTCCGGTCCCAAGTCATGAATGAGCATTTCCAATAAATAGCAGTAACAGCAGCAGAGGCATAAAATGATATGTAAAAATAGCTATCTTGGGCAGAGCTTTGGAGTACGGGTTGTGAGAAAAGTTGGGACCCATCCTTGACCCCACCCTTTGTTACCAGAGGCAGTAGGCTGAGCAAGAATCATTTCACAGAACTGAGGTCTCCTGTGCTGGACAAACCTCAAAGTGCTATTGAATGGAAGCAATACTAGAATTTATTTTGCTTGATTATTCAAATTTGCTTCAAGGGCTTTTTATTTTTCTTTCTTTTTCAAAGAAGATGGAAGGGAAGGGTTAAAATGGTAAAGTGGTGGGAAGGAAAGAAAATAAGTGATTGCTAAAATAAATATTTTTAAAGAAAAGTTGGAATTAAAGAAGTTATTATTGTAGTCTCTAATCCTTAATCTCACTTGATCCTTCTAAAGTTTGGGAAGGGGGTAGGGAGGCATTTTGTTTTTAAATGGAGCCTGCCATTTCATTGATAAATGAAGCTCCCAAGGAAAAATGGCATCTACCAAGCTGAATCAGAACCTTTTCCTAACTCGTCCTCCTAGGGAACTTTTCAGGGTTAAAAGCCAATATGTACATGAATCCAGATATTCGTGACTCCCAGGCCCAGTCTCTAGTCATTATTATTATTAACTGATTCACAAAATTCTGGGTTCAAATCTTGCCTCAGACATTTTGTAGTTTTGCAAGCAATCATATGGATAAGCCACTGAATTTTTCACATTCAATTTAAAATGAATAGGTTGGGGGACTAGAGTTTTCCACTTCTAACTCTACCCCTATGAAATCAGTTCAATTTAGGAAGATATATCTAACTTGACCAGGACAGAAAGTGGATCATATAGCATAAGAAGTGGGAAGGCAGAAGCTTAATAGTGATAGTAAAGAGAAGAATCTGGCTCTAGGAGAGAGAGGCATTTATATATATTGTTTTAATTTACAATTACAATGTAATTAATTTACAAATATTATTATATTTAACCTTCACAACTGCCCTAAAAGGCAATGGCTCTTATTATCTTCATTTTACAGATGAGGAAACTGAGGTTGAGTGGATAAATGACTTGTACTGTATCATACCTATTAAGTGTTAGAGGTTGAACTGGAACTGAAGGATTCCTTACTTCAGGTCAAATGCTTTATCCACTTCACCAACAAACTGTGTCTCTGCTGTTAACAATGCTACTGATATCAATTTATTATATATATATATATATATATATATATATATTCATAACTGTTTACATGTTGTATCTTGCTATCCCTTTCCCAGAAGTTTGTAAACAAACTCCTGAGGTCAGAAATAGTTTTTCATTTTGACTTCATATCCCTAGAACATAAAACAACATTCTATTATATAGTAACTGATTAATAAGTATTTGTTGAATTACCTTGGATTAAATCTCAAGACATTATGGAAACTAAAAGCTCACCCACCCAATGCCTACAAAATGTTAGGAACTTCTTCTGTATGATAAACCAAAGAAAGACGCTTCAAAAACATTATTCAAATAAGGTAATTTTATTAATAATACACATGGGGTAGGTCGCGCCAAGGGGCGTCCGTCTGTATCTACACCACATAAGACATTAGGAGAATTAAATAGAAAGGCAGAAAGTTCAAATGAAGCAACTAGGAAATGGTATCAATGGGGACTCCATTTCAAACTTTAAAAAAACAAAGTTTTTTTTACATGTTTTCCATGAATTAAATACACTGAGAAATAGTTAAAAGAATATATTTACAGTCAATTATCATGGGCACTGCCAACATAAGTCAATAAAAAAAATAAACCAAAAAATTATTTTAATGTTCCTTGTTTGTTTCTTTTACAGAGAATTTTAAATACGATTTTGTTTTTAGAAAATACAATAAGGAAATAATTACATTCTTAATATGAGAACATTATTTTACAACATATAACCATAGTCAATTAATTTTGAAAGTGTCTAGAAATAAAAAAAATGGTGCAGAATGAAATGTTAATAATCTCTTGGGTTAGAAAAGTTGACACACAATTATCCTATTGAAAAAAATACCCACCAGCTTTGGTCCCTCAAAATTATGATCTGATGATCCCTGTTTTAAAAAATACATTCCTTGACCAAAACATACCTGATAGCATCAAAGCATCTATGTATAGAACTGTGAATAGTTCTGGAAGTTCTGTAACTATTTCAAGCAAAGGTGTGCAAAGTGGTATATTCAAGGAAAATTTCCTATTTTAAAAAAAGGTATCTTTTCTAGATAAAAAAAAGATTTCTTCTTTATCACATGGATTCTCCCATTATGAACAGACAGGTCATATTGCTGAGAGATAAGAATTCTGCCCAACAAGTTTATTTCACAGTCTGGATGGACACAGTCTTTCAAGAGGCTCTTAAACAAAACTCAAGTTGCTCCTTCCAAACTGTACCATGAATTGGAAATACCTAAAGTTTTCATATAAATTTGATATTAGCAAATATATCTACATGATGATAAACCTATTTTAAAATATGTCTAGAAATGTAGGAAAATGCTATTTAAAAGTTACTGCAATTTGTCTGTTACTGTTGAGATAACCATGTCTGATGGTGAATAATAGAAGTTTTAATGGGATTATACCTCCTACATGTGTCTTATTGCAATTAATGGCTATTAAGTCCATGTTATCATTATATTATGGGCTCCCAAATGGATCTAAATTAAACACATGGAACCATGTGATCAAATTTTGGGACCCCGACTTTTTTCTTGAGTTGCTAACAGACATCCATCACCATGCTCTGATAACGTCAATGCCTTAATTTAAAGTTTCCCATCGAAATCATGTATACATGGGTCGGCCTAAAATACTGCCAGATAATCAACATCTGGTAGATCCCATTTGCAACTTTTATCACAAAGAATAAAACAGGAGATTGATTTCTGCTCATTTGAGCTAGATTACAAAAATCAAAGAAGCCTGAGTGCTACCCCTCTCCAGCCCCTCCAAGTGGTCCCTGAGAGGCTTTATACTTATGTCAACCATTTATTAACCTTGGAATCTTTCTCAACTCCTCTTCTGGAAGGCAGCAGCCCATTTTCCCCCCCTCCCCAAAAACAACTTCCACAGTCAACAAAGAACAGAGGATTAATAGTCAGATGACCAGATTTAAACTCCAGCTCTGACTAGCTCTGTCCTAAACAAGTTCTTCTTAGCCTCAACTTCCTCATCAGTAGAGAAGAGGCATTACTACTTGCCCAAGTTATACTCAAAGGGCTAGCCTAAGGAATGTTCTATTTTAATGGATGGATTTTATTTTGGGAAAGACCCAGAAGTCACTTGGTGCAACACAGACAGAAGAAGCTTTTGTGGTTGAAGAAGAGATAGAATTATGAAATATTAAGACTGAGTTTATTCTATGACTCCCACATTGTCCTGGACGGACATTCCCATGAAGACATTCCAGACAAGTTTTGAGCACTAGGCCCTTAAGAAATGCTTCATAATTTGATAGAATGTGAGCTTATGAGGAAAAGAGTTATTTTATTTTTTTTGTATCCTCAGTGTCTGGCAAATAGTAGATAACTAATAAATGCAGGGGGGGGGGTAGATCTCCTTTTGAATATCCAATCTCTTAACTTGATAACCCTACCTCCTACTCTGCAATTATAGGGACATTTTCTTGACCTTTTAGAGGCATGGAAAACTATTAGCTTTGGCTATAAGGTTACTGTGTCTGGATAGATTTAAGTCCTCCACATAAGGGGTGATGAAAGGAAAACTCTAGATATTTGACTGAGCACTCCATACAGTGGGTATGTTTGAATTCTTCTTGAAGGTATGGCATCCAAAAATAATACAGAGGGTAGATCTTGAGAAAAGATGGTGCCTGAGCAATATAGAGCCAAGGGAAAGAAAATGGGTCTTCCCAGTATAGGGTTTCAAAGAACAATCATGCTGCTGAGAGGTCACTGTCACTGGCTAGCTAAGGTTGGCCACCTGACTCTTTTCCAAGATAGAACTTTGCTGATATTACTCATCAGATATTGGCTCTCCTGCTCAACCACAAATATGGGTCCTAACTGTGATTTGAAGAAATATTTTTAACATAGCTGAGAAGGACAATGCCAGTGTAAGGTAAAGACCTAGGAGGAGATGCTTTATTCTTCCTAGACCATCCTCCATAAGGACTCCAAGGAAATCAGTTATCAAGGACCCTCCCCTGGGCTCACATACATTTGACCTTAAAATGCCAAGATGGCTAGTGAACAGGCAAATTATGGAGCACATTTGGAAGGATGTGTGTCAGTGGAAGTGATATCACCCTCTAAATTCTGACAAGCCTAATTTGCATCTTAAATATGTACAGATATAAATTAAAAACAATATTTATTGAAAATATACAAATAAATAACTTACTTTGAAGCAAAATGCCTAAAACTTACTTTCTAATCAAACTTTTTTAAATTCTTAAATATTAAGGGGAACACTGGGTATCACTTATGTGATATTCCCTTAGTTATGTGCTTCTTCTACTGGATGGCTCATTTAAAGTGGGCTCCATTGAACATAGACTAGCTTTGAGTGGGTTTGCTTTTAAGTGGGCCACCCAGTTTAAAGTGTTCACAACTGAAAATGGATTACAATTAAAAAAATAGGTTGGGAGTCAGCAGACTTGGGGATATTCTTGGCTCTGCCAATAACCACTTGTGTGACCTTGGATAAGTCATTCTTCTGAGCCTCAGTTACCTTAATAAAATGATAGGATTGGATTAAAGCAGTAGTTCTTAATCTTTTCTGTCACAGACCCTTCTGACAATCTGATGAAGCCTTTGGACTCCTCCTCAGAATAATATTTCTAAATATATAAAGTAAAATACATAGGAGTAAAAAGGAAAGCAATTATATGGAAATCAGTTATCAATTAAAAAACACACATACATACACAAAGTCATGGACCCCAAGTTAAAAACCCCTGTATTAAGGGATCTTTGAGGTCCCTTCTAGCTCTAACATTCTATGATGCCATGGTGACATTTTGTCACTATGTTATCAGGACTGCTAGAGATATCAGCACCATAATAATAAAAGGTTTAGGATTAAGGACAAAGGTTTATTATTTTGCCTTTCTTTGTAACTAGAGGTATTAGGTTAAAAAAAAATTAAAACTTTGTATTGTACTCTTGGGCAAAGAGAAGGCTACTAACATGAGAACAGAGGGGAAATGGTCCAGTGCCATCAAAGACTAACTCTACTGATGATGTAACAGGTTGTGAGCTCTCTATCAATAGATTTTTTTCAAACAGAAGATCACAGGTTAACTATGAAGGGACCTTAAGAGACTAAATTAGCCTAAACTCTCATTTTACATAGCAGAAGACTGAGGTCCAGGAGAAGGGAAGTCATTTGCATAAAATCACATAGTTACTAGGTAGGAAAGTCAGAATTTGAACTCAGGTTCCCTGACTTCAAATCCAGAGATCTTTAAAGGATAATGACAGGGTGGTGATTTTCTATGGAGGGAAATCTTGCTTCAGGAGTAGTGAGCTAAATGAATTTTGAAACCCTCCTGCAAACTCAAAGTTTACTATTTTGTGACTTGACCTGAAGATAGCAAAATCTTAGGAATCGCAATTTAATCAATAATTTTAGCATGCCCATTATATACTTTAAAAAACTAAAGGAAAACATTTGTTCTTGTCAAGCTACATGGACTTTTAGTCAATCCTCAAAAAAGAAAATCTATTGTATACTGAACTATTTTCTTTATGATTAGTTTTCACATTTCTTCAGGGATACAAAATAGGCATGACTTTGATTAACTTACAGTGAACAAATTTCATACCAGCCCCTCCCTTCTCCCAGGTCATCCAATAGAAAAAATTCCATTAGCACCTTCCTTGGGTAACTAAAGCTTCTAGTTCATATATCCAAACATTGTTAGAATCTCTCCTTTCCTGCTTTAGAGAAATTACTCTTCAAAGTTTTGTAGTTACACCACTTTTTTGAGAATTTTTTTCATGGATCAAAAGCAGTAAACATTGATGCCAATTTTCAGAATTTCTCAGCAGGTGATTGATCCAAACCTTGATAAACCAGAACAGTAGGGTAATAAGACTCTTCTGAATTACTAAGCCAAGGAATTCTTATGTCTTGACCTTTGCTATTGAAATTTTTTTCTAAAGTTTCCACATCTACTTTCTCATTTTAGTATAAATAGGCCTAGAAAAAGATTCTTCCTCCTCTTACTCTGAGGAGATAGGATGAAATGATTTCTCAAACCCTTTTCAGTACTGATATTCACAGGATCATAGGGTCAGAACTGGAAGGGATCATAAAAAAGTGATTTCATTCCATAAAACCTTTTCATTTTACAGACAAGAAAACTGAATCCCAGAAATTTGGCTAAGCTGCCAGGTTAGTAACATGGCTGAGATATGACCACATATCCATTATTCTTTTTGTAATATTATAAGTGATTTACACTCCCCCATGATCCCAATCACAATCATGATTTTAACATTAATTATTCCTTTGTAGGCAGTATAAAACTTAGTTGACTTTGTAACATTCTTTGAATAAATAATTGATAAATTTTTTTCTTTATCAATTCATTCAAGAAATATTTACTAAGTACCTACTATGTGCAATTCAGAACTATGTGAGAAGAAGGAATAAGACACTCAAGTTCCTCCGTTTTGGCTGTTTGATTCTCATAAAACTCCCAGTTCACCTGGTGCCCCAGTACATTTACTTTATAGGGAGAAAGAGCTGGTCTGTTCATAGCAAGCATATTTCTATTAGCTGACCTTTTAGGTATTAAGAAAAACTGATTGATCTTTGAATATTAACTGTCACCTTGTTGGTTAGTCACCACATTTTCCTTTTCCTAAGGCAGATAATTCTGGACAGTGACACACTTGGGCTAGGGAGCTAAGAAAGGCAACATGAAAACAATGGTTTAGGAGGTCAAAGACCTGGGTTCTACTTCCTTGTCAATCTTGACTGAGTTTTTCACTTTCTAGGTCACAATTTCCTTCACTGTAAAATGAGGGATATCTCTTCTGGCTTCACAGTCTATATTCTGAGCAATCTTCCTGCTGGTATTTTAGAAGAAATCCAGTTCTCAGACCTGCCATCTTTTTGACCACTGTTAGCCTTCTTTCCTTGATGCACTTAAACCCAATTCCCTTTGCACAAAAATAAAATTAAATAAAAAAAATTTTTAATGTGGAACAGAATATCCTCTTAAATATCAATAAAGATTACATCTTTTAGATTCACTTCTTGGGAGGAAAAAAAACATTGTGCCAAATTTGGCATCACATTAAGGCTCTATATCAATAAACCAAAGAGAAAGGCCTGGAAGTATCCCAAACCCACTTTCTTCTCAGGGTAAGAACTCATCAAAAGATTGATCCAACCAAATCCATCATGGCTGATAAGTTGTGACATCTGCAACTTCATCAGGTGGTAAATCAAACTTGCTTCTCTTCTAGCAGAATCACTCCTACTGACAGCTCTTGGGGAAGGGGAGTATTAATAGGACAGGGATTTGAAAGGTTGGGAGGAGAGGGAAAATCGGGTGGGGCAGGGAGGGCAAGCTGATGAATCAGAGTATTAATAGCACTTTGCTGCCTTCCAAAAGCAGTACAAAATACATAATATGATACAAAAGATTTCTGAAGATGCCAAGTGCTTTTAGAAAAACACACACATACACAATACACAATAAAGAGAAATATTATTTTTTAAAAATGCAGCTTAAAAAATGGCAGCTTTTCATGTCCCAGTGAGAAAAGCATCTGTCCAAAGATGGAGAGGAAGGAGGAAAAGAGAGTAAGAATTGCTTCACATCACAGTTATTTCATTCCAAAATCTAATGACTAGGGGGAAAGGGCATGATAGGGGTGAGGGAAAAGGGGAGGAGAGGAAATCTTCTGGACTAGACATTCAGCTCATGCCAGCAGTCCTATCACATTGATCAACATGCTTCCTGACGTTCTTTTTCAAATAAGACCATCTGTGACAAATCAGAGCTTGGCTCTGCCCACACCTAAAGCCATCCTCACCTGTGGAGTCCTACTATAAAACTCCCCCAGATGCCAATCTGAGAATTTTGCCTGAGGCTCATCCAGCTTTATTCCTGGGATCAGGTTCAATTTGAGCCAAAGCAGTTTAAACATATTATTCAATTTGTTAAAAAGACAAAACCCTTCCCATTATAGTTCTTTTGCTCTTTTTCTTATCACTTATTTTTGTTCCTTTTTTAGGGTGTTTTGTGTGTGTGTATTTTTATTGCCTTCTTTAAACAAAGTTGGAAATGAGAGTGTCACAAGTAATAATAAACAGTAAAAAAAAAAAGGCATCATATACAGTAGAAAGAGTACAAGTGGAGTGAGCATCAAGCTACTGGCACCTGAGCAGAATTACAAAACCTCTGATGCTGTACTGCTTGACGTCACATTTAGAATCGAGTCTCCTGTCATCTGAGTCTTGGTGGAGAGGATGTAAGGCCTTCTAGAAGGTGTGTGCATTTTCTACCTTTCTCTTTATGTTCCATTTTTCAATTCCCATTCCTAGAAAAATAAACAGAAAAAAAGTGAAATAAATAAAGGGACTTAGTCAAGTTCATCATTCCAAGAATTAAGTCTTGATTTAAATCAGTCCATATTTATTAAATGATTGCTATTTCCAAGATCTTGTATAAGCCATAACTTAAATTATTTTAATGTTTTATGGGTACATTTAAAAATTTTAATATTTTTATTTTTCCCAATTACATACAAAAACATTTAACCTTCATTTTTACAATTCTGTGATCCAAATTTTTTCACAATCACAAAGAAGTCAAGTAATTTTATAAAAATTATACCAGTACAGTCATGCAAAACATATTTCCACATTCATTATATTATGAAAGAAAACAAAGACAAAAAAATCAAGAAAATTAAAACAAAATTACAGTATGCTTTGCTCTATATTCAGATCCATCAGTTCTTTCTTTCTCTGGAAGTGGATAATATTTTCATTTTCAGATGAATTGTCTTAGATCATTGTATTGTTGAGAATAGTTAAATCACAGAACAATGTTTCTGTTACTGTCAACAATGTTCCCCTAGTTAACTTCATTGGCATCAGTTCATGTAAGATCTTTCCAGGTTTTTCTGTAACCACCCTGCTCACTATTCCCTCACAATCAAATAACACAACTTATTCAGCCATTCCTTACAGGTACATTTTCAAAAACATCAATGCCACTTCCTACTACCTTACCTCCCAACAGAATTTTCCCTTTTAAAAATGAAGTACTTTTAATGTGAAACAAACAAACACTAACCATGTCTAGTAGGGTATTCCAAATCATTAGTTTGTCACTACTCTCTTATAGAGAGGAAGGTATGATTCATCACCATTTCACTGGACATTTCACTGGAGTCGACATTTGTCACTCTATTGACCAGAATTCTGATGCAATGTTACATAATTCAATGATTCAACTAACAACTAATACTTAGTAAGTGCCTATATATATATATATATATATATATACACACACACACACACACACACACACACACACACACACACACACACAACCCTAGGTCAATTCAATTACATCCAATGACATTTATTAAACATTTACTGTGTTTGAGACTCTAGGGACATGTAGAGAATTCCCAGAATATATAAATTTGTATTTTATTCTATTAACATTTATTAAATATTTACAAAGTGAAAGACAGTGGCACTAAGCTGTATACAAAGAAAGGCAAAAGAAAACAGTCTGTTCTATAGAAGCCCACAATCCAATGAGGGAGACAGCAGGCAAATACCATGTACAAATCTAATATGTCGAGGGTGGGGGGCATGGCAGAGAGCCAGTGTAAAAGCTCAGAAATGGAATGCTGTATATAAGGAGAAGCAAGGAGGTCAATTATCATCATGACCAAGTCCATGGTGGGGGTGTAAGGTTTAGGAGAAATGACTTTGCAAATGTAAGATTGTAGTAGAAACGAAATAGGCATGCAAAAGTCCTCTAGGAAATTATGATGGGGGGGGACAGTGATTATGATTGCGGAGATGAGGCAAAGCTTCATGTAGGATCAGTGGAATCTCAGTTAAATATTATATATGATCTTGGTAAGGATCAATGTGAGAGGACCACAAGATTCAAAGATGGAAGGGAGGTAAATGGAAAGATGTTCCTAGTCTAGTCTGATCCCTTTGTTCTACTGAGGAAGAGAACAGGTTCAGAGAAAGAGACTTATCTATGATCTTATAGCTAGAAATTAGCAGTCAAAATAAATCTTCTGATCCCAAATCAAGTGCTCCTGATTGGTTTCTGATGGTACTGTCCCCAGTGACAGAGAATATGATTCACCTTCTCTCCTAGGATCTAGGCTTCTGTGGGCCAGTATTTCTAGTACTCCATAAACTAGACCTTAACAACCACATAATTTAAGCATGAGAATTTTAGACCATTTAATGCTTCCAGACAGTCTTATCTAAGGTCTCTTCTATATCCCAGATTCTTATTTGGCTACTACCAGTAGTGAGAATCAATGTTATATGATGGAAATCAAATTGGAACTATGTCACTGGACATAGTTCAGATTCAGATTTTCCTCTTAATGAGTGGACACATCCCTGAAATGGGGGGGGGGGGAATGATGATTGGGGGAGGTGCACACTGAGATCAAAGTTCTCTAAATTTATCTGGTATTGCCTCTTGACTTCAGTTTCCTCATCTATAGAATGATGTGATTGATTAGGGCCCCTCTAATTCTGACACCAAAATTCTGCAATTATCAATATATTATGTATACATTTTACATATATATATATATATATATATATATATATATATATGTTACATATCTCATTTGTTCCTCACAACAATTCTGTGACATAAGTATTATTAACCCTATTTTATATAAAGGTTTGCATAAGGTCATAAAAGCACAAAATGGCAGGGTCCAGACTTTAACCCAGATCCTCCCATTTTAAATCAAGGGTGCCTCCCATGATACCATAAAGCCTAATCATTATTTCAGGGCTTCAGTTTCTTATAATTATGTTATATAAGCGAGTCTATGATTCTGTGGTTCCTAGACACTTTTCTGCATATTTCAATGGGAATTTTATAAGGGTGAGAGACATTTACTGGTCATGCAATGGGAATCTGGGCAGGTTATTTCTTCTCTCTGAGCTGTAAAATAGCAGTGTTGGAGTGGATGACCTCATCTAAGTTTCCTTCCAGCTCTGGTATTCTAAGGCCTGATCCAATTCTTTCAACACAGAGTATGATTTAAAATTCGTTGACTCAAATGACATTTATTGAGCATATGTTAGATGTTTTAAAACAATGTACAAGATATGGGTACTCCAAAGCTTCCCAAGGAAGCTTAAAACCTATCACAGAGCTACCATGTGCACAAATAAGGACCTCATAGGTCTAATGTGATGGTGCCCAAGGAAATGGAAACCTTTGGAAATATTTTGTTTTACTGGCAGCTGAGGTCAGTGTTTCATGAACTGAAGTCAAGTCAATGATGCTCACCTCAATTTGTGTAGTCATTTCTAGTCAGAAACTTCCTTGGCAAAACAACCAATCCAAAAAGAAGACCATTTTCATATTCTCATTTGTTATTGATAACACAGATGGTGTCACAGCATAGCCTACTTCTGACATCTATCCTAGATAAATGTCACCATCCGCTGGAAGGATATATGTCTTGGTAAATGTTAGAGGAGCCACAAATTAGACTAGGCAAGGGTTTGGGGGCAGGGTGATTGAAGGTAAGAGCATCAGTCCTGGTTTCCTTAATGTCTAACAATACACACAATCTGGAGGGAAGAGCTGTAGGGCATTATGAATACCAGATGTTCCAGAGATTGTTTATATTTAAAATGATCAGGGAATTTTCCAAGGAAATACATTAGAATCTAGGAATTTTGCCAGTGGTTAACACCCATATTTCTATCCAATAACAACTCCATTGTTCAAGAAAATACATAGATTCAGCCAATTTAGAATGGGCCCCACTGGCTGTCGTGTGAATTATGTTTGTTCTACAGTAAAAATAATGACATCAATTAGAGAGCTTAATAGGGTTAGTGATGTGAAAACTCCAAAGCTGGCATTCATTGGAACAAATTAAATTATTCTGATTTCACCACTAATGTAATCATATGTATCATGGTTTACATGGGCAAGTATGTTTTCAATGACTATCATTCTGTACTATTTGTTTTGACATCAACTTAAAATGGTTAAATTGGGAAAGTTTGGTTTTTTTATCCTTTTCCTTTTCCTTCATTTTCCAGATTCATAAGAAAGCTGTTAACATAATTAGTGGTCTTCCCTCTTAGAATTCTACTATTCCAGGGGCAGCTAGGTGGTGAAGTGGACAGAGCATTAGCCCTGGAGTCAGGAGTACCTGAATTCAAATTCGGACTCAGACACTTAATAATTACCTAGTTGTGTGGCCTTGGACAAGCCACTTAACTCCATTGTCTTGCAAAAAAAAAAACTTAAAAAAAAAAGAATTCTACTATTCCCTGAGCCTATGACCCCTAAAAGGTTAGTATCGTTGGATTGCTTGAGTTTAGTTCTGAATTACAGTAGATTAAGCTGTATGTGCTTATCTATACTGAGTCCAGTACCAATATGGCAAACCTCTGAATGTGCAACATCAGCAGTCTGAAGAGGGGCAAAGTAGCCCAGATCATAAATGGAGAATCAGTGTTGGGATTAGGGGTATAATTAGGATTGGCGTTACTAGACTTTTAGCATGTGTATGTGTGTGTGTGTGTGTGTGTGTGTGTCTGTCTTTTTTCTCTGTTTTTGTCTCTGTCCCTTTGTCTCTCTCTGTATATGTGTGTATGTATGTATGTATGTGTATATATATATATATATATATATGATGTATCTTTTTCTGTTTTCTCTATTTTTGTCTCTGTCTCTCATACACACCCAATTGAATGGTTATCTCCTCCTAAACCCATGAAATGTTTTTACCCATGGTCATAAAGTAAAAGAGATATGTGAGGAGGTGGGTAGGAGGGGTAGAAAGGTTGGGATAGATACATCACAGACAATATTCCTCCCTTTACTTTCCTTCTCTTTTAGGTATTTTCCTTACTCTCTCATAGAAAGTCAATGAATTCTTTAAGGGAGTAAGTCTTACAGATGAAAATGCATTTCTTAGCCTAATTACATATTAATGAAGAAACACAAAGATTTAATTATCTATTCAACTTAAAGTGAGAGGGCCTCTTAGATCTCTGTGATGATGCACAGAAAGAAAGTGATTGATTGAGAGTTAGAAAACTGCCCCTTCTTCACACAATTCACTTTACTTCTTTGAGAATCAGATTTCCTATTTATGAGATGGGAATGATAGGATCTGGAAATGAAGGAAATGATGATAGGATCTAGAAATGAAGGGAAACTCAGAGTATATATATAGGCCAAACCTTCAAAGGTATAGAGATTGAGTGTTAGGCTTAAAATCATACAAATAGAGAGGTCAAAGCAAGGATGCGAACCCAGACTCTGTATCACTTTGTCTAATGTCCCACACAATGTCTCCCTCCTTGCCTCCTCTCCTGGGCTGTAAATAGGAAAGTATTTTTGAAAACAAGAAAGTACTCTAAAAATACAAGATACCATTCATCTAGGTCAGAATGCATATGAAAATACTTTGAACCAAAGAGGTCTTTCTCAGTCTTCATCAAGTACAACCAGAACCAGATTAAAATATAATTGGGAAAGAAATGTTTAATAAAATAAATAAAAATATAATGAAATAGAGATTATGTTAATTTGTGGTTTTCTAAATCAATAATAATAATGATGATGCTGATGCTGATGATGCTGTTGCTGCTGATGATACTGACCACAAAGATCCATTTCTATTTGAGTCTGACATAACTGTTCTAAAAAGAAATGGCAAAAAGCTGTCTAGAAATGCAAGGTCTATGATGAACCCAAAGAGTCCAGATATTGGGATAAAAACTCTCTCCTTGAAGAAAATTGCTGGGAAATTGAAGTTAGTATGGAAGAAACTTAGATTAGACCAACACCTCACACCCGTTACCAAGATAAGATCCAAATGGTTACAGGATTTAGACATATAAAACAACACTATAAGCACTATA
Organism: Macrotis lagotis; assembly: GCF_037893015.1. Classification (NCBI taxonomy): domain Eukaryota; kingdom Metazoa; phylum Chordata; class Mammalia; order Peramelemorphia; family Peramelidae; genus Macrotis; species Macrotis lagotis. The sequence continues at coordinate 216,422,759 of NC_133660.1, forward strand.
AGTTTACCTGTCAGATCTATGGAAAGGGGAGAAGTTTATGACTAAGGAAGAGATGGAGAACATCACCACAAACAAACTAGATGATTTCGATTAATTAAATTAAAAAGCTTTTGCAAAGATAAAAACCACTGTAACCAAGATCAAAAGAAATGTAGTAAATTGGGAAACAATCTTTACAACTAATGATTCTGACAAAGGACTCATTTCTAAAATATACATAGAACTGTGTCATATTTTTAAAAGAAAAAGCCATCCCCCAATTCAAAGGATATGCAAAGGATATGCAAAGGCAATTTGCAGATGAGGAGATCAAAGCAATCAATAGTCATATGAAAAATTGCTCTAAATCATTAATTATTAGAGAAATGAAAATTAAAGCTTCTCTGAGGTACCACCTCACACCTCTCAGACTGGCCAATATGACCAGAAAGGATAATGATCATTGTTGGAAGGGTTGTGGGAAATCTGGGACACTATTACATTGTTGGCAGAGCTGTAAACTTATCCAGCCTTTCTGGAGAGAAATTGGGAAATATGCCCAAAAGGGCAATAAAAATGAGCATACCCTTTGATCCAGCAATACCACTACTGAGTCTATACCCTGAAGAGATGATGAAAAAGGGTAAAAACATCACTTGTACAAAAATATTCATAGCAGCCCTGTTTGTAGTGGCAAAGAATTGTAAATTAAGTAAATGTCCTTCAATTGGGGAATGGCTTAGCAAACTGTAGTATACGTATTCATGGAACACTATTGCTCTATTAGAAACCAGGAGGGACAGGAATTCAGGAAAGCCTGGAAGGATTTGCATGAACTGATGCTGAGTGAGATGAGCAGAACCAAAAGAACACTGTACACCCTAACAGCAATATGGGGGCAATGTTCAACCTTGATGGACTTGCTCGTTCCATCAGTGAAATAATCAGGGACAATTTTGGGCTGTCTGCAATGGAGAATACCATACGTATCCAGATAAAGAGCCGTGGAGTTTGAACAAAGTTCAAGGACTATTCTCTTTAATTTAGGGGAAAAAAACAGATATCTTATTGTCTGATCTTGTTATCTCTTAGACTTTTTGTCTCTTCCTTAAGGATACGATTTGCTCTCTCATCACACTCAATTTGGATCAATGTACAACATGGAAACAAAGTAAAGACTGACAGACTGCTTTCCGGGGGGGTGGGGAGAGGGAAATAAGATTGGGGAAAAATTGTAAAACTCAAATAAAATCTTTAATAGAAATGTGTCTAGTTAGATGATATTAGAATAAGCAAGTAAGAATGTTTGGGGAGATCTGGTAGAGTAAAAGAGAAAATGATCTAAAATGGTCCTCAAAGCCTACCTCAGAGCAGGATAGGGATAAAACGGAAGACATCACAACTACATCAATGCATCTTTTTGCTGGAAAAGACCTTAGATATCTTAAAGATCACCCTCTAGTTGAATTAGTATTAGTGGAAAGAACACAGGCAGAAATTTAGTTTAGAACAACATCTAATATCATCTAAGTTCTGAAAGGATACATGGCTTAGCTGTAAAAGATCTCATCATAGACTTAAATAGAAGAGGCAGGATTCATGGATTGCAGAAAAGTTTGTGACCATAAAGATAAGAAAGGATGACAGAAAGTATGTTGGATAATTTTGATTACATCGTTTTAAAAGTTTTTGTGGAAATAAAATATGCAACTAAGTTTAGAAAGGAATTAAGAGGTGACTCAGATTTTTAAGAATAAGAGCAAATTCCCCATATAAATAGGCAATTCTCAAAAAAGAAATTCAAGCATATAACAGACATATGACAAATACTTCAAATCATTAATAATTAGAGAACTGCAAATCAAAATAATTTCAGCGTTTCATCTTATACCATCATGTAGACAAAGCTAACAGAAAAGGAAAATGGCAAAGACTGGAGGTTCTATGGGAAAATAGGTCTGTTATTGTACTGCTGGTGCAGCTGCTTATTGAATGTGACATTCTGGAAAGCAATTTTGAGTTAGTCCCCAAACATCACTTAGCCAGATTGTACCCTTTGACAAAGAAATAACTCTATTAGGTCTATACTACAAAAAGATCAGTGAAAGGAGAGAAGGACCCATACGTACAAAAATATTTATAATAGCACTTTCATAGGGACAAAGGATTGAAAACTAACAGTGTCCCACAATTCAGGAATAGTTGAATAAATTATGGCAAATGAATATAATGAACTCTAATTCAGAAAAACCTCAGACTTGGATGAACCAATGTAGGATAAAGTGAAAAGAGCCAGGAGAACCAATCAAAGAATAGAAATCACATAGAAAAGACAAATAACTTCAAAAGTCTAAGGAGTCTGATAAATAAAATGACCAATCATAATTCTAGAGGACAAGTGATAAAACATGCCATAAACCTCCGGATAGATGATAGACACAATGTGCAAAATGAGACATTTTTGCACGAGACAACTTTAATTCCCTATGTATCTTTCCTGCAAGAATTTCATTATTTTTTCTTGAGAAGGATAGAGTTAAAAGGAAAAGAAAAGTAATACTTATTAATTGAAAAAAAGGAAGACAAAAATTCTAGAATTTAGAGCATCTCAGTACAGTAGTGTTTTACAGTTTTAGAAACTAGGATTGAAAAGAGGAAGCGATTGATCTGCCCAAGGTCACTGAACTAGTTGAAGAAAGAGTTAAGCCTAGAGTCTGAGTGTCTGATCCCCATTCCTCCTCCCATTGTGCAGTGTTATTTTTGATCATTATTTTCATATTATCAGTTTCATGGACATAAAAAGAAATATATTTCATACACAATCTAGGTCCATGTCATTTTTCAAGTGCAAAAGTCTCTATCTTGACTCATCTGGAGGTCTAGAACTCAAGAACAAAGACTGTGTCCAAACCCTCAAGTCTTATAAATTCTTTGGGGAGCTGGAAGGTTCTATTTCTGCCAATTCTGGTAGTTGTGATAAAGCCAGAGGTCTCTCACCTTTGCCTTCCTAAGGACATGACCCCGGCAAGGAGAGTTGCCAGATGTTGGTGGATGCCGCTTCAGAACTGCCGCGCTGTTCACTGGCATTGAACATTCAGTGTCGCTGGTATCACAACTTGAGATGGGAGAGTTTTCCAAAGTTCGGTGCCTAAAAATTGGAGACTGACAGCATAGAGAATGAAAATTCCACATGAAGCATGGTTTCCTGATGGTCTATTATTTTCCAGGAGCAAGTTTTATTTTAAAGTAGAAAATGGCTCTTGAGAGGAGCCTGCTCCAGTGGAAAGAGCACTGGATTTGGAGCCAGAAAAACTTAGTTTGAAACCTGATTTCACTTGCTATCTGTATGAACTTGGGCAAGTTATCTCCTCTCTTGGCCTTATTCTCTTCATTGTAAAAATGAGGGAACTTAGTCTATATGTTTTCTAATGACATTCTCAGCTCAAGATTCTATGACACTATGAAAAAAATAAAAATAATAATGCTACATTATTCCTAGAATTTTTTTCCACATTGATATATATTTTTCTCCTTCATACTGGAAGGAAAATAAACTTAGACAAGAGACTAAGGACAATGATGCCTAGCAACAGTTTTGGAGAATTAAATCACAAATCACAGAAACTTGAGCTAGAGAGGACCTTAGAGAACAGTCATTTACTTTACAGTTAAACAGAAATACAAAGAGTGACTTGCCCAAGGTAACTTGAACAGCAAGCAGCAGATACAGGATTGAAAGACCTGGATACTACCAATCCAGGGATCTTTCAATTGTATAACTAACGGAATTTCATCATCTTGGGAGGCTTGCATCTATTAAGGATGGATATAAATATATATATATATATATATATATATATATATATATATATGTATATATGTTCCTCAAAATATTTTGTGGCTGAAAAACTCAAAAGTGACTCATTACAAAAAAATGTCCTTACAGACTATGGTCCTCATAATTACCTGGTTAGAAATTCTCTTTCCCCTACCCAATACCAGTAACTAATTTATCTCTGTGTTAGAAGAATTTATGATTTTATGTTTTCCCAAATATGATATCCTAGAATCAAAGGCTCAAATGCTAGAAATATTTCTTCCTATTATTATTCCTAAGAGACTCTTTAATTTATTTAAATGTGGGCCTGGGACTCTAAAATGTTCTTTGGCAGAACAGTATTCTAATTATCATTAAACCAGGTTGTTCTAAATTCCCCAAGAATTCACTATTTTCATTTACCACCTAAAGATTTTCTAAATTATACTTACAATTGTATATGGACAATAGAAAATTCCTCCCCCCAAACCCGCATGCTAATGATTACACTATGTAATCACAATGCATATGATCACAGGCTTAAAAAAGAAATGAGAGAAAACGAGCCACCAATGGATAGTATGTTAGGTTTTCTATATTCCAGAACTGTTCAGTTTTGGTCACAGTGACTCCATTGTTGGGGGGGGTAGTGTTCAGCTAATTCTACATCAATCTTATTTGCAACTATTCTCAAGAAGCCTCCTTGTTCACAGGGACTGAGTGTGGCAAATGTCAAAGCACTGATAGAAACCAATAGCCAAAGAAAAAAAAAAGGATAGAAAATTCAACAGGGAGAGGAGTGAATGAAATATGAGCAAGGGAGAAGAAAACTTGCCAACATATCTTAATGCTGTCCTTTAAAATGATAACCTGGCTTTCATTTCCTCTGCCAGAAGAAGAAAACAGGATAAAAGAGAAACTCCAGAAGGCTGAATGGCAGCTTTTTTAAAATGACCCATATGGAGATCCAATATAGAAGGAGAGCAGAAGATTCTCTTACTAACTCAGGTATATTTGAAGTCTAAATCTAGGACTAGTCTTATAAGAAGTTTAAAAAAAGCAACAACAATCTATGCATGAAACAAAGAAACAAAAACATCAGGTTTAGCATATGGTCCATGGCATAATATATCATACATATTTGTCTATCCTCCTTACCCACTCCTCATCCCACTTCCATCAGTCTGTCCCCAAATCTTCTGAAAGTGAAGTAAGTATACTAATCCAAATTCAATTAACAAAGATGCCTAAGACTAAAGCACAATTTTTTTTTTCTTTTTCTCTCATTTTATTTTTCAAGAGATTTCTCTCTTTGTGACAGGAGAGGGGATTATGTTTACTTTTTCAACAGGTAATGTGCAAATAAATTAATTTTTTAAAAAAAGAAATAAAGAAATGTTTGAAAGTAATCAAAGAGAAACAGGGACAATGAAAAGAGCCCTGGTCTTGGACTCAAAACATTTGACTTCCAATCTTTACTCCAATCTGGCCCTGGATAACTTTAATATGGTTTCTAGAAGCTTGATGTAGTGAAAAGATTCCTGGACTAGAAAAATCAAGGAAAGGGTTTGAGTTTTCTAACTAACATGAACTTGGAAGTCTAATCTTAGACCAGGTCACTCTCATTCTCTGTGCTCTAGTTTCCTCTTATGTAAAATTACTAGGAATAATGATATTTTTATTAACTCCTTCAAATGTTTTAAAGAGCTTTGTAAATCTTAAAATGATATAGAAATGTGATATGTTATTCAAAGAGCAAAAATAAATAATATTAATTCACTAAAATAAAGCATCAGCATGATTTCACAAAATAAACTAACACTGGAAGAAGGCTTTGAAGTCAGGGAAACTGAATTCAAATTCTGCTTCAGATACTCAAAACTTGGTTAACCCTTGGCAAATTACACCAGCCTTCTGAACCTCAGCTTCTTTAAAATTAGGAGTTGGATATGATGGCCTCTGAGGTCCCTTCCAGCTCCAAAACTATGATCCCTTGATAATATACAATTGTAAGTATTAATAATAATAATAATAATAAAACAATTGGGATAAAAAAATTGTCCTAGACATGGCAACATTCTAACCATGACCTTAATAGCTGCCGTTTATTTGGGGTATGAGGTATTACCTGGGGGCTTGAGGTTCCAGATTTGGGTTCAATTGCTAGGCCCAGTGTGATCCCCCCTGCCAAGGCTTTCTTGAGACTTTCTTTGACCTCTGTGAGTTCCAATTCCAGATTGACACGTTCTGTCTCCTTCTGTTTACACTCCTCCTCCAGCTTCTTCAGCTTATCTTCTAGAATGACTTGAGTCTTCCTGCCTGAAACCCCCAAAAACAATATTCTTTCAAACTCAGGCAATGGTTTTCAAAATTGAAAGGAAAATGGCCTCCCAAACCACCAAAATTGGATATAAAAAAAAAGTTTCTCTGTTGAAGCCAATGATGAGGTCTGTTTCATCTTAACATTTCTTAAGTTGTGGAAGAAAGTTCTATTTTCTTTTTCTTTTTTAAAATATTTTATTTATTTTCCCAACTATATACAAAGACAGTTTTCAACAATCATTTTTTGTAAGGTTTTGAGTTTCATATTTTTCTCCCTTCCTCCTTTCCCTCCCCCCTTCACTTGACAGAAAGCAATCTAATATGGGTTATATATATCACCATGTTAAACATATATTCAAATTAATCTTATTGTAAAAGAACTGTCAAATCAAAATAAAAAAACAGAAAATAATTACAATACATAATACAACTTTTAAAAATTGAAGATAGTAAGCTTTGATCTGTATTTAAACTATCCAGTTCCTTTTCTGGACATGGATGGTATTTTCCATCACAAGTCTTTCAGAATTGTCTTCCAAAATGGGCAAGTACGTCATAACTGATCATCACCCAATGTTGCTGTTAGTGTATACAACAATGTTGTTCTGGTTTTGCTTGCTTCATTCAACATCGGTTCATGAAAGTCTTTCCAGGCTATTCTGAAATCTTGTCCCTCATGATTTCTTATAGAATAGTGTTCCATCACATTCATATACCACAATCTGTTCAGTCATTCCCCAATTGATGGGTACCCCCTCAATTCATAAAGTTCTATTTTCTAAAATATGTTGAACTTGACATAGTAAAAAGATCATAGGATTAAAAGAATGAGGAAACGTGTCTAATCTTAGATGGGGACAGTTAAAGTGGTTAAAGTGTGGGGTGGCTAGGTGGCACAGTGGATAAAGCACTGGCCCTGGAGTCAGGCGTACCTGGGTTCAAATCCGGTCTCAGACACTTAATAATTACCTAGCTGTGTGGCCTTGGGCAAGCCACTTAACCCCATTTGCCTTGCAAAAAAAAAAACCTAAAAAAACTAATAAAATAAAGTGGTTAAAGTGCTGGGTCTGGAGTCTGGAAGACTGGAGGTCAGAAACTTGCTAGTTGTGTGACCCTGGGCATGTCATTTAACCCTGTATGTCTCAGTTTCTTTATTTGAAAAACCACTCCAGTATCTTGCCAAGAAAACCTCAAATAGGATCACAAAGTCAGATATAACTTTCCAACTTAAAAAATAAAGAAGAAATTTTACATCTTCCTTATTAAGCCTGGAACCTGGACCAATTTCTTTGATATCATAATTGCTATTGTTATCAGTTTTGCCAGTTCAATAATCATTAAACCAAATCTGAAGTTCTCAAGTTCAAGTACTCATCCTCAAATCCCCACCTTCACTGTCATTGAAAAGTCTTCCCTGGCTATTCAATCTTGTACTGATCTCTCCTTCCTCAGAATACTTCTAATATTAAGTTTTGATACCTATCATTTTGGTATCAAAAATATAAAGATGATATAAATCATCTTCTGGGACAGGAAAGCAAGAGATATAGGAAACTTCAGTTTCCAAATGTCTAAATCTTGTTTCTGCAAATATATAAATATGAATCATTATCATTGTTCTTATTGGCTAAATTATTAGATAGCATGTCATTGCATTGGTCTTTATCCTTTGATGAATAACAATGTAGCCTAAATCACTGAATAGTCATCCTCCATCTTTACATGAAAAGAATGTTGTTTGTTTTAGAGACTTTAAATTAAAAGGTAATGAAATAAATATGGAGGGCTCAGGATTTTAACAGCATTTTAAGTTCAATCAAACTGAATTTTTCCTACCAGCATTCACTTCAATGGCTGCTCTAAGATCTTTCCGTTCTTTTCGGAGTTGAGCTAGGCGGTTACGTAGAGTTTCTTTCTTCCTTAGCAAGTCCTCTTCTTTGGTCTGCAACCTCTTGGCATCTGCTTCTACACGGTTCTTACCATATTTGTACTGGTCAGCATCTTAGAGAAAAAGTGAAAATGGTCAATTATATTTAATTCAGTAGGTATCAGAATAGTTTGAAACTTTGTTGGCCAGGCAATTTAAAGAGATAGACTTTTCTTTCTTTCTTTTTTTCTTTCTTTCTTTTTTTTATTGTATACTCTACATAAACCAAATATACACAAAAAGATGAATTCATATTGAGTGTGTAAGATGACTGCCTCATATGTTTCCCAATTTCTTGAATCAAATGCAAACTAAGATTTAGAATAATCTACACTGGAAAAAAGGTCTTTCAATTCTATCTTCCTTATGATCTACAATAAGCAATTGTAAAATTTCAAATGAGACATTGAGCATACTGCTCTCTGGAGAGAGAGAGAGAGAGAGAGAGAGAGACAGACAGACAGACAGAGACAGAGACAGAGACAGACAGAGAGAGAGGAGCTCATGTGCTATAAGTCCAAGAGGCACAATGGCTTTGTCTTCAAAAGGTATGGATTCAAGTCATGACTCCATGATACCTACTTAAGTTGTGTGATCTTGGTAAAGTTACTTGCACTTTCTTGGTTTCCATTCTCTTATCTATAAAACAAGGGCCATAGATTTTTGGAAAATCTGGAATTATGTAATTAAGTGCTCACACCCCCTAGACCCAGTAATCTCAGTCCTGAGCATATACCCCAAGGAATTCAAACATGGAAAGGACCACAGTGAAATCATTTAGGAACTAGAATTTGGGTGTGTAAAAATGCTGGGGAACTAAAAGTTCAACTGTTTACTCCAAGTGGCATAGCTAACAAATGGAGAAAATGGATGATCAAATATACATACATACATACATACATACATACATATATATAGATAGATAGATAGATAGATAGATATATCTTATGCATATTCCACATGCTCACATAAAACCTGGGCTAAGTCAAGCAGTAAACAGAAACTTTCTGACTTCCAATCCATGTTCTTTACAATAAATTCTGTAGTTTCCCCATTACATGATTCAGTAATAGAGTTGGGAAATAAGCTCAGCTCTTCTAATTTTTAATCTTTCACTTTTAATACTATTACATGTGGCATAATTATCAATCAATCAACAAGCTAGATATCTCAGTGGATAGTGTTCTGGGCTTGGAGTCAAGAAGACTTGAGTTCAAACTTGAGTGTACTAGCTTTGTGACCTTAGGCAAACAATTTATCCACTGTTTTCTGGGAGGGAGGGAGGTGGTGGGTCAGTAAATAGAGCCTTGAATCAGAGTTTGAATCACACCTCAGACCTTTAATAGCTGTGTGACCCTGGGCAAGTTTACTGAATCCTATCTGCCTTAATTTGCTGGAGTAGAAAATGGCAGGCCACTCCAATATTTCTGCAAAAAAACAAACCATGGACAGTATAATTTCTGGGAACTTAGCATTACTGAATGACTGAACACTAACAAAATGTGTTAGGCACTGATAGGAACTAGAGAATGAATAAATGAAAAAATATCTAAAAGTAGCTTGTACTCTGAGGCAATAACTAAATGAATACATTTTATAGCAGAAAGTGAATTAAAAGAAATAAATACAAAGTAATTAATTTTTTAACTACTAAACTAAACTAAAAACTGTTTTTAGAAGGAAGACACTAGTCATTAAAAGTATCATTGAAAGACTTCATGTAGAAGATGACTTCAGCCAAGTCTTAAATAAAGGTAGGGAGGCAGAGATGAGGAAGAATTGGATTTTAGGATCAGGGGATGGACCGTGCAATAGCAGACAGAGTAGAAACGGGGGATGAGAGTGGTACCTGAGGAGTTTGGCTCAATTACAAAGTACAGGACATAGAGCAATATTCAAGGAAGCTGAAAAGGATAGATAGGGGTCAGGTTGTTTGGGGCTTTACAAAGGAAAACATGGGAGTTTACATTTTATCCTAGAGGCAATAGAAAGCCATGGGGGTTGAAATGAATAAGAGTCACAAGGCTCTTCAATTAAGGAAAATTACTCTGGCAGTAATGGAAAAGATGGGATAAGGAGATGAGTGACTTGTGGGAGGGAAATCGTAATAATTAGTTCTAGCCATTTTGATGAAACTCCAAAAAGAATAAGAACATTCTATGCATATTTATTTGTAAAGGGTTTGCTTTTCTGTTTCTTTAAGTTGGGAGAGGGGAGGGCAGGAGAGAAAATAAATGCTTGTTAAATGAAAAATCAGTCAGTCACTATATAACCATTTGTTAAGTACTTCCTTCATCCAAGACAGTTTTAATCCTTGGAGAAATAATATAAATTAAAATTTTTTTAAAAGGGGGTTTAATGCTAGATGTTCTATTATGCGTACAATACCTGGTCTCCATACAGCCTGCTCAGCTGAGTGAAATAAGTATCTAGTAAAAACTCACATGGGTAGCAAGTAGCAGAGGCAATATTCCTGTAGTATCTTTGACAAGTCAACAAACGATTTATTAATCATTTACTATGTATCAGACTCTGTTGAGCATGGTGGATACAAATAGATTAGAAACAGAGAGAGCCCCCTGCCTTCAAGGTAAAGTTACAATGAGAGGAAGATTCCAAAGGCATTGACTCCTCAATCCCTCATGAGTGCAGCCTTTATAATGTGACCCCCCCCCCATCTAGAAATGGGGATAACCACTGACAGGGTTTCTGAGAAGTCCAACTGAGAAGAATGGATTAGGTGGCTTTGTTGCTATCCTCCTCTTCATTGTCACCCTGGAAGAACTTTCTGATTTACATCAAACCAAAGAATCCCCCTCCAGGCTGATCTAGGAGACCAGAGTGAGGTGTGCTTCAATTTCAGCCTAAACATTCAGCCTCAAACATTCTGAGAACTTCAAGACAAAGACCAGGGACAGCTAGGTGGTGCACCAGCCCTGGAGTCAGGAGGACCTGAGTTCAAATCTAACCTCAGATACAATGATTACCTAGCTGTGTGATCTTGGGAAAGTCACTCAACCCCATTACCTTGAAAAAACCTTAAAAAAGACAAAGACCATAAGAAGCACATAACCACAGATAATTATAAAGATGACTTCAGGCAAAGTTAATGATTGACAAACTCAGTGAACTTCCATGGATGTGAGGGATGGTCTGATAATCAGAAAAAAACTAGTTTTTAGTTCTTGTCTTGATCTTAACTAGTTGTGTGGTCTTGGGTAACTAAATGGCTTGAACTGTTTCCCAAACTGTAAAACTAATATCTTATATTCTCAGGTCCTATTCTAATTCTGACATATTTACATTGCAAACACTCTATTTCCTTGTTCAGCTCATTTTATAGATGAGAAAACTGAGGCAAAAGTCACATAGCTAGCAGATTTCTAGCCTCAGCTAGATTTGAATCAGATCTTCTTGCCTTGCAGTCCAGCACTCTATCCATTTTGACACCAATTGCCTTTGCTGAGGGATAAAAAAAAACACAAACAAAAAGAACAATCTCTGCCCACAAAAAGATTATGATCTAATGGGGAGATAACTTGTAAACAACATGTGCAAAGTACTAGAGATATAAATGAAAAAGTGTAGCTTCCTCTTGAGAAGTTTCCATTCTAGTGAAGGAGATGATACAAATGGAAGCTTCTATAAAACACAGAAAGTTAGAATCAAACATTAGACTAATTTAAACTAACACATGTAAATGACTGCATAACTGTACATGGTTCAACCTAAGGACAGCTTAAAAAGAGTAAGAATTTGCCTGGCTTCACTTTCTTCTAAAGCAAGATATTTTCATAGCAAAAGCCAATGGAAGGAAGTGTAAATTTCCATCTCTTCTTTTGGCTCCTCATGCAATAAACCCACGATGTTGGTAATGCAATGGGCTGAGTTCAGCAAAAACGAAGAATGCAATTATTTTTCTCTTTTGTCACCATTAGATGTCACCAAAGTTAATAAAAATTTCCCACAGAAGGCATCATAAAATAAAGGGATAAATCATGTGGCCATAAAAGAAATATAAGTATCAAAACCAAGGTATTATGGGAAAAGAGACAGAGGAAGCAATTTCAAGTGACATAGATCTTGTAATACATAGCTTTTTAAGAAATCCATTAGTCCCTTTCGCCTCTTCCCAACAATTTAGGATGAACACAAAATTAAAGGTGGGTGGTGGGGGACAATACAGATTTCTTGGTTGTATAAGCACAGCTTTCTTTAGTGGAATCAATATTATAACATGAGAAATAACAAGCTATCCCCTTAAAAAAAGCCTCAGGATAAAAATAATTTAGCCTAAGCAGATGCCTGAAAAACTTATTGGTCACATTTCTGGTTTCTTTAACTGAATAGTTCCTCATTCAACTCTGACCCACTAAGGTTGCAGGCTCACCAATATTTTGCCCTAGAAATTCTTTTCCCTTTTCATACAACCACAACTACTGAAGACTCAGAAAAAACTGAAACCATCAAGTTATTATAACTCTCAAATGGTTCAACTTCAAAAACAGATATGATTTTATCAATGAAAATAATATTAAAGACAACATAATACCATCTGCCTTTCCCTTAAACCCTAAGAACTCTATATTAGGAATCTCCTATATGGTCTCCTTTTAGAATGTGAGTTTTTGAGAGCAAGAAACTTACAAGTCTGTTTCTATCACCAGTACTTAGCATAATAGGGGCAGATAGGTAATATAATAGATAGAATGTGGAGCTTGAAATTAGGAAGACCCAATAACCTGAGTTCAAATTTGGCCTTAGACACCCACTAGTTGTAAACTCAAACACATAAAAATTCAAACAAAAATTAACTCCAGCACTGGTGCTCTATCCACCAGGCTACCTCACTGCCCTCAGACTCAGAATCTTGAAATAATCTTTGAAACTTCTCTGAAGTCTGAAGTTCCCAGAAGAACTGGGTTCAGATCCTGCCACTGACACAGAGTGCCTAACTTGTGTGACCTCAAACAAACACTTAATTTCCCTGAGCATGAAACATAGTGGCCACAGATGCCCCTTCCAACCCTAAGTGCTTAACATATTACCTCCTTTGATCCTTACATGGGGATTTTATTGCTATTTTCAGATGACGAAATTGAGGCTGAGAGTTTGAATCACTTGCCTAGAGCATTAAGACTTTGAAGTCATATTTGATTTCAGCCTTCTAAACTTCAAGTTCATAGTTCTATCTAGTGTGCTGCCAGAATCATCCTTAAAACACCTACAGTTATCTTATTAAGTATAAGTCTAAGTCAGTACCACGTTTATTTAAAAAAAGATCGAGAGACTTCCTTTGACACTTTGTCTTGACAAGGAAACTCTTTGCAATGCAATGAGGTTCTTCTGCAATCCAATGCTAACTTGCCCTCCAAAACTTATTTATATTAAACCCTTCCATGAAATTAGCTATGCCTTGACTTTATTTAAACCATCCTTGTTTTCCTGCATGAGCAGAGTTTTCTCTGGTTTGAATGACTATATTTGCCATGCAAGATTCTTTGTTTCTTCAAGGTTCGGCACAAGCACCACATCTTCCTTGATCACTTCTAAAATATACAAGATCTCTCCTCTTGAATTGCTCTTTTGACCTCTCGTCTCCCTGTTGTGCATCATATGTACCTGTGTAAATAAGCTCTAGTTTTTAATAGACTTTATGCTCCTTAAGGGCAAGAAGTATATTAGTTTTCATTTTTGTGTCCTCAGTGTACCATAGTGCTTGTCTATTGAACTGCAATAAACTGATCCGGAGTTGCAAACATAATCAGGTCATTTGATTGTTATTCAACATGCATATTGCATTTGTTCTTCTTTGGGCACTATTTAAAACAGTTGGAAAGAACCCTTATACAGAAGTAGGAGATCCATAGTCTAATCCTGGCTCGGCTAATAACTTGTTTTATGACTCTGGAGAAGTCAAAGTCTCTGGGACTGTTTCTTCCTCGTAAAATCAAAGTAGTTGGCTAAGATGATCTTTAAGTGTCTTCCAGAGTGATGTCTATGACTCTAGTCAGGGAAACATGAGCATCAATCACACTTAAGGCCTACAGAAGGTCTCTACCAATCTTACCACCAATTCTCTAAATAGAAAGAGTGGCACCTAGGAGAACTTACTTGATGCTGTACGTTTGATAGTGGCAGATGAGTCCGTTTTCTTTTGTGGACTGTTGATATTTCTCCCTTTCCCTGGGACCCCATTAGATGCTACAGGAGGTTTCTTGCTCTTGAACTATTAGAAACAAATTAGACAAGAAAAGTAAATATGTTTACTTTTTTTTTATCCACAATATCTCCTCTTTCTCTTTGGCTTCTAAATTCCTAATGGGTTTTCCTGATAATTAAAGGAACACCAAAGTTCAAATGAGATGAGAATATCTAGGACCTTTGCCCTTTAAAATTTATTAATTAATTAAAACTAGGTAGCATAAAGAAAAATAACATGGGCTTGGAGGGTGGCAGCCCGGTCCAGCTCCCAGCTCTGCCACCAATTACCTGGGTGACCTTGGACAAACCATTTAAACTATTAAATAGGGATGGTAATACTTATACTATCTGGGTCACAAAGCCATTGGAAGGAAATAGGTTGCATAAATCAGAAAACAGTAATGTGGGAGGGAACATGGAAAAACGGATTAAGAATTAGCCTCAGAGACAGGTCTCAGATATTCCTTGCTTTAACATTTACTAACTATTTTTATGCCCAGAGGTCTGTCCATTAAACTCCAAGATTTGTGAAATGAGGATAATAACATCTCATCACCTATATCACAGGGTTCTTACATGAAAAGCATTCTGTAAATTTTTAAAATGAGATAATATATGTAAAATACTTTGTAAACCTTAAGATTTTAAGGTTTACAAATAAGGCAAAGCAAAGGTTAATACATTTTTTTCTATCTTTTCATTGATTAAGTCTTGGTGTGGTTTTAATATTAAAGACTTTTGAGAAACCCTGTTTAAATGCTTAGCTATTATTATAACTAAATATATAGGATCAATTATGTCACATGTGGAAGTTTCAAAGAGCCATGAAACTACACATGTGAAATGAGTGTGCACATTTACAGAAATGAAAGATACTAGTAATAACATGATAAGCAGTATTTGTGAAATTAAATTTGATCTGTTAAGTTATTCCAGTGGCTAAAAAGAAAGCAAGTAAAACAAAATCAATAATAGGAAAAAAACACCCTAAAAGTTTAGTGAAAATGCCAGATTTGGAATCTGAGAATCGTGGTTTGAATTCCATCTTTATGACTAATTTACCTGTGTGACTTTAGGCAAAGGCTTAATCTCTATGGGTTTAAATTTCCTCTGTTAAGTGAGTAGAATAGATTGGATGATCCTATTTTTTTAAAGAATGTATACACAAAGCAAACAAACTGAAACAAATTTGCAGACCATCTAATACTACAGGTGTGATCCACTTTCACTGTGTTTCCTAGGAAGGGGCATTGGGTTTGGAATGAGAATCAGAAGGGATTTGTCCATGAGGAAGTTCCTTTCTATCATCAGTTCATTTCCTCCTTCTTGAAATAGGGACAATGATGCTTGTATTGATGATGTCACACATTTGTCATGAAGAAAGCATCTTAATGATTTGCAAATCAACCAAGAAAATTCTCCTTTCTCTAGTTCTTTAAAGATTGGTAAAGCATCTTTCTCTTACATAATTCTGCTTTCCTCACAAATGATGTTGAAATGTGAGGCATTGCTATTATTCTGAATAAGTCACATTACATTTTATCTCAACCTAAGCAAGTAGGGCTGATATCAAATGCTTTCCTATTTGAACAGACTTCTAAGAAATCTTACTCCCTCAAGGACTAAACATATAGCTTTGAAGATTTTGGAGATGGGCAGGTATATAAACTGCCCACTCCCTTTGTACATTTCTGTAATCTTATCTGTTACTAGTCATCAACACGTAAATATCACTGAGATTGAGAGAAAAAGGCAAAACGGTTCTTCTGTTTAAAACCATATGCCCACCAACAAAGATGATTTCACAGGTCTGTGCTGGAAAACATAGAAATGTAGGATAAGAAAGGCATCGGGGAAATAGCTGGGTGAAAAATGATTCTGCAGAATTCAGAAAAAGGCATTTTTAAATGAGTAAAAATAGAATTTACCTATTCCATATCTAACTTTCTTATAATTTAAATAAGGAAGCACAAATCAATTAATCTTTAGGGATTATTCTTTTCTCTTGCATTACAAATAAAGATTGCTCTTGGGAAAGTCCAGTTCCTTGGAAAGAGTATGGGAATTGGTGTCTTTGCTTGAAGTCAGGACTGTGGGACAACCACTTTGATTCCCTTCAACTACAGATGCTCTTCCTGACAAATAATTTTATTCTCTGTGTGTACAGGTATACCTTGTATCCCCAATTAGGATGTAAGCCCTTAAAAAAGAGGTTATTTCATTTGTAACTTTTCTGAGCCTCAGTTTCTTCATCTGTAAAATCATATAATGAATATCTGCACTGATTGCTCACTTCTCAGGGTTATTCAGAGGCTTAAAAAATAAAGGCATATGAATTTGCAAATTATTCACCAATAAAAGACATCATTGATAATCTATCATAAAATAATTAGTGAATATGTCAAGAACATGGATCATCCTTATAGAGGTATGTTAACTCATTCCACCAGTGCAAACTG
Organism: Macrotis lagotis; assembly: GCF_037893015.1. Lineage (NCBI taxonomy): Eukaryota > Metazoa > Chordata > Mammalia > Peramelemorphia > Peramelidae > Macrotis > Macrotis lagotis. The sequence continues at coordinate 216,439,467 of NC_133660.1, forward strand.
AAGAGGTAAGTCCTAGACAGAGTGGCTTGAGGAACATAGAGGTTGATTCAATTGCCCGAGTTTAAGATCACCTAGTTAGTACTGGTCAGACAAAAGAACATAAGATTTTGAGCTGGACTGGCCCTCCAAAGGATCTAATCCTACCCTCTGATCTTCCTGATAAGCAACCTCTGGTCCAGAGCAGTCACATAAACTGACCAAAGTCCCATAGGTAATCAGTCATTCTTTTTTTTTTAATTTTTCATTTATTTATGGCAATGGAGTTAAGTGATTTGCCCAAGGTCATACAAGTAGGCAATTACTAAGTGTCTGAGGCCTGATTTGAACCCAGGTCCTCCTGACTCCATGGTCGGTGCTCTATCCACTCTGTCACCTAGCTGCCCCTAGACAATCATGCTTTTCAAAGTCCTTTACTAATTCCAAGCTCGGATCTACCCTCTGTCTTACTATCATTAATTGACTAATTAACAAGCTAATTGACTGGAAGCATATTTTTAGATAAATAATGTTCCAATTGGAAAAAAATTACGCCTCTCTTCAATCTACGTATCATCATCAAAAAGAGAAATTATAAGACTTTTATAAAAGCTTTAAGAGAAACATGAAATCCAAACCAAATCAACTTTACAGAAGTTCATGCAGTACCTGTGAATTCAGCCCGACTGATCCCCTCCCCACTGAAGAGGTATTAGTGACAGACTGAGCAGAAGACAGATTGGAGGAGACAGGATGTTTGTAATGGTTAGAAGACAGTTTGTCAGTAGATAATCTAGAAGCCTTTCTTTCAGCAGGTGGGTAGCGGGCAAAGATTTTTGGAGACGGCAAGTTATCATACAGCCCCGCATTATCATAAAGCACTTCTTCTCCCAAGATTCTGCTACGAGAAGTCAGAAAGCCATCTTCTTGTTCCCACTGCAATACACACACACACACACACCTCAGCTGTTAGTAATAAAGTCATGATAGAAAGCAAAGCAGAATGAAACCATCAGCAAGTCAAAAAGCCATAACCCTCTTCTCCCCTTCCTTGGAGTTTAATCGGTGTGATGTCCCTTCTCAAGCATGTATGTTTGGTTGCCATGGGGATTCTTCCTAGAACTTTGCCATCTTACCATCCTTGAAGAGAAGAATTTTTACTTCACCCCATGTCATTTCTATAGTCAATGGTTGACAGTTTTACTAAATAAGAGAATATGTCCAGCACACTGTTAACTTTTTTTATTTCTTTAGAGTTAAGAACTCACATTTCTTCAATGTCTGCCTTGATGGTTTATAAAACATTTTCCTCATAATAACTCTTTTGGTCCTCATCCCAAGAATACTTTTACTTTGTAGATATGGAAAACCAAGTTTGGAGAGTCTGAGTGATTTATGTACAGTCAAACTGCTGAGGAGAATTAGAATTGGGACCCATCATCACACTGTTAGACCAGGGTCTCTTGCTATTGTACAATACAGGTGTTACAGTCATTCGCTCACTGGAGTCTAGTGAGAGCTAGCTTAGGGAAATCTGCCTACAATGCTGTTCTTTACAGCATGTTATTATTGAGTCATTTCAATTGTGTCTTCATGTTCCATTTGGGACTTTCTTAGCAAAGATACTGGAGTGGTTTGCTATTTCCTTCTCCTGCTCATTTTGCAGATGAAAAAACTGAAGCAAATAAGGTTAAGTGACTTGCTCAGGATCACACAGATAGGAAGTGCCTGAGGCTAGATTTGAACTCAGGAAGATGTGTCTTCCTGACTACAGACCCAACACTAGCTGCCCTCCATACCACATATTTTGCTAAATTTGATTTAAAAAAAATCTTTGTAGAAAGACTAGGAGGTTGGTAAACTGGAAAGAGCACTAAACAAACAAAAAAGTTGGGAGTCCTAGCTCAACCACGTACTAAACTCTGTAGCTATAGGCAATTGGGTTAACTTTTCTCATTCTCAGGCTCCTAATCTGTGATATGAGCATATTTGTTAGAGATACTTAACAAAGAGTGAAAGTGGAGCTTTCCCCAAGTTACTGATATTTAGAGGGTTTTTAAAAAACCCTAAGTCCAGCCCAGCCACCACACCCCAAAACTCCTTCCCTTCTCTGGTCATGGCCTCAGTCACTCATGGCAGCTTGTCTTCCTCAACAGAATGGTTGGCATCACTGGGTTTTCCATTCACAGGATCTTATGTAAAGTCAAGTGCAAGTTTCCTCCTTAAGGCCTCATACCCATATATATCAACCAAAAAACCAAATACTATCTTTAAAAGTGATCTTACAGTTGCAGACTTAAATGCTTCTTGCCTGGGGTATTTTGCAAAACTGGCCCTGGCTAAGAATTCCTAAAGAAGGCTCTGATACTTAGGCCCTCTCTTACCCAAGGAAATTGCAGGGAAGGCATTTTCTAAACCATATGTGTGATATAACTGAGAGCTATTATTATCACTAATAGTGTGTTCAAAGGAAGAGTTCCCAGTTGGCCATCTGACCCCAAACATGATGCTTTAATAACTAGCTGATACACGAATTCTGGCTTATTTTGGTGGGGAAGGCTTTTTTTAACCAGAGACTGAAATAGCTAGACAACATTTCACAAACACAGAAAACCAGAAGACATTAACACCACATCTGGCTAAAGCCTAAATTAAAACCAAAGGCTCTCTCCATAACAGGCAGATTTTTTTTTTCTTTTAGAAGTCTCTTGACAAATGGCCTTTACATTTAAAAGAAGCAATATTTAGTTTACATTGTGTGAATTTTATCCCATTTTTAGACACTTCATATTTAGCTCCTCTCTGTCAGACCATAATTAGGAGCCTTTGTCATAAAAATAGCCTGGACTAAAAATTACATTGTAGGAGTGTTTTCATTCCTTTGCATTAACTTCAGTGTGTCTATTTCTATGACGTCAGCTATCCAGCTCTAATCTAAAAATAAAGCTATTCACAGATAAATCTAAGGCATGGGAGATTTTTATTAAAAGAGTCTGGCTTGTGTTTACCCAAGATTCTTCAGGTAGTCTTGGTCCTCAATCGATTTCCCCGAGTTGATTTATCCTCTTTTACTCAAAGTCTTTTGAAATACATAGAAAAGCAAAAACAACCTCTCCCCTCAAGATTACATTTTATCACAGGAAACAATATGTACACATATAAAAGTGTGTGTATTTCAGTGTGTAGTAAATATATTTTGTGTATGGGGAGAGAAACTAACAGTTCAAGGATGGGGAGTTCTGGAAAGGTCTAATGTAGAAGGTAGTGCCTTAGCTAAGTCTTAAGCTAGGAATTCCTAAAGATGGAGATGAGGATGGAATCTATCACTGGAATGGAAGACAGCATCTTCAAAGAAATGGAGATGGAGGTGAACTACAGGAAACTGCAGAAAAACCTTAAAAAGGATCATGGAGTTTAGTTCTAGAAGAGATTTAAAGCTGTAAGTTAAAGGTCATATAATTGAAATGCCTTATTTTGCAGATGAGAAAACTGAGGCCCAGCAAGGTCCAATTACTTGAGATATAATCTACCATTGAATCATAAGATTGAAGAATCCTGAATCAATGAGTCTAATGGAAAAACTGGTGTTTCACTTCTGTCAAAGAAGAGCCTGGGCATGATGGAATTATGGAATCTCAGTGATGGTGGGAGACCTCAGTCATCATCTGAGCAGACTCCAATATGAATCATGAATTCCCTGTATAAAACTGATAAGAAGGGATGCATCTGGTCTTAAGAACTTCCAGTGAAGAGAAATCTCTATCATATCCTCAGCAAGTTCATATGATTTCTTTCTGACAGATCTCATCATCATGAATTCTTTTTTAAATTGAAATTACCCTCCCTCAATTTTCCATTTAGCAGTCTCCATTCTGACCTACAGGATCCCTGGAGACAACTTGATTGTATACCTATAAGTGGTAACTATCTGATACCAGTCATCAATCACATAAGAAATTCAAGACAATAGTCTCAATCACTGCAAATTTGTAAGGGAATGGGAGTGTTAATACACATAAAAAGTAACAGTCAAAAACAATTCTGAAAGCTATATGGAAAAACAGACTGTATCTAGTTGTAAGAATATATCTTGTTAGCCACATGGATTTACAATAATGGGAAGCACAAGATTATTCAGGACAGACAGTACTATATATATCTAGACAAAAATGCTCTAAGAAAATTTGAGGAAGTTAAGACCTGAACCTTAAAAGAAGAGGGTTTGGGGAAGTAGAAGATCTAGGTCTAAATCCTTCCCTTTATACTTACTGCCGATGTGATTTTAAGCAAGTCACTTAAACTCCCTCAGGCTTAGACTTCATTGACTGTAATGTAATGGACTTGGATGTTATGGGTCTTTTCGATCCTATATTCCTATGACAAATTCAACAGTCAAAGAAGAGAGGAGGGATCCTCAGCAGAGGTGTCAAAACATTCTCTGCAGAGCTGCCTGAATCACATTAACATGTAATTGGGAAATAATTAACAAATAGATGAAACTACAATATAAGATAGTTTATATTAATTTGTGGTTTTCTGAATCAAGATGCCACCAGCAGGGATCCTCATGTATGGTTTAGCATCCACAACCTTCATTTCTATTAGAATATGATACCATTGCATTATCAGAAGGGGGAATGGGAAACAGTAGGAAAAGATCAAGAAGTTCAGTTTAATAGGAAACAGGAAGAATATTGTGAAATAAATTTTGAAAGATTCATTGGATACAATCTCAGGATGATCTTAAATGCTACGCAAAGGAATTTTTATGGACAAGAGAGAGTAATTAAAAGCTTTTAAGCAATAGAGTGACATGCATATTAGGAAAGTAGAATGGTAGTTAGGAAGAATATTCTGACATTTGTGTGAAATATAAATTATAAAGGAGAGATTAGAGGTAAAAAGACCAGTTAGGATGTTGCTACAGTGGTTCAGGAAACAGGTGATACCATTTTGTTGGAAATATTTAATAGTGTCTGTAGAAAAGATAACATGAAAAAATGAGGGCAAGATGAGTGAGGAAGAAGGTATTAAGGAGGAGAAGGGATTTGGAGCTGTTCTTTGCGGCAATAGTTAGATGTGAACAAGTTTAAGGGAAAAGGAGGGGAATAAAATGAGAAAATACTTGGAGGGCAGAGATGAGTATGGACATCTGTGGGAGAGTAATTATAATAGGCATGCTCAGATATTTAATTAATGAAGTTAGCATTAACTGACAAGCCATCCTTAACATGTCAAAGTACATACTTGCTCTGATGCAGATAAAGATGAACAACATGCCAAAGCATAAGGGATGAGAGATGAGATGGCAGCTTCATCCTGTCCCCACACATAAAAAGCCCAGGCTTATTTGGAAGGAACCCAGAGATGCTAAATTATGGAATTTTTCAGACAGTCCTGCCTCCCAGCAAAGATAAACCATTTATTCTATAAAAATGACAATCTCACCGATCCATTTATGCAAGGGACATCATCATAATGAAGTGCCATCCCACTGGGGTGGGCATATCCATTGGAGGCACTGCCGAGATAGGGATTTGTAGAGATACCACGTCTGTTCATAAAGCTAAAAGAGAGAAAATTTATGTTTAAGATATACAAAAGAATTCATTTCTCCACTAGAAAAAAATCAATCCATCAAGGAGCATTTATTGTAGCATAATGGCTCCCAATATATATATTTAGTACCACAATTTTAAAAAAATAATCCTCTACAATATTTAAAATTCCTTGGGGAAAAGGATCATATCTTAAATATCTTCATAACTCTTTTAATGCCTAGTCCTCTGAATACAAAAGGTTCTTAATAAAAGTTTACAGAATGTATAAAGAAAAAAGAAATGCTTGATAATAATAATAATAATAATAGAAATTGTATAGTGCAGTAATAATTACAAAGTACTTTATATACTTTTCTTACTAGAACATCATCTATGAATTAAACAAGAAAGGGTTATTAGCCTCATTTTATACATTAGGAAATTAAGGCTTAGAGCAGTTAAATGAGATAGAAAGTGCCTGAGGTACTTTCAGACCCAGGTTTCTTCTGAATGTTAAGACTACTTCTTATCCCAGAGCCCTGTCCTTCCTTTTTTTTTTCAAATTGAGCACCATACTTTTTGATTCTCCACTGGGTGTTATGAAGGAAACACAAGATTTAGAAAACATTGTGCCTCTAAGTCAGACTAGCACACATTAGAACTAAGAAGGTTCTAATTTCATTAGGAGAGTTATATTTACTCCAAATTACTACTAAAAAGGGAAATACAAATAAAAAACAAATATGAGGTTTCTTATTACTCCTAGGAAGTTGATTAAAATGACAAAAGATGGAATTAGTCAACAATAGACCAATTATGGGAAGAGAGGCACACTAATGCATTGTTGATTGAGTTGAGAAAAATCTCCTATAGAGGGTGGGCTTTGAATTATGACTTAAAGGAAGCAAGGAAGAGCTGGGAAAAGAGGGACAATATTGCAGTCTAGTGAAAGGGAAGGGAATAATTATTCATATAGCATATGGCTGGCCCTGTGACTGGCCCTGTGCTTTTATAAACATTATCTCATTTGATCCCCACAGCAACTCTGCAAAATAGGTGCTATTATTATCACCATTTTACCTGAGGAAACTGAGGTAAAGAGGTGAAGTGAATGCTCAAGAGTTACAAAGCTAGTAAGTGTCCAGGGTCACATTTGAACTCCACTCTTTTTGACTCCTAGCTTAATACTCTATCCACTGTGCTGCCTATTACAGAAAGAGTTGGGCAATGGAACATCTAAATTCAAAGAATAGCAGGAGGCAGGCATTACTTGATCAGAAAGGATATGGAGAAGAATAAAATATAAAATGGAAAGGAGTAAGATTATGAAGGGCTTAAAATATCAAACATAGTATTTTATATTTTACCCTGGAGGTAACAAGGAATCAATGGAGTTTATTGAGTAGGAAGGGGCAACCTGGTCAGATCCAGGCTTTAGGAATATCTTTGTGACAGCTGAATGGTGGATGGACTGGAGCAAGAGATCCTTGAGTCTGAAAGATCCAGCTGGCAGGCTATCCCAAGGTTCAGGTAGGAGAGAATAGGAGCCTTGACCATGCTGAGGATTTTGTGATTGGAGACAGTAGGACATGTACGAGAGTTTGTGAAGGTAGAAAATGACAAGGTTTGGCAATACTTTGGTCACGGAGTTAAGTGTGAGAGAGGAGATATATCAAGGTACTGAGTTTGGATGACTGGGAAAATAGAGGCACCTTTTTAGAGTAAAAGGAAAGTTGGGAAGAGGGGATGGTTTGGGGCGGGGGGAAGATAAGTTGCCATAGATTTGCTGAGCCTGAAGAACCTATGGAACCATTTTGGCTAGCACCTAAACAGTTTACCCCTTTTTGAGAAGGATTTTATTTAATGAGGAAATATCTAGGCCAAAGAAGAAGATGCTTTCTAGTATCAGAGTTGTCATAACTCGAAGTCTGATCATGAAACTTCTCAATTCCAAAAATCTTCGGTGGACCCTACTGCCTACTAAATAAAATCTAAAATTCTGGTGCTGTCACTTAAGTGCCTCTGAAATCTGATTCTATCCTACCTTTCCAGCTTTCTGTTCTTCTTTGCATGAACTTTATGTTAGCACTAAAATGAATCACTGCAGCTGTCTTCTACCTTGGTCTTTTGTTCTTACTGACCTTCACACCTGCAATGGCCTATCTCCCTATCCTGTATCCATTTGTTGCTATGTACCTTATCCTTCAATGCCTAACTAAATTGCTACCTTCTTCAGAGCTTCTTTCCCTGACTTCAGCATCACCCAAGTTGAAAGTATTCGACTTGCTCACATTTCTCATCAAACCTTGGCAGGGATTCTATTCTTCCTATATACTGATGGCTCACTTACTCTTATCATAAATATTTGTATCCTTTTCCTTTTCCCAATGAAATAAATTGTAAGTTCCATGATAGTCTTATGTCCTTAAAATGCTTTTGCTTTTCTGGTACCAAGAACAAAACCTTGAATAAAGTAGATTCTTTTTTTTTTAGGTTTTTGCAAGACAATGGGGTTAAGTGGCTTGCCCAAGGCCACACAGCTAGATAATTGCTAAGTGTCTGAGACCAGATTTGAACCCAAGTACCCCTGACTCCAGGGCTGGTGCTTTATCCACTGCGCCACCTAGCTGCGCCTGAATACAGTAGATTCTTAACAAATGGCTGTTGAATGAACATGGGACAACAAAGGATGCTGTGGAAGGAGCTGGGGAATGTTCAAGCATTTATTAAATGCCTATTATATACCAACCACTTTGTGGTCTTTACTAATATTATCTCAATTCATCTCATTTTGGGAAGAAGATATCTACTGCCCTGGGTGATAACTTGGACAAATGATTTTTCAGATGACTTTCTACTCAAATATTTCCATAATTGTACTATATCAAAAGAACTTTTTTAAAACCACCATTTGGAAACCTAAAATCACTTCATTATTTAAGACCAGAATCATATATATCTTCTTCCTGTTGTTGTTCATAAAACAATCCAGCTTTAGATTTTTAATGACCTTAAAGATCCCTTCATCAAAACTCCTTTTTTCACATGAGGAAGAACCTGAGATCCAAGAATAGGAACTAACTTGTCTAAGGTACCATTGGTCTTCAGGAGCAAAAGCTGGAATTCAAATCTTACTCCTCTGCCTCCATGATCTTCTCCTCTACACAACAATGTCTTTCCTGTTCATTACAGATCAAAATGTGAGGGCCTCCTGGGAAGAGAATTCCAGATGCCAAAACTGGAGAAAAATATACTACTTAATAGCTAATGGCTAACATGTATATGGCAATTTAAGGTTTGCAAAATGCTTTAGAAATATTATCTCCATTTAAGTTCATTCTGGATAGTATATGCTATTATTATCCCCATTTTGAACATGGGTCAACTGAAGCAAACAGTGGTGAAGGGACATGCTTAGAGGCTAAGATTGGATTTGAATACCGATCTTACTGATTCTACTTGTCCTGTTCTATCCACTGCAACAATTCAATTCAATAAACATTAAGCTCCTTTTATAAGTCAATCACTGTTCTAAGCAACCTCTAAAAAACCCACAAGATTTGGGTGGGGATTGAGGTGAAGGGTTAATATTTTTCTATTCCTTCCACTTTCACTCTAGGTTCTTATAGCCTATTGTGTAGAGCTGTTTTTAATTTTGTTTGTTTGTTTTTTTAAAGAAAAAAAGTAGAGTCAGAAAAAGAGGGAATGAGACCTTGAATTAGACAAGAAGGGAAGTTCTGCAGCAAAGATAGAAATGTAATTCCAGTCTTCAAGAAGTGAGCAGAAATAGTATTTAAGGATTAAGATTTAGATTCCTAGGCTTCCTGTTTCAGCATCATCTGACAAAAGAAATGAAGCCAAAGAAAGGTTATACCTCCCTCTACTGGAAAGAAAGTCATCTCACATGCACTCTTTTTTTCCCTATCTTAAGTGAAATGGTAATATTGGAGGTATTTGGATTTAAATTGTTCATCTTGGTACAAGACATTTCAAGGCTTCCAATACACATTTCTCATTTGGCAAGATTCAGTCATTGCATGAAAGAGAGAAAATTCTGTTGAATGAGAGACAGGGTTGCTTAGTGAAGCATAGCAATAGACTTGGGGAATCAGACTGGTTCAGCTTTAGGCTTTACAACATACCATATATGATCTAGGGCAAACCAATTTCCTTCTCAGACCCTCAGGGGTCATATTGAACAGAGGGTTGGACTTGGGGTCAAAAAGCCCAGAATTTCAATCCCATCTCAGACTTTTATTGGCTATGTGACCCTGGGCAAGACAATAAATATCAATTCAACCTCAGTTTCTTCATTTGCAAATAATAGCACTAACCTCATGAGGTTGCTGTAAGGATCAAATTGAGATAACATGGAGAGAGCTCTGAAGATTTTAAAGTGTTACAGAAATTTGGCCTAGTTCATCTGGACTAGATCCATTCCAGTTTTGATGCCTTGTGATTTTGAATCTAGAGAGATTTTAAAAAATTATATACATATATATATATGTATATATATATATATATGTATATGTACACACACACACACACACACACACATATATAAATACTGGACCTAAGGAAAGCTTTCTCTTTATGTACCTTAGCTGATTTGAACCTGGTGGCTAAACCCCCAAAAAAGAATATCCTTGAATGGATGTCTATCAATTGGGGAATGGCTTAAACAAACTGTGGTATATGTATGTCATGGAACACTATTGTTCTATTAGAAACCAGGAGGGATGGGAATTCAGAGAAGCCTGGAAGGATTTGCATGAACTGATGCTGAGTGAGATGAGCAGAACCAGAAAAACATTGTAATACCTTAACATCAACAAGGGGTGATGATCAACCTTAATGGTCTTTCTCATTCCTTCAGTGCAACAATAAGGGACAATTTTGAGGTATCTGCGATGGAGAATACCATCTCTATTCAGAAAAAGAATTATGGAGTTTGAACAAAGACCAGAGACTATTACCTTTAATTTAGGGAAAAAAAGTTATCTTATTATGTAGTCTTGCTATCTCTTATATTTCATTTTTTTTCTTAGGGATATGATTTCTCTCTCAACATATTCAATTTGGATCGATGAATACCATGGAAACAATGTAAAGACTAACAGACTGCCTTCTGTGGGGGTTGGGGGAGGGAAGCAAGATTTGGGGGAATATTGTAAAATTCAACAACAAATAAATAAATTTATTTAAAAAAGAATTTCCATGTGTATTCTCTGGAAAGTAAACCATGATATATGGAATTAATGAATTCCAAACTCTTATGGTGGGATGGTCACTGAGTCCATCCTTTCCATTTTCCAGCTTGTAAAAGTGAATCTCCAAGAAAGCAAGTGACCAGCGACATGTTCAAGACACAGAACTTAGATTAGAACCTAAAGCTATTTCTTCCCACTACTCTATACTATGCTGCCTCTCACGCATTGAGATGATCCAGGCAGACACTTGAAGCAGAAAAAGGCAGCACTCAGCTGGCAGTCCCAAATGTTGGTAAACCATTGCAATATTTGACGATCTAATAGTTGAGAGAAGAAAATAAAATACTGGCAGAATCCCAACATTCAAATGCCAAATGACAGAAGGACTAATGTTTCTGTCAATACTGACTACTTCTTAACCTTCTTTCTGCATGTCTTATTTATTGTTTCATTACAACTTTCCCAACATAGTGATGGGGGGGGGGGTGAGGGGGTGGGCTGAGGAATTCAGTTGAGTGTGTTGAAGCCAAGAATTAGGGAAGAAGACTTTCAGAGCAGCTTCTGATACACAGAAAGATCAACACTTCTCATGAAAAATAAGCTCTTTGAAGTTGTAAGTTTCAATGATTTTGCTTATTATTAACATTCTTAAATATACTGCTTTGTCCAGAAGATATTATTATTATTATTATTATTATTATTATTATTATTATTATTATTATTATTATTATTATTATTATTATTATTATTCATGGGCTTCTCCCTAAAATTTATTGTTGGTACTTCCCCATACATTTAATGGTACATATAGAATTCCATCATGCTATCATTTTAATTAGTTTCTATTTAGTGTGGAAGAAAGAAATTTTACTTCAAAGCTCTCCTATTCTGAAATTCCTCACCAAAATCCCTTCTTTTCTTGGCTTATACAAGATCAAGAATCTTTGTTAAAAAGAAGAAATAATGAATATCAGAGCTAGAGGAGACGGTCGAGCATACAGAATATTAGAGATGGAAGGGATTTAAGAATGTAAAGGTATCATAGTGGGTAGAGTGCTAGACCTAGAATCAACAAAGAAGACTTGAGTTGAAATCCTGCCCTCAAACACTTGCTATGAGACCTCTGTAAGTCAAATAGCATCTCAGTCGCAGTTTTCTGATTGTATCATTAGAATAATAACAGAACCAATCTAAAAGAGTTGTTATGAGGACCAAATGAGAAAATATATGAAAAGCACTTTGTAAAATCTTAAAGAACAAAATAAATGTCAGCTGTAATAATTGGGACTGAAAATATTAGGGTTGTTAATAACAAAAATAACAATGACAAAATAATATGGAACATTGGAATACAAAATATTAGAAAGGATAGAAAAGATCATTCAACCTGAGGTTCAGGAAGGGTATTCCAGAGGCATCCTGAGAAATTTAGAGACAAACCATCCACTACCTATTGCATATTCAGGATATTAAAAAACTAAGAAATGCCCATTCAACTACATTGTTCACTGCCCTCTGCTATAAGCACTTTAATATTGCAATATAGGTGCCCCTAGTCACAAATTGAAATTTTTTTCTTTTCCTTTAAAAAATTTTGAAACTGGGTCTCACATTCCTTTTTCCTGATATGTGGCCCAGTTACATTTGGTTTGGATTAATATTCCATTTGTTTGTAAAGTGAAAGCCAAGTAATATTCTGGGGAAAATGTTTTTATTCAGTGATTTTCTTACATGTGGTTATCACTGCTTGCTGACTGAGGCACAAGATGATTGTGAACCTTAAAGATTTTGTGGGCCTTGTGCTTCCAAATAAATGTAGTTAAACATCTCTAAACTCACTTTCTTATAATTCAACCCAAGTGGTGCAGGTCTGGCAAGTTTGGAATGAAGGGCTTCACATAAAATCATCTTACTTTGGAAACTGGCAATTCCCCCCATCATCATAACAGCAACTACTCATTTTCTATCGATCCTATAATGTTTTCCAAACACTTTCCTAAGATGTAATGAGGGTATTATTGATACTATTTTGCAGAGGAGGAAACTGAGGTTCAGAGGAGATTAAATAATTTGCCCCCAAATTCCATAGGTAGGTAAGGGTTAGAGCTAGGAAAAGAAACACAGAGTCTTGTTTCTAAGCACAATATGCTTTTCACAACAGCTTTCTACTTCTATTACTAATCTTATTTTATAAAGAATCATTGAGGAATAGGATTGAAGAAATCTTTGTTTTTGTCAATTAATTGTGTCCAACTCTTGGCGATCCCATTGGTGGTTTTCTTGGCAGAGAGATTGGGAATAGTTTCCCATTGCCTTCTCCAATTCATTTTATGGATGAGTAAATTGAGATAAACAGGATTAAGAGACTTGCCCAGGGTCATATAGCTAAGTGTCTTGAGGCCACATTTGAACTCAGGTCTTCTTGACTCCATGGTCACTATTCCATTCACTAGACCACTAGCTGTCCTGAAGGGGCTTTAACAATTATCTACTCCAACCCATTTTATTTTGCAGAAAAAGAAACTGATTTGTTCAACTGAGATTGGAATTAGCTAATGACTGGGAATCCCACTGGAATCTATTTAACTTTTGCCCTTCAGAAACAACAGGAAGGTCATATTATCAAAACAAATTAATGTGATTATTAAATATTTCACATAAAAATTATAAACACTTAATAAGGTTCTATTGTTGTTTACATAGAAAAGCAACAGAAAGAATGTCTCACTTGTGCTTAGGAAAACCCCAAACTGGTACTGGAAATTTCCTGGTAAAGTTTTTTTCTATGTCTGGGTCATTCAGTCGACTCTGGTTCAATTCTGGCTTGTCTATTCATTCCTACTCTGGTTTTGGATAAGCCACCATCTGTTTCTGGACTGCATGAGTAGGTTAGACCAGATCAGGTAATCCTAAACTGAGATCTATGGAAAAATTTTAAGAGGCCTATGACTTTGAATGAGAAAAATATTTTGATAATGATTTCAGTATAATTGGTTTCTTTTGTAATCCTGTGTATCTTATTTTATGTATATAAAATATTTTGAGAATGTGCAATGCTGCTGGTAAACTGGAGACACTGGACTTGGAATTGGGAAAACTTAAGTTCAAATCTGGCCTTAGAGACTTATTATTATTAGCTGAGAGATCCTGGGCAAGTCACTTAAGCTCTGTCTGACTCAGTTTCCTCATCTGTAAAATGAGGATAACAATAACTCCTCCCAAGTTGTTATGAGAACAATATATGAAAATATTCTGCAAATCTCAAAAGGCTGTATATAAATGCTGACTTTTATTAAAAGTTTCAGAGGCTTCCTCAAACTCATCATAGTCCATGGGGAAAAAAGAAACTTTAAGAACTTGTGAACTAAGTAATTACTAAAGTCCTTGTGAGTTGTGACCTCTGTCTTATGTTTTTCCTAGACAACATTCGATTTTCTAAGGTTCCTTCCAAGGTTAATATTCCAGATTCTAAGGTCTTTTCCAGCTCTAACCTTCTATGTTCTAAGATACTTTTCAGCTCTAACATTCCATGTTCTATGGTCTTTTTCAGCCCTAACCTTCATTGTTCTAAGGTCCTGTTCAGTTCTAGCCTTCTATGTTCTAAGGTGCTTTTTAGCTTTAACATTCTATGATCCAAGGTCCTTTTTAGCTTTAATGTTCTAAATCCTTTTCCATTCAAATATTCTATGTTCTAAGGTTTCTTTTAAATGTTCACACTCAAGTTCAAAGGTTCCTTCTTGCTCTGGTATTGTTTGTATGCTAGTTTACTTCCTGAAATTTCCCCTTAAGGTCAGTTAAACTCTTCAAGGAAAAAACACTTTCCAACTATGGATTTCACTGGTCAAGTTTTCAGCAAGTACTTAATTGCCTAAAGTTAACCAAGATAAAGGGGGCTGCTTCAACTCTCCCCAAGATCCTCCCCCCCACTTTTTTAAAATGTAAAATGGGTGGCATAAATATTAAATAGAGTAAAGCAGCTCACACATGGTTTGAATTGATTTTTAGGTTCCAAAGAGTGCTCTTTCTCAGATACAGACTTGGTGAGTTTACAACCAGCTATTAATATAATCTATTGTCATTTGCTGATTACATGATTCTACAACTTCACATCTGTTTTCCTACATCCACTCGCCTCTCTGCAGCACCTCCTTGGGAGGAGATAAATACAAGACAAAGGAAGATTTGATAGTCAATGGAATCACAGAATATTAGAAGGATTATTATGACTTTCCAGCTAAGGAAAATTATGTTTTGAGAGGGATAGAATACAAAATGAAAGTATATGGCAGAACTGAGCCTAGACCAATGCATCTTAAAACTCAACCTGTCAAAAATTGAAGTCATTTATGTTTCTCCTGAAACCCTTATCTTCTTACATGTTATAATTGTTCAGGACAATACCATTCCCCTTCCTTTCCAACCCCAGTAATCCCAGTAACAATTTTGACGTCTTTCATAACTCTTCATTCTCTGTCACCCACTCTCCAATCAGTGCTCAAAGTACGATCTCATCCATTACTTCACACCTCAAGTTCCTCCCCACTGATTCTCTCTGTGTCTGTCTGTCTGTCTGTCTGTCTCTCTCTCTCTCTCTCTCTCTCTCTGTTCAACTTTCTTGTTTTTCTTCAGTCATTTCTCACTCCTCTTGACCTTATCCTGTTCTTCCTATTTAGGGTTTTTTGGCAGAGATACTGGAGTGGTTTGCCATTTCTTTTCCCAGTTCATTTTACAGATGAGGAAACTGATATAAATAGTATTAAGTGACTTGTCCAGAATCACAAAATTAACTATGACTCTATCTAAGGCCAGATTTCAACTCAGGAAGAGGGGTCTTCTTGACTCTAGGCCCAGCAATCTATTCTATTCACTCTGCCATTGCCTAGCTGACCTCCAACTCATAATTTTCTCAAGGATCAAACATAAAATTCCACTTGACTAAATTTTAGAGTCCTTCATAACCAGGTCCCATCACACCTCTATAGTCTTCCTGCACTTTGATCCCCTCTATGTATTATATGATCCAGGGAAATGGGTCTCCTTGTAGTTCTCTGCATAAGAAATGTGATCTCCAAACTCTGCATTTTCCATGGTTGGCTATCCTCTCCCTGGGATACTCTAGCTCTTCATCTCTGCCCTCCAACTTCCCTGGTTTCCTTCAAGTTTCAGGATATAAAATAAAATCCTACTTTCTACATGAAGTTTTCTGATGTCCTTTCTTCTATTGATTCCAATTTCTCCTTTATAAATATCATTTGTACACAATTGTTGGTATGTTGTTTATCTCATTAGATTGTGAGTTCCTTGAGGGTAGGGGCCACCTTTTGTTTTTCTTTGAATCCCCAGCATTTTACACCATGTCTAGCTAGTAACAGGCACTTTATAAATATTTCCTACAAATATATGCCACAATGTAGGTTCTACACAAAAAAAGTCCTCAGACCATGCTGCTTCCACCTTAATGTGATGAAAGGCAATGTGAGAGGAGGAAGAGGAGGAGGAGAAGAGGAGGAGAAGGAGGAAGAAGAGAAAGAGAAGGAGAAGGCAGAGGAGGAGAGAGAGAAGGAGAAGGAAGGAGAACAAGAAGCAGTAGAAACAAAGAACTTAAAAGTCTTAAAACCTACCTCAGTTTAAATCTCAAATCTGCTACTTGTTTGTGTATCTCTTAGTCCTAATTTTTACATCCGTAAAATGTGGCTACTTAGCACTACCTCTTAAGGTTATTGTGAGAATGAACATAATACATGCAATGTGCTCCATAATTGCTATTTTATTGTTTTTTAACTTTAAAGAAGATTATCCTTTCTGAGTCATAGTTTCCTCATCTGTAAAAATCTATAAATGATTCTATTCAAACTAGCCACCTCACAGGATTATGACAGTGAGGGAAAAAAGCATTTTTCATAACTCACAAAGAACAAGATCAGTATGAGCAGTTATTATTCCTAATTCCTGTTTCCTTTCTATCTCTCTCTTCCTCTGGATACTCCCCTTGTCCTAGTTTCATCATTTCCATTTCCAGACTTTAAAGTATCTTTGTAGCCATTTTATCAAAGGAATATTCCTGGGTAAAAAAAATTTTTTAAGTTGTTTTTAGCAACTTCACATATAAATTCAGTAAGTACATTCAATAAAAGGACTAAAAATTCAGGCTTTATCTCAAGAGTTAGTCTGCTTCATCAAATGACTTATCGAGTAAGAAAAGGCAGGAAGTATTGAATCACTAAAAATGTTTTAATAAAGTTGGGACTAATATGGTCCAAGATTGTCTGTCTTTAGCTTTCTCTGTATCAGCACACTCTGAAAAGGAGTGAAATTTAATAAGGTTCCTGCAAACCCTCACAGAGATCATCAAATGCCAATATTTTGTGAAGTGTCTGCTAGCTTGGTCACTTTTGTCTGGCCATCACTCTTAACTAGTTCGATTCTTTCCCAAATTTTGCTATTTAGGATGGAACACAAATTCTTCCAAGACACATATTCTGAAAGTGAAGGTAGGTGGAATACATATTAAATACATTAAAATAAACCTATAGATAGTTTGAACTGTGTTTCTCCTGTTTAAGAGAAAACTCTTATTTAAATGTGTACCTAAAAATTACTTAGTTGGGAGAATTAAATTTATTTAACTTTCTGCATCTTACCAGAATGTCTGTTTGGCTGTTTGGATCACATTTGCAGTCATCTCCACATCAATATAATCATAATGCAAAGCTCCAGGATCAGTAGATGACCCTGTTTCAGCCAATAAGATTCCAATCCATCTACCCATGTCTTCAGAGGATGAAGCCTGTTGAGGAAGAGACAAAGAACATATTCATTTGATTCTGGGATTATCTAAACATTTCTGCTCCATAATATCATCCTACAAAACAGCTTCTGTGAACAATGAGATTACAATCAATGATGAAACAAGAAATACTAACAAGGCCTACTCTGCGTATGATATTTCTGAACAAGACAACTGTCTTACAAAGTTATACTGATAGGTTTCACAAGGAATTTGCTGATAGAGTATGCTGAAGCAAAGAAAATGGGGGGGAGAAGGGGATAAGGATTTATGCAGCATCTACTAAGAGTCAAGTATTGTGTTGCTTTATTAATAGTATCTCCTTTAATTGCTATTATTATCCCCAATTTAGAGTTAAGGAAATTGAGGCAGATAGTGGTAGAGTGACTTGTATAGGATTACACTAAAGTATCTAAGCCTAGATTTGAATTTACATCTCCATGACTCTTGGCCTAGTTCACTGTACCTCTAGTTACCCTGAGGATATTGAACATAATATATATGGTCTATAACCACTCCTTCATTTCTGATACTTTGATGTATCCCTGATGTTACTGGGATCAATACTTCTTTTCCTGTCACAGATCATAACTCACCTGCATCTTCTTACCCTGTGTGATTTTGTATGTATTTTTCCATAAATCCTTCATACATGATCCATCTAATGCAATGAAAATCTTTCTCAGTTGATTTTAGCATGCTAAAGATAGAAACGGAGTATTCATGCTATCTATTGACTATAGGACTGGGTTTTCTTCTTTTCTCTTTGAGAATCTAGCCAACTATTCTATCTATTTCTCTATCTATCTATCTATCTATCTATCCATGTATCAGTTCTAGCTCAAAAGTTATCACAAAATATTCCAAAATATTTTGTAAAAAATAAATGCAAGTCTGGTAATAATTACAACTAAAACTTATCATAAAGCAACAACTCAGGGAGAATAAGAGCTGTATGATTATACACAAGTAATTTAACCTTTTTGAGCCTCATTGTCCTCATTTGTAAAATCAGGGTAACAATACTTGTGCTGTCTCCCTTATACAGTTAACAAAGGAATGTATATAAAGTGCTATAAGAAGGTGTGAATCATTATTACCAATAATTAAAATTATAACCATACCACAAACATCCCTGCAAATAACAAAATATTCAGCAAAATATTTCAGCAAAGTACTCAGATATGCCTATGAAAGCAATGTGGAAAGTATCCATTAATATTGATGTTTGAAGCAAGTTTATTTAGACCCTAGTGGTTTTTCTTGATCTTTGGTTCTATATTCACTTAAAAATAAATTTTGATTTACATACTGAATCATCATATAAAGAACCATGGATTAACATGGATCTGAGTCCTAACTCTGTCATTTAGTGATTGGGGGTGAGTCACTGAAAGAAATTGATTCTCAGTTTCTTCCTCTGTCAAACAAGGAAAATGATTTCCTTCTCTATTTCCCAAATGGAATTGTTATGAGAATCAAAAGTAAAAAGAGAGCTGAAACAGAGCTGTATCAAGACATACCTCCAACCATAAGCAGCTGGACTGGCAGCTGTCATGATATTTAATACTCAGCAGCTGGTAATTAAGATCAAGGCTGATGAGATGCTTGGCTCCCCCCCCTTTATTGTTTCCCCAGATAGTCTCAGACAAGTCCCTACAAGTGGTCCCTGTAGAAACGGTAGCTCACACTTTGTTCTTATTCTACTTCTTATAAACCTACAAAAAAAAGCAGGCTGTCACTTAAATAACCTAAATAATTAAAACTGTCACAATATAGTCATCATGAAGCAGGCTCTATCCTCAAGATACCAGTCAAGTCAATATATATGGATTCAGGTTTCCTGCATCAACTTTCCCAAAGACTTTGATATTCAACCTGTTCACTAGAGGCAATAAAGTCTGCTAACTTTTCCACACTTCCATTTCCCAACAGAGCAATTGGGAAATAAGATAACACGGGGCTTTAGGGAAGACAGAATGGGTCTACTGGGTATACTTGACAAAACCAGTTGTTTGATGGCTCAAATAAAGTCCTACTATTCTGATCAGTCAAAATATATTTATTAAGTACCTACAGCAAGCACAATGTTAAGTGCTGGAGATAAAAAGAAAGACAATAGAATTTTTGAAGAGCTCTCTGTTTACTAGAGGAGATAACATGAAGACAATCATGAAGAAACAAGATATAAGCAGAATAAATTGGAGCTAATCAATAGAAAGAAGTAACTTCAATTCAGAGAGACTGGTGAAGACTTCTTGTAGAAGATGAGATTTTAGCCTGGACCTGAAAGAAGTCAAGGAAACTACGAGAGGGAAATAAGGAAATGACATTGTGGTTAACTTATAAACTACACTCAATTGCTGGTTAATTAATTGACAATCCATTTTTCTATAGGCTAGCAGAAACTGGACTAGATATGGGGTGTGGGCTACTGTTATTGAAACATCACAAGTGATACCTGGGATAGCCACTAAGTATATATACAACTACTATGCTATAAGATGCTTTCAAAGGTAATTACTAAATATTAAAAATAATATATATCACTATTCTCTCAATAAGTCCTCTATTCCAGTTAGACAAGTCTACTGAAGAAATCTTTACTATCCCTAATTCCTCATTTCATTCATATTATTCCACTCCCTATGTCTTTCTCTTTCCTTGCCTGCCTAATGAAAATGATGATGAGGATGATGATATTGGTGACACTAACATTAAATTTTACTAGAAAATACCTTACACAAGTTAGTTCATTTGAGTCTCCTATCAATAATCATTACTACTACTAATAATAATAACAACAGTAATAAATGTCTACCCATTCATAAGTGATAACACTCAATATGAACGGAGCTTACCAATGATAAAAGAATGCGAGAGAATCCATAGTTTAAAATGTAGTGAAATGATACTCAAAAAGTACATATTAATTTTTATAGCACTTTATGTTCCAGCACATTTGATATATATGATCTCATTTGATTCTCATCCTAATCTTCCAAGTCATCACATGACCAAGAAGGGGAATAAAATATGAGTAACACATCCTTATGAACCATTGGAATTGTGAACTACTGAGACTGCCATGGAATCAAATGAGGAAATAACGTAGCGGTTTGAAACATTCATTTGTCCTTTCTTTCATTCATTAAATGATCGTTGGACACCACAAGATACTGGACAGCTGTAATTGTTTGGAAGGTTTTCTTAATATTGAGCCAAAACCCTGTTTCAAATAACTTGCATCCAGTGATCCTAAAGATCTCTAGGTCCCACTGTCACCATATTGAACAAATCTACTCTCTTCTGTGTGACAGCTTTTCAGATACTTGGAAGCCAGTACTATGGTCTTCTGGGTAAGCTCTCTCTTTTTTCAGTCTAAATATAATAATCATTGAACAAGTCTTTATTAAGCACTTAATACATACATATATATATATATATATATATATATATATATATATATATATATCGATGATACTATTCTAATATATCAGGGAATAGGAATTAAAGCTACAAAAGAGTGATGGTTCCTGCCCTGAAAGAGCTTATGTTCTAATGGGAGAAGACAATATGGAGAAGGAAGCTGAAAACAGGGTGGGCAGACAGAGGAATCCATGCAGGAGCATATTACTGAAGTCTGGAAAGTCAGAAACATAGCCAGGAAAAGAATGAAGGTTGACTGATATGGCCTGGGCCCAAAATATGTCTAGTTCCCTCAACTATTCACAAGGATTCATCTAATAGAAAGGACACTGTATTAGGAGCCAAATGGCTTGGGTTCAATTCTCTCAAAGCTGCTGAGTTCCTGTGTGACCTAGTCCTGTTTTCTCTTTTGCAAAATGAGGGAGTTCAACTGGATATTCTCCATGTTCACTTCCAGCTTTCAACCCTAAGCTCTAGCCTATGACTTTTCCCTGGCTGCCCAAACTGGCCAAGACTAAATTTTAAAAGATTGTACTCCCATGTAACCCAGCATACTAAAAACAGGCCTGTTTCACCCCTAAGAGAAATGAAATTTAAAATCAGTAACATGGAACTGTAAATACATCCTCCAAAATTTTTGATAAAATACAGATGGAAATGGAATTGTCTGTGCCAGAATATAACAGCCTCTTCTAGTTCTTGGCGCTTCTGGAGACACAAAGATTGGGCACTGCTGCCTAAAAACTCTAGGTCTACAAGGGGGTAAAGGGAGGGCAAGAGGCCATCTCCACAGGAAGCTACCCACACCCACTGTGTGGGCTGATGGGATTGAGCAATATTATATGAAATCCATTACCACGAGGCTCATGGCCAAATAGGCCACCAAAGCAGTGAATGACACTCAAGTGAACTTTTATAAACACACATATAAGGCTTACAACAGAAGCCTCACTCTTGGGCTCATCAATGATGAGTGTATTGAAGTTAGAAGGATTTCTAATGGTGTATATTAAATTTCTAATGGTATATATTAAATAATAAACAGACATGTTTGTCCAATTTTTCCTCAACACATGGGTCTTCTATAAGAGTGATATCAAATTCAAATAGAGTCAGGAGTTACTAATCCATATGTAAGGATCCCTGGAGACCATAAATTGACTTAGTTTTAAAATGTAATATTACTTGTGTTTTGTTGTATTTTTAAAATTATTTTGTTAAATATTTCCCATTTACATTTTAATGTGGTTCAAGGCTATATTTAAGAGTATTGCTGGCCACATGAGGCCTGCAGGTTACATAGCTCTCTGCTCTACAGCATTCTTTTTAGAGGGTTTGTCATCCAGGATCTCTTTGAAAACCTCCTCTCATAGGATACTCTCACTACCTCCTGTGGCAGTTCATTCCAATGCTAAAAAGATTTAATTATAAGAATATTTCCCCAATAATTCAATACCAAAGGAGCTGTAATTTCATTGCCAAGGATAAAGCCTTCATCAAAGTAATTGCAACCATTATGTAACTTAATATATGAGCTTCAAGGGTTGATATGGCTGAAAAATTCACCAGCTTGAGAGCAATCAGATCACATGATCTTTGCTGAATTTATTCATCCTAGACAACAAACACATACTTTGTTATTAGGCATTTGGTAGGACCTGGCAGATGCTTTGAATCACCACCACAATGATACATCAGATTAGAAATATTGTGAAGAATTATCTGAATACTGTTCCTAATTTGCCTGTCCTTATAAAGGGATCCCTTTAGTAATTAAGTAACTAATCCAATTTTGATAAGGTTCAAGATTCACATTATTTCTAATCTTCCTCTAGAATTAAAAGTTTAATTTCAGATAATGGCTGTAATTCTTAAACAATAAAGAAAAACCTGACTCTTTTTGAATGTTTTATTAATTTTTTTTAAAAATGCAATTATAAATTCTTGGAGAGAGTATGTTACAATAACTAGTCATCTAAAATGGAGCAAAATAAGACCAGCTGGCCCTCCTATGAAGATATTTATGAGATATAAATATATTGCTATTAAAATACATCATGAATTTTAAGAGATGAAATTTAATAAAGAAAAGTGCCCTGCAAAAGGGTTAAAAAAATGAACACAAAACTATAGGACAGGGCAGGCAGACCTAAAGAGCAGTTCATGTAGAAATAAAAAGAAAAACAGCTCATGTTAAAAAAAAAAAAGACAAAGATTTAGTGTCCATAAGCTGACTGTGAACTACTGCATGATGGCATTGCTAAAAATAAACAATCTTGGATTGCAATAACAAAGGCAGACATAATATCCAAATTCTGATGCTGTCCTTGACACTTGATCAGAACCCACCTGAAATATTGTGTTCTACTTTGGGCTTCCTAACAAACTAAGGTATATACTGGGGAGGGAACCAGGATGGCAAAAGGACTGGAAACCATACCAAACAGGAATTTCTAAAATAAATGAGATATTTGGCTTAAAGAAGAAAAACCTTAGGAGGACTATGCTCAAATTTATGAAGGATAAGAAGAAGAGCTGAGACTTGTCTTTTTATGCTTAAGCCAACACTTTGCTTTGTAAACATTTTTTCTATTCATTTTTCAGTGTGTCAAGTATAGAATAACTTCCCAAACATAACATTTTTAAAATGATAAAAATATGTTTTTAAAGTTCTTAAGGGACTATCATCAGCACCATAAAATCTGGAGAAGCCACGGTAACCTCAGAGTCAGAAATAGCTCATCCTCTGATACTGGTTGTGAAACCCTGGTCTACAGGTTTAGGGCCCAAACAATTCTCTATGAATACAAATTACAGAGTGCTTACAGATTTCCATCAGTAGAGGGAGTTCCTTCATCAGTAATTCCCTAAACCAATAAAAATGACAATAAAATGTGCTGGGACCAATGATGAGATTTCAGGTATCCTACTTGATCACCTCAGTTTTCTCAGCTGTAAAATACTGGGGATGGGACTAATATCCTCCAACATGACTTTGAAAAGAGGCATAAAGGATGTTACCCACAATATTTCCTGACTAGTTCAAACTAGGGAAATTATTTTACCTAGTTTAGAGAAATATTTAAATACAATTAGGGAAATATTTAAACAACTCAAAATAAAATAAAACATAATATTAATTTGTTATTTTCTAAGTCAATATGCAGCACACAGAACTTTCTCACTTCAGTCGAGCACCACTGCTAGTTCTAACAACGCTCCCTCTGATACAGATTGAATCTAGTCTAACTCAAACCTAAAGGCAATTTCCTTCACAGCACCTCTGACAAATAGTCCTAGACCCCCCTCTTGAATACTTTCAATGACAGAAAATTTTCTAGCATAAGAAGTACCCCTAATCTGCTGAACAACTCTAATTTTCAGAAAGTATTTCCTTACAGTGAACTACCTATAAATACTACCTATTATTGTTTCTGATTCTGTCCTCTGGTGCTAAGTAGAACAGATGGAATCCTTCTTTCACTTGACAGTCTTTCAGATAGCACAGTCTCCCTAATTCTTTTTATGGAAATACAAAGTATAGTGAAAAGAATGCCAAATTAGCATCAGAAGCTCTGGGTTCAAATTCTAGCTCATGCATTTACTTTTTCTGCAATCATTGGTAAGACATTTTAAATTCTCTGGGACTTTTCTTCTTCTGTAAAATGAGAGGTTTGAGTTTAAAGATTGGATCCTGGCATCCAATGAGTAGATTGCTATTTGCACTGGCAATGAAGCATTCACATAACTAACTGATGAGATCATAGATACATTGAAATGGTTACATCTATATAATAACACTAACAGTCATGATGATGATAATGACTACAAAGGTAACAGCATTTATATAAAGTTTTAAGGTTTGTTAAGTGCTATACTGTGTCCTATATATGATCCTCATCATAACATAATGAAGTAGATTTAATTATTATTCACATTTTATAGATCAGGAAAATGAAGTTGAGCAAGGTTGCATGATTTGCTCAAAGTCATAGTTAGAAAACATCTGAAACAAGATTTGAACTTGGTGTTTGTGACTCCAAGTCCAATGTTCCACACACTGTGACACCTAGTTGTATCTGTATCTTATTTTTCCCTATCAGATGAGAAGCTCCATGTAGAAGGTATTATTATTATTGGCATTTTCTTTCTCACATATAGCTGCTCTAAAAGTACCTAATGATAGAAGCTCTTTGAAGATTATTATTGAGATATTTCGGTCATGTTTGACTCTTCGTGATGCCATTTGCAGTTTTCTTAATAATGGAGCAGTTTTTCCATTTCCTTCTCTGCTTGTTTTATAGTTGAGAAAACTAAGGCAGACAGGTTAAGTGACTTGCTCTGAGTCACAAAATGTAAAGTGTCTGAGGCAAATTTGAACTCAGGAAGAGGAATCTGGCATTCTCTATCCACTGCCCCACCTAGCTTCATATCCTTAAAGATCGAGGTTGGATTAACATTTACCATTGTACCCTCCAACTCCTAGTAAAGAGTTTTGAACAAAGTGAGTGCTTATTAAATATTCGCTGGCAAATGATTAAATAAATTCATAGACTTGGCAGGCCAAATACAGAGAATAGACCTGTGCTCCAACACTAGCCAGTGAACAAAGAATCAAATCATTGACACAGGTTATCTAAATGAGTTTCCCCATGCTCCTTTCTTTCTGTCTGTCTGTCTGTCCATCTGTCTGATTCCTTTCTTATTTTGCAATCAAGATTGAATGACTTGCCCAGGGTCATATTACTAATAAGTGTTGGTGAGATTTAAATTCAGGCCATATTCTTTTTTTTTTCTGTAAGGTTTTTGCAAGGCAATGGGGTTAAGTGGCTTGCCCAAGGCCACACATCTAGGTAATTACTAAGTGTCTGAGGCTGGATTTGAACTCAGGTACTCTTGACTCTAGGGCTGATGCTCTATCCACTGTGCCACCTAGCCACCCTGGGCCATATTCTTTCAAAGGTATATCAGGTGTAGAAGAGAACAGCACCTAGGAAAGAAACCAGACCAGAGAAAAAAAGCCAAGGCAAAAAGGCAGACAAAGAGAAGAAAAATGTGAGCAGGGCAGAATGTGAAGAATTTGGCTCAGCAGCTGAGTTTGAGCCATCTCTCAGCAGGGAAATGCTATCTGGTGTGCAGCCCTGTGAAGCCCGCCCCTCACATATACTGCACCTCTAGTACAGCAACTTCCTGCCCATTTCGAAGCAAACGAAATGTCAAAGGATGTTTGGAATCCAAGCCTGGAATCACTTCACAGCCGCGGAGAGGAATGGAAACAATATGGGTCTTCAGGTCCGTCCTGTCCTTGTGGAAAATGAGCTTATTATCTTTCACTCTGCACCAACGTTCTCGCCAGCGGTTATTCGAGAGCACGTTTAGATATCCTGTAATGAAAACAAATGTTAAGACATTTTATCCTTCCCAGAGAACAGTGGGCATGTTTGGAGTGATAGGAGCTTTTTCTAGCCTCATTTTTCAAGGAAGAGGGCAAGGGGAAATGAGGAATGGGATTCAAAGAAGGTAGTACTTGTCAAATCCATTCCAAAAATACCATAAAATTGTAAATGTAGACAAAAAGAGAAAGAAAAAAGTCAGGGGGCCAAGAATTTCATATATTCCTTATGTTTAAGACAAGGTTAGCATTGAACTGTATTCCCAAAGTCTGATTTTGTTCCAGGTACCACAACTTCAGTACTGGGCTTTGAGGGGAATGATAGGTCATTCATACTATGGCAAAAATAGTGATAGAAGCTATAAAGTTTAATATAATATGTTCACTTTGGAACAAAATATCTAATCCCATACATGAAGGAAATGAGAAAGTAGTTTTCCCCCTCTGGGCAATTTCCAAATTCTCTCTTCTCTATCTTTTTTTTACTACCTCTTTCATTTTTTTTAATTTGGTTTTTGCAAGGTAATGGGATTGAGTGACTTGCCCAAGGTTATACAGCTAAGTATGTATTAAGTATTTGAGATGGAATTTGAACTCAGGTCCTCCTGACTTCAGGGCAGGTGCTTTTAATCACTACACCACTTAGCTACCCCAAATTCTTTCATTCTTTACTTCTTTTGGGTGGTGGGGATAGGGAAGGGACACTAGGTAAAAGGAAGACTGGGAACATTTAGCTTGGAAATAAGAAGAAACACCACAACATTGTAAAAAGAAACTGAATTGGGGCAGCTAGGTAGCATAGTGGATAAAGCACGGCCCTGGAGTCAGGAGTACCTGGGTTCAAATCCAGTCTCAGACACTTAATAATTACCTAGCTGTGTGGCCTTGGGCAAACCACTTAACCCCATTTGCCTTGCAAAAAAAAAAAACTGAATTTAGAGTCAGTTCAAGATATGACTCTTTGGTATCCTAGTTAGGACTTAACCTAAGTCATTTTACTTCTGAGATTCAGTTTCTCATCTTTTCATCTTTTCAATGGGGGTGATGGGACCACATAAACTGATGATGCAGCCACTTCCTGAGAGGGAGAGATGTTTGTCCTCAAGATGCAGAATAAAACAAACATTATCAGACATGGTCATTGTAGAAAATTCCTTTTACATGACTGCAAATTTGCTAAAAGAATTATTTTTTTTCTTTTTCAATGTGGAGGAGGAAGGAAGAATGGTTAACGATGGGACAGGATAGTTTAAAAAAAAAGGAAATTTAGATTCAAGAATTTTAGTAAATTCACAAAATGGAAGGAATACCAAAAATGACAGAAAATACAATTGAATTTGATATATATTTCCTCCCAAAAGCAATCTATAAATAATTAAGACCTGAATTTTCACAAATTCTTTTTCTATTGGACAAACCCATGTAGAGGGTAGCAGTTAGGAGAGAGAAAATATTTTAAATAAGATAAATTATACATTTTTTAAAAGTTTTTGCAAGGCAATGGGGTTAAGTGGCTTGCCTAAGGCCACACAGCTAGGTAATTATTAAGTATCTGAAACCGGATTTGAACCCAGGTACTCCTGACTCCAGGGCCAGTGCTCTATCCACTGCGCCACCTAGCTGCCCAATAAATTATAAATTTTACAAATAATATATGTAAAGTATTTTATTAATCAACTATTATCACTAATAAATAATGACTGGCATATAGCTATGTTCTAATTCAGAAGCAGAATTAGGAATGGAGATTGCAGAGGGCAGAAAAAAAAAAGCCCTCCAAAGCCCCAGGGGGTATTAATTACAGTGAGATAGATTTCAACTTAATAAATGAAAATCTGTTTTAAAGCTAAAGACTTCAAACAATAAAATTCACTGTCTTGAGGTAGCAAGTCCCTGATTACTAAAATTATTTCATTAGCAGCCTGGATGGCTACTTGTCAGAGATGTGGCTAGGCTCTTGTTTTTTTTTTTAAATTCAATTATCTTTTTAATTTCAATTGCACATTCTCTCCCTCACTGCAAGTTCTTTCCACAAACCCTCTATGACCCACTGAGAAAGCAAGAAATATGATCTCCATTATACAGATGAAGTCATGCAAAACATGTTTCTGCATTAGCCATAATACCCCCACCCCAACCCTACAACATCCAAAAGCAAGTAAATAAATAAAGAGAAAAAATATGCTTCAATCTGCATTCTGAATCCATCAGTTTTCTCTTTGGACATGGAGAGCATTTTTCCACCATGAGTTTGAGGGTATTCAAACACTGAATTAGTGATTAAACTCAAGTTAAATTCTGAGTCAAAGGTCTCTTCCTAAATCAAAGATTCTATGAACTGGAATCTGGGACATAGTAAGTGGTTAAAATGTACTGATTGAATGAAAGCTGAGAATTCAGAATGTCAGGGTGAGAAGAAAATTACAAATCTAAACTGTTTTTTAACATGATTACAACTAGCTTAGTCAATTCATTATACTTAGTCCACAATAATTAGTCCATTCATAATACAATGGGACAGTATTTTTAAGGGCATTTTAATGTTCATCTGAGAATCCCCTAAGGAAAGATATCATCATGATCTTAATTTTGAGGAGAAGTCCCTGGTCTCCAGATGACAGACCCAATCAGTGGTAGCAAAAGCTAAGCATAAACAATAATGGGATTAGAATCTAGGGATTAGTTCATTATTATTTCCAGCAGGAAGGCAGCAAATTGTTTAAAGATAAAGACACAATGGGTCAAAGAGAACAGGGAAGGACTACTGTACCCAATGCTGTGTTAGGCTATAAAAGTCTACTGAAATCCCATTTGCCAATTATTATCCTCTTCCAAAAAAAGAAAGGGATTCAGATTTCACCCAAAATTAAGAATATTCTGACGATTAAAGCTATCTACTTTAAGCAAGAATGAGTTCCTCATCTCTGAAAGTATTGTATGTTGAGGTTTGTTGAGTGGAATTGTCCACATGATTTACTTGAGGAATAGTTATTGAATTGAACTGAATGAATCACACTGACTCCCACTGTTTAAAGATGATCAACACTGCTTCTCAAATCTTTTATCTCTCAGTGCCAATCTGACACTCAGACTCTAGGCTTGTTTCAATTGCTTTGTGAATATTTCCAGCTGCTTGCCCAAGCTAGAAGCTAAAAATGGTCAAGTCAAAAATTAATTCATCCTCGTTTAATGGAACTTAAGTTTTATTCAAGTATAATGGAATTTGCATTTGAATTCAGCCTAGATACCTCCCCAGCTGTATGACTCTGGACTAGTCACTTGTCCTCTCCTGGTTTTCCTTCTCTGAAAAAAAAATGGGGATAAAAATGCTTGCTATCATCTACCTTTCAAGTTTTGTTTGGTGAAAAGAATGATGTAAATGAGATTTATGTTTATTATTGTTGGGATGTTGTGATGAAGTCATTTTTCATAGTAGTTAGTTGGTTTGTATGCCAAACTTGCCATTAGCTCATTTTACCTTCCATTGCTTCTCCAATAGGGAGTTTAAATCCTAAATAATCCTTCTTACTTCTAGGATTGCTTCTTCCTCAAATAGTTAGGGAATGATTTGTCAAACTCTGAATGCATGGTCAAGCCTAGGCATGACCAAGATGTAGTGGTGGTGGTGGTGATGATATTAGAGGCAGTTGTAATAGTACAAGCAGTAGTAGTGAAAGTAATGGAAGTGGCTATAGAAGCAGCAGTCATAGCAAATGGTGGTAAGGATACTAGCAGTAGGAGTAGTAATAGTAGTAGTAGTAGTAGTGTTGATAGTGGAGGTAGTGGTAATGATAGTTGGAGGAGCAGTGATTGTGGTAGTAGCAGTGGTGGTAGTACTGATAGTAGCATAGTAGCAGCAGCAACAGCAACAATAAAGATTGCTAACAGCTAGGTACTTTACAATTATTATTATTATATTATCTCAAATGATCTTCAAAACAACCCTGGAAGGAAGGTACTGTGATCCCCATTTTATAGTTGAGGAAACTGAGGCAAGTAGAGGTCAAGTGACTTGTCCAGGATCATATAGCAATTAAGTGTATGGGATCTCATTTGAACTCAAGGTCTTCCCAACTCCAGGCCTGGAGCTTTATCCACTGCCCAGTTCAATTCAGGAGATAGATATAGATAGATAGATAGAGAGAGAGAGAGAGAGAGAGAGAGAGAGAGAGAGAGAGAGAGAGAGAGAGAGAGAGAGATGAAACACAGGGATTAATATGGCATAGTTGATAAAAGCTTGGAGTCAGGAATCTGGATTCAAATTCTGTCTCTGACACTTTGTAGCTGTGTGATTCTGGGCAAGTCATTTCATATCTATGGGCTGTCACAGAACTTGTCCACTAAGTCCCAGAAGAGATGCTCATTTGCTTTGGTTGTTTAAATTCTCAGTGGAGATGTTCTTTATAGAGATGATTATCACCACTCCTTTGAACATTTGTTTATATACTCAACACAAGCCATGCTTCTCTTGCCCTTTCTCCCTCTTTAAAGCTAGCTAGCTCGATATAAGTATGGGTATAGAAGTAAAAACAAAACACTTAGGTCTAGGTCTGTTAGAATGAAATTACTTTGAAAATCATGAATTGCTGAGCAGAACCAGAAAAAACATTTTACACCCAAACAGTAGCATGGGGCTGATGATCAACCTAGATGGACTTGCTCATTCCATCAGTGCAACAATCAGGGAAAGTTTGGGGCTGTCTGCAATGGAGAAAACCATCTGTATTCAGAGGAACAACTGTGGAGTTTGAACAAAGACTAAAGACTATTACCTTCAATTGGTGGTGGGGGGGGACCTGCTATCTTATGTAATTTTGCTATCTCATACTTTATTTTCTTAAGGATATGATTTCTCTCATCACATTCAACTTAGATCAATGTATACCATGGAAACCATGTAAAGAGAAACAACTGCCTTCTGTTGGGGGTGGAGGGAGGAAAGCAAGAATGGGGGGAAAATTGAAAAATGCAAAATTAAATCTTGTTTTAAAAAAATCATGAATTTCTAGAGAAAAATTTATTATAACTAATGATTACTAATGTTATTATGATGATTATTCCTCTAACAAAATCTTCCCCCAGTATTTCCCTGTTGCCTCAGAATCTTAAGTCTATGCTGGTTGAGCTCCAGCTCTGGAAGGTGTTTTCTGTTGTTGTTATTCAGTTGTGTCCAACTCTTCATGACCCCATTTGTGGTTTTCTTGGCAAAGATCCTAAAAAGGCTTGCCATTTCCTTCTCACCTCAATTTACAGATGAGGAAACTGAGACAAAGAGGGTGAAGCAACTCACCCAGGGCCCCATAACCACTCAGTGTCTGAGGCCAGGTTTGAAATCAGAAAGAGGAGCCTTCCTGACTCCAAGTCTGACCCTCTATCTACTGAGTAACCTGGCTGTGGTAATAGGTAGGCAACCAAGTAGCTGCCCCCACACCAGCTGACTATCTCTGCATTTCTGAATCACTTTTCTTTTGCTGCTCTGAGAACACATCCTCTGCCCTCATCCTTTTAGAATATCAATTTCTTGAGGACAAAGTCTGCTCTCGTTTTTGTTTTTCTGTGTCCGGCACCTAGGATGTAATTGAAGCCATAACAAATGCTTCTTGAAGTGAACTGGATCATGCTTTAGGGCCCTGGGTTGGAGATACTCTGGATGCTAACCCACTGGGTCTAAAAGGATGAATGTTTGTTCTAAAGAGACTTAACTTCCATGCAGGGATATGATTAATTCCCAAGGCTGCATTTGGCCAGATGAATTCAAAACACAGTGACTCCTCTGGAAAGTGATGCTCTAGACACAGCAGGCATTGTTAGTAGAGTGGGGGAAGAAAGGAAGATTCCTGGATTAGGTCTTTGGGCTTTCCAGAAACTGCCCAATTTATATTTAGCATGTTTCCATTTCAAATAGAATTAATACACATAGGAGACTAAATGACATTTTATTTAGAGCTGGAATTTCTATGAAATGACTAAGGTTTTATCTACTTCCTCAGATTTCTTTTCGGTCCCCAAAGGAGAAAACAATAAATCATGTTGGTTAACAGCCACGGTTCTTTTTTTTTAATATGTTTTGAACAATATTGTGATTTGTTTAAATTTTCTGTATATTGTCTCTGATTCTGGAGACATAATTTCAGAGCTTCAACCAAAATAATTCAACAGGGATCATAAGGACCTCACAGGTTCTTCAAAGGGGAAAATTCAAATGTGTGAAGCACCACCAAGAAAAGAGAAAGGGAATTGTAGAAATGAGACTTGAGTTTGAAATGGAGCTTGATCTCTTGGAACAACCTTTGTGCCCATGGCCAAGTCACTCCACAGCTCTAGGTCTCAATTTCTTTATCTGTATAATGAGGGGTTGAATTATAACATCTAGGAGGTTCCATTCAGCTCTGATTCCCTAGGAATAGTCATGAACTCTCTCACACTTAGCAGCTCCCCACCTCAAATATCTTTGCCTAGTCAAATCTTCATCTCTTTGGAAATCTCCCAAAAGATGAACAAAAGAAGAGGCTGGCAATTTTCCTAATGGAAAGGCCAAGTCAGTGTTTTTCATTTCCTAATAGGGAAAAGGGAAGCCATTGTAGTTGTCTTGGAAGATATATTAGATGAAGTATGTGGCTTTATTTGACTTCAAAAATTTTCCTTCAAAATTACAATACTCCAAAAGGAATATCAATGCCTGTCTGCCTCAGCTGATCTATTGATTCAATCAGCTAATGCTTGGTCAAGTTTTGGAATTCTATTATTTTTGTACTGAAGATAACCTTAGAAGTTACCTTCTATTTCCCAAAAAGACCTGAGGTTCAGATCACACATAGGATTATAATTTAAGAACTTAAAGATTCCAGGCCATCAGATTCCGTGCACTTTTATTTTATAATGAAGCAATGAAGACACAGAGAAGATTAAGTCAGTAACCCGAAGTTACACAGCTAAGGTCTGAGTCAGAAATTGAACCCAGATCTCTCTGACTCCATTATACTACTGGTTTTAAACACAAATAGAAATAGGCACTAAAATACATAATGATCCCTGTTGTACACATACTGATTTAGTAAACAACAAATCACTATTATATTTGTCTTACTGTATTTGTGCTAAATATTTATCTATTATATTTCAATCTTGGTTGGTCTCACCAAACCAGGAGAATTGTAAGCCTGTAGGCTGACATCTCTGCCTCACAACATGCCTCTCAGCTCCGTGCTAACTTTAACTCTGGACAAGTGCCTCAGTTTCCTCATCTGTAAAATAACAGAGTAGGATATTTAGCTAACTTTTGATGATACTTTATGATAAACTATTCAGTATACAACTGTCCTGTTTAACATCCCTAGAAAATTGCATAGATGGTCTCTGCTAAAATATTTCCAGAAATAGGGAGCTCATTATCTGATGAGTCAGTCCAGTCATTTCAATTGTGAGAAGCTCTTATATTTCCTTGAACAGAAATGTCTTTGCCCTGCAATCTCCTCTCTTTGGTCTTCATTGTATTCTCTAGTACCAAATAAAGTAATGATAATTCCTCTGCCAAAGGACAGCTCTTTGCATATCTGAAGGCAATGATCATCACCAAGTCTTCTCTTCTCCATGCTGAACAAACCCATTCCCTACAGACAATCCCCAACATAGGATTAGTTTCCTCCAGTACCTTCATATTTGTTATCATTTGTTTCAATATAACTTCATACAGGAGTGATTTGTCATTTCCTCCTCAAGATCATTTTATAGATAAAGAAAATGAGACAAAGAGGGTTGACTGACTTCCCTAAGATCACACAGCTAGTAAATGTCTGAGGCTGGATTTGAATTTGGGTCTTCCCAACTCCACACCCAGCATTCCATCCACTGTGCCACCTAATCACCTAGGTGATTCATCAAACGAAGAACTCTAAACTAGATGCACTCCATATTTTATTGACATATTTCCTAAAATAGTGTCTCCAGCTGAACATAGTAGCCCAGATGAGTCTGATTAGAACATAGTGTTCAAACTTCTGGTTATAGTCTTAGAGGGTGATTTGCTAAGGTTCATTCAGGCAACAGGTTATCAGGTAGGATATGAACACAGATCTTCCATGGGAGAAGCCAGTTTGCCCTCTTTCCACACTGCTTCTTATACCTCAATTAATCAACCAGGATCCTAAAACATAAGAGATTATAACATCTACTCTGATCCAGATACTATGAGCAATATTGAGAATACAAGTACTTCTATAAATCAAACTGCCTCTCATTCCTATATTATCTAATTTAATTCTCACAATAATCCCATGAAGAAGAACAGGTATATTTTTCTCTCATTTACATAGGAGGGAATTGAGGAAGTTAACAACCTGCCATGGTCACAGAGGTGATTGTCAAAGATGGGCTGTGAGCTCAGGGCTTCCTGACCCTAAAAACACACTGCTTTTCTGTAAGTACATCTCCCACCTGTATGTGATGGTGGTCTTCTTCAGTACAGTCCTAAGAGGATGGACACTGACTTCACAAACCTGTTGAACATTATCCTTCTTTATATCCGTAGTGTTTAGCACACAGCTGTTACTTAATGAATAGTAGTGAAGAGAAGGAACTGAACTCAAAATAAATTCTATAAACCTCTATTAAACACCTATTACGAGTGAATCCTGTAACAATAAAGGGAATCCCCTCATTCAACAGTTCCCAATACCAAAGAAATTATAGTTCTTTTCCCTATGCTATGTGCGAGGAAGGCATTGTGCTCTTCAATTTTCTCTGAGGTGAAAGATTTGACTTTTGCAAACTGCCAAAAGGGCAGTTCTGGTGAATAATAAAACTGGGGAATTTTATTTTGGGTGTGGCTATAAAACATCAAGATGTATTTTCCGGTGTGGTTGTTAACTGAGCTTAGATGATGACTTCCCAAAAGGCATTTCAAAATAGTTTTGATGAATAGATGCATTATGGGAATTATATCCTACTGGTGTTCATTGAAACTACTCCTTCTGGGACCAAACCTGGTTGTTCTACACAGAGCATCTGAAGAATGCTAAAAAGTAGTATTTGCTTGCAATCTGACCATACTTGCTTCTCAGTCCTGTAGCATTTCCTCACATGTTAATCATTTAAGTTGGGCTATGTTGTATGGTCTCTTTCCAGTTTTACCATTCCATGTTCTAAGGTTATTTCTAGCTTCCTTATGTTTTGTTTCAGCTCTTACATTCCATGTTCTATGTTCTAACATTCTGTGCTCTACAGTCCTCCCTGATCATGCCATTCATTCTAGATTTTAAGGTCCCTTCCAGTTTGAATATTCTTGATAGGATGGCATCCTTTGCTATGCATCCAATGTTCTTCCTAATCTCAGGTACCATCTGGCTCTGACAATTTTTGTTTTTCTTATTTTTCGGTCCCTTTGAGTTCTGCCCTTTAGTGACTCTCTGACTGTAATACTGTAACTAAAAGCACATAATAAAACCCTTTTTTCTTGAGTCTCGCCCACTGATCTGGCTTCCAAATTGGAGGCCCAGCCCTGTTTTTCTTACATTCATTTTACCAATGAAAACCTACAGAGGTCCAGCTGTTCCCAACTGTTCCTTCATAGGTTTCGAACTCAGGGCCCCCATCCCTGGTATGACTGTCTTCTATCAGCCCAACTAGGTCAGAATTTCCTCTCTGTGGGGAAGCAGAGCAGCAGCTGCAGCAGGATTAGTTTGGCAGGATCTGTGTGCTGGGTCTCTATCGAGGTCACCCTTTGGCTTGATACTTCACAGCTGTGCATAAGACTGGAAATAGGTCTTTTCAAAAAAACTTATTTTGTTTTTACCAGCATCCAAAAGGAAGCATTTGTGTATCCCTACACCCCATGCCCTGAATAAAAATTAGGTGATAGTTTAAAAATTTTGTGCAAGAATGATATTGCTTCAAGTGAACTAAAATCTGAAAAATGTTAATGATGCATTTTAAAAGAAATACATATGGGTAATTATAGGCTTATCAATTTATGGAGATTAGCAGTGTCTCTGATAAACATCCACAAAGCCATTTATTTGACTATATACTCACAGAAACTTTTTAGAATTGGTTCAGTAAAGTTAATTGTTAAGTCTTCCAATGCATGAGGCTTCTACTCCCTGATAACTTCCCCCAACCCCCCCCCACCCAGTTCCGGGCCTTCCCAACTCAACTCCCCTATGGCTCTGACCTCTCACAAAAACTATCACACCAATCCCTAAACTAGCCACGCCCACCATCTGCTTTTCCATCTTGAAATTCCAGACATTAGTATCCTACCAATTGGGTCCACTAAAAATCTCTGAGAAGTTGAAAGAATCATACACTGTTGAGAGTTAAAAGAGAGAATATCTGAACTTCAAGATCATAAGAATTCAAGAAGGAAGAGGGGAAATAATTCATCTACTAACTTACCCACATTTTACAGATGGGGAAACGGAAGCCTAGACTGGTCCAACAACACACATATAGCAAATAACAGAATTAGGATTTGGATGCAGGGTTTCTTTCTCAGTAACACTCCCTCATCATCCCAAAACTTCCTAAGATAGTCTCATCCTTTTATTTTATAAACATAATTCTATTTGACTATTACTTTTATTTTGACATAATTCTGTGACTATTACTTCCTTGACTTCCCTTCTCTACTTCTTCTTACCACCAAGACTCTCAAAATTTCCTTCACTTGCCTTGCTACCTATCAGCACTTAACATTTTGCATTCTGGCTTGTAACAATGACTATTCTAACAAGCCTAGCACAAAGATCTTTCATTTGCAAAATTATGGCCTCCTAAAACCTCTTTTGACCTTAGGAGTTTCCAACACCAGTGATGACCCCTTTCTCTGAAACTGTCACCTCTAGATTTTCTGGATATTTTTGTCCCAGCTTTTTCCCTATTTCAGAGGCTATCTCCTCTCAGCCTCCTTTGCCATTTCCTCTCCTTCCTTCCAAAATGTGGCTATGCCCCAAGGCTCAGTTCTCTGTTCTTTCTTTAGTTTCCCTTGCCAATCCACAGGTTTCATTCACATAACTTCAACTATTTAGAAACTAGCAAAACAAATCTTGTGGTTCCTCATGAATGGCAGCATCTCACATCATCATCTATGCTTAGAATGCATTCCCTCCTTGTCCTTATCTTGGAAAATAATCTTATTGATAGTGCAAAGGTCAAGTTTGTTCAACATCTTAATTAGAATGATCCCAAATGATAAATTAATCTCATGACTGGAAAGCAAAACACTTAATAGAAGTGCTGGATAGGAGAAAATAAACCCACAACTAAAGTCTCACAAAACACCTCCTTACCACAGGTGGGGACATC
Organism: Macrotis lagotis; assembly: GCF_037893015.1. Lineage (NCBI taxonomy): Eukaryota > Metazoa > Chordata > Mammalia > Peramelemorphia > Peramelidae > Macrotis > Macrotis lagotis. The sequence goes on from NC_133660.1 coordinate 216,477,102, forward strand.
TTCCTCAGCTGATGAGGTCTGTTCATCTGTTGATGGCTTTTTCTTTCCTAGACCAATGATCTTGGTAATCTTTTTCCCAGTGACTTTTGTTACGGTTCCCTTGGCTTCTGACTTTGAACTTTTTTTCCTCTTAACTATAAAAAAAAAGGCGGAAAAATCCATAAGTGTATTGTTATAGCAGTTAACTGGGGAAAAAAAAAATCAAAGCAATTGGATCTTAAATCTACAGATAGAAGACACCTTGGAGAAAGTTATTATTCTGGGTTTCATAAGTTATAAGAACAGCTTCCAGGTGTAAAGATAGAAAACAATTGCATCTCAATTTTGACTAACTTCTAACTCAAATTTAGCATTTCTTTTGAGTAAGAGTTTAAAAACAAACAACACATTCTGCCTTTACCAAACTGCCACATTCATCTATGACACAAAAGGGTAAGCCTCAGAGGTCATTCAGATGAATCCCATTATTTGACAAATGAGGACAATAAGGTTCAGAGATGTTAAAATACTTCCTCATGGACATTAGTGTCAGAGGGAGGATTTGGACACCAGTCTTCTGAGTTCAGAGCTATCACCACTACCATCAACTCCCTGAGTGATGCTTCCTTCCCTAAAAAATATATTAGACTTAAAGAGTAAGGATATACACAGAAAACGGAGTCTTAAAATGGTTATAATAATATTAACAGCCAACATTTACAGTGTGTTTAATATTTTACAAAATTATTCACACACATGTGATTTGATCATCATCACCATGGTGATTTTGTGAAGGAGAAAGGGCAAGGACTATTCCCATTTTACAGATGAAAAACTGAGCCAATATTACTTGCATGTGTTAGTATAGCTGACTCCAAATTCAGCCCTCTTTCCAGGAGCTATAGAGACTATGCAAAATATCAAAATGGGCTTCCAGGAGAAAGCAGACACTTCTGAAAAGATTCAAGAGGGAATCAATTAGAGAATCTCAGTGGGTTCTTCCATCTCTAGATCTTTGATCCAATCATTTTGATTGTTTGCACATTATTTCCCCCATTAGAATGTAATCCCTGAGGTAAAGGCTCAGGCTTTCTTTGTATCCCTAGAGTTGAGTACAGGGTCTAATACATAGTCAGCCTTTCATAAATACTTATTGACTGAAAAGTGATTTACCCAGATCACATAAGTTATTTAAGTAGAAGAAAGGGTATTTGAACTCAGTTCCTCTGACTATAACCCTAAGATTCTTTCTCCTACAAAATGTTGGTTTACTTCTTTTAAATCTTCTGATATCAAGTTGACACCAATGTAGCATCCATCAATCATCTCTGGTTCTTCCTATAGGATCCACCCATCTCTCTTTTCTGCCACATGTGTGTCTAATGACATCCTTTCCATAATTTCTCCTGAACAGTTCCTTCTTGGTTATATGTGGCAACCAACCCACACTGGCCATATGCCTTTCCATTGTCCTCTGGGTGACCCTCAGCTTTTAATCCTACAGAGGCTATGATATTCCATGACTCAGTCACAGAGCACCACCAGAAGAATTTTGATGCTAAAAAGATGAATCTTTGTTTCAGGAAAAGCTAGAGGTCATTAAAAGCACTATACAATTTCCCAAAGGCAAGCCCACCCCTTTTTCTCCTCTTCATTTCTGGCCCTAGGTCATTATTTTTCTCAGATCATATGAATTTTTATTCCAGATTCAAAGATATTACACAACACAGTAACTTCTCTCTCTCAGCTGGCCTCTCCCACATATCTCCCCTGTATTTTGTTCCCTCCTCTCTATTTTTTTCCTCTTTCAATTTTTGAGTATCTCTTTTTCTGTACCCCATCATTTTCTTTTTTTTAATTTATTTAAGGTAATGGGGTTAAAAGTGACTTGACCAAGGATACACAGCTAGGCAACTATTAAGTGTCTGAGGCCAAATATGAACTCAGGTCCTCCTGACTCCAGGGCCAGTGCTCTATTCACTGCGCCTCCTAGCTGCCCCACCACCATTTTCAACATCTGTGGCAAAAAGGGAGAGAGAGAGCAGTTTCAGGCCTGCCAAGTTAATTGTTAATCTTCAAGTTACCTTCTCTTTCTCTCTCCTGCCCCCCCCCCCACCATGTGTGTGTCTATGTGTGTCTGTCTGTCTGTCTCTAACTAAATTTTTTGTCATCTGTCTTTCTGATTTCATTTTCCACTACTCTATGCCCTCTCCATGAAGAAACTGAAGTGCTGTTATTGAGTCGTTGCTCTTGTTGGCTTCTTGTACAAAGCAGAGAAGGCTGACTACATTTCAAAATAAGCAAGGCCTATGCTACTTTCTCAAAAAAAAAAATCAGATGGAAGGCTTGCATAATACTACTAAAAACATGAACTGTGGAGGCATGAATAGCAAAACAAACAAATGGCCCCTTTTCAAAGATAAAACACCATAATCTATTTACAATGCTTCATCTAAAGACTCATCTCCACTACAATTATCATTTGACATACTGGTTTGTGGGTGGGGTAACTCTATCCTGCATGTGCAGGCTAACTAAGCTGTAACACTCCAAAGAAACAGTGGATGACCTTTGTCAGAACTCTTCCTAAACTGAGGTTTCATTTCAATATCAAGAGAATGATTTCATACCAGACTTGAGCTGGTATGAACTAGCCTGTAGAAGAACTCCTACAGCTTTTAGGAATTATAGGATGCAGAAAAACAGGAGGGAGGGAGAAGGGGAGAGGAAAGAGAAAGAGAAACAGAGATAGGGAGGGAGAGACTGAGATACAGAGACATAGATGGGGGTGGGGGTGGGGATCATAATCCTTCCTTACAAATGATGGCATTCTCCTAAATCTTCTTGTTCCGTAAAGGTTACAGTGAAAAATAACTTTTTTTTAAAGATACTGTTCTCTAAATATACATCCACTGCCCTTATCAAGGTGGCCCTTTTCCTAGGCTTCATCACTGTGATGCTGACTTAGTGACAGAAGGTAACAAAGGAGGGCTCATCACCAGGTGACTTTTTATTTTTATTCCCAGAAATTCAGGGAGAAACAATTATTGAGGGGCAGAGACTTCAACCAATGGAAGGAACCCAAGAAATCCCAGATCTTGTCCAGTCCCCAACTAGAAGAAATTCCAATGAAAGGTGACATAGAAATAATTAGAAATATTAAAATAAGAGAGACAGTGTGGCACAGTAGATAGAAACTGTGCCTGGAATTCAGGAAAAACTATATTCAAAGTCCTGTCTTAGACATATCCTGAATGTATGACTCCCCTTCTAATTATCCAAGAATTGTCTGATCTCAGAGTTCCCAACACCAGTGAAATTAAACATCCAATTTAGAGGAGAAAAAAAAGGATATAAGAAAATTCTATTTCTTAAAGAATTGTCTTACAAATTAATTCATGAGAAGTGTAGTAAATAGAGAGATCATCTCAAAATAGGGAGTATTGGGTTCTTTCAGTCCCACCAATGAAATATATAGTAATGTGAACCGAAGCAGTAAACATTCCACATCTGTATTGTTAGAGGGAATACTCTCACTAGCAGTTCCTTCATCTAATGAAATCATAGATCTGGAGGGAAAATATAAATAAATCTACAAAGCCTCAGAATGAGGGAACTTGAAAGGACTTTAACAAGAAATTCCTAGAATGTTAGATCTGGAATGGGAATCTTGTAGCCCAACACAGTCATTTTATAGATAAGGAAACATTTATTAAAAAAAAACAAAGAACAAAGAATTTTCTGTCTATTCTACTAAACCTCCATGATAGAAACCCAGTGTGTCCTCAAATAGTGGACACAAACAACCTGGGCTGAGTGGGTTACTGAAAAGCAGACACAATAGCAAAACAAATTTAAAATTTTTTTTCCTGCATCCTGCATACAAACTATGCAGGAGTATATGAACAACTGAATACATGCATTGAAACCCTAGGAACTGTTTTTATCAGGATGGGTGGAGAATGAGTTAGTATCACCCAAAGTAGCTATTTAATACTTTTGCCAATCATTCTTTGCATAAACTATCATGTAATAGACTTATGAAATGGTGGGTGTGGACCTGTCTTTTAGTTCTGCCCCTCGGGTCTCCACTCTGACAGACCCTTCTCTCCTTACATAGACAATCATTTTAATGAGATGCACACCCAGGCTCATTATTTTTGTGTTCTACTCATTTACTTTGCCAAAACTTAAAGAGTGGATTCATCATCCCTGAAAGAAAAAAAGGGGAGAAAGAAAGTAATTTATGGGAAACAAGACGTTGTGACTTTTGATAGATGTTTTCCAAAATGTTCCAAACCAGGGGGGGAGAAAGTGAATTTCAGGGTGACCTCTAGGAGGTATTAAAACAAGCCTGCGATGTGGTGCTGCTAATTAGAGGTAGATTAATCTAGAACCTACAATGGAGTTCTGAGTTAGAGCTGGAAGGAACCTAAAAGAACAAGGGCACATTCAACATGGGAAGCTAGTAGCCCAAAATCATAGCATGTAACATCTTTGTCCTTTATTCTCAAAGAAGACCATGACATCAGGGTGGTAATGCCATGACAAGCACATGAATTGGATTTCAGTGAGTGGTACGGTGCTAAGTCACCAGCCTCACTTTTTCCTCCAGAATCATCTGGGTCCAGTGGCCAAAGAGGAATCAGGAGAACTGGAGATGGAACTGGATACCACACAATCTGGGTTAAGTGACTTGCCCAAGGTCACATAGCTAGTAAATGGCAAGTGTCGAAGACTGGATTCAAACTTCCATCCTCCTGAATCCAAGGCCAGTGCTCCATCCACTGCACCACTTAGCATGTAAAGTGACTTTAGTAGTCCAGTCTTCTCAGTTAATAGATGGGGAAATTGAGGTCCCAAGAGGAAAGAGACCTAATCACAGACCGAACAGAATGAGAATTAAACTTGCAGGGACTATCTCTTCAATAGGCCACTTCTAGACTTTGTCTGTACTCTTCTGTGCAAAGCTCACAGAATCACAGACTTACAACAATAAAAGATTTAGTGGTCACCTACTCTATTTTATAGATTAAGAGGCTAACACCATGAGAAATTAAATGACCTGATCAATAAAAAATGGCAAAACCAAGTCTTAAACCACTGCCCTATGTCTCCAAATCCATAAATATTTACATTATACCACACTGACCACAGAATAGGTCTTGGTATCTCCCTCATGCCTCTTCTCAAGTTTTCGCACTCCTCCATGAAACTCCATTTTGGACAATGGCCCAGACTCTTCTCTCCACTTTAGGCCCTTTGTGTTTTCTTCCTCTCTTAGAATATAAGTTCCTAAGAAAGCAAGAATTGTCTTTCTCTTTGCTTGTTTTCGAATCCCTAGTGCTTGTCATATAATAAATACTTCACAGACACTAATAATTCTTAATACTAATCATTGAGTGACCCAATTCTGGCCCTCTTTACACTACTTTGAAAAAAATAATTCTCTAAACCTAATATCTAAGAAATATTACTTGACTCCATTAATGAACAAGAAATCATATTTCTATTGCTCTCCCTGCAAAAATTTTGTGAGACAGATACTGTAATTATTTCTATTCCCATTTTACAGATAAAAAAAAACCAAGGGACTCAAAGACATGTGCTGACTTGTCCAGGAACATACTGATAGTAAGTTCAAAGTTGGATTCAAATTTAGATCTTGTTTGACTCTAAGGCCTTTCCACTAATCTTTAAAAAACGAAATGATCCCTGAATTTTTGATGCACTTTTATTTATACTGTTGAATAAAGGGGGGTGTTGGCAAAAGCACCAGGGCAAATGAGTTGTTTTTAATAGGATCAAGTTAAAAATTTGGAGGTAGAGCTCACTTCCAAATATCCAAACTTACAGAAGGAGCAAGAAAACAAAACACTTCTCAGACTTAAAGTAGAAAACTACCATTTTTATACACTACACAGAAACTACACTTATTTCCTGTCAGAGTCAAACTTAAAAGATAGCTTTCTTGCTTTTAATCATATATGACATGCCCTGAGGAAGACAGAGATAACACTTTTCCCTGAATAACTTCCTAGGAAGAAAACTATCATTTATGTTCTCTGTAAAAAAAAAAAACAACTACATTTGTGATCAAAGCAGAGGCCATGCCCTTGACCAGAGCACTCTCCATCATAAACTGGCCAGACAAGAAACACAATTCACATATTGTGGGTCTCCCAGATTAGGACTTTTAGGAATGAAGACAATTTCCATTTGGTTCAACTTGACTTGAGCTGCATTCCATTCCATAAAATACATTTTTATTAAGCACTTATTATATGTGAAACATTATATTTATTGCTTAAGGGTGCAATATTGAAAAATATCATCCTTGTCTTCAAGAAGTTGTATATCCCAACTGGGAGAGTGTGGTGAGGAAGAGAGGGGGAATATAATAATGTAAGAGCAAATGAGAAGAAACAAAAGAGGAACAAGACAAGAATAAAGTTTTCAGCTTCTCTTGGTTCTATTGTCTATGACAAATATCACTTTCTTTTTGTTTGTTTGTTTGTTTGTTTTATGTTTTTGCAAGGCAAATGGGGTTAAGTGGCTTGCCCAAGGCCACACAGCTAGGTAATTAAGTGTCTGAGACCGGATTTGAACCCAGGTACTCCTGACTCCAAGACCAGTGCTTTATCCACTACGCCACCTAGCTGCCCAAATATCACTTTCTTGAAGAAGTTCTCTTCCTGATCCTGATTGCCAAGACAGCATAACCGTCCCTTCTTATATTGTAAGACATTTGCCATGCTTTATTTTCAATTACATTTCATCTATTTCATGCTAGAATGTGAGGCCTACTAAGGTAAGGTCATATCTCTCTCAGGATCAAGTTCCATGCTATGTCAGGAGCTTAATAAATGTTTGATAAAAGAAACTGATGATTATCTTCAGTTGATTAAAATATGTACTAATAAGACAAAGGCCTACAATATCATGTCCTAATGCCTGTTTGTACCAGATACCCTTTCTCTAGGCATGGGAATAAACTCCAACCAAGACAACAAGAAAAGACTGGATCTGAAGCCCAGTTTTATCATACTCTCTCCCTCATCCTCTGTACAACTCAGTATAATGAAGGCAGAAGGAAATCAGGAGGCTCCAACAAAAATAGGTACTACCAGGAACCCCTCTTTTCAGAATTTTCCATCTCTCCTCCTATAGTACAGTTTGACTGATGATGATGGTGGTATACTAGTGGTATTTCTTCTGCCAATATTCTTGAATACTCTGGATAGCTTCAGTCAATGGGGGAAACAAGAATGCTCCTATAGTCAGTCTCCAAGTTATTCCAGCTATTAAATGCAGCCCCTGTGTAATAGGTGGATCTCGTAGGACTCTCAAACAAACCTATGTCTATGCAGAACAAATGAATCCTGTTTCCATATGGTACTAATGTCTTCAAATAGTTTATACAAACATCATAGAAAGAAAAACTATTGCAACATCAGAGATCACACATTGGGATAGTCTGAGACCTAATCAAACCCATAGTTGGGATCCATATCAAAAGGGATCCATTCTGTAGAATGGTGGGATAGTCCTTTAGTTGCCACATCAATTAAGTTGCTGATCATAGTGGCCTTTTGCCATTTCACACAAACTTTTTAATCATATTTGAATAATGGAGACCAAGCTCAAGACTCACCTTGTTCTTTTCCATTGCACATGATAATTCCATTTTCTGCACCACCTTCTCCATCTGAGCTCGGTCTTTCTGAGGACAGTTTCTGCAATGACAAAAGGATGAGATCATTCCTGCAGTGTTTACATTGGTTCTGCAGTGGGTCAAGCATCAATTAAAAGTCCTTTGGAATGTGAAATAAAAGGGGATGAAGCCCTAATTCACCCAGAAGGTAATCATGAGATGAATAAGAACAACAAAGACAGAGCCTAGATGCTTACATCATTGTGAAAGTATTGGCAATCAAAAAGAAACACCACCACTCTGTAGTTACTCTGACAGATGCTATAATATCTACTTGACTCTGCCAAAGATATCCACAGGTTTGGTCTTTCACAGGATCTGCAAAAGTCATTTTCTCTCCAAAAATGCTTCCCCTCAAAATCTACATTTGTCCCTGATGACATTCATTAGCATCTCAATTTGGAAAGGCAAATGCTTTCTGTAAACAAAATTACTAATAGTTCCACTTAAAGATACAAAGAAGTTCTACTAGAATCAATTTAGCAAGAGATCTCACTTCTTTAGCCTGAGTTTCTTCATTTGTCAAATGGATATGATAGTAATAATATTTCACATTTAGTGTTTTGCTGTTAGTAGTGGGTTTGTTTGTTTGTTTTTTTTAATGTCACTTGAAGGTCTTAAAATGTGAGTTTTCCCTCACAACAAATCTATGGAACAGATAATATTAAAATTATTATCACCAGAAATTTCCTCAAGTGACATTATTTCCTAGAACGGTAACAAGTATCTTTAGGGAATTCAAGGGCCTGTTGATATATAAGTTAGTAGAGATAAGGCTCTGAAAAGGACATAATCTGAGAGAAAAACCAGGGAATATTTTTGGGTTCTTTTTTCACTTTTCTTGCTATTCCTAGTATTTGTTATATTGCCTGGGACTACAAGGAGCTTAATAAATGCCTTTAGGCTTGACTTGTCTTTTACAACTGGGTGTTTGATACAATTCAAAGGAGCAGAGAAAAGTCCTTCAGTTAATAACTGACTTATTTCAGCACTTACTATTATATCTATACTCTTACTTTCCAATAAGTAAAGAGAATATAACAGAAAGGGAGAGGGAAAATAGCAACATTGCTTTTCTGAAAAGCACATTTTTAGTGCTTGATGATAATAAAATAGTAACAATTCAAGTTTTCATGGCACTTTACAATTTGTATGTTTCTTTCATATCCTTTATCTCATTTGACTCTCACAACAACTCAGAAAATGGATTGGGTGAGGTATTACCACCCCACATAAAGAGATGGGAAAAAGCAAGATTAAGAAAAAGCAAATGATTTGTCCAAAGGTCAATGAATAAAGTCAGGATTAAAAACTAAAATCAGTATAACTGATAGACTTTAAGAAGCTTGAGAGCACGGATGGTATTATTTTTATCTTTGTATCCTCAAGGGCCTAACAGAATACTTACAAAGAATGGTTGCTGAACACTTTTTTTTGTTTTCTTTTTCTTCTTTTTTTTTTTGCAAGCAATTGGATTAAGTGACTTGCCCAGGGTCACACAGCTAAGTAATTATTGTCTGAATCTGGATTTGAACTCAGGTCCTCCTGAGTTCAGGGCCAGTGCCCTATCACTGTGCAACCTAGCTGCCCCTTTGAATACATTTTTGATGAACTGGATTTCAATTAACAAGTAGTAGAACTGAAACTACAACCTCAAGCTTGTGACTTCAAGCACAATGCTTTTTACACAATCCCAGGCTATCTCTCATAGACTAGAATATATCTCATTACAGACCAATTATAAAAACAGACTATAAACCCCTCTACATCTCATCTTGCGAAATTCATGAGTTGAAAGAGATTTTGTAGGTGAGGCTTAGAGAAAAAGAAAGTAAAAGAAGAGAGATAAGCCCTCAGTCTTCAAACCTGATGTTGCTTCTACCACACCATGCTGTCCCTTGTTTTGTCTGTGTGTGTGTGTGTGTGTGTGTGTGTGTGTGTGTGTGTGTGTGTATATGATATTTATTTTCATGGATCCTTTACTATATATATATTTATATATATATATATATATCATACAATATTTTGAGATTGATAGTATTTGTGTTATAAAATGTGAAGAAATAATTATGCTCTTGGAAAAGGGGAGCATCAACAAAAAGAATTGCCTTGTGAACAAAAAGTATGAGAAATTCTTCTCTAGGCAAGGCTATTCCAATGAATATCTTTCCAGAACATATAAAGAGATTATTAAGAAGGTTTTCTTGGTCCAATGAGAAGATAAGCAAGACTATAGACTTTTGTGTTCATTACAAGAAAAACTGGAAGGAAGATTGAATCAGCTAATGTGTAGACATATTCTTGGTCTTCTCTTTCACACATTATTACCTTCTCGAGCTCTGTCTTGTGCACTGGGGAACTAGAGGAAGGTCCATCTGAATCCACTGTTCCACTGCAATTGTAAACTTCTCTTATAACCTAAAAATAAAAAAGATGTATTTTCATGAATATGGCTCAATTATAAAGTAATAATTGTCATTATATTTTGTCATATAATATTTTATATTTCAAATATTTTATTGTTAAATGTTATTATGTAATAATAACTTTCATTCATATCACACTTTCCAAATATTATCTCCAACTCTGTTATCTACTATAGCATAAAGAGAGTTGGGAGAGGGCTTAAGAATTCACCTTTCCCAATCCCTGCTCCCCCCCCACCATTTTATAGAGAAAGAAATTTTGCCCAGAAAGAAATCTTTTGTTCAAGATCACATAGCTATTAGATAGCAGGGGCAAGGACATGAACTCAGGTCTCTGAATGCCACAGGGGAATGTTCTTTCTCATATCCTATAATATGCAACCTAAAACAGGATACTTTTTCAGACTACTGGTATAAATCACCCCAATTCTCACACTAAAGAATAAAAACACCCATATTTTACCAGCAGTTAAAAATTTTATGGGCTAGTTTTCTCTCTCTGTTTTTGGAACCCTGTCTGCCATGCTGAGTGAAAGCCTGGCCCCTTCTGCTTAAAAGAGAAAAGCAAGAGCCTGCAGAGATAGTTTTGCAATATGATCTCCATGGACACAGCCACATTAATTTGGCTTGAAGTAGAACTGGAAATAGGATGGGATCCAAGGTCTGACAAGAGAGCAGGACAGCACACCCAGTCATTCAGTTGCCCCAGCTGCTCTTCTATGAAGAAATAATGAAGTGTTGACCAAAATTCAGATACTGAGCTATCACTGTTGCTCAGCGACCTCACTGCAATGATATATTTTCTTGGTAGTTAACCATGAAGGACTCAGTGTGGCTACAATTAAAGTTGCATCCTAAATCAACTATCAATTTAATTCAGCAAACTTTAAATGCTTACTCTCCTGGGCAATGAAGAAATTAGGATGGAAAGGGGTTATGCCTTCCTAGCACACTTACTTAAGAAATTTATTATCTACTGAAGGGAATGAGATATATCAAAAAATAATTATGCATTATAGATTTTGAGTTGAAAGGCACTAGAGAGGTCATCTATTCCAGTTTAATAAATGAGAAAACTGAGGCCCAGAGAAGATAACTGGCTTTGCCCAAAATGCTTGAGGACTAGAATTTGGATCCATAAGATTTGACTCCAAATGTAGCACTAAAATGATACAAGGTATCACCAGAGAAACCCAAGTAGGGAAAGATGACTTTCAGCTGGGATAATCTGGGAAGATTTCATAAATGCCACATGATCTGGTGTAGGTTTTGAAGGCCAGTTTTCCATTCATTCTTGACTTTTTCTTTATAATCTACCTTGACTGGCAGAGAAGTCTTCTAATTCAATTTCCTCTATAACATCAGTGTATTTCACAAATACCAGAAAAAAGACAAGCAATGCTTTTAAAAGCTTTCACAATTCTGCGCAAATCCTTTTATTTCCACATCATAACTATTTCCCCTGAATGGGCATTTAGCAGCCCCAAAGAAACTATTGTTGCTCATTTGGAATCATACAAGTCCTATATTTCTTCTACTCATTTCAACACCCTCAGAACCCAAGATTTTTTCACCTGGAGGGGTTGTGGAAATCCAATTCAAATGTCTTTGGATTTCACAAATATTTCTGAATTTCACAAATTCCAGATTTTGCACAAGGGGCTAATGTCTCAAGTTGCTTCCATCTGCATGCTCATAGTCCAGATATGCAGCCAGATGATTTTATTTTGAAATTAGCGATTCTCAAGTTATTGTGGCCTACCGAGCACTTTAATGGAAATAAAAATTCTGTAGCCTCTGAAAATCCTCACTCATTCCTTAAAGCCATTGAAGAAGAAATTTCATCAAAAGGTAAAAAGAAATTACAACACAATGTCTGAAAAGACATAAGTATGGAACAGCCTACATTAATCATTCATTTAGGCCCAGAAGTAAAAATATAGATGCAAGTAATTGATGTAATGTAATTTGATAAAAATCTCTGCTCCACAAATCACTGGTCCAAGTTAGCAATGTAAGACTAAAGAAAAATAATTGGAGTTTTTTACAAATCCATTTTCATTTTCACTTGGAAGCCTAAAGTCTACAGGTAGTAAGTAATAGAGGTTATATTTGAATCCATATTTGTGGTTCTGAATGCAGTGGTCGTCCTATTATCCTACATTGCATTTCTTACTGTACTTTTTAGAGGAAGGAATACAATTATTATCTAAGAATGAACTAGGTTTGTGCATTTTTGCATAATTTTTTCTATGAGAAAAATAAATCATGGTCGAAAACTTCAGAAAAAAATTAAAAGATTCAAAAATTGTGAGAAATCCAATCTCTTACTCATCTGTCTCCAAACCACCCTTTTCCTCCCTTCTCCCCATCAGAAAAATCCCTCTTTTCTTTGAACACTTCAAGCACTTTGTTACTTATCAATGCATGTAATGATGATATTTTTTCAAACCAAGATATAAAGACACATGATCTGACAACTTTTCAGTGTATGAATAAGGCAGAACACTTGAAATCAGTTATCTCAAAATAAATCCCTCCATGAGATCTTTATAAGATTATAAGTCCAACACAGATCTTAATGGCCACATTCAGAGAAAGTGGAACAGCAGCCACAGAAGACAATTTGATCCAGACACTATTCATGATCATGGCTGGTCCTTCAATTGCTCTCATGCACATAGTTTATGTGTGTCTGATCTTTATTTCATAAACTTGATCAAATTTTATCTGTTTTGATATCTCACCCCAAAGAATCAGATTCCAACAAAGTCTTCAGGAATCCTTAAAGGAAGGGCCCATCTCATACTCTGAGAGAAAGGTACAGTGTATAATATATATATATATATATATATATATGTTTTTTTTATATATAAATGAAAGTTTCTCCTTTATCCTCCACAAAAATGAACATTGTATGGGGCACATAAAAGTTAGACATTCAATATAATTATTTGTTGATGGTTTTTAAAAATATTTTATTGCAAATACCACCTTACCAGATTCCCTTATGATCAACTAAGTTGGAAGAACTAATAAAAATCTTTTGAAGTAGTCTGGTTGGAGGACTGACTAATTATAATAATCCTTCCGATATTTACCATGCTTGGACTTTTCAAAGTCTTTCCTAACATCTCATCCACTTTGATTTTACTTCAACTTTTCTGTGATTTATTCAGGATGGATTTTATTATCCAATTTTACAAATGAGGAAAATAAGGCCCCCAAAAAACCCAGTAACAACTCCAAAAGTACAGAACTGCTGAACAGTAAGGTAAGGTCTAGAATTGATATATCCTGGGTCCCCTATGCTACCATTCTCCACAGTAAATTGTTCTTCACAAATTCCATTCAAGAAACATTTATGAAAGAACCCAGTAAGTGAAAAGCACCTATATAAAGTAGTAAAATCCAGGGCCACAAAGACATAGTCCCTGCTTTCAAATAGTTTCTGGATTATATTTTTTAAACTTGTGATTTCATGATTTTGGGAATTTCCAGAGAGGAAATTTCTTTTAGCTATACAAATAACCAAGTGCTAGGCAACATATATTCTTAGACAATAGTCACAAACAAGTTAAGTGAACTGCCAAGCATCCAATGTATGTTTGATGTGAGACTTAAATTCAGACTTTTCAAAAACCAACTATGATGACACGTGTCTTTCTATGTTCTATGTACATTTTTTTTTACTATTTTGAAAGGTTTTTCCCTACCTTCACTTTCATCTTTATATTTTATTGTTGCTATTCAGTCCTACTCTTTGTGACCCCATTTGGAACTTTCTTGGCAAAGACAATGGAGTGATTTGTCATTTCCTTCTTCAGCTCATAATATAGATGACGAAACTGAGGCAAACAAGGTAAAGTGACTTGTCTAGGGTCACACAGATAATAAGCATCAGAAGACTAACTTGAACTCAAGTCTTCCTGATACCAGGTCCCTCTGTGTCACCTAGTTGCCCATATTGGAAATGGTCCAACCAGGACTTTAAGTTGGGACAAGATCAGAATAGTACAATGGAAAGGGAATCAAGATGAGTCAGAAGATCTGGGAGTAAGAAAAGACTCAGAAATTGCACTATTTCTACAGATAATATACAGAACCCTGAGAAAAATCACTCAAGTTTATTTTCATATATAAAATAAATTGAACTTGAAAATCGCTAAAGTACCTTCTAGCACTTAACAGTCATGTAAATAACCATAAATCCCCCAGCTTCTACAATATACCATCCTAATTCAGTTTCTATACCTGAATTAATTTAACAAGGAAAAATCTAAAATAAAAGAATTTCTGATTTGGAATGGACCTTGGAGGACACCTGTTCTTGCATGAAGCATCCCTTCTATACTTGTCCCTAAAAAGAGGTCATTCAGCTGTTATTTATACAGTCAGTGATGGAAAAATCACTACCCTATGAAGTAGCTCATTCTACTTTGGGGCAACTCTAGTTGTCAGAAATGGTTTAGTGGGTGCTTTTGATAAAACTGAAGTTTTTCTTTCTGCAAATTCTAGAAATCACTCCTAGTTCTTCCCTCAAGAACAAGGAGAGGAAAACTCTCCCACCTAACTGTATTTCATCTTCTTGAAGACAGATGGGATGTGCTCCCTAATTCTCTTCCTCTTCTATTCTATCCTCCTGAGGAAGTTTCTTCAACAGACTCTCTACATACAATGGTCTTTAGTCTCATCATCATCTTGATCAACTTCCTCTGATCACTCTCCAGTTTATCAATATACTTCTTTAAGAGTGTTACTTAGAATTAATTCAAATTGGGTCTGAGAACCAAAAGATAGTGAGTCTACCTTCCTCATTCTGGACACTAAACCCCTCGTGATGAAGACTAAGCATTTTCATTGCCATATCACATTTCTGACTCATACTAAGCTTGTGGTTCATTCAACTCTCAGATCTTTTCCCACACTAGCTGCTGTCTAGCCTTTCCTCCCTCACCCTGCATTAAGGTAATGAGAATAAGGAGATACAAAAGAAATAACTATTAAAAATCACAGTGACTAATATTTGCACAAAAATTGTAGTTAAGTGATCTGGTTTTCATCTTACATTCATTATTTTGTCCTCTGTGTCTACAGCAAGTATAGGCCCTTGTCTTCATATCCCATCCTCCATCTTTTCTGTGCTTACAGAAGTCAGTTCTGAGGGTTCCTGCCTAGATTCTGCCACTGAGCTCTAGAAAACTAATCAAAATGAGCTACAGAGGAAAAAGAGACTTGAATGGACACTGATCACATATTAAACAACCCCAAATTCCAGTCCTCACCTTTAAGCCAATCTACTAATCTTCAGAAACAAATTCTGTGAGTCCTACCTATTAGGCTTCTGCCTGATCTAAGGACATTCTTATTTTTCTCTTTGGTTTCTCTGAAAGTGGATCTGTCTTATATCTTGTAAACCAGCTAGAAATTATGATTTGGGGTTGTTATGAGAGTTTCTTATAACTCCATTTTCTTTTTCAATCGACATTTTTATGCTCAACACTGTCCTAGGTCCTACGGAGAGATACTTCAAAAATATAAGAATATAATATCTAAAGATGGGAAAGAATTTAGTTTTAGAAGTCATCTAATACAATCTCCTGCTTCAGGGAGTTAAGATGATGCCTAAAATCACAGCAGGAGTAGAGTCAACAGTATTTGTACAACTATACCACATAGCTATTGCCTTCAAGAAACCTGAAGAATGGAATCTGAAATGCCAAAGGCTATCAGAATGTGTTGATATCTTAAAAAACTGAAAGCAAGTCAAAAAGGATATGCCAATAGGCTGAATAATAATTCAACCTTAATCAAATATTACTATTTCTACTACTATTATAGAGAATTAGGAATATCCAAGTTATCTCAGAAGTAAAGACAAGTCCAATATAACAAAAGCACAGACAGAAGCAAATTCTAAACAGAATGCTTTTGTTCGGTTGATATAAGAGATGACAAAAGAGTTATGTCAAAGAACATGTTCAATACTCTATTTTCTCTGTAAAGGTGAACCTTAGACATTACTTGAATTACTCAGGGGAATACAGCTAATGATTATCTTGAAACTTGCTTCAAACTTGGTCCTGATTCAAATTATCCACCACCAAGCCATGTCATTACTACTATTACTACTGAAATTCACTGGATAGATCCAATAAATCCCTGACTCAAAAACCTTTACTACCTTCTTATTTATTATCTATGGGGTAAAATACCAACTTCTCCACTTTGCAGTCAAATCTTTAGACAGTATTATTCCCTAAGAACATTATTTCAAACTAGTCCTCTGCATACTTTCTGTACTATTTGGATAACTAGATCTTTCTGGGGCTTCTTTAAATTCTTCTATCTCTGGGCATTAGCCCAAACTATCTCTCTTACCTAAAATATATTCCCTTGCTTATTTCTCCCTGTTGAAATCCTTCCAAATATTCCCAAGTTGAAATTGATCTCTCCTTTATTAAATTTTCCTATCTTAGCTTGCATCCTTTGCTTGTCTTTATCACATTCAACCTTAAATTACTTTATTTGAATATATGTCCCACCTCCAAATTAAACTTCTTGAGGGCAGAAACTGGGTTGTTTTAACCATAATGCCTAGGAAAGAATAGAGGCTTAATAAATCTTTGCTGATTTACTTCAATTCAAAAGTAAGCATAGGAAAATAATATACTGTTCTGGTGAACTAAGGATATAGCATGACTGCAATGAGGTTTGGGTTTATTTATTATTTGGACTTTAAAGTAAATAATAATGATAATAGTAGCAGCAGCAAAAGCAATAATAGTAATACTAGAAGCAACAATAGTGGTAGGAGTAGTAATAGTAGCAGTAGCAGCAGCAGCAGCAGCAGCAGCAGTAGTAGCAGTAGTAGTAGCAGTATTTTAAAGAAGCATGATCCAAGAGATCCAAGTATGTCATTAAAGGAAGTCATCTCATTTCTCTAGGCTCTAAATTTATTATCTAAGGACTCTTCTAAATAAAACTAAATGTGTTATCTTGAACAAAGATTACAATGCCCATGGTGGTAAACTTAGGGTTCAAATGTATAAGCCCAAATCCTACTGAAAACAAATTATTTGTTTTGTGGGATTTCTGTTTGCTTTCAACTCACAGACTCCTTCCAGAAATACAATCCATGCACATTTTTTAAAGAAACCTGACCACTCAGTTTCTGGGAACTTTTGCTCTTGTCTTCAGCATGACCTTCTTGTTTCCAGCATCTGCTCCCACCACCCTAGTCAGTTAATGTTGGCAAGAGCTGCTGGTAATGGAAGTTACAGACAGAAAGGAAGGGGGCAGATCTGGCAAAACTTGCTCCAGAGTATGTGCAAAGTCATGCACTCTATAAAATGCTGTTCTTCTCATACCTCACATACTTGCCTAGAAAATTTGGTTTCTAAGGTTCCCACTGGCCATGGGGGAAACTGGGATTCAAAAGATTAAATCTGGAAAACATAAGTTTATGGCTAGATCCATTAAGGAGATGATAAGCTCTTCCTCCAATTGATAAAAATAATATTAGAATATAAATTACTATTTAATTGTTTGTAGAACATTACATGTCAGAAACCTGTGATTCATTAGAGAAGCAGGAATCAGTAAGTACTTTGATTCAGAGGGGAGAGGCCCTCCCTGAAACTGGAGTCAGAGAACATGTTTTGAATTTTGTCTCTGCTTCTTATAACATGTATGAATTTGAGAAATTTAATCCTAAATCCTGGATCCCACTTTCCTCTTCTGTGAAATGATGAGGAAGGACTTTAGGACTCTAGCATCCTAATATCGTAGGATGTTTCTAAAGTAATAAAAACAAATAGACATAAATAGATGATAACAGCAGTATATTTGGACTGTAGCTTTTTTTTTTGGTTTATTTTCAAAGCACTCATACTTATTCCTTAATCATTCTCCTTAAAAAGGACTTTATTCATCATCTTTCTACTAGTTCCATTATCCTCATTTTGCAGGCCTAAAAACCAAGTTCCCTTACTCCTAGCTTTCTATGCTATTGTTCACTCCATTCTACTTCTCATATACAAAAACTATATGATATATACAGGGCAGGTATGCTGATCAATTTTAGCAGATGAAAAACTAAGGGACTAAGAATCGAAATGATTTTGCCTAAGGTCATACAATAATTTTTTTCACCAAGAAAAGCCCAAATAAAGTCAAGAAGATTTGGACATAACTGAAACAACTGAAATATTATTTATTATTTGGACTTGAAAAGAAAATGCTATTTATTATTTGGACTTAAGTGGTAGTGATAATAGCAGCAGCAATAGTAGTAATACTAGCACTTTTCACTATAGGTTAGTGGGAACTAATCTGCTAAGAAAAAAACAAACTTTTAAACACAAAGGTAGGGCTTTTAGGAGCTAAGTTAGAAATGGATGTTATCAACATTAAAGCATCTCATCTATACATTAGAACGGTGGTTATAAATTTTAAAATACAGCAGATGGAGCAGAGTAAAATTTCCAAATAAATAAAAACAGAGAGTGTTTATTTAAATATAAACTTTGGCATTCCAGAGTCCCAGGACCAAGTTTACTTTTCAATTGTAGACAGGGTAATATTTAATTCAGAATTATCCTCAACTAATTATATACATTGTTTCCTTTATTTAGAATAATATTCTGCCACCCAAGAAACGATTACAGGTCCCCCCCCCCCTCAAAATTACAGCAGACAGACTAAAAAAAGCTATTCCTTTGATGAAACTAGAAAAAAAATGTGAGTTCTAAATAGTACTCAGCAACTAGTAAACTAGTAAAAAATGTGAGTTCTAAAACTAGTAAAAAATGTGAGTTTTGAATAGTACTCAGGGTACTTAGTAGCCTAAATCCTTTAAAACAGTGGTTCTCCTACTTTTTAGTCATGGATCTCTTTTATAGTCTTAAAAACTATTGAGGTTTTCCCCTAAAAACTTTATATAGGTTATATTTACTGATATTTATAATATTAGAATTAAAATGTATTGTATTATTATGAAAATAGTTTTGAACTCATAGACACCCTAAAAAGGTATTGGGGACCCTCCAGAATTCCTGGACCACACTTTAAGAATCATTGATTTAGAGATAAAGTGCCTTGCCCAGAATCACACAGTCAATATATTTCATACTCAGCATGTAAATTCATGTCTTTCTAACTCCAAGGTTGGCTCTAAATTCATTACACTTACATTAATGAAAAAGTACTTTGTATTTTCTTTGGACAATCTAGGATGGTTCTGGAAAATCTAAAAGATGTAGCTGTCATCGCTGGTCCTTTTGAACCACTCACGGACTTCCCTAATTGAAGACTATCTGTTAGGATTCCAAGATGATATGTCTCTTTGGCCCTAGTCTAGAAGACAGAAGTAGAAATTGAAGTGAGATTTTAAAATGATGTAAAGAAAAGATTCTTAGCAGGTGAGAGCTTTCTAAAACTGGAAACCAGATGTGCTAGTACAACTGAATAATCAATCTTCATTCTCTAAAGCCCAATTTTGTCATGGAAACAGCCTTGGAGTTGAAAGTCTTAGAAGTAAACAAGTATTTCTTAAGTTCCTACTATGCGCCAGGCTAAGCATTGGAGACATGAAGAAAAGCAAAAATAGTCCCTGGCTATAAAGAGCTCAGAATCTAACAAAAAACAAATAGGAATATCCAATTTTAAGTTTGGTGGTGCAGTGGTTAGAGCGCAGGGCCTAGAAATGAGATGGTCTGAGTTCAAATCTAGGCTCGGATATTTCCTAGCTGTGTGACCCTGGGCATGTCACTTAACCCTCTTTGATTCAGTTTCCTCATTACAAAATGAAATGGAGAAAGAAAACCACTTCAACATTTCTGCCAAGAAAAACTCAAATGGAGTTAATGAAGCATCAGATGTGACTAAAATGACTGAACAACAAACTTAAAAAGTTTAAATTAAGATTTTTGGAATAGCCTGCATGACAACTTGAAGATAATCTCAGAAGGAAAGTACTAAAGTTAGAAAGGACCAGGAAGGGCTTCTTATGGAAGTAAAAAGACTCTACTGAGGTTTGAAGGAAATCAGAGGAGCAAGCAATTAGAGATGATGGGAGAAAATTTCTACAGGAAATGACTAGAAAGGGAAATATCTTCTCTTGTGCAAGGAAGAGTCAGGTGATCAATGTTACTGGATCACAGAGGATGTAAAAGGGAGTAGTTTGTAAAAGGTTTTTGACTTTAAAAACCAAAGAAAGGATTTTATATTTGATTCTAAAGTCCTGAGTTCAAATCCAGCTTCAGACACTAAATAGTTATATAATCCTAGCAAAGTCTTAACCTCTTTTTGCCACCATTTCCTCAACTATAAAATGGGTATTATAATAGTTTCTACCTCACAGGGTTGTGGTAAGGATCAAGTGAGATAATATATTACAGCATAATAAGTTCTAAATAAGTGTTTATTTCCTTTCCTTTCATCCCTCTCTACTTTTTAGAAGATCACTTTGGTAGCCGAGTAGAGGACAAATTAGAGTAGGGATACTTGAGACCTTGCAATAGTCTATAGACTATTTCTTTGCAATAGTCCAAGTGTGGAGTGATAAGGGTCTGTGGATAAAGATAAAGGGGATACTAGAGATGTTTTACAGGCAACAAAAGCAAGACTTGGCAACAGATTGGATAGATGAGGTGAGAGTGAATGAGGAGTCAAGGATGATGATATTGAGATGGTGAGAAAGTATGGAACAGGGGAGGGTTAGAGGAGATAGGCAGTGAGTTCTATTTTACAGATGTTGAATTTGAGACTTCTATAGGTCATCCAGTTCTAGTATTAAGAAGTGTTAAGACTGGAGGTCATAAAAGGAGGTAAGGACTTAACTAAAGTGAGAGAACAGAATCCACAGAAATTGATGAGTTCAGCAGGGAAGAAGGAAGGAGAAGCAATGGAAGAAGAAAAGAGGGACAAGGGCAGCCTCAGTGGGAGACATCCCACAGGGATAGGGAGGAAGAGCCAGCAAAGGAAACTAGAAAAGAGAATTAAGATAGATAAGAGGAGAACCAAAAGAGAACAATGTCATGTATTGTTGAATCTTCCGATGTATAACTACTAACTATACAGATCAATTCTAATTCATCTGATAAAGAAACAACATTTTAAGCACCTACTGCATACAGAGCCAAATGGTCAGCAGTGGGGGAAGATAAGAAATTCTAATAACATCATGTCCCTAATGTCATTGATTTTATAGTCTAGTGGGAGAGATGACAGAAAAATTATTCTAATACACTACATTACTTGATAGGTGCATTGGTTCAGTTTAGAGGAATGTATTATGTGAGGTCACAGAAGGTTACAGTATAAAAATGAGAACATCAAATTCCTATATCTTATTATAAATATTAATTAAGTGGATTAGAATAAATGCCTTCAAACAGCATCCAAGAACCACAAATTCCTTTCGCTAGTGTTTTCCTACCGCAATATTTCTTCAACTCCCTATTTAAGTTTCTTTTTTCATTACTCAGTCACTTCTACCACTTCCCAAGTCACCAAGTCAAGCCAATGCCTTCAATTATCCCTTAGAAGAGTTCAGCCACGTCCACCAGTTATAATAATGGGATTCAGTCTCTAAAGCCTCTCAAATTTTGACAAATTTTCTGGTGACATCAACAATGATTTCCTATTATTCTTCACACATTGGCTGGTAATCTGAAGCCTCCTCATGTGGTTTGTTGTCTAGACTTTGATTGACTTGAGCTTTATCAGCTGATTCTGAGCACTACCATTCAGTAATGTAGTGAATTTTCCTAGCACTTTCTATGCCTGCCCTTTTGTTCAAAATAATTTGACCATTAATTCTCTCAGCAGCTAAATAAGGTAGATGGAAAGTACCTGAGATCCACTTTTTGAATCTAGAAATATGAAAAATAAATGAGTACCTGATGTTGTATTCTATTGCTTTTCCATTAGATTTTAGATCAAAAATTGTTTACTTTTCCATGTCATGGAAACCCTTCGACAGGTTGAAGCCTGGGGACCCCTTTTCAGAATAATGATTTTAAATACATGGAGCACAAAATCTTAAAAAGGAAAATAATTATACTGAAATACAGTTATCAAAAAATATTAAGCAACATTCACATGGTTTGGTTAGGAGCTCCTGGTCTAGAATTATAAAGAATATAAATGAGAAGACCAGACCCTGGAAATGGAACATCAGAACACAGGATCATAGAATGTAAGAGTTAGAAGGCACATAGGAAATATAAAATTAAGAGCTAGAAAAGACCAGAGAATATCAGCTGGAAGGAGCCATAAAAAAATAGAATGACATAACTGGAAAGTTCCGTCTAAGAATAGAGAATGTTGGTACGAGAAGAAACCTAAGAACATAGAGAGTTAGAAATGGAAGAGAATGAAAACATTAAAACTTGAAGGAATCTTAGAACATTAAATGTTGGAGGTGGAAGTCACTCTAGAACATTAAATATTAGAGTCAGAAGGTGATAGAATATGGAAAAGAAAATGTTAGAGTTTGATAGTAATTCAGAGATCATCTAATCTGACCTGTCCATTTGAGAAAACCAAAGACACAATTAAAAAGGAAATAATTTGGCTCAAGACCACACTGGTAACTTGGTAGTCTTCTGGAATTCTGATGTTAAGAAAAACAGAGAGACAATGGTGACATCTAACACTTTAATGTTTTCAAAATGTTTCAAAAAGATACTAGATCATTTTATTCTCATAATAATCCAATAAGTAGGTGCTATTATTCGCTTCCTTTTGAAATCTAGGCACAGATATTCAGTGACTTTTCCAGGGTCACACAAGCTAGTAGTAAGTGTTTGAAGCTGGATTTGAACACTATAGTCTTCCTAGCTTCCAGCCCAGCACTCTTTCCTTTGTGCCACCAATCTGGCTTATATGACTTGAAGGAGGTATTCCATTATAATGGAGCAGAAATTCCTGCCACATAGAAGGCATTTAAATGTTTATTGATTGAATGATGCTTGGAGCATTTATAGAAGGGCTGCTATTGGAGTTCATTATATATTAGGTTAGAATACCATGCAAAAATGAACAATTTCTTTTCATCCTGTGTAGAGTGGAGCCACAATCCAATCTGAACTGAAAATAAACATTTCTGTGTACTTCCTATGGATGACGGAGCGTCTACTGAGGTATGACTGGGCAGTAGGAGGATGGCCACCAAATTGATTTTTTTAATAGTATCCTACAATTTTGCACTGAGGCTGCCATTGTTGTTTTAAAAGCATACCTCCTTCCCTTGCTCTATTTTAAAATGAGGTTTGGTTTTTCCATGTAGTGGGTCCTATAATTATAATGCCTGTGTTTCCCCATTAGAGGACATGGGAAATGGTCTCCATCACATCAATCTCCAGGTATCTAGGTTTTTCTCCCACTCAGTCAAACAACATTCCAGTTTTTTCCCTTATTAAGCACTTTGTGAACCATAAATCATTCTTAAAATGTGAATGCTTGTTATTACATTATTATGATTGCTTTCCTACCACAGAAAAAGGGTAAAATTACAAAGAATCACTGGAGACTTCAATGGTGCATTCCATTTGTATCAGGAGAATGAAGCCAGAGGCAATTAGGTGGTGCAGTGGAAAGAATACTTGTCCTAGAGGCAGAAAGACCAGAACTCAATTTTGCCTTCAGACACTAGCTGTATGACCCTGGAAGCAAGTCACTTAACAATCTTTGTGCCTCAGATTTCTAAATGAATAAAATAAAATATGTATATTGTAACAAAGCAAATGAACTATACTGAAATGGTTATTAAAGTGTTGGATTTTTTTTTTTTAATTCAGGAATGCTAGATTAAAAATCCCTATTTTGGAAATTTGCCAAGAGACCTGAGGGGATAAATGATTAGGTGAGGGTCACAAAACCAGTATAGTTCAGAATATATCAGATGGGGAATGGGGCCTTTAGGCTCAGACCAGTTCTCCATTCACTACACTATGATGCCCAGAATTAAACACAAATATTCCAAAAATGATCTTGGGAGGGCAGAGGATGGTGAAACTATCACCATTTCTATTCTAGATACTACATTTCTCTTAAATGTAGCTTAAGATAGTAAAATTATTTTTTACTATATTACAATGTTGACTCATATTAACCATGCAGACCATTAAAATCCCAAAGGTTCATACACATTGTCATCTAAACGTACCTTTTCAATTCTTTATTTGTGAAGTTGATTTTGCCTTGAGTATAAGACTTTTGTGTTTATGCCTACCAAATTTCATGAAATTAGATTCAGTCCATCATGTTGTTCTGTCAAAATCTTTATGGATCTTGCTGCTACCACCCAATATTTGAGCTATTTAAGCCAGGTTTGAGTCATTGGTAAATATCATTAGCATGGCAACTAGGCTTTCATCCAAATCACTGGTGAAAATATTGAACAACATGGGGCCAAGACCTTGTGTGTTCTACTGAAGACATCCTTCCAAATTGCCATTCATCCATTAATCAATAAAGACAATTAAAATGCTTTGCAAATTCCTAAACAAACCACAAACAAATTATCTGTTTAATAGTTTTAGCTCACCCAATTATATCTGAGTTTTATAAATATTAAATTTTTCATATGGGAAACAAACTTAATCAACACTTTCCTCAGTTAATTCTTAAGTCATGAATTAAATAAGCATGACATTTTTTTTAAACAGAATAAACTCACCTATAATTATTTTATGTCTGGAATTTGTGGTACAATGGAAAGGCCATCTCTAGGCAGAGGGCCTAAGTTCAAAGTCTTACTGTTTATCTGAACTGGTGTAAGTCATTTCCCTTCTGGGACTGTTTCCTCATCTGAATAATGAGGGGGTTAGAATAGATGGCTTTCCAGGTTTGGATCTGAATCTATTATGTCCATTTAGATATAATTTTAAAAGATGTCCATCAGGAGTATAGCTGCAATATGTCCATTCCCCTCTTTCTTTCATCCTACTCACTGATAACTCTGGATCTGAATATATCATTTCTAGCACCCTGAATGACTCTATAGTAAATAGGATTGGGTGCAAAAGGAACTGTTAAGTATAACTGAAAGAGTGAAGCTTCAATGGATAAATCACTGGCCCTGGAGTCAGAAGGACCTGAGTTCAAATTCAGAATCAGTATGTGATACTTAATAGTTTTGGAATTGGGCAGGTCACTTAACCCCAACTGCCTCAAACATATATATATACATGTACATATACATATATATATAATATATAATATATATATATATATATATATATATATATATATATATATATGGTAACAATGGAATATAAGGTATAAAATTTTTAGGTGACCAAGGAGGGGAACAAGAAGGAGTTATAAAAATAGATGGGGAACTCTCCCAAAATGACGTGGAGAAGATGATGTGTAAGGCTCAAGAGATTTGGGTTTAGGGCAGAATTCCAGACTCACGAAGCCAATAAAATTCTGCTGCTTTGTATGATCACACTCCATCTGCTAGCACCAACTCGTTCTATCTATCTAGTGTTAATTCTACTAAGCATGATTTCTCAGTGACAAATTTCTTCCTATCAAATGAATTCCAAGAAGAGCAATGGATATTCGGTCCGGCCAAGATGAAGGGGAGAAGCTAGGCCCTGTGCTAGGGTCTCCTGATCTTCCCTCATAAACACTATGAAATAAACTTCTTAATGGAAGTCCTGTTGATAAAACCCAGCAAGAGAAGCCAGAAGAACAACACGGACCTCAAGGTCTGTCTTTGGGGATGGGGGGATGGGGGGTGCAGAGCTCTGAACTAGTGGGGGAGGGGCGAGAGCCCGCCCCATCTGAGAGCAGCCCTGGGCTTTGCTGTGGGAACCACTTCGCTCTGAGAAACAACCAGAGCGTGGAGGCGTGGCCGTGGGACTGACAGGAAGGGCCGGAGAGCAGGTTCCAGCCTCTAGTGCCCCTGCTGGCCGGGAGGAGATATTACATCTGGGGAGAGAAGCCAACACCCTCTACTAGCCACTCAGTGAGAAAAGCCTCCAGCACCCCCTCCTGGCCAGCTGGAGAGATGGCACTCAGTGAGGAAAGCCTCTAGGGATCTGAATACCCCACCTCTGAGAACCAGCCCCTCCCCCCACACGGTCTTAGGAAAATGAACCAAGGCCAACGGAAGGGGGGGAACATAGAAAAATTCCTAGAAGGAAAAGAATCTAATTCAGAGAGATGTAGACCCCCTGAGAAGAATATGATTTGATCTCTAACACATTTCTTCCTTGAAGAAATCAGGAAGGAGTTTAAAAATCAATTGGAAAATTTGGGAAAAGAAACTCAAGAGAAAATTAAAACTTTGCAACAAGAAAACAAATCATTGGAAAATACATCTGGACAAATGCAAAAAAGAAAATAATTCTCTTAAAACCACAAATGAACAAGCAGAAAACTCTTACACAAATAGAATTGACCAATAGGAAAAGGAGTTGCAAAAGGTAAATGAAGAAAATTCTTCCCTAAAAAAAAGAATGGAGTCTAGGGAAACCAATGACTTTATGAGACAACAAGAACTGGTTAAACAAAACCAAAAAATTGAAAAAATAGAAGAAAATATTAAATACCTTGTTGGCAAAAACCACTGACCTCGAGAATAGATAGAGGAAAGATAACCTAAATATTATTGGTCTTCCTGAAAACATTGAAGAGAAAAAAAGCCTGGACTTAATATTATAGGATTTAGTGATGGAAAACTGCCCTGATATCATGGAATCAGAGGGCAAAGTAATTACTGAAAAAATACATCGATCCCCTCCAGAAAGGGATCCCAAAACGAAAACACCAAGGAATATTGTAGCCAAATTACAATACTATCAGATAAAAGAGAAAATCCTGCAAGCAGCTGGAAAGAAATAATTTAAATACCAAGGAGCCACAGTAAGGATTGCACAGGACCTGCCAGCATCAACATTAAGGGATCAAAGGACCTGGAATGCAATATTCCAAAAAGCAAGGGAGCTTGGAATGCAACCAAGAATCCAATATCCAGAAAAACTGAACCTTCTCTTCCAGGGCAAAAGATGGACGAACATTTAATAAAATAGGAGACTTCCAACTTTTCCTGGTGAAAAGACCAGAGCTTAATAGAAAATTTGAACTTTAAACAGGAGACTCAAGAGACACATAAAAGGTAAAATTTTTTAAAAAGGGAAGAGGAAGGGGGAAAAAAAACCTGTTATCAAATAAGATGAAACTGGCAATAATCCCTACCTGAAAGAAAGACTTCAACAACTCTTGAGAATGGTAATTCTATTAGAGAGAATTTAATTAGCCAGAAGAGATGGATATGCATGACTTATTTGAGAAACTGTTATCCAATAAGATGAAACTGGATGTATCCTTACCTGGGAGAAAAACTAATAACTCTCAATAATTGTAATCTTAGCAGAGAGAACAGCTAGAATTGATGGACACTCATAACCTTTCTGTGACTCAGATAGAAGGACTTGAAAATAGCACCTCCTTCAAAGGGAGGACAGTAAAGAGATGAGAGGATGGAGGGTACTGAATGGGGTAAATCTCATTACATTAAGAGGTAAAAAGGACTTACTGCAATAGAGGGGAAGAAGGGAGGAGGTGAGAACCATCTGAATCTTACTCTCATCAGATTGGCTTAAAGTTACCATACACATGCTCAGTTAAATTAAGAAACCTATCTTACCTTTAAAATGTTAAAAGGAGAAGAGGGGAGGGGGGGGGAGAAAGGGGGAAATCAATAGAAAGAAGGGAAGAAATAAGGGGCAAAGGGAAAGGGGAAAGAGGGATAAGGGGAAGGGGGAAGGGGGTTGAATATAGGATGGCAAACATACTAAAGGTGACAGGAATTCAAAAACAAAACACTAGGAGATATGGATAAAGGGAAAAGGGGGGAATACAAACAGAGGGAAGATAACATGGAAGGCAATAAAGGGTTAGTAATTATAACTTTGAATGTGAAGGGGTTGAAGTCTCCCTTAAAGCATAAGCGAATAGTAGAGTGGATTAAAAACCAGAATCCTACAATATGCTGCTTACAAGAAACTCATTTGAAGCTAAGAGATACAAAAAGAGTAAAAGTAAAAAATTGGAGCAAAATATATTTTGCTTCAGCTGAAGCGAAAAAAAGCAGGGGTAGCAATCTTTATCTCAGACAAAACAGCTGCAAAAATAGATATTATTAAAAGAGATAAGGAAGGAAACTACATCCTCCTATAAGGTACCATAGACAATAAAGTAATTTCAAAGCTAAATATGTATGCAACCAATGGCATAGCAACCAAATTCTTAGAGAAGTTGAAGGAGTCACAGGAAGACATAGACAGCAAAACTCTACTAGTGTGAGACCTCAACCTCTGGCTCTCACATTCTGATATATCTAACCATAAAATAAACAAGAAGGAAGTTAAGGAGGTAAATAGATTGTTAGAAAAACCTAGACATGATAGACATACGGAGGAAACTGAATGGGGATAGAAAGGAATATGCTTTTTTTTTCTGCAGTACATGGCACTTACACAAAAACTACCCATGTACTAGGGCATAAAAACCTAATAATCAATTGCAGAAAGGCAGAAATAATGAATACATCTTTCTCAGATCACAATGCAATAAAAATCATATGTAATATGGGGCCAGGGAGATATAGAGCCAAAACTAACTGGAAACTGAATAACTTCATTTTAAAGAATGAGTGGATCAAACAACAAATTATAGAAAATATTATTTTAACCTAGATAATGACAATAATGATACAACATACCAAAATCTATGGGTTATACTCAAGGCAGCTGTCAGGGGATATATTATATCTTTAAAAGCTTACATGAATAAATTAGAGAAAGAAGAAATAAATGTACTAAATATGTAACTTAAAAAAATTAGGGAAAGAAAAAGTTAAAAATCCCCCCAGTTAAATAACAAATTAGAAATTCTAAAAATTAAAGGAGAAATTAGTAAAACTGAAAGCAAGAAAACTACTGAACTAATAAATAAAACCAAGAGCTAGTTTTAAGGAAAAAAAAAACAATAAAATTGATAAACCTCTGGTCAATTTGAATACAAAAGAAGAAAACAAAATTGCTAATATCATAAATGGAAAAGGTGAACTGACCACAAATGAGGAAATTAAAGTAATAATTCAGAATTATTTTGCCCAACTCTACACCAATAAATTTGACAATCTAAGTGAAATGGATGAATATTTACAAAAATATAAGTTGCTCAGGTTAAATTAAATACCTAAATAATCCTATCTCAGAAAAAGAAATTCAACAAGCCATTATTGAACTCTCTAAGAAAAAAAATCTCCAGGGCCCGCAGGATTAGAAAAGGGAATTCTATCAAACATTTAAGGAACAACTGGTTCCAATTCTATATAAACTATTTGGAAAAATAGGTGAAGGTGAAACTCTGCCTAACCAATATGTGCTGATACCTAAACCAGGGAAAGTTACAACAGAGAATGAAAATAATAGACCTATCTCCCTGATGAATATAGGTACAAAAATCTTAAATAAGATCTTAGCAAAATGACTACAAGTTATCACTAGGATAATACATTATGACCAAGTAGGATTTATCCCAGGAATGCAGGGTTGGTTCAATATTAGGAAAACTGTCAATTTAATTAATTATATGAATAGCAAACCTATCAAAAATCATATGATTATATCAATAGATGTTGAAAAAGCTTTGATAAATACAGCACCCTTTCCTACTAAAAACACTAGAAAGCATAGGAATAAATGGATTGCTTCTTAGAATAATAAACAATATCTGAAACCATCAACAAGCATTATTATATGCAATGGGGATAAGCTAGAAGTATTCCCAATACAATCAGGAGTGAAACAAGGATGCCCATTATCACCACTACTATTCAATATCATTTTAGAAATGTCAGCTTCTGCAACAAGAGAAGAAAAAGAAATCAAAGGAATTGGAATAGGAAAGGAGGAGACAAAATTCTCATTCTTTGTAGATAACATGACGGTATACCTAGAGAATCCCCCCAAATCACCTAAAAAACAACTAGAAATAATTAGCAACTTTAGCAAAGTTTCAGGATATAAAATAAATTCTCATATATCCTCAACATTTTTATAAATGACTAGCAAGCTGCAGCAGAAGGAGCTAGAAAGAGAAATCCCATTCAAAGTAACTTCAGACAATGATAAAATACCTGAGTCTACCTGTCAAGGCAGACTCAGAAACTTTTTGAAAACAATTGCAAAACACATCATGCATACAAAATCTGACTTAAATAACTGGGCAAACATCAAATGTTCATGGATAGGTCGAGTTAATATAATAAAAATGAAAATTTTACCAAAATTAAACTACTTGTTTAGTGCCCTACCAATCAAAATTCAAAAAAAATTACTTTAATGAGTTAGAAAAAATAAGTAACTTCATATGGAGAAATAAAAAGTTGAGAATCTCCAGAGAGTTAATGAAAAAAGTGCAAAAGAAGGTGGCTTAGCCCTATTGGTTCTAAAGTTATATTATAGAGCATCAGTCATCAAAACTGTCTGAATTGGTTAAGAAACAGAATGATGTATCAATCTCTTTGATAAACCCAAAGAGTCCAGCTATTGGGATAAAAACTCTCTTTGATAAAACACTGTTGGGAAAATTGGAAGTTTGTATGGAAGCAACTTAGATTAAACCAACACCTCACACCTATAAGGTAAGATCCAAATGGATACAGGATCTAGACATAAAAAGCAATATTATAAGCAAACTAGAAGATCAAAGAATAGTTTACCTGTCAGATCTATGGAAAGGGAAGCAGTTTATGACCAAGGAAGAGATGGAGAACATCATTAAAAGCAAACTAG
The DNA here is from genome assembly GCF_037893015.1 of Macrotis lagotis. Lineage (NCBI taxonomy): Eukaryota > Metazoa > Chordata > Mammalia > Peramelemorphia > Peramelidae > Macrotis > Macrotis lagotis. The sequence goes on from NC_133660.1 coordinate 216,508,046, forward strand.
ATAATTTTGATTACATTAAATTAAAAAGCTTTTGCACAGACAAAACCATTGTAACCAAGATCAAAAGAAATGTAGTAAATTGGGAAACAATTTTTATGACGAGTGTTTCTGACAAAGGACTCATCTCTAAAATATACAGAGAATTGAGTCAAATTTTAAAAAAAGCCATTCCCCAATTGACAAATGGTCAAAGGATATGCAAAGGCAATTTACAGATGAGGAAATCAAAGCATTCCATAGTCATATGAAAAATTGTTCTAAATCAATAATCATTAGAGAAATAAAAATTAAAACATCTCTGAGGTACTACCTCACACCTCTCAGACTGGCCAATATGACCAGAAAGGACAATGGCCAATGTTGGAAGGGATGTGGGACACTAATACATTGTTGGCGGAGCTGTGAACTCATCTAACCTTTCTGGAGAGCAAGTTGGAATTAAGCACAAAAGGCAACAAAAATGTGCAAACCCTTTGATCCAGAAATACCACTACTGGGTCTATACCCTGAAAAGACTATGAAAAAAGGTAAAAACATCACCTGTAACAAAAATGTTCATAGCAGCTCTCTTTGTGGTGGCAAAGAAATGGAAACTGAGGGAATGCCTGTTAATTGGGGAATAGCTTAATAAACACTGGTATATGTATGTGATGGAACTCTACTGTTCTATCAGAAACCAGGAGGGATGGGAATTCAGCAAAGCCTGGAAGGACTTGAATACTGATTCTGAGTGAGATGAGCAGAACCAAAAGAACACTGTACACCCTAACAGCAATATGGGGGTGATGATCAGCCTTAATGGACTTGTTCATACCAAGAGGGCAACAATTTTGGGATATCTGTGATGGAGAATGCCATCTGTATCCTGAGAAAGAATTGTGGGGTTTGAACAAAGATCAAAGACTTTCTATGTACCTTTAATTCAATTTTTTTAAATTGTCTTATTATATAATTCTGCCATATCTCATACTACATGTTTCTTCCTTAAGGATATGATTTCTCTCTCATCACATTCAACTTAGATCAATGCATACTATGGGAATGATGCAAAGACTAACAAACTGCCTTCTGTGGGGGTTGGGTGGAGTGAAGATTGGGACAAAAACTGTAAAACCCAAAATAAATAAAAACTTTCTAAAATTTAAAAACAAGAGCAATGAATATCACATAAAGGGCTTAGTAAGGAATTCCAGGAAATATTAAACTGCTGAACCAAATTTCAGTTTGTTCCCTAACTTTTCCTCTTCTTGCCTTCCTTCTTGCCTGTTAGAATTTTGCTAATCTAGATTTTGTTTTTCTTGTTTTTCTCCAATGGGAGGTTAGGAGTAGAATTAGAAGGGAGAGAATGAACACCTGAAAATACAATAAAATTCAATCCATAAAAAATAAAGGAATCGTGTTACTGCCTGTAATGAGGAATAGACTTTGGACCATTCTGGATGAAGCCTGACCTATCTCCCAATAATTTTTTTTGACAAATGCTAAGTTTTCTGTCCAGGAATATACTTAACAGACTATCCTGTATCAGAAATAAACAAACAACGCTCACCCCAAATTAAACAAAAAAAAAAAAGAAGAAGACCAAGAGCTTAAACACACACAATTTAAAAACTGCTCCCCCACCCTAGAATGATAATATATTGGGAAACTTTAATTTTCTTCTAAACAACAGGATTCAATTCAATAACTATCACTAAACATCTGTTAGAATCAGAGCTGTGAGACCTAAAACATCAGCTATTCTAAACCCTTCATTTTATAAAGGACACTGAAAGCCCCTAGAGGGGATAATCAGAGGATCACAGGATGTCAGAAGAAGGGACCTTAGAGATCATAGGCTGGAGCTCAAAGAGAGCCCTAGAAAATTTTCTAATCCAACTCTCTCATTTTATAGAGGGGGCAACAAAGGCTCAGACTCATGAACTGGGCTTAAGATCATAGAGTGTGGGCTGGGTTAAGGCATATTTTCAAACAAGTCACAACTCTCAGTTCAACAATGTTCAAAGTCACAAGAGTTAATACAAACTATATCAAAGGGATACAGTAGTTGCTTTGGAAGTCCTAAATTAAAAGAGATTGGAGGAGGGAAGAAATAGAATGAGACTCCAAGTCATGGGGAATCTCTCACACACACATTCTCATTCTCATTCTCATTCATTCTCTCTCTCTCTCTCTCTCTCTCTCTCTCTCTCTCTCTCTCTCTCTCTCTCTCTCTCCTAAAACACAATTCTAGAATAAATTAATCAATTTATGATCATATAGCTAGAAGAGATCTCAAAACTCATCTGGTCAAACCCCCTCATTTAATAGGTGAAACCCTAAAAGGCCTGTGTCACATCAAGGTAAGTGAGAACTGGAGCTCACACTCATTAAGTTAACAAGTAATATCTGCCCAATTCTGACCCTAAATCCCCATGTGAATCTGAGGTTACCCTTTCCAAACCTCATTTTCTTTAGTGTCAAATAATGATATTGGACTAGTTCTTGAGGTGACTCATAGACCCCCACCACTTTGCTGATCCTATGTGACCCTTTCTCATAATGTTTTTAAATGCATAAAATAAAATCCATAATATTACCAAAGAAAAATGATTCCATTTAGTAGAATTTTTTTAAGTCTATGAATCCCAAGTTAAGAACCTATAGACTAGATGACCCCTAGGCCCTCTTCCTGCAAGAATTTATGACTTCCCAAACACTCAAGTTAGGGAAGGCTTGATTATTAAAAGAAACATGATGGTGTTCAAATTCCAAGATGTTTGGAATCTTGGTTATCAAAATCATGCAAAAGCACTGTTAAACTCCAACCCCACCCTTGACAGAAATACATTTGTCTACCTTAGGTATAACACCTGGCAAAAAATGATCAGTAACAGGCATCAACATGAAACAGATTTTTTTTCTTTTTTGGCTGGTTTAACAAATTAATTTAATTTAATCATATTTCCTTTAAATTCCTTGGCAAAAGAATGCAGGATTTCCCAGAAAGGGTGCCAGAACCCATTGCATTCATTTCCCAAAAGCACTAAGCACTAGGAAATACAATTTAAGGACACTATAAAGGATGATTAATTATCAAATATTACTAAATTAAAATGAAATTCCTTTATAACCAACAAGTGGCCATTTATTTCAAATTCATTAAAATCAGTATTTAAGGAATCAGAATGAGGGAAGAGAATATTATCTAAGATAAATTTTTAAAGTCAGAAATGATAGCATCCAGAGAAAGAAGTGATAAATAGTATTTAAAAAATATAATAAAAGTATAAAAAATATAAAAAGTATACATAAAATAATTTTACATTTTTATACCTATTTGTACCTAACGGTAGCTATCTCTAGGGTAGGAGGAGGAGAAAGGAAATTTACATGAAAACTTTATTATATATTTAAAAGGAATAGTAAATTGTACATAATAGATTTGTGATATCATATGCAATCACTTTATATTCCGTTTTATTTCATAAATTAAAAATAAAATATTTTTTAAAAATGATAAATGAAATAATGGAAATGGCCTCCAAAGTTCCTGACTATATATGGCTTCTATTAATAATCGGACAAACAGTAAACTTCCATTTTTACTCATGAGGTGAAAACAAAGATTTTTTCTCTAATTTTTGGATGCAATTTTCCATGTGCATATATTGAAATATGCCTGTGAATACCAAAATCCAGTTCTTTCATATGAATGAACAAAACAGTTAACATTTTGTAGTTTCTCCTTAAATTATCCATCCCATGAGATATGATCGGAGAGTATAAAGACTCTTGGACTTGGCATCAAAAGATATAGTTTTGAGTCTCCAACATGAGGCAGGGTGACACTTTGGATATAGCCTTGATTTCACTGAGTACCTGATTCAACAACTTAAAAATGGGAACAATCTTTGCACAACTTTTCTCCATGGATTGTTATGAATATCAATGGAGATTAAGGTTAGGTACAACTTTTCTTGCCCCCATTAAGTTTAGCTCCTTCCTTCTGAGATCTCTGTCTCTATTTTAAAAGTTGAAATTGGTGATTTCCCCCATTAGAACGCAAACTGCTTTTGAGGAAGGAATGTTTTTATGCCTTTCTTTTTTCTTACTGATGCTTAGGACCTGAATTGTAGGAAATGTTTAAGAAATATTTGTTGACTACATCAAAACTGTTTTCTAGGTAGTATTTTACTCCATTAAATCAAACACTTCCTAATATTCAAAAAATTATAAATTCATTGAGAATGAATCCTTTCACTCAAGTTGATTATAAGGATGTAGAGCTAGCTGTAAAATACTATTTATAAAATCTTGTTCTCTTCTCAAAGCCTTCATTAAGCATGCCTTTGACTCCTGGATGGATTATTTTCATCAAGATTGTAGTGGGAAGAGAAAGGAGGTACATGGATCAGTAGTGACTGATACTTATTCAGTCAGCATTTAGGGGTCAAAAGAAGGTCTGTAATTTCTAGCAGTCTCTCAACTTTCAGCTGCTTTGAGAAGTGATCCTCACTGTCCTTAAAACCTTCATTATTCCCATCACAGACCTGGTCTAGATCTACTTGGTCTAGCCTAGCTGTTTGTTTTCTTTAGCAACAATGTTATATCCTGGTATAGATTGCTAGAACTTGAACCCAGAGTCTTTGACACACCTTTTCATGCCTTGCCTCACCTTGCTCCATGTCTCTTACCTGTAGTAATAGGTCTCATAAGGACACATGGCTAAAAGTAAGCAGAGCTTTTTGTTTTATTTTGTTTTTAAGAGCATATATCTGAAGTCATTACAATAATTTCTGAAATTATGGAAAAATGGCATATTTACTTTGAATTTAATACAATTCAAACACCTTAGTAGACATCCACTATACACAAGCTATTACACTATCATATATACATACAATACAAACCTTGTCCTCCAGAACTTTCTTATACATGAACACAAATTGCAAGATGAAAGGGAAAATGTGATTGATGTCTTAGAAGACATCTAAATTTTAAGGTACTGTGGAAAACTTGAGAAGAGATCAATGATATAAAGAGAGAGATGGCACTGTCATGGAAGACATCTGGAGCTAGACCCTGAAAGATTGAAGGACCTAGTACCAATGGGAGATGGAAGATTGAGGGAGTCAATTTGGGATACACAAGATGGTGTGAACAGAGAACACAAATGGCAGACTTTGGAATACAGAGTGTAAGAAGATTCGCAGGCAAGGAGCAACTACAAAAGCATTGACTTAGCCACCATCCATGTCAGAAGGAAATCTCTTACTCAACATCAAGAAATCACAGTTTAGGGGGTAGGTAGGTGGCACGATGGGAAGAGCACTAGCCCTGGAGTCAGGAAGACCTGAGTTCAAATCCAGTTCTGACACTTAATAATTGCCTAGCTGTGTGACCTTGGGCAAGTCAATTAACCCCACTGCCTTAAATAAATTTAAAAAAATAAAAAGTTCAAAAAAAATCACAGTTTAGAAGTTTCCAACCTAAATGAAGCCTGCAGGTACAAGTTGACAAGTGAATTAGTGTCTCCAAGCCTCAGTTTCCTCATCTGCAATTTGAGGAGACTAAACTAGATGACTCTAACGTTCCTTCAAGCTTTCAACTATGATTCTGTCTTTACAAATGAACTGTGTTCACTGCTGTGTTGGTAGTAGGAAGGAGGAAGGAGGGAGAATAAAAGAATAATACAACTAAAAATAATATATTTCTGTAACCTGGGTTTTGTAGTAGGGACAATGGGAACTAAAAAAAAAAAGAATGAAAACAACAAAACAGAATTGTACCAACAGCCCAAGGTCTGATAAACCAGTCTTAAATATGTACAGCAACTATGATTATTATGGGAAATAAAAGAGAGATTAGGTTATGGGAAGAAGTTGCTCTTACTGGGTTTTAAGTAAGAGGTGAAGCATCCAGCATGGGTAAAGTTAGGATAAGCAAAAATCGGCTTTCTATAAAAGTAGACGAGATATTTTGGAAAGGGTGACTGACAGTTCAAAAAGCTCTGAATCCCTATTCTGATATTTATTATCTGTGGGATGTTTGAATAATTCAACTAACTTCTCATAGTCTCAATTTCTTCATCTGTCAATTGGGAATTATACTGCACTACCTCCTTCACAGGATTGTTTTGAAACAAGCACTTTCTGAACCATAAATTTCCATGGTTAGAAGAGTTTTTATTAGTTTTACCATAATTAGATCTAGGAGTTTACTGTATGTCAAAAAGGAAATGAAAAACAAAGTTCTTCCCATTACCCAGATGTGCTGGTTCTTTCCTACATACCATTAATTAGATAACTGAAATGTAAGAACAAAGGTGAATACAGTTGTAGAGAAAGCCAGTTCATTAAAATGAACTAAACAGAATTTCACAATCTAAATGAGTTGTGAAATATATTTTGGAATTTGAAATTCTATGTGATGCTGTGATTGTGACCTGGATTCAAAAGCAAAAGAATTACATTCCAATCTCAACTCTAAAACTTCTTATCTGTGTGATCTTGGGTCAACTACCCACCTCTCTGAATTTCTCTTCATATGTAAAAATGAAAGATACTAGACTAGATGATCTCTAAAATCCTTTCCAGCTTTAAATTCTAGGATGATGCTCCATTCTTCTTATGTAATCTCCAATCCCTTCTTTTGTTGTTATTGCTGTTCAGTTGTTTCAGTTATGACCAACTCTTCCTAACACCACTTGCAGTTTTCTTGGCAAAGACACTGGAGTGGTTTATCATTAATTTTTCTTGCTCATTTTATAAATTGGGAAACTGAGGCAAAGAGGGTTAAGTGACTTGTCCATAACTAGTAAATATTTGAGGTCTGATATGAACTCAAGAAGATGAGTCTTCCAGACATCACAACTCCCTTCCTATTATCACAGAAACTCTGGAAGCAAAAGGCCTGATCAAACCTCATAGGACCAGCTAGTCAAATCCATATAGAAGAAATATTCAAATCACAGGCTTTTCACTCACTGCTTGCAAAACAAGGAATAGGGAATTCAACCCCTTTTGAGGCATCCCACATAGCAAGGAATGTGGCATGTGATTAATGAAATGTCTTTTAAATCTAACAGAATTAAATAGATCATGTTGCAATTTGCTTGGATGTAATTTCTATCCACCATTCCTTGTTTTACCCTCCAGAGCCAAGCAAAACAAATCTAATCTTCCTTCCACCTGACAGTCAGCTCTTCATTCTGGGACAGATAGCCTTAGGTCCTCAAGATGAAATTTTCTTTCACCTGCAATAATTTTCAGTTACATTTACATGATCAGAATCAAATAGAAACAACCATATAAAACAATGTACAAACAAATCACATAATTATCCCAAATCATTAATACTTTTTAATTGCATTCAGTAAATACCAATGAATCTATCAAAAAATTAAAACCCTTGTTACAGCTGCATTTACCCTATCATTATCATCATCATCATCATCATTATTATTATCATCACTTTTATGATTATTATACTTGTATCTACTTAACCTATACTCTAATCATTCTTAAAGGCCTCTGTCAAGTCTTTTTCAATTAAAAATCTCTCTTCCTCTTTTCCAACATATCACCACATTATAAATCACACCATTCTACATAGTCCTATGTAGGTTTTCTCATTGAATGCTTACAAAACATTCAATAAAATGAGAATCCTTAGGCATTACTGCATTTTTTTGAAATGGGGTATAGAGGCATAGAAGAGTCTCAGAAATCATGTGATTCAAAAACTAAGCAGAGGAAATGACTCATCCAAGACTATCAAACTATAAGTGGCAGAGTCAGGTCTTCTGAGGAAAATTTTAGTGCTCTTTCAACTACATTGCTTTAGTTCTCTAAATTCAAAGTTATTTTTGATTGCATAGCCTAGTGATAATAGCAAAGGGCTAAAAATTATTGTCACAGGTTCATGGAATATAAAGACATCATTCAAGGCTGTCACATTATTTTAAAGATGAAAAAATAGGTCCAATGAAAAGAATGCCTTGCTCAGAGTCACAAAACTAATTAGAAACATAATGGGTTTTTTTTTTTTTATTGACGCCTAGTCTGAAACTCTTCCAATTGCATCACGGGACTACAAATGATAAGGGCATGCTTAGTTTTCAATCAATCTTTTGTAGGCTGCTATTGATAAATTTCAAAGTTTTGTAAAACATTTTTGTTATTCTTACCCTCCATTCAAATGTCACATAGTAGAACAAAAACTCTGAAAGGCACACATGGAAGATAGAGATCATTCTATGATCCTACTGGATAATGAAAAAATTTCACATCCTATTTCCAATTCTTCCTGCCATTGGGACCAGAACCAAGTTACTCCAACTTTCCAAGTGTCCATTTACATAAACATAGCTAAATAATACCTATAAGGCCAATAATAAAGATGTTATTGTGAGAAGGGGGGAAAGGGATCTGAGTCTTGAAAGAAATTGGGGGGCAGCTACGTGGCACAGTGGACAGAGCACTGGCCCTGGAGTCAGGAGGACCTGAGTTCAAATTCAGCCTCAGACACTAAATAACTGCCCAGCTATGTGGCCATGGGCAAGTCACTTAACCCCATTGCCCCTTAAATAAAAATTCTAAAAAAAAGAAAAAAAAGAAACTAAGAAAAGATAGTCTAAGAAGAAAATTCCCTTTAAACTCTGATATTTGCAATTAAGGAAAACATTTCATGCAAAAGAAGAAAAAGACCCAATTTAAGTCCTAAGCTGTGTAACTGTGGTCAAATTACTCCAAGCACAAAAATAAAGTGACTCTACTGCCCTTCCAGTTTTAAATTCAATATTACAATGTCACTTTGCCTCTTATCTCTAAAATGGAAAAAAAAACAAAATTACTACTTGCCAGTATTCAGGATTAATATGAATAAAAGTATAAATCACACTATGCAAATGCAATAATGAATAGCATTTATACATACCTTTAAGATTTGCTAAAAGTTTTGCAAAGATTATCTCTTTTGTTCCTCACAACAACCCTAGGGGGTAGAGGCTATTATTTTATTTATTTATAATTTACAGAGAAGGAAACTGAAGTTGAGAGTTAAAGTGACTTGCTCAAGGTCACATATCTAAGGTTAGATTTGAACTCAGGTCTTCCTGCCCAACTAAGTATAGCACTTTTATTCCCTTTACTACCTACCTGCTTGGTGATGTAAACATTTCAGACTCATATATTAGAACCCCTAGATGTAGGACTGGAAAAGACCTTAAGTCATCTAATCTAGTTCCCTCATGTTATCAAAGAAGAAACAGAATTTAGAGTCCTCTGATCTCACACCACACATTAAACAGAATGCTGAAATTTACTGAAACTCTTTAAAAGGTATTATAATTTGTTCCTTCTTCAGAAGGATTAAGAAACAGTAAAAAGAACATTTTTATCACCCATTAATACTCCATTCAGAAATTTGTCTGATACCTACAATTAGCAATGTGCCTCAGGCCTATGATAAAAAAAAAGGATTGGATTTCAAATTAATGGAACAGACCTGTGAGTGGATAGGGTTGGTCAACAGAGAAAGAGCATGATCAAGAGAAGAAAAGCTAGAGAGGACAGGATTAGTCAATACAGAGAGCCTGATCGAGTGAAGATATATTACTCTTGTAGTGAGGAAGACCTGGGTTCAAATTCCATTTCTGACAGACTGTGTGATAATGACTTAAGTCAAATAACCTCTTTGGGGCTTGGTTTGCCCATCCGTAAAATGGGGATGGTAACTTCAGCTTAAAGTTAAATTTAGTCTGATCTTCCAAAATGAAAGATTTCTATCGTCCATTCTAGTTTTAAATTCAATGATGCTCTAATTAATGTCACTTGATCTCTTTCCTAGAAATGGTGACAGTGGTCTCACATAAGATATCAATTTTGCTTTTGTTATTATTGGATAAAATTCAAAGTCATTGTGCAGGCTTTTCGGGTATTTGGAAATTTGGTTCTGTCACACCTTTCCTAGTTTATTTGCTATATTCCCTTTCACATATGCCATTTTCTAGCCAGACTGCTACATGGTATTTTGTTACTGCATCCTGTTGATTCTACCTCCACGATATCTATCATCTCTGTCCCTTCCTTCAGCAAGGAAGTGCCACTGAAAGCAGGTCTCAAAGGTCCACTCTGGTACTCCCAATACTCAAGTGACAGTAATCTCTACCTCTTCAAATTCCTCATCTCTGAGTGAACATCTCTTGTTCATTTACACTGAGTGTATCATAGCTAGGAAAGATCTTCTGTCCCTGAGAACCTCTGGTTCAACAACCTCATTTTAGTTTTAAACTGGTTTAGAGGGGGAAGAGACTGGCCCAAGGTAACGTAAGTCTCATGTCCTACAAATACTCCCCCCTTCACCTACACCTCTTGAAATGCCTAGTTCCCTTCAAAGTTCAGTCCAACTACTCCCTTGTACAAGAAATCTTTCTTAGTGCCTCCCTTTCTAAAACTATTTATTTTTCCTAAACTGATTATGTTGATATATATAAATGTTATTTCCCCTATTCAAAGTTATTGCCTCCCATGGAGGTCAGAGATTATTTCATTTTTGCACAAGCCTGCTACATAGCATCTAATAACTGCTTTTTAATTGATATATCCCACATAGGAAATGATATTTTTCTCCCTAGACAGCTTACAAAATTAAATCGAGTTAATCTACTAAATTATGGTTCAAACTTTGCAGCCTCATGCTAAAACATGCCCCCTCTTATTTATTCAGGCCTAAATCTTATTGTATAATCTTACCTTTAGATTGGAAATTCCTTGAGACCAGGTCCTATTATCACACCTAATATCAGATTTCCTCTCACCTTGCTAGATCTTGTAAATAGAATCTATGTATATATAATAAATACTACATATATATATATTTATATGGAGAGAGAGAAAGAGAGACTATATATAATAAATACAATCTAGAGAGGAAGTGTGATATGGTGATCACAAAAAGTAGGGCCTGTAATTAGAAAAACATGGGTTCAGATCCCATCTCAAGTACCAATGACCAGATGTGTGACCCTAAGTAAATCATTTAATCTCTTTAGGTTTTTGTTTCCTCAACTATTAAAAAAAATGGACATAACTCCATTGCCCCACAAAAAAACAAATCAAAAAGCAACATTTAGATGGGGCAGCTAGATGGAAGCAGTGGAGTCAAGAGGAACTGAATTTAAATCTGGTCTCAGACACTTGACACTTAATCAGACACTTGATACCATGTGACCCTGAGCAAGGCACTTAGCCCCACTGACCCACAAAAACTAAAACCAAAACAAAATAATGATGTTGAATACAGATGACCTCTCACATCCTTTCCAGCTCTGAAGCCATGATTCTGTTTCTCTATTGGAAGGTTCAAAATTAACCATGTATCACTAAATGGTACTTAAGATCTCTCTAGTATCAATAGAAAAATAATTACATATTTCTTGGTATCTGGCAGAGCAACCTTCAAAAGGGGATAACCACACATACAACTGGTTTTTGCTGCATTTTTTCTTCTATTCTAATGGAAATTCTAGGTAGCTCACACCCTGATTTGTTTATAAGTAGTTACATTTATATTGGCCTCCTAGTCTGAATCAATATTAATGGTAGAATAACACTTAAGTGTTTAGAAGGTGAGGAAGAAGGAGGGATGGGAAAAATGCTAAGGAGGAAAAAATAGACAGATGCCAGATTATTCAAATTCCTTCAAATCTCTGACAAAATCAGAAGGCAAAGCCAGAGAATCAATGACCAAAAAGCACCCTGGACTCTGTACTCTGGTCAGCAGGGGTAATCCTTCTATTGATTTTAAACTCAACCATCTCCAAACCCCCCCATCTATGTCATTCTGGTTGCTCGTTTTCCACTAGTCTTCCATAAGAGTTCCCCAAGAAAACTAGAGGCCCCTTCTGCATGTTTATTTAAAAGTTCTGAGATTAACAGTATAATCCTCAAAAAAGTCCAGGGGCTATCCTTTGCTACAGGATATCATCATTCAAGCTTTAGATTGTAAGCATATCGAGGCCAAATACTAACTTTTGTTTTGTTTTTTATTTGTGTCCCTAGCATTTAGCACTCAGCTAAAATCTAGGTGTTTTACAAATGTGAACTGCATTAAATATAACTTCATTGTAATATGCATAGAAGGAGCATGGAAACTGTTCTTAAAATTCTTAAATAGTTCTTTCTTACCTTGAGCCATTGTTCTGCTTGTTCTTTGCTCTGTACAGCCAGGACCAGGGCATCTGTACCTTGATGTGTGATTTTCAGCTCATGTTTCTTCTTCTTGCTGTCTTTGGGGATATAGGTGATGCTGCACCCATGCAGTGGAAGTTCCATATGGGGTTGTTGGTCCTTGGAACTTTTGTAGCACTGTATTGAATAATAACCATACAGCATGGGTTTTAATATTCTTCTGAGAAAGTTTTTGAAATAACACTAATTCCAACTTCTACAGGACACTTGTCCCTAGTCCTCTTATTTCTAGTGCCTTCTCTCTGTTGACTTTCCTACTGATTCGATGTGTGGCTCATTCGCATGTTGTCTCCCCATTACACTGTGAATTTCCCAGGAGAGCTGACTGTACTTTGTTTTCATTTGTATTAGTACAGTATCTGATACTTAGTAGGAGCTTAATACATGCTTACTGATTGAGTGACTGAGGACATAAAGGCACTAGTAGCAAAACTGGGATTTGAACTCAGATCCACTGAATTTAGATTTATCACATTCCCCTCTGTCCCACATTCTATTTACTAGTTGTGTATTTATTTCTTCTCTTCCATTAGACTATTATAGATACCATGGAGTCAGGGCTCATGTTATAACTCCGTAGCTCTGCCAGTTTCTAGTATAGGGCTACACAAAGTAGACCCTAAATATTTAAGTGAATGATAAAATCAACTAGAAGGAAGATTAGGTAATTCTCAAGACATCTGGATAAGTAATTGTTCAGACAGGAGATCCAAAGTGTAGGCTTTTGCTGGAAAACAGATTAGCAATTTAATGGGCATCAGGTATTCAGTCTTATGACATATTAAAAATCATTTTATAAGTGATTAAATCCTTTTTGGGGTATAGCTGGGCCTACAGATAAGCAAAGCAGGGTGACAAGGAGGACAAAGAAGGTGATACGGTAGAAAGAGCCCTGATTTTGGAATCAAGGCTGAGAGGTTCAATCCCAGCTCCATCTTTACAAGTCACAGCAAATAGCTTAAATGCTCGGGGTTTCCATTTTTTCCTCTGTAAACTGAGTTGGATGGACTAGATGAATACTAAAAAAATTCCTTCCAATTCTAAATCTCATAATCCTAGAAGTCACATGGTCAGATGTGATGTTTGTCCTCACTAAGCACAGATATATACAATGATAATGTATTTAGACTTGATATAATTCAGCATAGCATGGTGGCAGATGTGATGTACCCACAAAACTCCCTTGTGCCACAAGAATCAGATTAAAATGTGACTAGGAAATGTTAACAAAAATAAATAAAAATTCAGTACAACACAGACAATGTTAATTTGTGGGGTTTTTTAATGTCAATAAGAGGACCACGGGAATCTCTTTCTTGTTTGAGTTTAACATCACTGGTGTAGTAGATAGAGAGGAAGCTTTAGAATAAAAAGGATCTGGTTTCAAGTGCCTGGCTGTGTGAACCCTGGGTGAGTTAATATCTCATTATCACTGACCATTCTCTAAGACTCTGCATTTCAGAATAGATAGTCATTTGCTTTGGTAGAAGGAGCTGACTTATTAGGAGGTTACTAATACCACTGAAATAATGTCCAGTCCAAAATAACAATAACAACAATCATAATAATGCTGATAATAATTACAACAACAAAAACAAAAATAATAAAATATAGGACTTGGAATAAGGAAGATGTCAGTTTGGATCCTGATTGTTTAGTCCTAGGTAATGTACTTAACCTCTCACAACCTTAAGTTTCCTCATCTGTAAAATAGGAAAAATGGCAGCACTTACCTCACTGCAGAATAGTTGTGAGGATCAAATGAGTTAACATACCTAAAGTACTTTGCAATTTTCAAGAGCTACCAAAAGGATAATGAGGAGGAGGCAGATATTAATTTGATTTTGATGAAGTAGAAGAAAGAATAGTGTCTCTACCTCTTATTCTTACTGTTTTCTTTACCTGTGGAGCATTCTAGAGAGATTGATGTATTTGAAATTAGTAAAACCTGGATTCAAACCTCAGTGATCCTTAAAAAAAATTCTATTTGCCTCAGTTTCCTCATCTGTAAAATGAGGAGAATAATAGTATCACTCCAGGGTTGTTGTGAGGATCAAATGATGATACATTGTAAAGCACTTAACATAGTAAATTAACATAGTAAGAGTTATATAAATATTAGCTATGATGAGAATGAGGATGATGAGAATGATGAGAATGATGATGATGATGATGATGATGATGGATGTGCCTGGCACATTACTGGCACAAAGCAAATAATTAATAAATATCTGATGACTACTAATTGATAAAAGTAGCAAGGGAGGCTTGAGGTTATTCTTAAAAAGGGCAATATTTAGGACAAAGTAACCTCTTTCAACAGAAGACATAACAGAGACATCATAGAGGGAATTCTACTCAGGGATTAGTTGGATTAAATGAGTTCTATGGTCTCTCAACTCCAAGATCCTGCAATTTTATAGTCTTTCAAGACATGATGAGAAAAAATCACTGCCATGATACAAAAATAATAATTTCCATGTAGATTATTCAACACAACTCTTAACAAATATCATGGCTTAATGATACTGTGCCCACCTAGTGTCTTAGACCCATTTCTGGAATTTGGTGTATGTAGCAATTGGTTTGAGAAAGATTAATCTGAGTGGTGGACCTCAATGATCTTAGATGTCACTGGAGACTAGCAAATCCTTCTCTCAAACTCCAGATAGGTTTTATTTGGCTGCTGCTAGCTACTGTTCTCCTTCTCCATACTTTTGCACAATGGATCCATAGAAAGAGCAATAAGGGGCTGTCTGTGTGGTATCTTTTGCTGGCACTAGCCTGAATGGAATGCCACTGGTCCAAGGAAAACTGGAAATATCTACACATAAGCTATAGAAATCTCTATAAACCATCAATATACTTGATTTAAATAGGAGAATCAAATGAATACCTCTCCCCACTTCCACAACTATGTGCATTTACAGTTTTAATAAACATTTCCTGGAACAAAAAATAATAATGATAATAATACTGGCTAGGCCATCAGATTTGTCATTAGAATAGTTAAGACTGATATTGCTCCAAATCTCTTTTCCTTCATTTTCTATGTTAAAAACTCTAGAGTTACCTCTTCACCTAAATAATTGAGGGTACAAAAGACTTTATTATTTTTACACATGGGTAAAAAAGAAAATATAGGATTCTATATATTCACTACTTTTTATTATATGTCTTCCCAGGCTTAAACATTTTTGGTGAATCGAAGAATAGGTTAGGAACAGAATAAGGGGTAAAGGAATGTTATTAAGAGAAAAGTTAGGAAAAGGTAATATATTTCCTAACAGTAGAATACTGTAAAGAATCTAATATGAAAGGTGATAATTCTCCAGAACATAGTATTTTAGAAATACAAGGAAAAAAATACACCTAGAAGAGCTCATCTTCTACTGAGAAGGAAGGAAGGAAGTTTAAATCATGGGATCATGGATAACCAAAGTTAGGGGAGATGGGAGAAGGGGGGGGCTCCCTGAGAAATTATCTAGATTCTAGTGGAACCTCCTAGTTCCATAAAAGAGGAAAATGAGGCTAATTCTTTTTTTATAAATTATAAAATCCTAGTAAATAATAGGTATGTGTTAATATAAGCTACAATTTTCATTTTCATGTTAACAGAACAAAGTAATCATGTAAACTGGCTACATTTTAAAACATCCCATTTAAATTACATTTAATTTTGATTTTTAATTGATGAGAAATTTTAAAATATGCATAGAATTAAGCCTTAGAGGGCAGTTATTCATCCAGACAACAAATCTCACTTGAACTAAGAACACATTTGTTAAGTTTTTTGCCACCCCTCCTCCCCCTCACCAACCCCGTTTCCTTTCCTTGATTTATTTTTATAAATCCCGATGGCATCATATGGGCAGAAACTAAACTTGGGAGCAATTCAGGCCACACATGTGGCAAAAACATGCATCCTCAATGTTTCAAAAAACTGAGTAAGAAACTTAATTAAAAGGAAAAAAAGCAAGGCCTTCATTATAAATTTAGCATAACATTTTTAAGTGTCTCTAGTAAAAATTCAAAGGTGAGAAAAACAGTCAAATCTTTGCCTTACCCTCCTCTGTTACATGGTCTCTTTGTAAAATGAAGTGACTGGAATACATTGTCCATGAGAAACCTTCCAGAGCTAAGACGTTATTCAGGATAATCATAAAATCATCCATGGATGACACAGAAATTATGTTTTGATGAGATAATTCTTAGGAAAATTTTCAAAACATAGAGGAAAACAAATGCAAAGGCTTATTTTATGATACTATCATGCAAAGGCTCAACCTCAAACTTATTACTTCAGAAGAAGGCCCAGTAGTCTGGACTATTGGTTTATTTAATAGCTCTCCCTATGCTTCCTTCTGCTTACTATGCAGAAGTGGTCTGAGCCTTGGAATCTGAAGAATTACAAGGGAGTTTGGCTCTGCCATTGGTTATCAATAGGATCAGAAACAAGTCACTTAACTCTTTCATTATCAATTTGTTCATCTGTTAAATGGGAATAATTATATTCGTTTAATACTTTTCCCTCAAAAAGTGGGAGAAAGAACTTTGCCAACTATAAAGCACTATGGAAATGTGAGTTCTGAAGGAACACAGTGTTTTGAGCAAACCACATAGATCTCCCTTTCCATTGCTGTTTGAGCATTCAATTTTTATTCTCTCTCCTCTCTCTGCCTTTCTATTTAATTCTAGAAAACTCAGCATTTAGGTTTCAAAGGCAGAAAGGAATTTCCCTTCAGATTCTTTTCCCCTTCAAACCTCCAGGCCCTTCATGCCCCACTTGCATGGCCTGGCATAGAAGAATACCATGGCTCACTTCAGAAGGGAACTAAAAAGTTCCAATTTTAGGCTTGTTAAAATGTCATGCATTACCCTCCCTTGCAGAGGTGGGGAACTCTGGTCATGGTACATTGCATATATTGTCAGATGCAGTTGATGACTTGAAGTTTGTTTTTCCCCTCATTTAAAGTTGTTGTTGTTTTGTTGTTGTTGTTGCAAGAAATGGCTCATTGAATTGATGGAAAGAAGAACTATATTCAGAAAAGAAGATCAACAAAAGATGTCAGTAAGATTTAAAAGAGAAAGAAAACAGTCAGAAATGGTGGCTCATGCTACTGGAGAGACTAAGGTTGCAGATCTCTGGAGTTGGACAACTTTTGAGCAGGATTAGCTCATGCCAGTTGGGTTGCCTACAATTAGTCCAGCATTAATATGGTAATTCCATAGTAATGGGAGAGGGGAACTGGTTTGCTTAGAGAGAAGTGAAGTAGCCCAGATTGGAGTGGAATAAAAATCAAAGTTCTTGTAAAAATCAGTATTGGGCATGTTCATGAGTAACTTCTGTGCCTTCAAGCTTGGACAACATTAACCTTAATCTTGAAAGAAAAGAGAAAAAAAATATTTTGCAGTAATACTGCTTCCAAGAAGAGCCAAGTGACCTGTCCCCATAGTCACTCTGAATTGGAAATTCTTTCTCCAATCTGCTGAATTCTAGAACTTGCAATCATTCTACTAAATAAGTATCAATTATTTATTCTCTTCCAGGGAAGATGCCAAGTGCTGAGGATAACCAAACAAGAATAAATCAGCCCTTGCTCTCTCCAGGAGTTCACATTGTTTTGAAGAAGACATGGGAAGGTGAGGGAAGACTTCATCAAATACTCTCTTAATTTTGAGACCTGAGAGCAATGGATAGAAACCTCATAAACACAGCTCAGATTCAGGCTCAAAATATGAGGATTTTTTCCTAATAGTAAGAAATATTCAAGGGGTTGTTTCAGAAATTCATGGCTTTCTGGATCTTCTGAGAAGGACTAGACAACAACTTGTTGTGTAAAGCATAGGTGTTCTTACCCACATACAGCATAGTCTCCCAGAGTCCATTCAAACTCTGAGATTCTGTAAAATAGAAGAGTTTGGGCAGTCATAAAGCTTGAGGGGAAAAGAAGTTGTTCAATTTTGGATATGTTGAATTTGTGGTGTGAGCAGGGAACTCCACTGAAGCCACGTAGCACTAGCTATCAAAAATAAGGGTCTAATGTGGAAGAGAAGCTGAAGGGGAAACTATAAATTTTGTTGTCATTTACAAGGAGGTGATAATTAAAGCCACAGATAAAATCATCTAAGTAGGAAGTAGAGAAAAAAAGAAAAAAGGCAAGGAGAGAATTTCAGAAGGGCACCTAAACTTAGAGAGTGAGCAAAGAAAATGAGAAGGTCCAATTATACTGGTTTGGAACAGCAATATCATATCAACAGCAAAATACAAATACCCCCAAACCAAGTGCATTTGAAAAAAAAAGATAAATGGTATTTAAATACCAGTGCTATAAAAAACCACGATGATCTGAAAGGTGTACCCTCACACATCACAGACCTGTTGTTTTTAAACAAAAGATTTACAACTGATAGCATAGGGCATGACTATTTGATGTTCAAAGAATTCTTTTCTTTTTCCTCAAAGAAAGGGATGAAAGAAGTATCAAGACTCTTAGATTCTATTCCTTCTATTAACTGTGTGTCCTCAGGTAATTCACTTCAAGTCTATCAGCATAATTTCTTAATCTCTAAAATGAAGGGATCAGTGTAGACAATAATGGATGAAACCTATGTAGCACTTAAAAGTTTATAGAACACTTTCTTCATAATAACTTTTGTATTGTAGGCAGGTCAAACATCAGCATTCCAATTTTACAGATGAGGAAATAAAGGCATAAAGAAAGGAAGAGAATTGCTATGATCACATATCTAATGAATAGAAGAAATGAAACTAAAAGTGGATTTTTCAATTCTACTATAAAAAATGACATTCATAACTTACAATGCAGTCATTTGAATCAAACTGAGTCACAATTAATTTAAAATGTAATTCAATAAGTAAATATTCAATTTACACATAACTTACTAAGATAACTTGCTTGATATTCAGCTGTCAGGAAGTCATTTAATACCTTAGCACTTTGGATTCCTTCCCTTTCCCAAAGCAAATATTGGTTCTGAACATAAAAACAATGAGCAGTGTGCCAGAATTTGACAACATGCTAGAGTAGATTTTACTTAAAATTATCCATTCCAAAAGCTTTACCAGTAGTTTAGTGTCTTTGATGACACAAAGCAGCTTGGTCCACTGTCCAAACCGTTTCTTTCTTAAGAGGAATGCACAGATCTTAGCATCTTTGACAAGGTCCATGGAGGCTTCATCTGATGGCCACTGGTGTCTTGTCTTCTTTCCTTTCCCATCTTCATCTTCTTCATCATATGATTCATAAGAGCTGCTCATTGCATCCGAATCATAATCTTTCAAAAAACAGCAAAGTAGAACAGTTAAAATAAACTGCCATGAAGAATGTCTACAATCTTTTTTTAAGAAAAATTTTATTTTGAGTTTTTTTAATTTTTCCACCATACTTGCTTCCCTCCCCCACCCCACCCCCAGAAGGCAGTCTGTTAGTCTTTACATTGTTGCCATGGTATACATTGACCTCAGTTGAATGTTGATGACAGAGAAATCATATCCTTAAGGAAGAAAAATAAAGTATGAGACAGTAAAATTACCTAAGACAATGGTTTTTTCCTAATATGAAGATAATAGTCTTTGGTCTTTATTGAAACTCCACAATTCTTTCTCTGGATACAGATGGTATTCTCCACTGCAGATAACCCAAAATTGTCCCTGGTTTTGCACTGATAGAATGAGCAAGTCCATCAAGGTTGATCATCACCTCCATGTTGCTGTTAGAGTGTACAATGATTTTCTGGTTCTGCTCATCTCACTCAACATCAGTACATGCAAATCCTTCCAGGCTTCCCTGAATTCCCATCCTTCCTGGTTTCTAATAGAATAACAGTGTTCCATGACATACATATACCAGTTTGTTAAGCATTCCCCAATTAATAGGCATTCCCTCAGTTTCCATTTCTTTGACACTTCAAACAGGGCTGCTATTAATATTTTTGTACAAGTGATGTTTTCACCCTTTTTCATGATCTCTTCAGGTATTGGTATTGCTGGATCAAAGGATATGCACATTTTTGTTGCCCTTCAGGCGTAATTCCAAATTGCTCTCCAGAAAGGTTGGATGAGTTCACAGCTCCACCAACAATGTATTAGTGTCCCAGATTGCCCACATCCTTTCCAGCATTGATCATTGTCCTTTCTGGTCATATTGGCTAATCTGAGAGGTGTAAAGTGGTATCTCAGAGATTCTTTAATTTGCATTTCTCTAATACATAATGATTTGGAGCGATTTTTCATATGACTATGGATTGCTGTGATTTCCTCATCTGTAAATTGCCTTTGCATATCCTTTGATCATTTGTCAATTGGGAAATGACTTGTTTTTTTTTGAAAATTTGACTCAGCTCTCTATATATTTTAGAAATGTTGTCAGAAATTTGTTTAGAAAATTTGTCAGAAATACTAGTTGTAAAAACTGTTTCCCAATTTACTACATTTCTTTTGATCTTTGTTACAATGGATTTTGTCTGTGCAAAAGCTTTTTAATTTAATGTAGTCAAAATTTTCTAGTTTTTTTAATGATGTTCTCTATCTCTTCCTTGGTAAAAAACTGCTTCCCTTTCCATAGATCTGACAGGTAAACTATTCTGTGATCTTCTAGTTTGCTTAGAATATTGGTTTTTATGTCTAAATCCTGTAACCATTTGGATCTTATCTTGGCATAGCATGTGAGGTATTGGTCTAATATAAGTTTCTTCCAATTTTCCCAACAGTTTTTATCAAAGAGAATTTTAATCCCAATAGCTGGATTCTTTGGGTTTATCAAACAGCAGATTATTATAATCATTTCCTGCTATTGCACCTAGTCTATTCCACTTATCCACCACTCTATTTCTTAGCCAATACCAGACAGTTTTGATGACTGATGCTTCATAATTTTAGATCTGGTAAGGCTAAGCCACCTTCTTTTGAATTTTTTTCATTGAATCCCTGGAAATTCTTGACTTTTTATTTCTCCATATAAATTTACTTACAACTTTTTCTAGCTCATTAAAGTAATTTTTTGGATTTTTGATTGGTAGGGCACTAAACAGGTAGTTCAGTTTTGGTAGAATTTCCATTTTTAATTATATTAGCTCAACCTATCCATGAACAGTTGATGTTTGCCCAGTTATTTAAATCCGATTTTATTTGTGTGAGAAGTGTTTTGTAATTGTTTTCAAAAAGTTTTTGAGTCTGCCTTGGTAGGTAGACTCCCAGGTATTTTATATTGTCTGAGGTTACTTTGAATGGGATTTCTCTTACTAGCTCTTTCTGCTGTATGTTGCTAGTCAGATAGATATAGATATAGATATAGATATAGATATAGATATAGATATAGATATAGATATAGACATAGACATAGACATAGATATAGATATATGGAAATGTTGAGAATTTATGAGGGTTTATTTCATATCCTGCAACTCTGCTAAAGGTGACAATTATTTCTAGTAGTTTTTTAGATGATTTGGGGGGATTCTCTACTTATATCATCATGTCATCTGCAAAGAGTGAGAGTTTTGTCTCTTCCTTTCCAATTCTAATTCTTTCAATTTCTTTTTCTTTTCTTATTGCTGAATAGTAGTGGTGATAATGGGCATCCTTGTTTCACCCCTGATCTTTTTGGGAATGCCTCAAGCCTATCCCCATTGCATTATAATGCTTGTTGATGGTTTCAGATAGACACTATTTCTTAAGAAATATTACAATCTTGAAAAGATAAAAGAATAGCATTATATTGCCTCCCTCCACTACTCTGAACAGTCTACTTCGGGGAAAATCGAATTTCAGGTCATACTCTGCTTTCTACCTTCAATATACTGCACAGTGTCCTACATATATATATATATGCATGTGTGTATATATATGTATATGTACATATATATGTAAATAGTTATTAAATATATTGCTGAACTGAATAATGATTTGGGCCTTGTTTTGGACAATTATTTCACAAACTAGGAGTGCTGGGAGTTGTAAACTAAAATAACACAAATTTACAAAATTAGCCATGTTCTCAACCCCAGTACCTCAATGATTGAAAATTTACTTGAGGGCAGCTAGGTGGCACAGTAGATAGAGCACCAGCCCTGGAGTCAGGAGTGCCTAAGTTCAAATCTGGCCTCAGACACTTAATAATTATCTAGCTGTGTGGCCTTGGGCAAGCCATTTAACCCCATTTGCCTTGCAAAAATCTAAAAAAAATTTACTTGAAACTGGAAATAGCTTTTTAAAAACTCTTCTGGATAGTTTTCCTTGATCAGATTTATAATGTCTAAATAGTTCAAATTTCTATAGCAATTCACAGTTTACAAAGCACTTTATAGGAATGATCAAATTAATTTCAAATAACTCTTATAAATTAGCTAGCAAGAGACACAAGCATAATTTCTTTTTATATTTTAGGTTTTTGCGAGGCAAATGGGGTTAAGTGGCTTGCCCAAGGCCACACAGCTAGGTAATTATTAAGTATCTGAGACAGGATTTGAACCCAGGCACTCCTGACTCCAGGGCTGGTGCTTTATCCACTACACCACCTAGCTGCCCCATACAAGCATAATTTCAAAAGAGTGAAATGACTTATCCAATTCCAGACTGGTAGTTCTGGCCTTGAAAACAGGAGATCTGGGTTTGGATACAGATATTCCCATTTACTGATTTTTTTTAACTGGCCTTAAGTCACTTCCCTTCTCTCAAGAATGTCTGTTCATTTTTACAAAGTGAATAATATGTCTGATCTTGCTATCTCTTATACTTTATGTTTCTTCCTTAAGGATATGATTTCTCTCTCATTACATTCAATTTGGATCATTGTATACCATGGAAGCAATGTAAAGACTGGCAAATTGCCTTCTGTGGGGGGGTAGAGGGAAAGAAGTAAGATTAGGGGGAAAATTGTAAAACCCAAAATAAATAAAATCTTAAAAAAATGAATAATAGTACTTGAAGAGACTACTTCTTTGCATGATTATGAACAAAGAACTTCCTAAACCTGAAAGTACTGGGAAAATTATTGGAATTTTTGTATTTCCATTAATATAGGCAGTATTCTGCACCATCTCTCACTGAAATGGAAATCACAAACGATTTGATGACCAAGAACCATAGGAAGAATTATGATTTAAAAAAAAAATGAAGCAGCTCAAAAAAACCAAACTACCTTTTTTCCAGAATTAACTGAAATAAAATAAACATAATAATGGATTAGAAGTCAGTAGGTCTAAAATTTGAGGCCAGGCTTCATCGTTTAACCAAAAGTAATCATTTTAACCAAAATAAATCACTCTCTTTAGTACTTATTTTCCCTATTTGTAAAATAAGGGAAATAATCACTGTCCTGATAATCTTGATGGGTTAATGTGTGATTCAGGTAAAATAATGGAAGAGAAAAATGTCCTAAAAGTATGAGCAATGATTATTTTGCACTCCAGATGCTACACCATTACCTAGATGAAATGCAAATAATTCTTGTTTAAAACCATGCAAAGAGCTGAAGAGGAAAACAAAACAACTTACAAAGTAAATGGTGAGCAAACAAGGATATTTTATGTGTTTTTGGTTTATTGAATTTTTTCAATAATGGGCATATAACCACACACACAGTCTAATACCCTCAATTTACAGATGAGAAGAGCAAAACCCAGAGGGATAAAGTTACTTGCTCACAAGCCCTGGGCTACAGTTGAGTCAAGAATTAAACCAATGTTTGCTGACTCAAAATCCAGGTCTCTTTCCACCACACCACAGAGTTCTTTAATTACAACAGAAAACAAGTTATACAATGTCAAGAAATGGCATAATCATATTAAATCTATGTTAACATAGAATGCCTAAGCAAACCAGCATGATCTTTTTACTTGGGAACCACTTAGGGTCACAGAAAGAGAATGGACCTAGAATAATGAGAGTCATATGCTCGTGATAACACTATAGTGAAATAATTATGCTAGTTCTTTATCTCATAGAATTGTAGTAAGTAAAATATTCTGTGTGAATTATTAATGCCTATCTTTAAAACAATAACAACAACAAAAGGAATATGGTGAAATATCTTCTCTCTTCCACCCCAAATTCTCCTTTAAAAAAAAAACAAGTCCCTTTCAAAGCTAGTCATTTCAGTTATTTGTTATTTCGGATCATCTAACTCAAGAATAGAGAACCTCTTTTTCTGTCAAGGGCCATTTGGGGTCTTATAACATCATTTGAGGGCTACATTTGGTCAAACACTTAATTAATTCACCCGCAGCTGCCCTAGCAATGCCAGATCAATGGACTGGAAGTTCCCTGTCCAATGTTCTAGGTTCTGGAAACATAAGAATAAAAACTAAAAAATATTCCATATCAAGGAAGCATCATTCTATATCCAAACACACATTTGCTTTTCTGGAGGGAAAAAAGATAATTGTTAAATTGATATTTTGATTTAGTTCAGTATTCATGTCATTGGATAGAATAAAAAGTGTGAATGACTTCTGAGAACAGAAGTTCCAGAGTGATGATTTCTAAAGATTTTGTTCATTTCAAGGAAGTTAAGTGGTGCAGTGTACAGAGCACCAGACCTGGAGTCAGGAGGACCTGAGCTCAAATCTGACCTCAGACACTTAATAATTGCCTATGTAACTTTGGGCAAGTCACATAACCGCATTGACTTAAATTAAAAAAAAAAACAAGAAAAAAAGATTTTGCGCATTCAAGGGGGATGAATAGATGCTAGGTAGCATTTCTGATACTATTCTCACCCAGAACACTGGATGCAGAGATACAAAATCTATCTTGCAGTTCTGGCTCTTGACATTTATAAGGTGTGTAAACTCAGAAAAATCACAAGCTCATTATAATCCTATTACGTTCCAACTAAAATTCCAACTTTTACAGGAAGCCTTTTCCAAAGTCTCTTAATTCTAGTGCCTTCCTTCTTATAGTCATTTCTTATTTATCCCAAATAAAACTTGTTTTGTATATATTTGTTTTCATGTTAGCTCTCCTATTGGATTGAAAGACTGTAAACTCCCTCAGGCAGGTACTATACTTTGCCTCATTCTGTATCACTGGCACTAGTAAGCTACAGTTTCCTCTTCTGTAAAATGGTGTTTATTACTATCCCTAATGCAGTTTTCTTTAAAGGACTGGTGTAGAAACAAAGGAGATGAGAGAACAGAAACTCTCCTAGACAAGCTCAGGTCCCCTTTGTTCAACTTGGATAAAGGTAATGAGAAAGAAATGACAGAACTTCCAGAAGGTGGAATATTATGAAGTCACATCCTACATTGTTCAGCACCATTCCTAATAAAGATGAAAATGAGCTTAAATTGTCTGTAGAGTTTCTCCAAATGAATACATCCCATTCAGTCAAAGGAACTGAGAGCCTCAGCTAGCTCTGCCCTCTGTCCTCCACCTCTCCCCTCTGTCTCCCCACCAGGAAAAGTCACTCCATAAACCTGTACTGCAGAGATCATGCCTCTTCTCTCCTTGGAATATTAATCCACTCTATTCTGTTGTGATTAATGTGTGAGGGAATAAGGGAGTGTAAACACATCAAATTCATTATATAAAGCCTTGCTTTTTGCAGACCATCAAGCATCTTGCTCACAGGACTCACCCAAGCATCTTGCCATGTTTACTGATGATCTATTGTCACTCTTCTTAATCAATCTCCCCCAACACTCTCCATCTCTTGCTCTGAGAACATTAATCAAATAAATATTTCCATTGCTCCAGAAAAAGAGCAACTATCAAGCAAATATCCTAAGGTTCCCACTTCATGATTCCTGGGATTCCCCAAACCAAAATTTCCTTCCCTAGCCACCATTTGCCTATGTTGTCAATCCTGATGAGAATGTAAGCTTTTTGAAGGCAGGAACTGTCTTGCTTTAGTTTTTGTAGCACAAGACCTGATTCATAAAATTTTTGCAATAATTTTTTTCGATTCCTCATTCATTCACTTAGCAAATAACTTTTTTAGATCCTATATAATCTGTCCTATCTTTCCCATTTAACCTTCTTTCTTCATTACTCCTCAATAAAAATTAATTAGTCAGGTGGTTTCCTTAGTCTTTCCTCCTTATCTACATTGCACCTAATTCCCATATCTGCTTATCCTGCAATTCCAACCTTGAATATTGTTCTATTCTTTCCTCCAGGAACCCAACAGCTTACTATAAAGTAGTGTTTGCAATCCCAAACAAGTTTTCTATCAATTAGTTGTTGGGCTTTGAGTCAGAAAGACTCAACTTCTTGAGTTCAAACTTGGCCTCAGGCAATTACTAGCTGTGAGCCTTGGACAAGTCAATTAACCCTTTATCTGGTCACTGACTCCGGAGAAGAAAATGAAGTTAGTGACTTAGCACACCCCCTCACTCAAATCTAATTCATGTACTTGTCATGACATCACTTCCCTGATGTTATGGCCTACTTCAAGAATGAAGGATACATCATCATCATAATCTTCATCCTCATCAGATGAGGAACTGTTAGGTGACTTTACCAGGGATCACTCAGCTAGAAAGTTGTCTGAGGCCAAGTTTGAACTCAAGAAGTTGAGTCTTTCTGACTCCAGGCCTATCACTATACATTGCACCACCTACCTGCTCTTTAAATATATTAAATATATGCTGGAGAAGAAATGTCTGACTGGCCAGTTTGCAGAAAGGCAGCATGCTTATGAGTAGGAAAGGTGTGTTTCTAAGTCGAAGGTCTCATTAGAATTGGCAGATCAACAGACTATGATAGACCCAGTTGATGGACATT
The DNA here is from genome assembly GCF_037893015.1 of Macrotis lagotis. Classification (NCBI taxonomy): domain Eukaryota; kingdom Metazoa; phylum Chordata; class Mammalia; order Peramelemorphia; family Peramelidae; genus Macrotis; species Macrotis lagotis. The sequence continues at coordinate 216,535,028 of NC_133660.1, forward strand.
ACATAATAGCTCAGCAGGAAAAGGGGATACAGAAGGCCAGAGCTTTGGTGGTGAATCAGACATTCAGTATCCCAACATTTCCTGAACTTTCTAACTTCCTGATCCAGATCCAAAATGCCACTCCTATAACTGGCTTTCCACTTCCATTTCTGACACTTGGATTTTTCTCCTCTGAAAAAAATCCTAGGACTGACTCAGATAGGCCTGTTGGCCTTCACATTTGTGTGGCTCCCAATTTGGACATCTGTCTTCACAAGGGACTACTAACCCTTCAACAACAGTGCTTAGTTTAACAACTGGCTTATATTAATGCATATTACTTTAAATAATAAAAACTCACTGGACTTAAAAGTAGGAACTAATCCCACTTCCCTTGCCTGTGATCCAGGTCAAGTCACTTAGCCATATTTAATCTTATTTTTAAAAAAAAAGTTACTAATCCTTGTTAAAAGCAAAGACATCATTATGAATCCAAATAAAATGAGGTTGATAAAGGGTTGTATAATCCTAAAGTGACTTCTCAATGTGTGATATTATTATTATTTTTATTATACTCATAATTGGTTGTTGTGGTTAAAAAGACTGCATACTGTCCTACTCTCCATTTCAAGTGTCCTGACCACTCAAGGAAGAGCACAGAGAAACTTGTAGGAGAACTCATTGCAGTGTGATGGTCCAGGCTGAATAAGGTCCTAGGCTTGTCCAAGAAAGATATGGAGTCTCATCTTCTTTTGAGGTTATTATTGGCAGAAAAACAGGAGACTTTTGAGAAGAAAAATCAAGGAAAATGGGAGAATCACAACCTTTGGTATTAAAAGCAAGTGACTTGGACAAAATTAAGGAGATACACAACCTCAGCCCCCAACCCAACCCTTACCCCTCAGCCTCTCATGCATACTTTCTTTTCTGAATGTTCCCTGGAGGGGTGGAGTTGTCAGAGAGACTAAAAATAGAACTGTGTGGGTTCTTTGTACATTTAATGATGCTGTTGGTCAGGGAATAGAGGCCAGAAAATGCTTTCATGGGCAGTCATCACCTTAAGGGTGAAGCCTTAACAAAGCCAAAATGCTCTTCAATAGACGTTATTCTTGCAACTACAACATATCAAGTCAAAGGCTAAAACCAGGCAAACACATTATGGAGCCGAGACTTCCTGTCTGGAGAAACTGGCTATAGGAACATAATTCCTTTTGTCCAAATTTACTAAAGGATAATTTTTTCATGGGACAGCTAGGTGGCATAGTGGATGGAGCACCAGTCTTACATTCAGAAAGACTCAACTTCTTGAGTTCAAACCTGTCCTCAAATACTTCCCATTGGTGTAACCATGTTTGCCTCAGTTTACTCATTGTAAAAATTAGCTAAAGAAGGAAATGGTAAACCACCCAAGTAGCTTTACCAAGAAAACCTCAAATGTGGTCACAACTGACTAAGGTCACACACACACAAAAAGAAATCATAACCTACTGAAAAAAAAATCACTGATATCCAGGATCAGAAGACCTGGGTTCAAATCATAGCTGACCTATTCCTATGTCAAGAGAGATCAAAGGGAAAGATTGTTCCTTCTCCTTCTGCTGAACCCTTATTAATTCCTTCAACTCAACCTTCTTTGGTATCTATTTCTTCACCTATAAAATAGGATGGATTTAGAATCTTTATGGTCCTATTAGTCCTATGCCTCTTACTGGTTCTGTGATCTTGAATAAATCATATTGTCTTAGAGCCTCAGAATGGGAATAAAAGTCTAAAGTACAAGGCTAATATGATGATCAAATGCAAAATGAATTGACGATTTAGAGGGAGAAGCAACCTAAGCCATACTTAGTCTAACCTCCTTATTTTAGAAATAAGGAAAGAACAGCACAAAGGGGGCAAAACTATATTAAACAATTATCCAATTTGTATCTAAGTTTCAAATCAAATGTCACCTTGATCACAAACATTTCCTCCATCATTCCATCCATGATCTTTCCACTTCTTGTGAATTAATATCACATTTTATACTCTACTTTCTATACTTTCAGAGTATAGCATTATCATAGTTATGAATTCCAGAGTTAGAATAGATCTTTGAGGCTCATAGAATCACAGGACTTGGAACTGGAAGGAATTTCAAATACCATGGAGTCTAATCCCTTCATTTTATGAATAAGGGAAATTAGACTTGGGTTCCCTTTTGCATTCTGTATTTTATTGTATGCATTGTAAAATATAATTAAAAGAAGGAAACAATAGTTTTCATGAGACTGGCAAAATGCAAAGAACCCCAATCTAATCGAACCTGAAAAGATATCCATTCACTCTAGCAAATGACTATCAAATTCTGTTAAAGAATTTCCTTCAAAGAAGGGAAAGCTTTTAGCTCAAATATTTAATCAATCTATGAGAATACAAGCACATAAGATCATGAGTTCCAGTAAAGGAAAGTTGGGGCCATCAAGGAAGCCTTCATAGATGAGGTAGAATTTGACCTTGACCTTGAAAGAATGGGAGGATGCCATTGGGAATACAGGGAAATTTGATAGTTTGTTATTTCTGTGCTTCAGTAGTTCCAGTCATGTTCAGTTATGTGATGCCATATGGAATAGCTGCCTAGACCTATGAATGGCAAGTGGACATTGTCCTACTGTATAGAGAGGTCTGAGAGGAAAGGTCATACTGAAAATTAGTTCATCAAAAAATTAACTATGCTGTTGCAGCCCATCGTGCTGAAATGTCATGGTGCCTTGTATGCCCTGAGTCTAGATTTTGTTGCCAGATCTCATATGTTGTCCCTTTACCTGGCACTACTAGAGTGCCAGGGTGCCTCACTGATATGAGAGGAAAAAAATTGTACTCCAGGACTAAGGACTCCCACAGTATACTGACCATCACAAAAAGTCCTGCTTCATATCAAATCAGACCATGGGGTGAAATGAGACTGAAGGATGTCTCTGCGTAACTCCCCTTACTATAATGAACATAATTGTGAAAGTCATATCATTATGTATATGGCAACATGGTCCTCTTTGTTACAAAGGATGAACATCATCATCATCATCATCATCATCATCACCATCATCTTGGCAAAGATACTGGAGTGGTTAGCCATTTCCTCCTCCAACTATTTTATAATTTAATTGTTTAGAAAAAACAAATATATCAATAAAATATATATTTTATGAAAAAAAGTCTAAGATTTAAAGCCAGAAAACTTGAATTGAAAATTTTCTCTATTAAAACTACTTGGTATGACCTTGACAAATCACTTCCTTTCTCTGAATCAGATTTTATTTCAGAGTTCTAAGAAACAGGTTTCTAATTGTTTTCAAAATGATAAAATAAGACTTTTAAAAAGCGAATTTTCCAGTTACAACCATTTGATCACCTATTTCCTCAACTGGAAAATGAGACTATTGAGCTCAATAAAGATTTCTTCTAATTCTATCATTCTTATCCCATGAGGAACCAAGTAACTCCTAAGGGCCTAATCCATTTTTGGAAAGCTCTGGATGAAAATTGTCCTATCATCTGACTGAAACTGGTCAATAATTTCCACATATTGCTCCTGGTTCTGCCCTATGGAGACCACAGAATAAATCTAATTTTTCTTACAATGACAGCCCTTTAATGATTTGAAGCATTATCATGCTCCTCTTACCAAATCATCCCCTTGGGGTTGTCTTCTCTATGTGATTCCAGGTCCCTAGACACTAAAGTCTATGTATCTTTTTCATTTTTAAATTCACATCCCCCAGGATGGAATCTTGCATAAAACAGATATTCAGTGAGCACATATGAAATTAAACTGACTCAAATTATATCATATAAAAGGTAGAGTCAGTCAAAATGGTAGTTGGTAATGTATTTAAACACCCACCTCCCAAGAGTCTTATGGCATTCTGAACACTAACAAAATCTAAGAACAAAGACCAGCTAAGTCGTGGCCAAGATGAAAATTTAAGGTAAAATAAATCAAAGAATCTATAAAAGCAATTCCAAGCTCAAGAAAATTGAAGAAAGCAATATAATCCATGATTGACTTAGGTTATTAATCAGAACAAAGTTAATCTAAGTCTATTATTCTTCAAGGGATGGGAGACAAGTTCTGGATGCCACTAGCCATAAGAGATTTCTTAAACACAGATGATGGACTGAGACCTTGTGGTGTGAGTCATTGGTGATTGAATTGATCCCTGGAGCATTAAGTTCCACTGATCTGATTCCTCTGGAATTAGCTTAAAGCAAAATTGAGACCACTGGCATGGTCTCAATCAGAGGAGCAAGATGTGACCAGTTGGGCTACTCCCAATGATGGCAAGCTTCAGTATTCTTTTCAATAAATCAAAAAGAAACGCCTGCCAGTTCTTTGGAGACTGTGACCTCCTCTCCTGGGCTACACTTGAATGATTCAAACTCCAGGCAATAGACTTTTTCACAAAGTTCAGCTTGTCAGCAAAGAGAAAAGAGTTGCATGAAACTGAACTGAACCTGGATCATGTATTTCAAACCATGCTTTAATTAATTTAATGTTTTAATGCATCATGGAAAGAATTCTATCAATCACTTAGTGAAAGTACTTCCTATCAACATGGATTGAAGTAATAATAGATTGTCATCATGAATTTTCTTGGAAGTTAAAAATTATTTCTATTGGTCTTTCTGGTGATGAATGAAACTATACTTAACTAGCTAGGCTTGATCCTCGAAAAGACCCTACCCTCAAAAACCATCCAGTATGAGAGGATAGATCAGAACTTCAAGCCACTAGTTTGTTCATCAAAAGCCCACGATCGCCTCCTGAATATAATGAGGCACTGTAAAAGGAATTTGGCAGAATAATTAGCTATTTTAAAACCAGGTGGGGACAAATATATTTTTAAATGTTTTGTGATAATAAGAAAGGAACTAAATGTGTTTTTTCTCAAGCACCATTTTTTTTTTTTGGTTTTTGCAAGGCAATGGAGTTAAATAACTTGCCCAAGGTCACACAGCTAGACAATTAAGTGTCTGAGGCTGGATTTGAACTCAGGTCCTCCTGACTCCAGATCCAGTGCTCTATCCACTGCACTATCTAGCTGTCCCTCAAGCACCATTTTTAATATTTTCTTAATGAAAGTGACTGAATAAAAAAAAAGGAAATTTATTAGTAGTTGATTGTATTTAAACATTCTGATTTCCCATCTATTCCCAGGCAGTAATGTCCTTTTCATTTAAACCTTCTCTAGCACTTTGTTTAGAATGTGTCTAATATCTAAAACCATATAACAACTTGTACTTAATATCTTAAACTATCTAATAATTAAAACTATTTCTCAACCAGACTGAGTTTCACATGTCTCAATAGTACTCTGCACAAAATACACTCTTCCTAAGTATTTGTTGAATATATCATTTTTTAAATCATAGTAAAATTTTTAAAAATCTTAGTTTATGTAAACCAAAGAGACCAATTTTGAGAACTCTTTCTCAGAATTTAAGAGGATTTCTACAAAAAAAAAATTTATCCCTTCCTCTTTTAAGGAAGATCTTAGGATCATAAATGGAAAACAAATGAGGAAACTAAAGCTCATATAGATTTCATGACTCATCCAGGATCACAAAGGTAGGAAGAATTGAAATTGAGCTCATATTTCAAAACTCTAAATCTAATGTATTCCACTGCACCAAGTTTCCATTGATAGGGAATTTTTGTCCATTAAATTCTAATCTATGGCTCCTCCAGTGGGCCACCACTTTAGGAAGGTTGAAGGAAGAGCAAGAATTTGGAATAATATCAAAGACTGTAAGAGAAATGAAATGAAATGGACCCTGGACCCCACCAAAATAGTCACAGCAGTACTTTTCATGAAAACAAAACAGTTGATCATTGGGTGAAAATGGCTAAATAAATTTTAGTATAAGAATGTAATTGGAAAAATTACAATGCTGTAGGAAGCCAAGAGCATAATGAATACAGGGAAGAAAGTAAAGATTTATATGAACTGGTGCAAAGTGAAGTGTAAGCAAAGTCAAGAAAAAAAAATATAATTACTACGACAATGTAAAGGGAAAGTACAACTACCATACAATCATTGGAAATGAATGTTGCAAAATATAGCACCTACCTTACCTGATTATATATTGCTTTACAAATTGGTTTAAAATTGTTTTGCAAATTGCCTTATAAATCTGAAAGAGTTATGGAAATGTTAACTATTATTATATTACAAAACAACAAAGAACCAGTTTGATCTCAAAGAAGATGGTGTAGAGGAAAGTGTGCTGGACCTGGAGTCAGAAATATCTGAACTCAAATACAACTTTAGACACTCAGTAAGCTGTGTAATTCTTAGGGAAATTACTTAATTTTTTTTTCTCAGTTTCATCTTCCTTATGAACAAAATGAACCACTACTTTCTCCCAGGGTTATTATGAGGTTCAAGTAAAAATATTTTGAAGCCAAACTTGGCCCAGTCCCTGAAACATAGCAGATACTTAAATTATTGTTTCCTTTCATTCTTCTTTCCTTCTATCTTGACCTATTCCTTTTTTAGAGGGATCAAAGATACAGAGTTGGAACACTGTATATGTTGACAGTTTTTTTTTCCAATGGTCTAATATTTTTTCTTATTTTTTTCTCTTTCTTAAAAGATGTCTTTGTTATTAGGGTAATTCTCTGAGAGCAGGAAAAGAAAAAAATAATTCATCTTTCCTATGGACTTTTTATATAAGAACCTGCTATCTTTTGGGGCCATCTTCAATTTGAATGAAATTCAAAAATGGTAGGCTGTCACAGTCCATATGAAAGCTCAGGGATCATTGATCACAGATCAATGAACTCCAGGAAAAGATTTTTCATTTGAAGTGAAAAGATTTGTGTTGACTAAAAGAAGCCTGCTGAGAGTTATCAGGTAGTGACAATTATCTATCAATCCTATTGCTTTAGAAAAGATGTCTCCAAGACACCTAGGAGAGACAGAAACAAGATAGTTATGCCAGTTTCATGTTCAACTTGTCATTGCTTTATTTTCCACCCAAAACAAGACTTGCAAAGGGCAATTCTACTGATTCTGATTCTCTAACAAATGAGACCAGCATGGTGACATGGAAAAAGCAACAACCTGAGGACAGAAGAGAGCTTTATTATAATTTCATTTTATGTATTGGGAAGGCCAGCCAACCTTTCAGAGACTCTGTTTCCTCATCTGCAAAATGCAGGTAATAGAACCATAACATGTACCTCGTAGGTCACTTGCATTTTATCAACTTTATAATACTATACAAATGTCAGTTATTACTATTATTGCTATTGTTATAATAGTAGTAACAATAAAGTAATATGAAAAATCACTAATTAAAATGGAAAACAACAAAATTGTCTGACATACACTAGAGAAAGATGAATAGAAATTCATTACTATATAATGTTTTTTGCTTTGTTTTTTGTTTTTGCAAGGCAATGCAGTTAAGTGACTTGTCCAATGTCACACAGGCAATTATTAAGTTTCTGAGGCCAGATTTGAACTCAGGTCCTCTTGACTACAGGGCCACCTAGCTGCCCCTATAATTTATTTTGTAAAAATTTATTTATTTGAATTAAAAGGGGAGATCTGTCTAAATTAGGAGAAAATGTAAGTTACAGTTTTATTTTTGGATGTTGAAATTAGACTAAAATTGAATTATTGGCTGAATAATGAACAAAATGTAAGTGTGCTGTGAAGGAAGGGCAGTAGAGGAAAAAGAATACTGATTCTGGAGGCAGAGATTCTGAATTGAAATCCTCCCTCTTGTTTTTACTACCTGTATGACACTGGACAAGTCACTTGCCTCTTGGTTCTCAATTTCCTCCCATACAAAAAATGAGGTTAGAATACATATCCTTCAGTTCTTGATAAGTGAAAAAAATGTAGACCAATGATTTGGGTTCAAAAATATCAACTGTTCCACTCCTGGACAGCTCTGTTATTAAGTTTTCCTAAACTTTTCTTGCTGTGAATTTCTCCAATTAAAAAAAGAACATATGAATTTTAATAGTGAGATGAGGGAACACGTGACTAGATGCCATATATAAAATAACATGAAATAATAAATTATTTACAAAATAACAAATCATACATAAAATAACTAAATAAGAAACTCCATTTAAAACAATGACCAGAAACCCTTGGAATCATAGATATTAGCTCAGTGAGTTGACAACACAAAAAGATCACCCAGTGTCAGATCACATGAAAATTTACATTCTCTGCCTCACCAAGAAAGAAAGGGAACAGTCCTACTTTGCTCTGCTCTGCTCTGGTCAGACACACCTGTGCCATTTGGTAGTTTGCATGTTTGGAGGGTCAAGTCATAATCTATTCAGAAAAGGCAAGCAAAACCAGGAGAAAACTAAAACATGCCATTTGAGGATCAGCTCAAAGTAGGAAAGCTTGTTTGTAATTATCAAAATAATGATAATAAGGGCTCATGCTTGAATAGCTTTCAAAGGTTTAAACACTTTTTCAGGGTTGGCTAGGTGGCGCAGTGGATAGAGTACCGGTCCTGGAGTCAGGAGTACCTAAGTTCAAATCCGACCTCAGACACTTAATAATTACCTAGTCGTGTGGCCTTGGGCAAGCCACTTAACCCAATTGCCTTGCAAAAAAAAAAAAGCTTTTTCAAATCACTATTGCTTCTGAAACTTGAAACAAAACAACCCTGGGAGTTAGGCATTCTAATCATCACCACTTCATAGGTGAGTCAGTTCAGGTATGCTTGGATGACTTGCCCAAGATCACTGGGCTAATTTCTCAAGTGGAATTCATCAGACACAGGTATTTCTGATCTCAAATTCAATATTTTACCTACTATACAAATCTGCTTGGATGAGATTAGAGAAAGGAGAAATTAGAGGAAAATAGTCATATGATCCCACAGATCAGAACAAGGAGCAAAGAGTAGAGAAAGATTGAGACATAATATAAAGAAACAAAAATAAAAATAAAAGCTGCCACAAGGAGCTTCCTTAGCAGATCATGAATTCCAAAATACCAACACTCTTTAAATGAAGGACACATAACCACTTATGGAATCATAAATTCATATGACATAATATTACATACGTTATTGTACGTAGGGTAATATTGATGGAGGGCCTTGAATGAGAGGAAATTCTCCAATAATGCCTATACTATAATTTTATTATAAAATTATTGCTACCTTACATCTCTATAATATGTTTTACACTTTTGTTCAATGGACTTTGATAAACATTATCTTTCACCTAGAGTTTAACTTTTTATTTTGGTTGAAAATTGTCAAAGTTCCTTGAGGATATCACTCCCATCTTATATAACTTTAAAACAGTTTACCAAAGGTTCTATAAGACCAACAATAAAGACGTAATTTTCTACATTTTACAGAAGAGGAAAAGGATACTATGAAAGGTTTAGTTATTTGTCCATAGTCATGTGGCTTTTAAGTAGCAGAGGCAGTTTAAAATTGAGGTCTAATGACTCATGACCAGTACATTTTCTGTTATTACACATTCTCTCTTACCACAATGCCTTATATAGTTTGGTGGTATGGAAAGCCCATTGGATTTGGAATCAAAAGACCTAGCTATTCAATTTATCCCCTATCTTGAGCCTCAGTTGTTGCTGCTAGTCATATCCAACTCTTAATGTCCCTATTTGGGGTAGGTAAAGATATTGGAGCGATTTGTTACTTCCTTCTCCAACTCATTTTACAGATGAGAAAACTGAGGCAAACAAGATCAAATGGCTTGCCCTGGATCACATACAAACAGCTAGTTAGGGCCTGGGATCTGATTTCAACTAAGGAAGATGAGTCTTCCTGATTCCAAGCCCAGCGTTCTATCCATTGTGCCATCTAGCTTTCCAAATCTCAGTTACCTACTTTGGCAAGTAAAGACGTGGCACAAGATGAGCTTAAAATTCTCTTCCAGATTAAAATTCATGAAATTAAAATTCATAAAATTCATTATTGGCACAACACACGTAATTAATAAATAAAATCTGATCAATTTAACTGAATCTCATTTTGTAGGTAGTCCCAAGTTTTAGAATGGTTATCTTTACTTTCTCAGAAACACAAAAATTCTGAAAGTTGGAAGAGCCCACAGAGATTGTCCTACTGACCAAGAATATCTTCTATATCATCTATCCCCTCTTTGAAAACCCCAAGTGAGGGGTTGATCAATACCTCCTAAGAATAACTGCTCCACTACTGGACAGCTCTGTTATGAAGTTTTCCTAAACTTTTTCTGCTTTGAACTTCTCCAATTACAAAACCCATATGAATTTTAATGAATAATCTGGGATCATAGAACCATGGTATTTTCATGCTGGAATATCAGTGATTTCTTTTGGTCTATCATTTTCATTTTATGGATATGGTAACATGAAAGAGGCCAATCAAACCCCAGTTTCTCCTTAAAATTCACTGCCTCTTCCAGGGCAATGTCACTCACTTGAAGTGATATACTCTGGAGCTTTTCCAGGACTCAGTGGCACAGCTTCTTCATAATAGCCTTCTGGGAGAGAAGATGTTGGTAATGGTGGAGGTCCACTGTCTGGGGGCTAAATGAGAAAAACAGAGTGAGAGATCGTTGTAAGTCCCAGACATAAATCAATCATGTCAGTTCAATATTCATCAAGGACTAGACAATGCTAAGTTCTTCTTTCTGCCTACCTTGATAATGCCTTGCTAATCCATTATATTGATTATTGTTCCCTAATAACTAAGACTGTTACTTTTTCCTTGCTTTCCTTTGAATCCTTGGAACTTCCCAGTTTGTGGAACATAGGAAACACAATAACTTTTTTGACTTAACTATGAAAAATTCATTAAATTCATGAGCCTTCTGGCATTTTCACCTTCCTATTAATTTTATATTACTATGGTTTGATATTTAAATGTAAAATAACAACAAAAAAACTCAAAATCAACCAGCTGTGAACAGTTCATAAGACAGGATCCCAGAACTGAAAGGTAATTAGAGATCGTGGTGAAAGATCATCTATCCCCTCATATAGCAGATGAAAAAAATGAGGTTCAAAGCAGGAAGATGTCTGGTCTATGCCACGGTCACATGGGTAAAATGTTACAGACTAAGACTTTAATTGGGTTTTCTGGCTCCAATCTAATGATTTTTACAACAATAACGGACCTCTTGCTTCTCCAAGAGCAATGAAGTATTGAATATAGAATAAAATAGGAAAGTGGATGACACTGCCACCTGAAACTTCCTACTTCTCTGAGAGCCCAGCAAATTTTAAAGGGAGATAAGAGGTGGGAAGTTACTGGAAACAACTTGGAGAGTGGCAAGTAGATCCTGATCTACAAGTCCAGGCTTCCATATCCAGACAAGAACAGCAATTACACAAATGTAGCAGACTCCTGATGGTTTATAAAGCCTATTGTTGGTTTAACACATACCCCCATTGACATTCTTCGGATGACCCCATGGGGACAGGTAGTTTAAATATTCTTGTCTGTTTTGCATTATTTTTTTTCCAAAGAGACTCCCTATTGCAAGAGCAGATCAGCTCTCAGTCTCCTCAGTTAAGGGAAGGGATAACTCAGTAGATAGCACTTGCATGAAAATTTTTTTCCTATACTTTAAGAAAGCAATCTCCCTCCTACCCCTGATTTTCTATTCCATAGACTGCACATAACTCCTACATATAAATCTTGACTTTTCTCACAGGATCTCTTTCCCAGTCTTTTAAGAATCATATTTTTCTCCTTTGTTCTAGCTCCAAGCTCCTTATATCTCCCTCAAATTGTGAAATTCAAAATGGCACACAGTTCGCTATGGTCTGCACTGGGCAGGCCCCTACTGGAAGCAGGTCATCTATTAAATATTCTTGCTTATACAATAGGGAAATCATAGAGTTCAAGTGACATTAATTTTTAAGGTTTATTACATAATTCCCTCATGCCCACCCTTTGAGGCAGATAGTAAAAGAATTATCTCCTTTAATAGATAAGGAAACGGAGACCCAGAGTAATTAATGTGTGAAATATCATATAACTAGTAATAATTAAAAAGAACAATTATAGTCACTAACATTTTTGCTGTTTAGTCATTTTTCAGTTGTGTCTGATTTATTGTGATCCCATTTGGTACTTTCTTGGCAAAGATACCAGAGTGGTTTGCCACTTCCTGTTCCAGCTCATTTTACAGATGGAGAAACTGAGGCAGCGTACTATGACTTACTCAGGATCCCACAGCTGGTAAATGATGCTGATTTTAAACTCAGGAAGATCAAACTTCCAAGCCCAGTACTCCATCAACTGCATCACCTAACTTCCAGGTAACATTGATTTAACACTTATAGAATAGGTACTATGCTTTACAATTATTATCTCATGTGATCTACACCATAACCTTGGAAGGTAGGTATTATTATCCTCATATTGCAGATAAGGGAATTCAGGTAAACAGAAACTAAGTGACTCACCCAGTAAGGGTCATCATTTTTGGGATAGGAACCTTTTCCATTATGTGAGAATAAATCTTTAATTCAATTAATGAGGAAGAATAAGCTTTCACCACTTTATGAATTTAAATAATCTCATTCCTTATACGAATTGCCAGTTTTGTGAACAGGATTCATAAAAAAGATGATGATGTCGATGATAATGATGATGATAAAAATCATTAATTAACATTCTTTTAGATTCACTAAGCACTTTCCAAGTATTATTTCATTTAATCCCAGAACAAATATTGGGAGGTAGGTGCTGTTATTGTCCCCTTTTACAGATGAGGAAAACCAAAGATTGTCATTGGCTTCTGGTGTTCCTGATTCTAGTGCTCAATATATTGATCTAATACATACAATACACTCTGGTAGGCACTATGGGAGGATAGAAAGATAAATGAGACACAGTGCTTACTCACATGGAACTTTGCTGAAAACTCTTCAGTATTGCTATCAATGAGTTTATGAGATCCATATCATATGAAGTTTCACACTGATTGCATAACCACTATTCAGAGTGGGAAGGTGTTATCTCAGATCCCTTCTAATGCTAAGATTCTATGATGATTCTGAAGAAATTTATAATCTATTTAGATGACCAAATAATGTGGTTTGAAGGACATTGCTTTATCTCATTTGATTCTCACAACAAAATTAAGAGATAGGATTTAATAGCCATTATTGTTCCCATTTGACAGATGAGGAAAGCAAGACTTAGAGATAAAGGGATCACATCTAAATTTCCAAAGCCAGTAAATGAAAGCACTAAGATTTGAATTCAGACCTTCAGATTTGAAATTGGAAAGAAACCACTAAGTGCTGCAATCTATCACATCATTATAGCCACTATAATGATGCTGTGTAGTCTCTTCCACTTCTAATCTTCCCTTTCCATTTTCTTCTGTAACCTTGGACATGAACCCGTCTCTGTTCCCCAGCTGAACTCTGTGCTTAAATTTATGGTTAGTGTGTTTTCCTTGGCTAAGCATATGGAAAAAAACCAATAATAATTTTTTTCTTAAAAAACTTGCAATTGACTATGGGGGTTCTTAATCACTTAAAGAAAAATAGTTTTAGTTTTGAGGGGTTTTTTTTTTTGCAAGAAATGCCTGACCTTTTCCTTTCCTTTGCTCCAGACAGAATGGAGACAAATGACAAAGCACATATTACTAAATTACCTCTGTATTAACTGACAGATTTTTTTTAATGTCAAGATAATGCTAAAATGGAAATTAAATGTGTTCTGCTAGAAAAAATAGTTATTATTCTGTGGTAACCTCCTTTAAGGTCAATATGTGTTCTAAGAAGAAACTAGTTTCTTAAGAAATTTTTCTACTACTAGTGGTTAGTGGAATCCTTTTTTTAAATCTCAAAATAATGTTTGTGGTTTTAAAAGCCTCCTTTATATTTACTCAACAATCATCTATTAAGGGCCTACTAAAATATTGAGTTCTAAGCTTGGCATAAAGATAAAAAGAAAAAAAGAAAGGAAAATGACACTATCTACCTTCAAGGAGAATACAGTCTATAGGGTTCAAGGAACAATGGATAGATATGAGACAATTCAAAATATAGGCATACAAAGTAATTTCAAGGGAAGGGGTAGGCAAATAATGCTTGAGATTGGGAACAAATCAGAAATGAATGTTCCACAATTGTCTTCTATTTCTAGATCAAGGAGACATGCTTCATCATTCTTTGCCTACATTACAATAAAGCACTGTAAAATTTCAGACTATTCTGGTTAACAAAGTAGGAAGATATAATCAAACAGCAGTCAAATTGGACAAATTAGGATTTAGACATAGACCCAAAGAGCAGTCCTTGATGGTGCCATATCAACTTGGGAAGAAGGGCTCTATCTGAGTGACTCAGGAGGGCATGTATTATTTGGCATTTTGTCAATGACTCAGCTGCAAGCACAGACTTCTATATTTTCCCAAGTTTACATATTTCATAGGGCTGGGAAGGGTAGTTATTATGGTGGATTACAAAATTAGGAAGCAAAAACAGTTAGAATTTTGTACTGAATAAGATAAAATTTAATAGCACTAAAGGAGCCATTGAGATAAATATAAAATTTAACTGTTGAGTTCAAGATATTAAGAATAGATGAGATTTTGCTCTAAGTGAGACGAAACAACAATTCATTTGTAAAGGTTCTAGGAGTTTCAATGAGTTCCCCATGAGTCAAAAGTTCATATGGTAATTCAAAAATTGAGTTAGTTTCCAGTAATAGGGAATATGAATGTCAGACTGTGGTCTAGAGTATTGGCTCAATTCTAAGCACCAAATTTTAGAAAGGTCTTTGAATACCTAGAAACCATCCATAGGAACTTAAGCAGAATGACAAACAGATAGTCATATAAGGACAGGTTAAAAGAACTGGATATGTACTGTCTACAGAGGATGAGATTTGAAAGACAGTTTTCCTATAGCTGAGATTAGACTTGATTAAATCAGACTGAGGGAAAAACTATAAGTAATGGGTAAAGGTGGCAAAGAATCTAGTACTAGATATTTAACCCAAGAAGCAAATTTACCAAAATATATGAAGTAGTGTTTTTTGTAACAGCAAGGAATTAAAAACAAAGGAGATGTCTATGAATTAGAGAATGGCTATACACTAGTACATGAATGTAACTAAATTATTACTACAAATGCAGAGAAGCTGAGAAAGTATGACAGATCTGATAGAGAACCATGAAAACAATACATATGACAACTACAATAATGTAAATGGAAAGAACAACCATAAAACAAACAAAAATGAATGTAACATATTTACAATAAACAAAAGGCATAAAAAGACAAACCCCCTCCACCACTCCTTTGCAGGAATGGGAGCTCTACATGAGTAGAGCATTATACAGATTTGTGCAATTTTCTCCTCTGTTAAAAGAATTTTGCTGATTTTTTTCTTCTTCTTCCTCTTTTTCTTTTCTTAAAAAAATGTTTGTACCCTGGCGCTCTGAGAAAGGAGGTAGAGGGATATTGGGAAAAATGTTGGCAGTGTGAAAAACAAAAGACATCAATAAAATTTATTTTAAAAATAAAGCAACGTTATCATAAATGAAGTCTCAAAAAAAAGTAACAGAGAAATAAATTTAAGCTCAATAGAGGGAAAATTTCCCTTCAGTTTGAGCTATATGAAATAAAATAGACTACCTTGGAAGCTAAGCAACTTCTTTACTGAAGGTTTTGTGCAAAACTTGAATGATCATTTCCCCGCTATCTTCTGCAGGCATGTATGGGGAGGGGATGATTGTTCAGATATGAGTTGGTCACTAAGGTCCCTTCCAAGTCCAGTTCTGTAACTAGATGCTTTTCTATGCTTTTCTTGGGTTTTTTTTTAAGTTTTGGGTTTTTTTAAAAAGTTATTTAAGACAGTGGGGAATTAAAAGTGATTTACCCAAGAGGTTACACAGCCAGGGAATTACTAAGTCTCTGAGGTCAAATTTGAACCCAGGGCCTCCTGACTCCAGGGTCAGTGCTCTATCACTGTGCCACCCAGTTTCCCCCTACTAACTGTTTTTCAAAAGCATGTGACTACATGAAACAAAGTCTCAATAATAGGTAACTTGCTGAGACAAAGGGCCTTTAATGTATATAAACCACTAGTAAATAATAAGCAATCTGAGTTCCCTCCAGTCAGGGGAAATTCCTATATAATCCAACACTGAACACAATGTCTGTCTTGCCTTTATAATGGTTATTTAGTAACTGCTAGTTGACTACTGCTACTATTAAGCCAAAATCTGAGAAATAAGATGAAGATGTGTATGTGTATATACATGTGCATGCATATGCACCCTTGCTTAAGGTCTTGAACCACTCCACAGTGTGCCTTCTCCACTTGGATCATCACCTCCTCTCCCACTCAATTGGTAACCTGGATTCTACTCCTAGAGCTCTTGGCTCTAATAGGTAAGTCTTTGCCTTTTTATTACAAGGGTTGAAGCCTCTATGTTATTTTCCTGGTCCTTGCGTACCTATGCCACAAACCAAGCCCTATTTTCAACACTCCTTAATATTCATTCTATATTCTCTCTCTCTCTCTCTCTCTCTCTCTCTCTCTCTCTCTCTCTCTCTCTCTCTCTCTCTCTCTTATTCCCCTTCTCCCCCTCTCCTTCTCTTTTTGAATCCAGGTCTTCCAGGATGACAGTTTATGCACAAACTAAAGACTCTCCCTACCTAAATAAAATGTCAGAAACATGCTTCTAAGACTGTTATTATTCTGCATGTGTTGAGGTGGTGGTAGGGGAGTAGGAAAAGGAGGAAATGAAACCCAAATGGTGCTTGTCTGGATGAGCCCCCTTTGGTGCACGGGCTGCTTCACAGAGTTGGGTGGGAGGACATAGATGGCCAAAGTCAACACAGATGGAATCCATCTTGGAAATGAACTGGGTCTCAATTTTTGAAATGCTCTCTCAGCACTTGCCTCTGACTCTGTGCAATCAGTGCGGTAGATGTATGACTTTGGGTCTGAAATGAAAACATGAACCTTCTGAAAAGTACAGGCCTCCCTTCCAAAGAATATTTCTACAGTCCAAATGCATTTTTTTCTTTTGGTCTATTCTAGTCTCCCTTTTTATGGGCAAGGTAGCTTACAACTGAATATGTAAATGCCTCAACATACCACACTGATGAATGACATGGTTAGAGGAGGTTTTAGAAGGTTCTAAATCTCCCTAAATCTATAAGCCTTTCCCAAAGCATCACTGAAAGATAATTTTGCTTCATGATTTAAAAAACTAAATTTGAATCCAGGACCTCCTTTGGCAGTTCTCTTCTGAGTCAAGTACCTACCTAAGAAGAAAAGGAAGAAAAGGAATATTAAGAAGAGATAGAAAGAGAACAAAGAAGAAGATAAATGTAAGAAAAGCAGATAAAAAAGGAAAGGTGGAGAAGGAAAAAGAGCTTCTTGACATTCCATTAAATCCTGAATTAATCACCATGAGCCCTTACTTCATAAATAAGAGGCATCATACTATGGGAAGAAAAAGTCTCAAAAGACAAAAGACTAGGTTCATGGACTGCACCTGCTGCATGCTGCCAGGGTAACCCTGAGAAAATAAATTCTTTAAGGCTGTTTGCTCATCTAAAAATAGGAAAAATGACATCTAAATTACCTCACACACATTTTTATGGAGTTTAAATGAATATTATACACAAAGTATTCCTTAAATCAAATTTGTTATTATCATCATGTCCATGGTTACATAGGATCAACTAATATATCTGAGTCAGGATATGAACTCAAGTGTTCTGAGAATAGGTCTAATGTTAACTCACCACAAAACAAGCGGTAAGAGCATATCTGGGGACCTAAGGATATTCATGCTTTAAAAAAAGCTAATATTTAAATGAAGCATATTCTCACAATCTCTCTCTCAGTCCAGGGCCAAGAAAAGAAATCAGAATTGTGAGCAAAGGACCCAAGTTCCTCTCTTCCTGGCTATATGGTTGTAAGTACCAAAACAATATAAGAAACCCATCTATGAAGTACTTTTAGAATTATGAAAATGCTTTATTAACAACAACTTTGTGATGGCGATAATACAAGGCTCAAAGTGCTATTACCTACATTTTAAAGATGAAGAAACTGAGAATGAGAGAGGTAAAATAATTTATCTAAGGTTAAACTGACATGTGATAGAGAACCAAACCTCAAGGAAAGCTTGGACTCTAATCTGCTGTTTCTCACTTAATCTCTCCAGGATTTGTTTTAATCATCTGTAAAATAATGGGAGTGAGACCAGTCTATCACTTGGGCTTCTTTCTTTTTATAAACAAATATCTTATTTTTTCCTAATTACAAGTTTAAAAAAAACAAATTTAAACTTTCTTTTCAGTTAGGCTTTAAAAATCATTCTATCTCTAAATACTATGAATTTTATATTCTCTTGTTCCTTTAAACAAGTGCGGGGCGGCTAGGTGGTGTAGTGGATAAAGCACTGGCCTTGGAGTCAGGAGTACCTGGGTTCAAATCCGGTCTCAGACACTTAATGTGTGGCCTTGGGCAAGCAACTTAATTAACCCCATTTGCCTTGCAAAAACCTAAAAAAAAAAACCAAGTGCAAAAGTCCTCTCCCTCCTATACTATGTACTTATTTTCCGCATTGACAGAATACAGGTATACAAGGACACTAATCAGAGATTTGAGTTCACTTTCCTATAATAGTTAGGTCATGTACAATTCTGTGGTTCAGAATGATGCTTATAGATGTAGTAGGACAAATAAGACTACAGGTTAGACAGCCTGGATTCAAGCTCTCACTCTGGGTCTCAGTTTCCTTACTTATAAAATGTGAATAATATTTATTTTTTCATAAGATAGTGAGAAAAGCAAATTACAATTTTAAAGGCTCAAAGCAAAATTCAACAACATTTCAAAAACAGAGTAATTTCAAGTTTCATTGAGTGAATATTCATCAGAGGATGCCCTTCTAAGTTTCTGTAGCTACTGGGCCACGAAGCTGAGGCAACCTTTTTTCCATAATCTTTCATTTATGAAATACCAATGTACAAACTGTGGTCAGTCTTCCTCCCTTCACTGGCAGTACCATTGAAGTTTCATCATAATTTAGGTTAGGATGGAGTCAAGTGAAGCTGGAGAAATGACAGTAGAGTTCACTGAATACTTGCCAACCTTCTACACTCTAAAGTGAACATACACATTTCCACTCACAAATTCTAAATCCCATTCCCAAAATGCAGTAATAGGAATTGAGTAAAATTAAGTAAAATTGTTGAATGAATAGATGAATGGATGGGTGGATGGAATCGATGAGATACATTGGAAAGAGTGCTGGATTATGACTGAGAAGACTGTTATTTATAACTGGTGTGACTTTGGACAAGTCACTGAACCACTCTGAGATTCAGTTATTTCATCCATAAAATGAGGCTAAAGTCTCTAAAGTCCCTAAAGACCTCTAAAGTTTCTTCCAGTTCTATAGTTATGGTCCCAGGACCCCTATATACAAAGCTAATATGTTTACCCCATCAAAAAGATAAAAGAATTTAAATAACACTCATTCTGAGAAAGATAACAGCCATATCTGACTCAAGTATTGTTTAATAGAGTATTATTTAAATAACTGGAAATAAAAGTCTGAGATAATCTAGCATTATCTTACCTCTGGATAAGCTAGCTGGCAGGCCTAGAGTCAGAAACTCATCTTCCCGAGCTCAAATCCAGCCTCAGACACTTATTAACTATGTAACTCAAGGTAAGTCATTTAACCCTATTTAACTCAGTTCATCTACCCAAAATGTAGAGCAATTCATAGGAAACTATTAAATGATTCTTTTGCTATTAAGTTTTTCAGAAGGATGTTGAAGGATTGTTGAAGGATTCTGAGAAATGTATGTTACAATCCTAAAGCACTCCAGGAGTGGTATTTGTATTAGGGATAACAAGAGGGACTGACTATATGTGAGATTTTGCTGGAAGAGAGAATTCAAGAGGAGGGAAGTTCCCTCTCCCAATATATGTCAGAGAGTGGCCTTGAGCATGAAGATGTAAGCAACTGGCCCAAGATCTCAGTCTGTCTGGATCTGCGGCCAGACTTGGACTGAGATCTTCCTAAATCCCAATTCTCTATTTACTTGATTGAAATAATATAAAACATGTTCTATAATCATAAAATGCCATAATAATAAGTTGTGAAAGAATGAATACAAAACTATAAAGGAAAAGCTAGCATGTATCAAGCTTTTTAAGGCAATTTTAGAGTCAATACCAGTTAGAATGTCAAAAGAGCCAAACAAAAATATTAAACAATTATTGACAATTTCTGTTATGTATAAGAAATTTCACTAGATACTGGGCATACAAAGTAAAAAGCAAATGATTAAAGTCTCTGCCCTCAAGGAATTTATATTACACTGGAAGACATAGTTGTGTGGTCATTTTTCAGTCATTCTTCATCACCCTATTTTGGGAAGTTTTCTTGGCAAAGGTACTGTAGTGGTTTGATATTTCCTTCTCCAGTTCATTTTACAGATTAGGAAACTGAAATAAACAGGATGAAGTGACTTGCCCAGGGTCACACAACTAGTTAGTGTCTGAAGTCAGATTTAAACTCAGGGCTTAACTCTAGGAGTGATGTTCTGAGTCACTTAGCTGCCCTACTGAAAGAAAAAAGAAAAGAGATGTAGAGACAGACAGAAGATTAAAGAATGCTGTAGCCATTCAAATATCTCCTTTATTTCTTAGACTAGGTGCCAATCCTAATCTTTTATTGAACCATGTTGGTACAGCATTCCCCTGTGGCATACTTGTCTACAAGCTTGGGTCTAATAGAAAATAGTATCAAGTTTTTCCAAGTTCCCACATCAAGCTGAAGATTGCCTTGTGGGAGGGAATTTCAGAGAAATAAAAACACTATAGAGTTCAGTGATCAACTACTTATTCCTGGAGACTTGAATATTCTATTTGACTTTTCCGAATCTCTCATAATCAGCAGCTGTTGTTCTGTGAATTTCTCTCTCCCACAACATCTCTCAAATCTGTTCCCTCCATTCTATTCTCAGAACCATCTTTTTACAGTATCTCCTTACTATTGTGTGTATTATAACTGCCTCCTTAGGCAAAACTTAGGTTCTTGATTAGGATTCTTAGATCCTTGGTTGGGTAGGTAGGTAGAAGACCTGAGTTCAAATATAGCCTCAGACATTTTCCTGCTGTGTTACTTGGGGGGTAAGTCACTTAACTCTGTTTGCATCAGTTCTTCATCTATAAATTGAATTGAATAAAGAAATCTTTGCCAGGAAAGTCTGAAATGGGGCCATGAAGAGGCAGACACATCTGAAATGACTCAATAACAACAATAAAGTTTCTTCACCTTCTTTTCTAGCTTTTAATCTCTACTTATTTCTTAAAGATTCAGTCAAGACATTCTACTTTCAAAAGCATTTGAATACCAAGTAAGAACCAAATTTCTTTGCCCAGTTTGTGAAGTCTGAGATAATCTAACATTATCCTACCTCTGGACAAGCTAGCTGGCACAGTGGATAGAGTAGCAGGCCTAGAGTCAGAAACTCATCTTCCTGAGCTCAAACCCAGCCTAAGGCACTTACTAGCTATGTAACCTAGGGCAAGTCACTTAACCCTATTTAACTTCGTTCATCATCCATAAAATGAGTTGGAAAAGTAAATGGTAAACCACACCAGTGTCTTTTCCAAGAAAATCTTAAATGGGGTCACAAAGAATCAGATATGACTGAAAGGCTGAACAACAAAAAAGTAGAAGGAAAGGATTTTGTAAAGCTTCATAGAGAGAGAGCATACCTACAAGATTTCAATGGGCTAGAGAATTCTCAAGTCAGTCAGTCAACAGTCAATAAGAACTTATTATGTAAGGGCAGCTAAGTGGCACAGTGGATAGAGGCCTGGGCTTGGAATCAGGAAGACAACATCAGGAGTTCAAATGTGGCCTCAGACATTTCCTAGCTATGTGATCCTGAGTAAGTCACTTAATTCCATTCACCTCACTTTTCTCATCTGTTAAGGAGCTGGAGAAGTGAATATTCTAGTATCCTTGCCAAGAAAACAGAAAATGGCCTCACAAAGAATCAGACACTACTGAAACAACTCAACAATATCAACATTTTACTTCAGTAACATTATCTCATATTCTTGCTCTCCATGCCCTAAAAGCTCCTACTAAACTAGTTTATACTCTTTCTCAAATATACCCTGTCATTTACCGTTTTCTAAGTCTTCACAAGATTGCTTAAACTAAAATATCATTTCTTCCTCCTTTACCAATAAAAGAAAAACCATTATTTAATTGGAAATCCCAGTTTAGCTCCTCAGTACCTGTATGACCTTAGGTCATATTTCTCTATTTTTAAAATGAAGAAATTGGATCTCCAAAGTGGTTACAAGCTATAAAACTCACAATTCTTTGATACATATGCCATGCTATACTTAGTATCCAGAAGATTTTCCTAATAATCATTGAAGTTAACAATTCTTTCCCCCAGGGTCTCATACAACACTTGGCTTTGAACCTCTCTAAAGCATTTATCAAGTATTATATTCTCTTACCTTTCCCTGTTAACCCTCCCTTTTCCAGACTTAACTGTGTCAGTAATTGCTGGCAGTTCTATCCCTTTGCTGCCCCACATCTATAGTCTTAAGTCTCTTCCATATCCTTCTTTGTCAATAGGCTAACTCTGGTTGCTTCTCCCTCTACATTTTCTTCATCAGTACCCTAGTCTCAAGTCACACAGCCACCATCATCACTTAGGCTAATTCAATAGCCTCCTAACTGCACTCCCTGTTTTAAGTTCTCCATCAACAAATCTTATTGCCAAAATAATTTTCCTGAACTACACATCTAATCAGGTTGCCTTCCTGCCCAAAAATCTTCAATGGCTCACTATTGTTTCTCTGATAAATATAACTAATCCTCTAGGCAATTAAATATCTCCACAATCAATATCCAATAGACTTTTTCAACTTTATTTTATATCACTCTACTTCACACACTTCACATTCAAACCTGACCTACTAACTGCTTCCAAATTTGGAATTTTCTCTTTTTTATTTTTATTTTTAAATACTTTTCCTTTTTTCTTTTCAAATCAGACCTGTAGAAAAAAAAACTATAGACCAAAATAATAAAAGTAAACAAGTGTAATAAATTAAAAAATACTTCTATCTGTATTAAGACTATGAGTTCTTTTTCCAGAAATAAATAACATTCTTTATCATAAATGCTTCAGAGTTGGCTTAGATCATTATAGTTCTAGGAATGGCTAAGTCATTCACATTTAATCAGCCTATAAAACATTGCTGTAACTATATATAAATTTTTCATGCTTCTATTCATTTTACTTTTTATCAGTTCCAATGTCTTTACAGGTTTTTCTGAGAGCATCTAACATTATTTCTTCTGGTACAATAATATTCCATCACAATCATATGCCACAACTTGTTCAGCCATTGCCCAGTTGATGAGTATCACTTCTATTTCCAATTTTTTACCATTAGAAAAAGCTGTTAGAAATATTTTTGTACATATAGGTCATTTTTTTTCCTTTTTTTTAAATCTCCTTTGGGATATAGCCCTGTAGTTTTATAGCTCTTTAAGTATAGTTCCCAGTTGCCCCAGTTGCTCTACAAATGCTGAATCAGTTCACAACTCTACCAATAATGCATTGGTGTCTCAATTTTCCAACATCAACTACAACTCTCCTTTTCTTTTCTGGTAGTCAATCTAATAGGTGTGAGGTAGTGTCTCAAGCTTCTCTAATCAATAGTGATTTAGAGCATTTCTCCTATGTCTATAGACAGTTTTGATTGCTTCATCTGACATCTTAATATTTCTATATTTTTATCATCTATCAATTGGGAAATAGTTTTTATTCCCATATTTTGACTCCCCCCCTCTCTCTCCTAGATGAGGCCTTTACCAATTGCTTCACATTTTTTGTTATAACTTCCAGCTTATTTTTCCCCATTTATTCTATTTTTTCTCTTCTTTCACCTTGTCCTGACTCAAAAATGTTTTGCTTCAGATTTTTACCTCTTTTTATGAGCACCCCCCTCCTTTTCTTACACCTTCATCTCCTACTTTCCTATAGGGTAAGTTAAATTTCTATTCCCAGTTACATGGTATTTTTTTTTATTTTTTTTTTTAGGTACCTTGCAAGGCAAATGGGGTTAAGTGGCTTGCCCAAGGCCACACAGCTAGGTAATTATTAAGTGTCTGAGACCGGATTTGAACCCAGGTACTCCTGACTCCAGGGCCAGTGCTTTATCTACTGTGCCACCTAGCTGCCCTTAAGTGGGTATTTTATTCCCTCTGTGAACAATTCCATTGAGATTAAAATTCAAGCATTCCATGCCACCTCTCCAATCACCCCCTCCCACAGTAAGAAGTTTTCTGCTTCTTCTGTCCAATAATTTACCCTATTCAACCTTTCTCTTTCCCTTTCTCCCAATACATTCCTCTTTCACCCTTTAATTTTGTTTTTATTTAGATGTCATTTCTTCATATTTAAGTCACACCTATGCCCCCCTCTCTATATATATATGTGTATGTGTGTGTGTGTACACACACACACACACACACACACACACACTCCTTGTAACTGCCCTGATATGAGAAAATTCTTATGAGTTACAAGTATTATCCTTCCATGTAGGAATGTAAACAGTTTAAACTTATTAAATCCCCTAGATTTCCCATTCCTATTTACCTTTTTATACTTCTCTTAAGATTTGTATTTGAAAGTAAAAAAATATATTTGGCTCTAGTCTTTTCACTGAAAATGCTTGAAAGTCCTTTATCTCATTGAATGCCAATTTTTCCTCTGTAGCAGATTATGCTCACTTTTGCTGGGGTATGTGATTCCTGCTTGTAATCCTAACTCCTTAGCCCTCCAAAAGATCATATTCTAAGTACTCTGATCCTTTAATGTAGAAGCTGCTAAATCTTCTTGTTATCCTCACTATGGTTCCACAATACCTGAATGTTTCTTTCTGGCTACTTAACAATATTTTCTCCTTGATCTGAGAGATCTAGAATTTGACTATAATGATCCTGAGAGTTTTCCTTTTGGGATCTCTTCCAAAAGGTAATTAGTGGGCAGCTAGGTGGCACAGTAGATGGAGCACCAGCCCTGGAGTTCAGGAGAACCTGAGTTCAAATCCAGTGTCAGACACTCAATAGCAAACAACCCAACTGTGTGACCTTGGGCAAGTCACTTAATCCCCCATTGCCTTGTAAAAAACAAAACAAAAAGGGTAATTAGAAAATTTTTTCAATTTCCAGTTTAGCCCCTAATTCTTGAATATCAGGGCAGTTTTCCTTAATAAGTTTTCCCCCCAATTCTTCTGTTAATTTTTATTTTTATTATAAAGATTTTATTTATTTTGAATTTTACAAATTTTCCCCAATCTTACTTTCCCACCCCCCACAGAAGGCAATTTGCCAGTCTTTACATTGTTTCTATGGTATACACCGATCCAAATTGAATGTGATGAGAGAGAAATCACATCATTAAGAAGAAACATAAAGTATAAGAGATAGTGAATCAGACAACAAGATATCAGCTTTTTTTTCCTTTCTAAATTAAAGGTAATAGCCCTTGGCCTTTGTTCAAACTCCACAGTTGTTTCTCTGCATACAGATGGTATTCTCCATTGCAGACAGCCCCTGATTGGTGCACTGATAGAATGAATGAAATCAAGATTGATCATCACCCCCATGTTGCTGTTAGGGTGTACAGTAGTGTTTTTCTGGTTCTGCTCATCTCACTTAGCATCAGTTCATGCAAATCCCTCCAGGCTTCCCTGAATTCCCATCCCTCCTGGTTTCTAATAGAACAATAGTGTTCCCTGACATACATATATCAAAGTTTGCTAAGCCACTCCCCAGTTTAAGGACATTTACTTGATTTCCAATTCTTTCCTACCCTAAACAGGGCTGCTATGAATATTTTTGTACAAGTGATGTTTTTACCCTTTTTCATCATCTCTTCAGGGTATAGACCCAGTAGTGGTATTGCTGCATAAAAGGACATGCACATTTTTGTTACTCTTTGGGCGTAGTTCCAAATTGGATGAGTTCACAACTCCACCAACAATGTAATAGTGTCCCACATTTCCCACAACCCTTCCAACAATGATCATTATCCTTTCTGGTCATATTGGCCAGTCTGAGAGGTATGAGGTGGTACCTCAGAGAAGCTTTAATTTGCATCCCTAATAATTTCTTGAAAAATGATACTGAGGCTCTTTTTTGATCATGGCTCTAACCCTGTTATTTTTAAAGTGGTCTCTACTGGGTCTATTTTTTTCCAATGAGATATTCCACTTTTATTTCTTATTTTTCCTTATTTTGACTTTATTTCATTGTTTCTTGATTTCTCATGTCATTAGTTTTCAATTGTTTCATTTTTAAAAAGTTTTTCCTTCAGGGAATACTTGTGCCTTTTTTTTCCATTGTACCAGTTTCGCTTTTCAAGGCATTCTGCCCCCATTGGCTTTCTTGTACTTCTTATATTATTTGGCCTATTCTGGTTTTTGATTTTCTTGTGCCTCATTTACCAAGTTATTGACTCTTTTTTCCTTACATCACTCTCATTTCTTTTCCTAATTTTTCCTTTACCTCTATTTGATTTTTAAAATCCTTTTTGACCTCTTCCATGATCTGAGATCAATATATTTCACTTTGAGATTTGGATGTAGGAGTTTTAACTTTGCTGATTTCTTCTGAGTATATATGTGTTTTGATCTTTCTTGTCCCCATGTCTTTCTAAAGTCAGAACCTTTCCTGTTGTTTTGCTTATTTTTCTAGTATTTTGTTTTACTTACAACTCTTTGCTAAAGTGAGTCTCTGCTTCCAGGGTAGGAGGTACACTGTCCCAAGTCTCAAGGGTTTTGTGCAGCTTTTTTCAGAGATGCTTCTAAGGACCTATAATATTCTCTTTTTCCTGGATATGATCTAAAGAGGTGTGTTTACTATTCTCCTGGCCTATCTAGTCATTGAGTGATCAGAAGTATTCTTTTCTGCCCTAGAACTATGAGGAGGGGACCTGCTCCACTGGGGCCACAAGATGTGCAGGTGTTCCTCCTCACCCTAGGATTGCCATCCAGACTGTGACAAGGGTCTCAGTATGGGCAAAGCAACAGTCCTGGCTTTAGTGCTAGCAAAGAGACTTTGTAATCTCCTTCTGACCAGTTGTTTGATCTCTTTACTGTCTGTGGAATGAGAGCTCTGGAAGCAGCTGCTGCCATTGCTCATTCAAAGGTTCCCAAAACTGTTCGTGGTTTGTTGGGACCCGGGCTGTGCTCACATGTCCTGTGTGAGACCAGGCTCCTCTCTCACTCTGGTACAACAGATGTTCCCTGGCACAACTTCTAAGTTGTCATGGGCTGGAATTGTTTCATCCTATCCTTTTGTGGGTTCTGACACACCAGAATTTGTTTGGGGGCATTAATTAAAGGTTTTTCAGAGGGATTTGGTGGAGAGTTCAGGCAAATATCTGCCTTTTCTATACCATCTTGGCTCCACCCACTTGGCATTCCTTCTTTCAAATCTGTCTTGGATCCATTCTCTCCCCTATCAGGAATGCATTCTCACCTCCTTTTCTCAGAATCCTTCTCTTCCTCAAAGATCAGGTCATGCCATTTGCTACAGAAAACTTTTCCTGATCCCTGCAGGTACTAGCATGCTCTCCTTCCTCAACAAATTATCTTGAATGTTCTTTTTACTGTTTTTGTTTTTGCATGTATCTCCCTCCAGTGGAATATAATCCTCTTCTAGAAAGATTGAACTGCTTGTTTTCTTTATCTTTGTACACCTAACATAAGCCCCTAACAAACAGTCTTCCACATACCAAGTACTAACATAGTTTTTTGTATTGAGTTAGATTGGATTGCATTGGATAAGACTGCTCAAGATCATACATGTGTTTAGTGGTAGAGGATTATTCAATCTAATGTCTCCTGATTTGGGGGTCAAATGGTCTTAAGCATCATAATTTTCTTTCTCTCAGGAAAATCATGTGAACTCATTCAAAATGTCTTTGTAGAGCAGCTATGTGGCTATGGATAGAATGTCAAGTCCGGAATAAGAAAGATTTGACTTCAAATCTAACCTCAGATACTTACTAGCTATGTGACTCTGGGTTCATTTAACCAGTTTACCTATAAACAAGGGATATAATCACCCCAACCTCCCAGAGTTGTACTGAAAATCAAATGAGTTAATCAGACATAGTACATAGTAAGTGATATGTGACCCTGGGCAAGTCACTTCACCCTGTTTGCCTCAGTTTCCTCATCAGTAAAATGAGCTGGAGAAGGAAATGGCAAATCATGGCAGTACCTTTGCCAAGAAAACCCCCCAAATGGGGAAGAGTCAGACAAATATGAACAACAAAAACAAAAACACAAAAGTTAGTTGATATTATTGCTGTTGTAAATTTAAAGAATTAAGCATCAGTTTTCTGTCCTAAAAGAGAATATTATAATCAAATGACCTATGATGAGAAACTATTCAAAACAAAAATGCAAAAGAAAATCAATTCACATCCACAAACAATCCCAGGATTCCTAGTATTTTTTTTTTTGTATCTCTCAGATGTACTTAGCCCACAATGGTATGTGATAGAGCTCTGTCATGGTGGCTAATTGCCCATACTAGATTCTCAGTTCCATGGAGCCAAGGAGAGCCCAGCACAGTGCTCTGTATACAGCAGTTATTTCATAAATGCTTGTCACTTGTTGATAAATAAAAAGCAAAAACCTTCCCCAAAGCATTAAACACCATCAAGAAAGCCTTTGTCCCAGCTTTGACCAGAACTAACCATGATTTTCATTTACAAGCTGGTTACAACAAGTTGGCTCCTCTTTGTAAAAGATGTCTTATAATGTCTTATAGAAGGACATTGTTATTGTGAATTAAAAAGTATAGGTGTTCAGGGGATTTGGGGGAGGGTGGGAATCCAATCTTGAGATTTCCAAGCCAGAAGATTCTGCTTCAGAAAGAGAAATCTATCACTTATCAAATTGGTCATGTTAAGCTAAACTGCAGAACATTAGACAACTTACTTAACCTCTCTGGGGATATTATATTAATTGCATTCCCTCTTTCATAAGATTGTTAAGATGATGAAATGATGATGTACAAACTTTAAAACACTAGGTGGCACAGTGGACAGTGCACCAGCCCTGGAGGCAGGAGTACCTGAGTTCAAATCCAGCCTCAGACACTTAATAATTACCTAGCTGTGGGCCTTGGGCAAATTTAACCCCACTGCCTTGCAAAAAAAAACCCCACTATACATATATATATATATATATATATATATATATATATATATATATATATATATATATGTATATATATCAAACATCAATCAGATCACATGTTAAAAACCTTAGGTGGTACCTCCACTATTTTTAGTTGTGGCAAAAAACTATAAACTAAAGCAATATCCCTCAAATGGAAAATGACTCGAAAAATTATGGCAAATGAGTGCAATGGAACGAAAAAAATTTAAAATGACAGGAGGGGGTGGGTTTCAAAGAAACCTGAAAAAACTTGCATGAATTGATTCAGAGCAAATTAAACAGAATCAGGAAATAATTTCTACATTATCCAAACAGCAATCTTTTAAAGAAAAAGTTTTGAAAGACCTAAAAATTCTGACAAATTAAATAATTACAACTTCAAAAGAAGGAAGCAATCTATATTCATTTCATTAGAAAGGTGTTTAAAATGAGAAACAGGGGCGGCTAGGTGGCATAGTGGATAAAGCACCGGCCTTGGAGTCAGGAGTACCTGGGTTCAAATCTGGTCTCAGACATTTAATAATTACCTAGCTGTGTGGCCTTGGGCAAGCCACTTAACCCCGTTTGCCTTTCAAAAAAAAACCTAAAAAAATGAGAAACAACATTGAGATATGCATTTCTGTACATGAAAAATGGGTAGACTTGCTCTGCTTGACTGTGTTTTTTGGTTAAAAAGACTTGAGTTTTTCTTTTTCTTATTGGGGCTAAGGGAATAGAAAGCAATAGTTTTGCCAAGATTAGAAAAGAAGAAAGGGTCATGAAAGCATGTTTTAAATCCCCAGAACTTAAGAAGTTCAAAAAGAAACAGACAAGGAAGACATCTTTGAAAGTAACATGTGGGATTAATTATTTTAAGCAAGTTATATATAATAAAGATTCACAATTTCCAAAAAGACTCCTTTTCTGTTCTACTTTGTAGACGGAAGTATTATTTTTAGGTGTTTACTAATCCAGAATTTTAAAAATTAAATTTGAAACATTCTGCCTTTGACCTTACCCATGTAACTTCTCCAAGCCCCAGTTTCCTTATTTGCAAAATAATATTGGAATAGATGACCTCTGAGAACCTTTCTAGTTCTAAACCTCTGATCTGCTCTGTTTCCTCATCTATGAAATGGGAATTATTTAATGCATTGTTATGAAATTCAAATGTTATATCCATGTATTTGCAGAGTGTATATATATGTATATACACACATACACACACACACATACATGTGTATAAAAATTTTAAACTGCTATGTAAATGTCCCTATTCCATAAGACTGTTGTGAGGATAAAATGATAAGAGTATGTAAAGTACTTTCCAAACTTTAAACTACTACGTAAATGTCATTTCTCTGGATGTGGATGACTTTTTCCATCACAAGTCTTTTAGAATTGTCCCTGATCACTAAACTTTTGAGATTTGCCAAGTCCATCATAGTTGATCATCATATGATATTGCTGTTAATATATGCAATGTTCTCCTGGTTCTGGTTACTTCACTCAGCATTAGTTCATGTGAGTCTTTCCAAACTTTTCTGAAATTCATCTGCTTATGATTTCTTACCAGACAATATACTCTATCACATTTATATACCATTATTTGTTGTCATTCCCCCATTGATGGGCATCCCCTCATTTTCCAGTTCTTAGCCACTATTAAAAAAAAGCTGCTATAAATATTTTTGTACATGTGGGTCTTTTTTTCCTTTCTTATGATTTCTTTGGGAAACAAAACTAGTAGTGGTATTGCTGGACCAAAGATTATGCATGGTTTTATTGTCCTTTGGGCATAGTTTGAAAATGGTCTCCAGAATAGTTGGATCAATTTATAACTCTACCAACAATACATTAGTGTCCTAGTTTTCCTACATCCTCTCCAACATGGATTATTGTCTTTTTTTGTCATTTTAGTTAATCTAATAGTGTGAGGTAGTACCTCAGATTGCTTTAATTGACACTTCTCTAATCAATTAAGTAAAATCATGATTTCTTGAAGCATTTTAAAAGCAATAAAAATCATGAGAACAGCAAATAGGAGTTATTTTACCTTATAATAACTTGTAGTATTTAGCTATAAACAATTGTTAGGATATAGACTTACCTCTAGGTTGTTTCTATCAGAATTCCCTCAAAATCATGAGAAGTTTTTAAACAACACAGAGCAACTATTTCTATACCACATCAAAATCTATCAGGTTCTTTCCTTATAATAACACTGTGGGGAATGGTTGAACAAATAGTGGTGCATGAATGTGACAGAACACTATTGTTCTATAAGAAACAATGAGAAATGGGAGTTCAGAATAGCATGGAAAAACTTACAAAAACTGCTGCAGAACCAGAAGAACATTATACAAACTCACAGTAACATGGAGTAATGAATAACTATGATGGACTTGAACATTTCTGCAGTTCGATAATCAAAGGCAATATTAAAAGACTTGTGAAAGAAAATACTATCCATAGCCAGAAAAAGAACTGTGGAATTTAAATACAGACCAAAGTTTATGACCTTCAATTTTTGAAAAAAGATGTCTTATGAATGATGTCATTTTTTCTAAGATTTTTTCTTCCATTTGAATTCTTTTTTTGCAACATGATTAATATGGATCTATGTTGAGCATGGTCATAGATAAAGAGCCAGTATTACATTGTTTTCAGGGCAGGGAAGGGAGGGAGGAGGGAAAAATGTTAAAGAAAATAGTTGAAAACTCCCATTACATGTACCTGGGAAAATAAATATATAAATAAATGAAAGAGAAGCATAAAAAAATACTGTGGTGTAGGAAGTGAAGTATCATCTCTATTTTACAGATAAGGACACTGAGGCATATAATCATTAAATGACTTGCCTAAGATTATGCAGCTTGTAAGTATCAGAATTGGGACTCAAATTTTGACATCTTAACCAAAAGCAGTCTTCTTTCCTTTCTCTTAAAAATCCACAAGTATAAAAATTGAACACAACATATAAACACATACATATTTACATATAAATATATAGATATAGATATATATCTACCTACTGGGACTTCTTGAAGTTCTTAGCATGGGGTCTATGAATTCTTATTATTTTATAATACTTTGATAGCTATATCTAATATAATTACTTTCCTTTGTGATCCTCTATATTTTATTAAAAAACATTTTGAGAAGGGGGACATTGACTTCACTGGACTGCCAGAAGGGTTCATGACCCAGAAGAAGACCTGTCAGACTCAAATGATTAGGACCTGAGAGGGGTTTGAAATGGAAAAGAAATAATATTAGAAAATTTCAAAACCAGGTGTTCAAAATCACAGACCAAGTTAATAAGAAGTGTAGCCCCTCTGGAGGCCTTTCAGAAATTCTGCCCCTAAAGTCTCTCTCCCCTGCTACTTTAAAATCCATCATCAAAGCAGGATTACAATGTATTTACAGCACTGTCACTTTGTAAAGAAGCAGCTGCCATCTCAAGGCAGGCTAATTTCCTATATGATTTTCCCAATTATCCACTGGGAGGGGCCGCATGGGAGCTGGCAAACGGCTGCATCAGCATTCCCAGGACTCATTCCTTATGTCTTCAGCTAGACTCGGGGTAATGACAGGATCAGACATTTTCCTGCCACCCAGCTACAGGGTCATAACTCACCAACCACTGCTGAGGGATCTCCGGCAGCGGCATCTGTGGTGGGGCCGGCAAACTGTTAGTAACTTCTTGTTTCTGAACATGGTCTTTCACTTCAAAGCCTGCAAGTATTAAGAGAAACCACATCAATTTCTACATTTAAAATCTTGGAATTGGGCACTTCGCTTTATGGAAGGAAGGGAGAGTATGATAGAAAAGGAAGATTTAAGTCTGAGACCCATCTACCATATACCAGTTGTATGGTCTTAAAAAACTCAGCTTGACAACAATAATTAGTGAAGGGCTGAAACAAATCTCTCCAAAGTCACCAAAGTCAATGGCTAAATCCAGTGAATAGCCTTTTTTCAACCTTCATCTCACTTTAATATCTTTGATTATATGCTTCTCCTGGACATTCTCTCTTGGCTTCCATGACGCTTATCTACTGGATCTCCTCTTACTTACCTGTCCATTGTTCCTTGATCTCTTTTTGATGGTTCAGCATCTCTTTACCTTTTAACACAAGTACCTTTCAAAGCTATACCTCTCTCCTTCTATTCTCTTCTTTGGTGATCTCAACTGTTCCCTTGGATACTAGGATCATGAACATAGATGGGCAATTTAGGTAGTCCTGACCATAGTCATTTTAGAGCTTAGAAAATAGGTTAAGAAATTATAATAAATGTACAAGAGTATGAAATCAGAAGAGGAAGAGGCCATTACCAATTACAGAGCACATACCATATTAAGGTAAAATTAGAATCTGCCAATAGGCATGTCTCAAATAGAGCATGGAATTAAGGTGCTCTTGTTTCAATTCCTTATTTATTCTCCATGGGATATAACCTTGAACAGTTACTGACACTCACTTTTTGATGACTGTATTCTCAGGAGAATGTTGGTTATCACTGCCTTTTTCTCCCTGACTGTTGATGTTAGATATTCATGGTCCAGCAGTTCAAGGAACAGGCGCAGCTCAACAATTAACTCTTCCATTGCTGAAAAAGAAAAGAAATGACAACCTGTTCAGATGTACAGCTTTTTGTTTGAGACAATTAGAGGGTCAGCCAGCTAGAAAATGTTCAAACTGAATAAAACTTTAAAAGACGTATCCTTGACAACAGTGAATTCATCTACAAAAGCCAAGCGCCCATAGCCCTGACTCAGTTAAAGGCTACACATCAACAGATAAGAGTTATGATTCCAATGTCTTGGAGTGGTTCTGACATCATCACATCAGATGTCAATTCCTTGGCATTAACTTTCCATTTTGGAGAAGATGAAAGAGGTTGACCTGTCAGACAGTTCTCAGTTTCAGGCAGTTAGGTGGAAGTGCAGGGAAAGAGTGTCTAGCTTAGAATCAGGAAGAACTGAGTTTAAATTCAGCCTCAGACACTAACCCTGCTTAGTTCAGATCCTTCATCTGTAAAATGAACTAGAGAAGGAAATGGTAGTACTCCAGTACCTTGTCCAGAAAAACTCCAAATAAGATCACAAAGAGTCAGGCATGACTGAAAAGACTGAATAACAAAACAAGAACCAAGTAGGTCAAGAAAACCCTAAATGAGGTCACAAAGAAATGACTAAATAACAACAACAAAGCACAGTTTTAGAAACTCAGCATCCAATTCTCCTCTTAGAAACCAATGGCTCTGACCATTTAATGAATATGAACATATTTTCCCCAGAAGAAAATGTCACAGATTTTGAGATCTGGAAGGATCTAATAGACATCAACTAGTTTTTGAGAAGCAGTGTGAAGTAAGAGAAAGAATGCTGAGTTTGGAAGCAGGAGAGATTTGAATCCCAACTCTGATACTTACTTGCTCTGTAAGCATGGAAAGGTTACTTAACTTATCTCACATCTACTTCCTCATCCATTAAAAGGGGCAAATCATACCTGGAGGATCCACCTCATGAGTTTGTTAAGGGATCAAATGAGAGAATGTAATCTAAAAGTTTGTCAATTCAGTTTGTCAATTAATGTCTATTAAGATTTTTGTGAGTCCAACCCCTTCATTTTCAAGTAAGGAACAGAGATGACCCACTAAAGACCAAGTGATAAAGCAGCTCTTCTGCTCATAAAATCAGTAGAAAAGTCAGAATACTTCAGGGACTGAACAGGATCTGAGTCAGAAGAGCAAATGTGCTTGGCAGAGATGCTAAGTTTGGAAATTCTTATTCAAGTACTGGTTAATCTAGTTTCATCACCACACATCAACCACCTTTTCATCCTTGAACTTCCCCAATGCCTGAGGCCTTCTCACTCTGGAATGTCCAATCCCTCTTGCCTTAGTGGCTCACTTTTCCTATTGGTAAGTCACTCCTGAGGCCTCCATTTTTGGAATTGGGTCCAGGGTAGCCTCAGTCTTCATATCTGACTTACCTCAATTTCTAAATCTCTGGACTTCACCACCTTTTCTTATATTATCTTCCACCATGAGAATGCTTATTTGTATTCCTAATAATTAAGTTTGGAATCTGGCAGATAGTGAGAAATTCAGACATCTTAGTTGACTTACTATTGACTTTCTGAATTCTGAAGTTCCTACTCATTCAAAGATTCTACAATTCCATGTCAAATTTCTGCACACTCCTCTATTCAGGTCATCAAGAAATCCAACTACCAGGAGCAGTTCTATTCATGATTTTCCCTGCAACTCATCAACATGATGAACACTTTCCTGAACTCTATGCCAAGACAGGGGGTGGGGAGGTGGTTCCTTGATAAACAATTAAGAGTCCTTACCCTCACTATGCTTTCAGTATAATTGGAATGAAAAGGCAAATGAGATCAAATCTATGAAGAACTTAGCACACCTTAAAGTGCTATACAAATAATTTCTACCATTATAAGATATAAGACCATGGATTTGGAGGTACAAGGAACCTTAGATGTATTCTAGCACAACACCCCTATTTTTAGGATAAGGCATTGAAGCTAAGAGATGGTTCTAAAACAGAGCTCATATTCAAACCTAGATCTCTTCACTCAAAATGGAACAATTTTTCATTATACTGTTCTATGTAAAATCAATATGCTTCCTAGAAGTTATAATACTATACAAAGAAACAACAAGTGCTTTATATATCTTGATCTAAACTGTTCCTAACTACCACTACATCAATCAACCCTTTTGTACCCAATATTCAATTTCTATATACTAATTAACTTCCTGCTTGCCTATCAACACACTCCATTCCATGCAAGTTTTAATTAAGTTTTTCAGTGCTCTCCTATATTATTCTCCCTCAAACTTCCAGAAAAAGCTATATATACAATCATTATTCTACTTCCTATCTCCTTTTTTTAAAAAAAAAATTATTTATTTAAGGCAATGGGGTTAAGAGACTTGTCCAAGGTTACACAGGCAATTATTAAGTGTCTGAGGTCGGATCTGAACTCAAGTCCCTACTGATTCCAGAGCCGGTGCTCTATCCACTGCACACCTAGTTGCCTCTTACTTCCTACCTTCTCACTTATTCTTCAGTCCTTTGTAATCTGCTCTCCCCAAAGTTAACAACAATATTTTGGCCAAATCTAATGATCTTTTCTAAATTTTACCATTCTTGACCTCTGTGAAGTATCCTTTCTTCCCCAGGTTTTTTTGACTGTCCTCTCTTTGTTCTCAGTTTCATGACCACACACTAAGTGTGGATGCATCCTCATAAAGGGTCTCTGTGAAGAGCCTTCATCTCTCTCTACATTCCTTCTTGGTGACCTCATCAATTCCAATTGCTTTAATTATCATCTCTATGCTGATGAGTTCCTGCATCATCATCTACCTGATGGATTTTCATCTGTGTCCTAAATTCATCTAAAGCTTCACATGCCCAAACCAATAATCATTCTCCCAAAACCTCACTCCTCTTCTGAATTTCTCTATTTCTGTCAAGGGAATACCAAAGTTTCTGCCACTCAGGCTTCCAACATCAGTGTCATTCATTCATTCCATCAGTTGCTAAATATTGCTGTTTCTGGGGATCAGGGAAAATTTGGCAGAAAAAATGGAATTTGAAATAGTGCTCATAGGTTAGACAGGAAGTCAAAAAGTAAAAATAGATTCTCTGGCATTATTAGATCTCTGGTTATTATTATTATTTATTATTATTATTATTATCTGATTTTATTAAATATCTTTGTATAATCTTTGTCTTATCTCCCCCAAGTGTAAGCTTCTTGAGGATAGGGAATAATTTTCTGTATCCATTGCAGTGAGTATACATATACTGTGCATATACTAAGTTCTCAGTTAAGAACTTGCTGAATGACCGAATTGTAGTCGGTTTCCTGAAAACATGCTTTCTTGGCCACAGAAGTACATTGGGGTAGCAAGGCCAACAAAAATTAACAGGAAGGAATGTGGGACCAAAGCAGAAAACAATATTTCCATTTTCAATGAAGACAATGGTCAAAGGAAACTACATGTCAGCCCACCACTTTTTCATGAACAAAAAGATCGGGGGCAGCTAGGTGGCACAGTCGATAAAACACCAGCCCTGGAGTCAGGAGGACCTGAGTTCAGATCCAGTCTCAGACACTTACCTAGCTGTGTGACGGTGGAGAAGTCACTTAACCCCAGTGCCTTACAAAAAGCAAAAACAAAAAACAAAAACATTAACAAAAAGATCTAAGAATAACTAGTAACCTAACCTAACCCTAAAGCAAGATGATAGATAGATATTTAGATAGATAGATATTTAGATAGATAAGACAGACAGTCAGATGGGAAGACAGATCATAGTACAGTGGAAATAGCCCTGCTTAAGATCAAAGAAACTTAGATTCTCATCTTAACCATGATAGGGATTTGCAGTGTGACTGTAGGCAAGCTCTTCCTTCCCAACTCAAGCCTCCATTTCTTCTACCCTAGAATTGTATAGATTAGGTAAACTCTTCCACTTCTAACATTCTGAAGTCTTGCCACATAAGCATAACTGGGTAAGGGAATGAATTGTTTCTCTAACTCTCAACTGATTCTTGAGTAAAAGCCGCTTAGCCTGATATACTTTTTCACTTAAGATCTTAGGGAACAGATCAATAAATCTTCCAGTTCAGTCTCATAGTTATAAAGCATTATGAAATGTAGAGGCTGAACCAGGGAGTCATATCTCATAACTCAAGTTTGCAGGATATCCAGAATGAAAGAGAATTCAAGAGATTCCACCTCTCCGCAAGCCCCCACACACACACACACCCTCCAGCTCTACAGCTCTGCCACTCCCAGTACCAACAGGACTTTGCAAAAATAATCATGGGTGAAAAACAGAGGGTAATGACATGCTAATCAATCAGCAGCCAAATGACTCAGTGAGACACTCTCCATATGCTTCCTGAGACTTATCTCCATGATCCAATTTTTCCACTGACCTGACACAGCCTCTCTACTGAGTGATGCTACTCCAGAATGAAAATAAAAATCACAGGTATATTTATACTCCTCCAAAAACCCTAAAGTCTTAATCATATTCAATCTCTCTCAGTAATCCCTTTCTAGATAGGTTGGGTTGGTAAATGAATAAAATGATAGATAGAGCATGGGATGGAGAGAAAAGGGCATAGGAGAGAACAAAAGAAAGACGGGAAAGGAAAAAAGGAAGAAAATGATATTTAAATTCTTTTTGGTTCAATGAGAATTGATTGACCATTTCCTTTGTGAAGAGCACTGTATCAAGATTTAAGGGAGGCAAAGAAGACTAAAATTTTCCTCTAAGAGTTTTGTCTACCATAAAATGGAAAGTTGGTCATTTTGATGATTCATGGGTCATCATTTCAAAATGTGGGTTCATAACCTAGGGTGTATGAACTTTTTAAAATAAATGTATTGCAATATAATTGTCTTACTTTGCAATGTTCTGTATTTCATTTTATTCATTTATAAACATTCTGAGAAGGGGTCTATTGGGTTCAACACTCTGCCAAAGGGGTACATATAAAAAGGTTAAGAACTTTTGTTTTAAAGGGGGTTTGTTTGGTTTTTTTCCCCCCTCCATTTTGCTTATCTAAATGACAAACCTAGATAATCAGGAGCTAAGATTTCTTAATTCATTCTACTTCAACTTCATTTTACAGAGGAGATAAATTGAGGCTTGAATAGTATAAGAGCCTTGCCTAGGGCCTAGTGGTTGAGGCAGGATTCTAGATCTCCTGACTTACCAAGCGGTGTTTGTCACTATTCCACACTGTCTTCTCTAAAGGTCTGAGTTCTGTCTAAAATTCTGGATTTTATCACTGGCCTATGGAAAAGTTACCTTTGTCAACTGCCTCTAAAAAAAAAAAAGACTTCTCATGTCCTGTGATTTAGGGAAATTGCCAATCATTATTGGCTCTAAGAAAATAAAATAAATAGACAGTCATTTCCTACTCCTTATTCAGAAATGGCAAAGAATGCTTCACGGTCTTATATTATTTAATTTTCCACGGGTGACAACAGACTTGGCAGATGTTATCCAATGTGTTATCAAACATATGTCTCTGAATAGTAATAATATGTAAAATATATATTTCTATTTGCATATTGAACTGGAGCCAAATTTCTTGGCACACAAATAGTATCTGAATGTCTTTTTTGTGGTCAGGGAGCTCTCAGACAGTCTTGGATTACATTCTTTGTCCTCTATCACTAAATCATTGAATGAAACTAGGTAAGTAACCTCCCCCTCTGGAGTCAGTTTCCTCATCTGTAAAACAAAAAGGGTTCAACAGACTCAGGCATTCTTTGTTGCAAGATCTCATCTAGCTTTGGCAACTTGTGTCCTATGTCCTTTAAACCCCTTAAAGATATGATATTCTACGTTCTAAGAGCCTTTCTAACTCTAATATTCCACATTCTTAGATCCCTCTCAGCTCTGACATTCTGTGTTCTATGATTCTTTTCAAAACAGTAAAACAACACTTACAATAAGTTGAAGGGAAATGTCAAACAAGCATCAACACCAAAGCTATCATCTCTCTTTTGCTCTTTATATTCCCACACTGCTTTTTCCTCTATTTACCACTTTGCCAGTCCCTCAGATAGCACTGGGACTTATCAGGATTCATCTGGCCTCCATTCAAACTCATACATTCTTGCTCTTTTTCCCTCAGTCAAAACATTTTATTCTTTCTAACAGGATCTAACTTAGAACTGAAAGAGAGACCACTGCATCCAATCCCCTCATTTTACATGAGGCAACTGAAGCATAGTGAATTACTTGCCCAGGTTATATAGCAAATATTTGGGATGGGATTTGACCTTCCTAACTCCAGTATGCTATCTTTTGCATACGTAAGTATGCTCCAATTGGAATACCTTCTCATCTTCTCTAAGCTTGCTAAAAATCACACTTTCCCTTTTCAAGTCTGACCTTCCCTAATGCCATCTAGGCCAGACTGAACTTTCCCTTTGCTAAACCACAACAGCAGTCCCATTGAACTAATTTTAGCCTGCCTCAGGATGGGCAAGTATAGGCAGTCCCTGATTATCATTGCTTCCCCTTTTGGGGATCTACTCATTTGACTCCGTCCAGTCAAGAGCTAGACTTCATTTCTTGCATAAATATCAGTCATATAGTTGACAACCTTCCATACAAGTCCAAAAAGACAATTTCCCCTGCAAAAAGGAGCTTGCCTTATCTCTTGGGTAAATCATTTCTAGTCTCCAGAAATTATACCTAAAAGGGAGAATTACATATTTATGTATACTAAAGACTATGTTATATAAACACTGCATCTTCCACAGTGACTAATGCAGTACTCTACATACAGTAGATAATTAATTCTTAAATGTTTGCCGAAGAAAGAAGATCTGAGTCAAATCCACCTTTAGGCTGAATTGACTCAAAAGGCTGAGTCACTGGACAATATCTCCCTCCAATGGATACAAAAACCTGGAAGACTCTGCTGGCTAACAATAGTCTTTTTGGTTTTGTCTTGGCAAAATGAGATCTCCTGATAGTCTCCCTCCTGGCTCTGGATTTGAGCTTTTGATTTAGGTAATGAGGACTAGGTCTGGCACCTTGACCACAGTTTCTCCTGCCATTGGCCCAAAATCTCTTGAGTTTTGACTTTTATATTCCTCATAATGTGGCTATTAGTTGAGGTTAAGAATCATAGAAAAAGACTGATTCTTAAAGGTAGACATAAATTCTTGTCTCAGGGCTGCTAGGTGGCAGAGTGGATAGAACACTGGTCTTGAATTCAGGAAGACAGGAGTTCAAATTCAGCCTCAGAAACTTGCCACTTATTAGCTGTATGACCTTGGGCAAGTCATTTAACTCTAACTGCCCCTCATTCAGGGTCATCTCCAGTAGTCCTAATTCAGATCTGTCCACTGAACCCAGATGGCTCCAGAGGAGAACGTGAAGCTGGTGACTTAGCAAAGCACCCCTTCACTCAAATCCAGTTCACCTGACTGTCATAGTTTTACCTCCCTGATGTCACAGTCTTCTTCAAAAATGAAGGACAAAAATTTATTATTATTATTATTATTATTATTATTATCATCATCATCATTATCATTATCATTATTATGTCTTCCCCTTAATTTACTCTGGGGAATTTACTTAACCTCTTTATGCCTCAGTTCCCTCCTAAGTTAAACATTTATGAATTATCTACTATATATATTATACACACACACACACACACACACACACACACACAAGCATTGTGGTGCATACAAGAATTTAAGAATAATATTTCTATCTCACAAGGTTAAAGAATTTTACAAACTTTAATTGTTTATATTTCTACTGCTACAAGAACTCAATATTTTCATAACTACAAGAACAAAGTATGCAGTGGTCCTCACTATATCTCAAAGAAGTAAGGTAATATTGTTCCCATTTTTATAGGAAGGAAAAGTAAATCTCAGAATGATGGAATGTCCTGCTCATAATCTACAAGAGCAAAGCTGGAATACAGGTTTTCTCATCCAAGTCTACTGCTCACAACAGTATACTTGTCTTTCCTCTCCTCCTGATCCCAGAGATCACTAATTCAAATTTCAACATTACTTATTTCTATAAAGCTTTCAAGTTTGTAAAGCTCTCTTATCACATCTATTTTTTGAGGTAGTGATACCAACAAAAGTATTTTGCAAATGGGGAAACTGAGACAGAGGTGAACTCACTTGGCTGCCCAAAGTATAAGTACCAGAGCCAGAATTCAAACCCAGATTTTTCTGGGCTCAAGTCCAGAGTTCTTTTCATTACACTATCATCATCATCCCTACAAACAAAGCAGCTTGATAGATGACCTAGTCCTCTCACTCCCAGCTAGAGAATGAGTAGCACTCTCCAAAGGCAGAGGGCCAAAGAGCCAAGATAAAAAAACAAAAAAGTCATTTCTCCCCTGGGCTGATTTCCACTGCATTTAACAGCCACCTGCTAAGTTAGGAGCTTTGTCAGAGTGCAATTTTACATAAATTCTGTGTGGAAATATTTGAAAGTGATACAGTATTTGTATGACATCCTAACAATCTATCTGATACTGCTCTGCCTTCCTCACAGCAAGCCCTTGCATATTTTCCCTTATAGGGTCAAGCTTTAGCACTGTCATACAAACTTTCAAGTTATTTCCTCAAACCTCTGCTGAGAGACAAACCTTTAAGCAATAAATACAGGATAAGGCACAAAGAAACCTTGCAGGTCTCTGGCTATTCTCTTGGTGCTATGTGACTGATAAGTGTTCTGCAGGCTCAATTACAAATGGAAGCCACAGAATTTTCAATCTCACACTTGGATCAGAGAACAAAGAGCAATCCAACCTACCTCTAGGGGAATCATAAATTCCTTCTTTAACATCTCTGACAAAAATGAACTTAAGTCCTAAGAGTGTGACCTTGGCTGAGTCACTAGACTCCAGAGGTTGCTGTTTTGTCCCCTGGAAGATAAGAGCCTTCTATTAAATAAATTCCAAGGTCCCTTCAGTCTAAAATGAGGATCATTCAACCTCTACCAATGAGAGGTAAACTCAGTTTTGTCCACAACAGTCCATTTCATTTGAGGACAACACTAATCATCAGTTAGGTTTTCCCTACATTATGTTGAAATCTTTTCCTAACTTCTATCCACTGATACTACTTCTGCCTCCCAGGGTAGTCAAGCAGAACTAATCTGTAACTAAAAGGGCATCTTTAGAATCATTAGGTGGCATCATAGTACACAGAATACCAGATCTGGAGGCAGGCAACTCATCTTCCTGAGTTAAATCCAGCTTCAGATATTTATTAGTTGTGTGAACCTGGACAAGTCACTTAACCTTATCTGCCTCAGTTTCCTGCTAGAGAATGAAATGGAAAACCACCCTTTGCCAAGAAAACTCCAATGGATCCTGAAGAGTCAGAACCCTCAACTATAAAACAATAAAATATTACTAGCTCCAAGGTTGCTGGGAAGATCAAAGGAGAATGGCACAATGAATCAACAAGACCTGAATTCAAATCCAGTCTCATATACTTACTAACTATAATCCCAGGCAAGTCACTTAATAGCAATTACCTCTCCCCCCAAAACAAAAATCAAATGAGATATTTATAAAGCACTTAGCATATAGAAGTCACTTAAATTATTTATTGATTGAATTGTGATATATTGTTGTTACATGTATATCTATGGCCATGGGTATGTGCTTTATTGCTCTAACCACTGAAACATTTGACTATCCACAAGACCATTCATGCCCATATCTAATAAAAGCAAGTTTAATCTAATTAATCACTAGTTGAATCACAGAATACTAGCATTGAAAGGGACCTTACAAGTAGAAGAATAAGAAAACAGAGGACACAAAAAATAGAGTTACTTTCCCAAGATCACCAACTTGTAAATTGCAATGGTGAGATCCAAGCCTATGGTCCCAGATTCAGCAGTCTAGTGTTCACTCTCCCACACCAGACTATTATTACTAAATATTCTCTGTGTTCACTTAATGCATATTCCTGACTATCTATCATCACACAATGGCAGTTTTACTCTCTAAAGGCTGATTTGTTTTTTAAAAATTTGTCAATATCCCAAATGAAAGCCTGCGGTCTTAAAAACGTATGCAAATGCTGGCTCTCTGGCTGTGATATCTCCAGCTGTCTCCAAAACTGAATGGAGAGCAAGCAAATTGCCCTCAAAGGAATTGGGATGAAAATACACAGAACACATTCTTTCAAGAAACTGTCATAATCCTTGGAAATAAGGCTGATATATATGGGGTGATATATATGGGGGAAGGGGTCTTGTGAGTCCTAAGAGAAATTATCTTTCATTGTTTTCAGGAGTGGGGAAAGGGAGAATGGGGGAAGCAGTTTCACTACTTGACTCTCAGTATAGTAAGCAAAGAACTTTCCACACCTTCAACTACTACCCACATGGGTGCTTACTCCACTATTCCACATTAATTGCTGTATTCAAATAACTCCTAAGGAAAAAATTTCTTAAAAGCTAACAGTCCATGATATGATCTATTTGGAACAGAAGAAGAAAAGAAGTGGCTGTGATTAATGAATGTAATTGTTTTTGCTTGATACACTAGAATACTATAATTCACTCTTTTTAAACAAATTAATTCTCTACTTAAAATTTAAGTGATATAACTTTTTTTAAATGGCCTTTCCCTTTCCATATTCTGGAAATCATCATTTTTAAAATAAAACACATGCAAAAAAATTGTAGGTCTAAGTGTTTAAAGTTTAAACTTTTCTAGCAACTGCCAAAAATAAGAGATTGAAGAATGCTAGACAAAAATCATTGAAATGAGTGCTAGCATTCCTGGATTTTACTTCCTGG
Source organism: Macrotis lagotis (assembly GCF_037893015.1). Classification (NCBI taxonomy): domain Eukaryota; kingdom Metazoa; phylum Chordata; class Mammalia; order Peramelemorphia; family Peramelidae; genus Macrotis; species Macrotis lagotis. Next base: position 216,579,660 of record NC_133660.1, read on the forward strand.
ATGAGCCACTGGCCTCCTAGGCAACCAAGGAGAACTCATGTTATCATTTGGAGTTCCATTTTATTTATTAAAAACAATAATCAAAGAGCGGCTAGGTGGTGCAGTGGATAGAGCACCAGCCCTGGAGTCAGGAGTACCTGAGTTCAAATCCAGACTCAGACACTTATGGGTGACTTTTGGCAAAGCACCTCTTCCTGAACCCCGATAGCCACTTAACCCCATTGCCTTGCAAAAAAAAATAATCAAATCACAATTAAAAAGTACACATGGAGCAACATTGGGTAATGTTGGTAAAAGTATTTATTGTAATTGAAATATGAGAATCTGACTTCAACTTGTAGATAGTTATTCCTTTCACATCATGACTTTTCCCATCTCAGCTTTTCCATATCATGGGTCATTATAGGAAATTACCATAAAATTTCATATTTTTTAAAATTTCCTTTTCATACAGTATTTTTATTTAATACTGACCTACATATAGCCTATGATCAAATATAATAATAGTGATGTACATATAACTTATGATCAAATATTATAGTAAATCAAAGAATTAGACAAAATTCAGACTTCTCTGGTACAAAAAATTTTCCAAATTGTAAGGGCATTATGTCCCTAACTCCTACAATCTGGAAAAAATTGGTGGCACAATGGATAAAGCACTGACCTAGAAATCAAGAGGACAGGAGTTCTAAAATGGCCTTAGACCCTTGATACTGACTATAGCTATGTGATCTCAGACAAATCACTTAACCCTGATTACCTTGAATCCAGGGTCATCTCCAATTGTCCTGATTTATATCTGGCCACTGGATCCAGATGACATTGGAGAAGAAAGTGAGGTTGTGACTTAGCACAGCCTCCCCTCACTCAAATCCAATTCATGTGCTTGCCATGGCATCACCTCCCTGATGTCAAGGTACTATTTGAAAACGAAGTGCAAACAACATAAGTGATCTTGGAAAAACCACTACCCATTTCTGAGCCTCAATGTCCCCTTATTTGTGAAGTGAGATTAATTTAGTAAATTTCTCAAGTTTCTTCCAGTACTCAGTCTTCAGATCTTATGTAGCACTTATAATAAAGAAGCACTCTCCTATCTATTATTCTATTGGCAGGCAATACAGCACTGTGCATGGAGCTCTGAACTTAGGAAACAAAAACACCTGGATTGGATTTCTGCCTAAGACATTAAAGAGAAGTGTGACCCTGGTAAAGTCACTTACTCTCTCAACTTCCATTTCCCTTTTTTGTAAAACAACTATTTTAGTAAGAAGATCCATCTACCAGGTTACTGAGAGGACCCAGTGGGGTTATATCTTTAAATAGCTTTGCCAACTTTCAAGAGCGTTTATGGAGAGCAATGTGTCTATAAATAAGAGGATGCCAGGAGATACTGCAAAGAGTAGGAGGATCTAGAGACAGATCTTTAGTCCTATCTTCTTCAGTTATGACCTTAGGTTAAGTTACTACGCTTCACTTCAATTTCTACAAGTGCAACATAAGATGATTAATCTATGTCCTATGATCCTATGTCCCTTCCAACTCTAAATCTATGACACCATTAAAACAACCTGATGATGTAAGATAAATATTTCCATTTGACAAGGAAATCAGGGTTCAGGAAGAGGTGCTTTGCCAAAAGCCACCCATATCATCAATGGTGTAGTCAAGAGTCTTCCAATTCTAAGGGTAATAAAGTACTCTTTCCTCTATATTATACTAAGGTCCATTCCATCTCTAAGTCTCCCTAATTCTCTAAAGCAGGCATGCCAAAAGAGAATGTGCAAGCAAGGTAGAATGTAATGAGAGACAAGTCAGTTACATCATGGTACAATGTCTGTTCCAAACCAAAACTCAAACCAACTGGCTTGAAAATCACATAATGATGTAATCATTTGAAATGTGCATTTATGGGAATTCAAATCTTTTTCTACTTTTCTGCTAAAGGATCAGATCAGCTTGCACTGCAAACTTTCTTTGACACATAAAGGAATTCTGCCACAGGCAACAAATGATTTTAGAATTTGCTTAACTCTAAACAATACAAAATACAGGCACTGTATATACATGGGGTCATTTTCTTGGCTCTATAAAACAATAATGTCTCTACTCTTCATCTTTAAAACAACTCAATTCATATCCCCAAGACCATGGGGACTTCTTAGAAAAATAAATAAAGGATCTTCATTTGGGGTTGTGGAAAAATGGGCATGGGAATGCACTGTTATAGTGCAGCTATGAATTGATGCAAATATTCTGAAGAATAATTTGGGGTCATATTAGAGAAGTGATCAAAATGCCCATACCCTATGATGGTTGATGATAATTAGGAAGGTCCCATCTAGAAAATATATCAAGGCCCACTAGATCTAGAACTCATCAACATTAAATTATTTATAACAGCATTTTTGTGGTAGCAAAATACTGGGAAGTAAGGAAGCTGTCCGTCCGCTGGTTGAGATATGACTAATTGAATTATGGTAAATGAATGTAATGGAGTTTCATTGTGTGGTAAGAGATGATTACTAGAATGGATACAGTGAAGCAATGGAAGTCAAATATGAACTTTTGACAAAGTAAGTTAGCTCTTGCTTTATACTTGTTACTTCCTGTCTTGTGAATGAATGAATAATGAATAAGGACTGAATTAAAAGGCATCTATAAAACATTTAATAACCACCAAACAGTGTGGTAAGTGCTAAAAATACAAATACAACTAAGCAAGACATTGCCTATAAATGAGGAGTTGAACATGGTTTTGAGTAAGATGACTTATCTAAGGGAGACAGAGTTGGAAAGGGAGCAGGGTATAGTGGCCAAGTGTATATATAATAAACAGCCAGGTTTAGGGCTGATCAGGAAACATATGTATCTTATATATTTTATATATGTCCTTTTACACATATATCTTATGTTCTATTACATTAATATCTCTTTGAAAGCAAGTCCTGTCTTATTTATCTTAGTAATGACCAAGATTATAACAGTATCAAGGGATAACACTTTTTAAGGTATACAAAGCACTTTAGACCTGCTATCAATTGAGCCTAACAACAGCCCTGTGAAATGAGTATACAGTAATTAAATTTCTACTTTATGGATTTGGAAATAAAGGCTCAGGAAGGTAAAATCACTTGCCCACAGGCACACAAGTTAAGTAGAAAAGATGGAATTTGAATATACATATTTTCTCTTTATTACCCCACATTTCTCTTAGAGTCTAGCGCAGTGATCATAGGGAGGTATTTTATAAATGTCTGGGAAGAGAACTGAAGAATTTTAAATCACATTCTTCCTGGGAGCTAGGTTGAACAAGGAATAGAGCACCAGACCCAGAGTCAAGAAGAACTGAGTTCACACTCAGCCTCAGACACTTATTAGTTCTGTGAACTCAAGCAAGTACTTAAATTCTGCCTGCCTCAGTTTCCTCATTTGTAAAATAAAAATAAAAGCTGAATCTAACTCCCAGTGTTATGACGATGTTACAATATTTTAAAGTAGATTTACATGTGTGAATATGTATGCAATATCTAAATGGTGGCTATTATTTTTATAAAGAATAAAGATACAATTCAAAAGTAAAGGAATTTTATAGATTCTCTAGTCCAATCACTGGTAAAATGGGAAAACTGAAGTCCAGAGGAATTGAGTGATTTGCCCAAGATCATTAAGAGGTACTAAGCAACAGGGTCAGAACTAAAATTCACATCTACTATGAATCCAGAGCCAGTGGTCTTTCCATCACATCATCACATTTCTTAGGCCAATAACTATTTTTCTCATTCACAGAAAACTTATTAAATCTTCAAAGTTGTGAAAACAGCTTACCTTTACAGGTAGAACAGAGGGAAATCTGGCATCTAATTTAACCATATCTCAACAGAATTACTTAGTCCCAAAATGATGACGTGATAATGATGTTTGTCCTTTCTTCTCAAAGAAGACCATAAAATAAGGGAAGTGAAACCATGATATATATGTACATTAATTGAATCTGAGTAAGGGGCTGCTATGCTAAGTCACCAGCCTCATGTTCTCCAGAGCCTCCTAGGACCAGGATGACTAGAAATGTTCCTAGATGCAAGGCAATCAGAGTTAAGTGACATTTACTGCTTGTGTGACCCTTGGGCAAGTCACTTAACCTTGACTGCCTCACATTCAAAGCCAAGTCCTAAAATAAATGAACACTTATTAACAATGTGACCCTAAGCAAGTCACTTATTTGTCTGTTTCCTTATCTATAAAATGAGTTAAACACTAATTATTACAGAAATGAAAATTAAAACATCTGAGGTAGCACCTCACACCTCTCAGACTGGTCATTATAACCAGAAAGGACAATTATCAGTGTTGGAAGGGATGTGGGAAATCTGGGACACTATTACACTATTGGTGGAGCTGTGAACTCATCCAACCTTTCTGGAGAGCAATTTGGAATTATGCATAAAAGAAAACAAAAATGAGCATACCATTTGATCCAGCAATACCACTTACTGGGTCTATACCCTGAAGAGATATGAAAAAGGGTAAAAACATCACCTGTACAAAAATGTTCATAGCAGCTCTCTCTGTGGTGGCAAAGAAATGAAAACTGAGGGAATGTCCATCAACTTGGGGAATGGCTTAACAAACTGTGGTATGTGTATGTGATGGAACACTATTGTTCTATTAGAAACCAGGAGGGATGGGAATTCAGGAAAGCCTGAAAAGGATTTGCATGAACTGATGCTGAGCGAGATGAGCAGAGCCAGAAGAATATTGTACACCCTAACAGCAACATGGGAGTGATGATCAACCTTAATGGACTTGGTCATACCAACAGGGCAACAATCAGCCACAATTCTGGGATATCTGCAATGTAGAATGCTATCTGTATCCTGAGAAAGAATTGTGGAGTTTGAACAAAGACCAAAGACTCTCTATGTACCTTTAACTTATTTTTTTTTAAATTGTCTTATTATATAATTCTGCTATATCTCATATATGTTTCTTCCTTAAGAATATGATTTCTCTCTCATAACATTCAACTTGGATCAATACATACTATGGGAATGATGTAAAGACTAACAAACTGCCTTCTGTGGGGGGTAGGGATAGGGAAGCAAGATTGGGGGGAAAATTGTAAAACTCAAAATAAAACCTTTCTAAAATTAAAAATAAAATGAATCTATTCCCTGAATAATATAAGCTCACTTAGCCAATGAACCATAGTATCCAAGAGTCTCTTTGACCCCAGGGTTTTTGTACAGTAACAATTAACTGGATGTTGAATCAAAGTTACTCCTTCCTCATTCCATCCTTAGGCATGAATTAAATCAAACAAGTCAAGGAGATAAGGCCTGAAACTCCTTGGAGAGTTGCCTTGTGCTGAAAAATAGTTTTGGATTCAGAGAGGAAGATCAATAGTTCAAATCATAGCTGTGCCTATGTGATCTTGGATCAATCACTCTATCTCTCTGTCTGAGAAAGTATAACATAACATCTCTTCCAATACCTACAGCTTTAAATTCTATGAACCATACACTGCTATAAATTAATTTTATTAATTTTTTCAATTTTGCTTTAGTTTGTTCAAAAATTGAAGCAACAACAAAAAAGAGGAAAATCCCTTTTTTAACCCCAGCAAGAATAAACTTCTAAGTAGTATAACTATAACAGACACAGATAGTTTTATAAATACTGTATAGGTAGAAAATAGCTTTCTGTCTGTAGGTTTCTTATTCATGACTCAAATTATCCCATAGCATTTCAGAGCACTTATCTTTAGCTACTTCAGTTCATTCATGTCCATTCATCTTTGTCTTTTTTATAGTAAGGAATTGAATGATTCCTCATTCTTTCATTTGTTTCCCTATTACCTAGCACAGGGCCTCCCACAAAGCAAGTACTTAATCTTTGCTTGTTGAAAAATTGTGGTTCTATCAAAGGTTATCTAGAGGAAATTCAATGGAAAGAAATCTGAATCAGAAAACATGAGATCCATTGGCTCTGAAATTTATTGGCTCAGTGACCCTGACTAAGTCAAATTCTTTCTCTTTGACTCAGGTTCCTCATCTAGGACTAGGACAGACACACACTTGGTCCTGAATCAGAAAGCCTGGAGATTGGCATTGACCCTTACACTATGGTAAGACCATAAATCTATGGGAAGGGGTGAGAGGAAGATCCAAGGTATCTTGAAATTGAAGGAGTATTTCCAATGAAAAATATCAGGGAGGGAATGAAGGAATAGCACTTTCCTCTAAAGAAGATCTTAACCTTTTATATGTCATGAATAACATTCTGTCAGGCTGGAGAAATCTTTAGATTTCTCAGAGTGATATTTTAAATAAACTAAAATACATTGGATTACAAAGCAAACTAATTGGACTGAAACATACAAGGAAAAAAAATCAATTCATGGACTCCAAGCTAAGAATTTACTGCCTTTAGAAAGTGCTCTAGATTTGGAGTCAAAAGACCTTGGTTTGAATTCTACCTCTGGCACTTTATAAATATCCTTTCCAAAGGTAACATAGGCATTCTCTTACTAGCACCTGACAAATTTTATGTTTTGAATTCCCATTATCCATTCTTATTTTGCCTTTTCTATTCCAAAAATAATAATGATCTTACTTGTCAGATCAAACAAAAACCAAAGTTGGACAACTCTACCATTTCTCTGTCATTCATTATACCATGATCAATTATTCTAGGCCTTCTTGGATTCCCTTCTTTTCTCCAATGTAGATTAAAATGTTAACCACCTTTGTGCTTTAACCATGGTTTAAGCATACTTTATCACTTCATTTTGCTTTTAAATTTATCTTCCCTTAGCTAACCTTGTTTCCATCTTCTATTTCTTACCATTTCTACTTGAAACTTATGTGGCCAGGGAGATATATTTCTTTTCTCCAGATTTCAGTTTCCTGATCTGTAAAATGAAATGACCTCTGAGGTTAATTCTGATTCTGAATTTATGAACTTAAGATTCTAAGAACATCCATTGGTTCTACAATCCTTGACCCCTTTCTTCTATCTCCTCTGTTATTGCTAGCTGTGATAACAGTTTCTGGCAGAGTCGTGGGTGGCTGGAACACATCCTCTTCATTAGCAGAGTTATTCATAGACCTGACAGATTTTCTACTAATGATATAAACAGTGCCAGTTCGGGGAGGGGAAAGGGAGAAGTTTTCCAAGGAAGGTCCTTGCATCAACTCTAAACAGAGAATAATCATTAAGGAAAACATTTAAGATTCTTGCCATACATTCAAAGACCAGCTTGCCAAGACCAGAGCAGTCACCAGCTGCTCAATTAAAGGACACCTAAAGCTATACAGATGTCCCTCAGTAACAAAGCCATTTCTAGACAACCAGGTGGCAGACTCTGTGAAACAAGGAATAAGAGCAGATTCTGAAAGAAGAAAGCCTTTCCCATAGCTCTGAATCCCCCACCCCCCCCAGGAGACATTGACACTCCTGGGAGGAAAGGAGGAGGAGGAAGGAATTAAGATTCTATCACTTGAAAAGTACTATTCTCCATAGGGAAAAGAACAAATATCCAGTTTTTCACACCTCAGATAGATAATGTGCCTTCTTCCTCCTCCCTCATTCCCACACACACACACACACACACACACACACCATTAGCAGCTGGTTTTTAATTACATAGGGCCAACTCAAGTTAAGTAACTTGGAAACTCTAAACTTTGGATCTGATAGATAAAATGGAGACAGTCACCAACTACTTTGGAATAAAGAGAATTGAATAAGGTTTTGGATCTAGCCTTTTGTAGCGGGCAGTAACCTGAAAGTACATAACTCTCCAACCACAAGGAGAGTATAATGACTTTAAGGCATGACCCTTGTGGCAACCTGTTCTTTCCTAGCCAACCTCCATTAAGCTGCCAATGTGATTTTCCTAAAGCACTGTTATAACCATGTTACTTCCCAATCCAATAAATCCTGGTGGTATTCTATTACCTCTAGAGTCAAATACAAAATCATCTATTTGGCACTGAAATTCTTTCACAACCTGACTCCATGCTATCTGTCCAGCTTTTTTACACATGACTTCCCTTCATGTATTCTATGGCTCAACCAAATTATGCTTCTTGCTGCTTCTCACATATGCTACTCCATCACTTTCCCTATGTCTATGTCCTGACTGCCCCCTTTCCTAAAAGGTTCTTACTACTCCCTCTGACTCTCAGTATCTCTTATTTCCTTCAAGGCTTAGTTAAAATATCATCTCTTACAGGTGGCCTTTCCTTAAAAACTATTAATTTCTGTTGATTTTATATAGAAATAAACTCATTTGCCTTCTCTAATAGAATGGGAGCTCCCTGAGAACATGATTTTTTTTCATATTTTGTCTTTATCATCCCATTATCTGACACATAATAGAGAATGAATAAATGCTTGCTGATTGAATGCCATTTGGCCTGAGAAACAGTTATCATAAACTGTGACAAGAACATTGAATTGGAGTCAAGTTGAACTGCATTCATAGCTCAACTGTTATTTTTAACCTGTGTCTCTTACTTACAATGTTTGTTTTGCAACTGAAAAAGCAAGGAGATTTTAGAAATGTTCTTTAAGGTCCCTCTCAACATGAGCATCTTACTACTAAGATTGTCATTGAATAAATCCAGTCTAACTCCCAGTTGTCATATCCCATACCAAGGAGAAATCAGACAAATATAACTGTAATCCATGATCCTACAAACTTACATTTACTCTTAAAGTTCATCTAATCCTTGCACTCTCCTCTTGAGGAGAAAAGGAAATGAGCCTCAGAAAAGCAAAGTACTTTGTCCTCAGTGCTACAACTTGGAAATAATATCTAAAGGTGGAAAAATCCCTTCATCTAGAGACAGGGAGCCTATCTCAATAATGAGCCTGATGCTCAATAATCAGAAGAGACAAAACATGGATGAAGAACAATATCCCCACTACCCCCACCCTCAAGATCCTATTATCATAGGACCAAATGCCTCAGGGACCAAAGTACTCTAAATAAACTTGTTTGAAACCATTGCTTCATCTGTTCACACACTCATCTAAATCCCATCAGTTCAAATGACTAGAGGGGGAAAAAATCCCAACAGGAAACCCCAAATGTCAAAGCTAAGGATGCATTGTTATATTGTTCAGTGGCTAACACAGCAACACATTAGAATGTGGGGTAAGGAAAAAAAATAAGAGGCCCCTGTCAGTGGGAATGGTGATAGAAGGCTAGAAATTTAAGCCCCAAAACTGAAAGATCTCTCCACAACAAAACAACTGATTTTTTTCCTTCAGAGGTAATTTCTCCCCATACCCCCTACACACACACAAAGACAACTGAATCTCATGGTTCCTTACATTACAAACAAAATCTAAACAGCCCACAAAACAGGATCTGTGCTTTCCCTGTTTTTTGGTGGCATTCATTGGACTACTGGTGTTCCTCTAAATTCTAGAGTTTGACCCTCTTCAGTTTATTTGAATCTCTGCCAACTTGTCATTGTGATGGGCTCTGCTCTTAACACCAATTTAGCACAACCCACATTGAAAAAAGGCTCAAACTGCTTAAAAGCCCCAGGTGCTGCTTGCAGAAGGCTGACAGGACAATCTCTACAGATCTGTCCCTCAGCCATTAGCTCCCTAGGACAGATGGTGCCCGGTTACCAGGAGAAGCCTGGGTTATATATGCTAATGCAGGCAAATGATAGAACACATTGAGTCCCACCAGCTGGCTACAGCTGTTTTGGGTTCTTTATCCATAAAAAAGGAAAGTGTGACAAGATTTCTACAAAAATATCCCCTTACTCAAATGGGACAAGGAGAAGAAAAAAAGTTTTCTCTAACTTTTTCATAACTCCTCTGTGCTTCTAGTAAAAGCTGCTTGAATTATGAAAGTTTTGTGTATGTGAGGCAGACACCCCAAAAAATCCCATAACCATTTGGGATCAAAGACAATTTTCAATAAAGAATCAGTTATCTAAGACTGGAAAATAAGGGCATGTTAATTATGTAGCCAAAACAAGCATTAACAAATAGACTTACTGGGTACTGCATTGGTACCGAGAGAAGGTTAAACGTGCATGGATACAGTCACCTAACCTATAGGAAGAATGTTGCTAAAAGGAGGATTTATTCTGAGATGACAGACAAAAAATTCACAGGAACAGAAAAGGTGGAGGGCTCCCATCTACACTGATGAATTCATTGAATTTAAGTCATGGATTTGCAGCTTACTTAGAAAGACCTAGAAAAGACTTTACAGATCTTTTCATCTAAATCCTCAATTTTATAGATCAATAAACTGATATCTTCACCTTATTTGTGTTATGGATCTCTTGACAGTTGAATTTTTGCTGTTATATCAAAGACTTGGTGTGTTTGATCTTGGTAAAGTCATTTATATGCTCAGAAACACCATCTATTATATGAAAAAATTAGGAAATTAGACTAGAGAACCTCTAAAAATTCCTTTCATTTTTCCCATTATTTAATAACTTTGTGATTTCCTAATAGGTCAACTGCCTTTTTAATACTTTTACCCTCCTGTATGATGCCTTTATGCCAAATGACATCCCTAATCCAATCCTCAAGATTCTCAAATCTTACTTCTTCCATGAAGTCTATCATGTTCTCTTCTTGCTTTAAATTCCTATGTTCCATACTATATCTTGTATATGGGTTACTCTTTCATCCAAAATATGTTTCTGAATAAAAGCAATAAGTGGAAATTGCACTAAGTTAGTAGACAAAGAATGTGAGTTGAATCCTGGCTCTGTTTCCTTCCAACTTTTTATTCTCAATTCCCTAAAAAACAAACAACAACCAGTCACAAAAACCTGCAAGGTGTCCACAGAAAGATGGCAGAGCAAACCCTGGGTATATGATTGTACTGAACTATGATTGCAGGTTAAGAAATGATACATACAAGGAATTCTGAGAAGCACAGAAATGCTTCTATGAAGTGTTGCAGTGCAAAGGAAGCAGAACTTGGAGAAGAATATATGATGACAAAAAAATTTAAGTGACCACAATACTAAAAGGCAACTCAACTCAGACTTGATGCTATGAAACAGCTCAGTGTCTAGTAACAGAGGATGAAATATACCTGCTTCAGATCAAGGAAATGAGAGCATCAGAATGTGAAGTGTGTCATCCCTATTAAACAGGAAGCTCCAAATAGTAGGTGCTTAAATGAATATTTAATGATTGATATTTTATAAATTTGCTTTATCAATTTTACATGATTTTTATCCTCTTACAATATAGGTTCAAGAAAGGAAGTAGTGTATATATGCAAATGACTAGTGAAAAAAATAAAAAATATCAAATTTTTAAACAGAAAAAAAGGAACTAATGTTTGCAACACAATTAGTATTTATACTGAAGACTAGGGTGATTGTTGGTCATTTAACTCAGAGAAGTAAACACTAAAAAGGGATCATCAGATACCCAAATTCCATTTTAAGAGTAAATCTATCAGAGTAACATTCCAAAAGATTCCTTTTCAAAAGGATGACAGTGAGTAGATCAGGGCAACATAAGACCTTTAAGACATCAGAACTACACCCCCCACACACCACTTTTTTGAGATCCAGGAATGAGAAGGACCTTCTCCAAGATCACAGGGGAAGCTGTGACAAAGTTACACTAGCACCCAAGGCTCCTGCCCCCCTCACCCTCACAAGGATCTTTAGTAAATTATCTGAACAGTTGGATGAACTCATTGCAATGAACCAAAGCAATATTCTGAAGTTGAAGAAATCATGCCAACCAGATTCTGAGAGTCTTCCCTAGGAAATGTCAAACTCCTAGGTAGTAGCTTCATATGCTTTTGAACATCACCCATGCACAGTGTATATATGCCGGCACTTCTACCTTAATCTAATTACCTTAATCCAAATCACTATCTACATTAAGTGTGCTTCAATTTCTACATTTAAAAGTACAACATGGTTTAGTGCAAAGTATTTCAGGCTGGTAATTAGGAGACAGGGAGGGGTCTGTTACTAATTAGTTGTATGGCTAAGGAAGTCTTAAGTGTAGAATCAATTGCTAATTAGCTTTGTGATTAAAGGTGTCTTGTCCTTTCAGACCTCAGGTGGTTTTTCATTTTTTCCTTATCTAAATACAGATAATATGACCCTGCTACATTAAAAGTATGGTTATTAGGACAAACAAGACAGCATTTTAAGAAGTCACTTTGGTCATTCTCACTCATATTACCCATCCTTCAATCATTACTTTTAAAACAGATTTAAGAGATTTGGAAATGGGATAATCAAACATAGTACTAAAGGAGATAATGAGAAAATCTGATACTGATGTGTTTCTCCAAAGCAAACACTATTAAAGATGGGCATACAGCACAGAAAGATTGAAGGTGACAGGGATAAAGTTGAGAGCATAATGTACTTGTCTTGTATGCACACACATTTCTTTTACATAGTGCATAAAAATTAAAGTCTAATGCATGACAGCTGAAAACAGTCCACTCCCACCAGTTTCTGGCTGTCAGAGTCCCTATCAACTGTGCCATGCACCACAATGAGAAGCTGTTGGCCAAGGACACCTCATTGCCAAACAATCTCTTGCTATAAATATAAGGGGCAATTTTCAAAGTTTTTGCAATGTTAGATAATGGAACGTTCAAGCTGGAAGCAGCTCTATGGATATGGAAGTTAGAGCTGCTGGGAGTGACCTTATGATCTTGAAACCAAAGAAAATAACTTAGAATATTCTGTGAACAGCATGTCACAGCTCAAGAATGAGATTTAGAACACAGAATGTGATTGAAGAAGTCAAAATCATCTGGTCTGATCCCTTCATTTCACAGACCAAAAATCCCAGGGAAGAGAAGTTAACTTACCTAAAAAGGGAGAATCAGAACCAGCCCTGTAACTCAGGTCTTAGTAAATCCATTCCAAGACTACTGACATTACAGCTTGGAAAATTCAATAATGAAGAGAATGTTGAGCTTGGAATCATTAAAACCAAGGATCATGTTTCACTTCTAAAATTTAGCAGTTCATTTATCTAGTCCAGTATGAGGGATAAAAGCAGGGGTATCAGAATTATCTTTTGTGGTTTTTCTTACATTGTCTCTCCAGCTTCATTTAGCTTATTCAGATCTTTTAAAAAAGTTTGGGTCATGTATTGATATTCATCCTCTATAATTTGCACTTTCTGCACACTTTTTCAAAATTTAAGTTGATCAAAGTGTCCTTGTGAATGAACATCTATCTCTTTAAATAATCACCTCTTTTTCCTCCTCACTGGAATTGCTTCTGTATCTTCATTAGTTCAATCTTGAGCACTGAGTTCCAGAGTCCTTGATATGATCAACAGAGGATAATATCTCTCTTCTTGCTATTTCTACCAACAGACATCAAGTGGATAAGCCAAGAATTCCAAGGAATAGCATCATTCTCAGGTCTTCTATCCTGTTTCTCCCCTCCAGACCCTTGTGGAGGATCCTGACATCTCTCTCCATCACTACCAAAAGTAACTTTCACCACTAAAGCAGTCAAAGAAGACTAGATGATGTCATAAGGGAAAGATGGCATCTGCCTGGGCCAGGCAGATCAAACCACTGAAATCAGAAAGCATTGATCATGCACCTTCTACATGCCAGATTCTGTACTAAGCAAATTCTAATCTCAGATAACACTCTACAACTCTAAAAGCTGCAGGAAGCTGTCAATATATGTAGATAGAGTTCCATACCATCAGTTCCCTACACAGTGAAATGACAAAGCTAGATTCTGTGTGTGTCTGTGTGTGTGTGTGTGTGTGTGTGTGTGTGTGTGTGTGTGTGTACAAGAGACAGGGAGAGACAGAGACAAAGAGACAGAGACAGAAACAGAGGAGAGAAAACAAGGGAGGAAAAAAGAAGTGAGAGGAGGAGGAGGGGAAAGGAAGACAGGGAGAGATCATCCCTTAGTGATTAGAAGACCACTGACTAGAAACTAAGAGGCATCATCAAATCTGCAAATGTCAGAAAATTTGTATGCGCCTGGAATATGTTTAACCTATCTCTTTGGCTACAATATTCTAAAACACCTCAAGTATCAATTGCACTTACAGATTTGGCTACAAATACAGCTGTCTCTGTATCAAATTAACACTGAATAAATCTTAAATAATTAAAACTTGCAAGGGTGACATTCTCAATGATTGAAATTATCACCGAAACCTCCAGGAATTTGAAACCATGCCAGGAGAATGCTGTCAAACTTACTCCATCATATGCAAAGAATTTCCTAATCCATGTGTTAAGAAAAATAAGAAACAACTTCTCTGGAAATAACTCTTTGCATGAAGTTATTTCAAAAAAATAATCTTTAAGGAGGCAACAATGTAGTAGAATCCACCAGTCAAAATACTGCTCAAGGGGGAAATGAGATACTGAGGATCTGGACCCACATCGCCCACAGAGACTTACTGGAAGTTGGAACTGCCCACACATCACCGGTGTGAGCTTGGGCAGGCCTTCCTCGTGCTTCACATTCTTCAGCTACTAAATGAGAATTATAGAAAAGAGTTCTAAATTCCCTTTTAAGCTTCTATGCATAGCATATTGGAAGAAAGGACAAAAGATTGGGTAAGAGAAAGAAGCATAATGGCATTATGACCATCTTAAAATATTTAAAAGGTTGCTATATGGAAGAGAGCTGAGTGTTGCTTTATTTCTCACCAGCCAGCATTCTAGCCTTTCTTGATAATATATTCATATGAGTCATCTCAGTCTCCCTCTCCCTCTCTTATCCCAGAACTTCCATTAGAGGTCAGCCCTGTCTTAAGATTTGCCTCCAATTTGAGTATCTTCATTCCCCATCCCTGGCCTTTAAGCTTCCTTCTCAGTGCTATTTCCCTCAATTAGAATGCAAGCTCCTTGAGTAGAGGATTATTTTTATTTTTATTTTATTTTCACAAATGCTGTCTGGGGGGTATAATTAATGTCATCAATGTCCTTCAAGTAGAAACCAGATGCTTTTCATGAGATTTAGGCTTTAGATTGAGTTCTTCCCAAGAAAATGCTATGTTCTAAGGTCCCTTCTAACCCTAACATGTTATGCCCTAATGACCTTAAAACACTTCTTCAAAATTCTATATTCTAAGGTCTTGTCCAGTTTTAAGAAGTTATGATTCGCTAGAACTCTGACAAAAATAAATGTTCTTTTCTATAGACTGAACCAGTTGTTCCATAAGTCACATCATCCAAGTAACTAAGATGGCACAAATCAACCCACAAGTATGTGAACTCGATGAAACATTTTATTCATACTGCAAGCAGTAAGAAAATTCAATAATCAGGGTTAGCAACACAGGTCACTCATCAGGAAACAATGACTTCATCGCTGAATGTGCAGGAGACAGCTGGAATGAATATGGAAACCAAATTGCCAGTTGTGTTTTGCCCCCTGTTTACTTAAAATGGGTCCTGACCCAGCTAAAATTTAAGGGAAAAAAAAAGAAAAAAGCAAACCTCCCACATGGAATTTGCCCCTAGAAGAATACCTTGAAACCAGTGGGAAACTATATGCAAAGATGAAAAACTTGGAAACTTAAAACACAGTCACATGTCAACTTTGGGGCACTGCTCCATAACAACAATTATCTCAGCAAAGGAATAATTCATGGAATGAATTTATATTGGAGTTGGAGGAAATAGTCAAATGTTCAGAGAAGGAGGTCAGAAATCAGCTTATTTGGGCCCAATCCAGTGGAATGAGCTCTGAGACAGTATAGAAGTCTGGTTCTGGTGATTTTGTCATTGACTGTACAGCTCTAGGCAAGGCATCTTCTCTGAGCCTCAGTTTCCACATCTATACAAAAAGGAATATTAGACTCTATACTCATCATTAAGGTTTCCTCTAGTTTCAACTTTGATTTGCTGTAGTTTTGGCTTCAAAATATATGTTCAATCTATATGTAAATCATCCAATTCTTTCGCTTTTTAAAAAAATTTAAAAAGAAACAACCTTTAATAGAAAAGCTATCTCAACTATTACATGAAAAAGAGTAGGATGTGCCTATGCCTTTGTTTGTTTTTCCCCTAATCAAAGGAATTACTGAAAATTAACTAAAGAAAAACATCTGAATGTTTCTTTGGGAGAAGAAGCAAAGAAGAATATATAGTGCTCATTTAGTAATAAAAGTAATATAGCGATTAAACTATCTTCTTTCCTCCTTTCCAATATATTATTTGACACTGAAATAATAACACCATGGTTTTGAAAGCACTATCTTCAAAACAGACCCACTGGGCCCAGATGGCTCCAGAGAAGCAAGTGAGGTTGGTGACTTTGCACAATACCCCCCCTCATTTGCTATCATGGCATCACTTCTCTGATGAGAACAAAGGATAAACAACAAGAACCTTTGAGTTAGAGAATGGAAATATTATCCCCATTTTAGAGATAAGTATACCTGAAGCTCAGAGAGATGTACGGACTTGCCTAAAATCACACAGTGGCTAAGTTATCGAAATCTGTTTTCCCTGAGCCACTATATACATAACTCAATGACTTTGTCAAAAGACAGAAATGGAGAAAAGAAAGATTTAAAAACTCACAGATAAAAAGTTCAATCCCTATCGTGGAAGGATGGTGGTCATTCTGAGGTGAGGTTTATTAATTTAAACATTCAAAACCCACATTTCTTATATGTGATCAATTTCAGAGGAAGAAAACCTTGGAGAAAGGGGGAGGTCTTTCATGTCCCTAGGGTGGCAACTATATACACAATATGTACAAACCCCTCTGAACCCAATCTGGCAAAGGACTCAGCTGGCTCAAGGGATGATAGCAATCAGGACTCTGCTGTCTTGGCCAATCACAAAGTCCCATTTAATACACAAGGGCAAAAAAAAGCTATCAATGGCCAAATATTTAAATACTTGTCTCATCTTACCATCTGCTTCTCCTGCCATTCACTTTAAAATTAATAAGGTTGTTATTAAAAAGAGAAGCTAATGTTACATCTGTCTTCCTTCAATTACAGATAATTACTAGACTGCACCAGCACTGTGAGATATTTTTTCTAAGAACAATAGTTTCTAATCAGATTTGAATTTTCTTTCAGATAAACTTATCTTGTAAGTTCCAGGCAGAGAAGGAGAAATTGGTTTTTAGGGTTTTTATTCCCTAATCTGGTCTTACCCAAATATAACACCTATTATTTTGTGGTTTGCAGAGTATGTAAGAAAAGGACCTCTGGAAATTTAAAAATCAATGAAGAAATTGCTACTTATTCCATGAACAAAACTTATTAACCACGATCCTGCCAAGTAAATGCTCTTCTGGATTCAAGCAGCCAATTTTCACCCACTCTCCACCATTACATATGAAGAGCCAAGGAGAAGTTTAAAACAATTCCATGCAATTAGTCTTATTTTATTCAACATTTCAAAATCTGGTAATGAGAAAAGCACTAGACTAGCAAGAAGAACAGATTCCCTGGATTTTCATTCAAGATTTGTCCTGAATTTATCTAACTTTGGACAAAACACTTGCCCTTCATTGTCTGGAAATGGAAGAGACTGAATTCTAGTCATATGATTAGTGTTTTCTTTTGACACTGAACATTTAAGGATATAAAATATAATAATGCAAGCCACAATTACTGGTCATTATAGTTAGTCAATAAAAAGCATTTATCTCATATACCTACTATGTGCCAAAGAAGGCTTGAAAGGTCACAGGATACTCACAGGTTAGAAGGGAATTAGAATAAGAAATAAAAGAATACTTCCAAACCCCCAAAAGATTCATATTCCATATTTTCTGATAAAAAATAATATATTTAATATCCTAGAGAAGACAAATGCCAGTAATGAATTATCTTATGGAATCTCTATTTCCATCACACAGAACATCAGAACATTCACTGCCAACATACTGTTTGCAGCTCTGATATTTTGTTCTTTCTAGGTCTGAGAGCTTTTTTCAGTTCTTCCTTTCTGTGACTGATGAATAACACATTAAAAATATCTATGAAATCAGAAGATTTGCTTGAGTCCTATTCACCTAGATGATCTTAAACCCTAAACTTATGATTCAGTGACTCATGCACATAATATGTTTATGAAAACTGTTGTGAGATCCCCTCCCCAACCAATCCTAAAAGCTATTTTTCAGCTATTTGCTGTAATCCTGGGCTCCTTTCCAAATGCAACATTTTAAAAAGAGATATTTTATGTTTTGAAGCCATAAAGTATTCTGTTGTAGTCTTTTCTCCCTGTCTCCCTCTCCTTGCCTACGCTGGGGACAATCAACTTTTCCTAAAACATTGTTTCATGATTATAAAAAAAGAGGAAGCGGGAGACTTTTTCTTACATTCTTTGGGGTTACTCCCTACTAACAGAGTCCAAGAGAGTCTGGAATTAGGAAGAAAAAAAAATCATAACAATGTGTTATCTATTGTAACAAAAAGTCTTAGCAAATATTCATCTGTAAAGCATGAAAACAAGAGGTTAATAAAATAATGGAGGTGACGGAAAATGACTTTACAAGTAAGTGACAGTCACTACTGTGGTAAATACAGATCTTCTGGAGTTGGGGTAAACATGTTTGCTTATTTGGATGATGCATATGCATACAACCCCAGGGACAGATGTTTCTGAGTTTTTGGTTTGCTAGCTTGCTATCAATATGGTTTCATGTCTTAATTGTGTATAAATAGCATAGGACTTGAACAAATGCAAATCAAGACAAGATGTCCCTTCCCTTTTAGAGATGTGGTGATGTGAAAAAACAGCTGGCCAAATTGCAGCCTAAGAAATCTGAAGGTAGATCCAATAAAGCAGACACAAGCTCACATTCACTCTTTCAGAGAATTATAGAACAAGAGCTAGCAGAACCCTTCAAATACATACTGTTCAATCTTGAAAGAACTTTAGAAATCATCTATTCCAATTCTGTCATATTGTTTTTCAGATTAGAAATCTGAGACTGAAAGAAGGCAAATACCAAAAGTCAGGGAGTTAAGAAATCCCAACTAGGTGGCACAATGGATAGAGCGCTGGGCCTGAAGTCAGGAAAACTGATCTGAGTTCAATTCTGGCATCATACAACTTACTAGCTGTATAACTGTGCAAATCACTGTTTGCCTCAGTTTCTTCATCTATAAAATGAAATGGAAAAGGAAATGGCAAACTATTCCAGAAGCTTTGCCAAAGAAAACTTCAAATGAGGTCACAAAGAGTCAGAATGACTGAAAAATGACTTAACGACAACAAAAGATGCTCAATAAATGTTTGTTGATTTAAGTTGGTCTATTCCTTCTGCTTTAACTGGCAGTATTGATAAAAGCACAGTCTTAGCTGCCCTTCCTAGCTGACATGCCTAAACAAGAGTTTTTCTTGTTTACAGTTCCAAAACAAAAAAAAAAGTCTGAAACAATCCCTCAAACAAAATGACCACTAGCCCTAAGGATAACGAAGCCTTATCATGTACCCTCGACATATTTTTAATTCTCCAAAATTCTAACATGACAATTATTGGTAGAGAAAAACAGAACAGTGCCCTAGTTCTCTGGAACCCTTGGGGAATGAGCAAACTAGTAATTGAATTTCCTCCAAAGTAACACTTTCTCAAGATATCCCTTGATTCTATGCACCAAAAATTATTTTATTTTAAAATTAATATTTTACTATGAATCTTTTTAAAATGTATTCCATATCTTCCTACATTCTTAAACAGGGCTTTCTAAGTGTAATTTCCTTGATGGTTAAGAATTATAATGAGAACAATTATAATACTAAATTTCAAATGTAATGTCATCAGGGACCAAAGTCTATAAAGGTGATTCCCTGAGAAATAACCTCTAGCTTTGAAGAAATTTTATTTGCTTTTAATATGTTTCTTCTTCCTGTTTGCTATGAGCTATGAGCAAGCTATTGCTTGCTAGAATTATGGGTAAAATATGAGATTGTGAATTTTAATAATCTATATTATAATTTCCCTTACAGTTCCAACATACCACATCCTAAGGTCCCTTCCTCCTCTGAAAACCTATACTTCCATGACTCAACCTAAGCACTAGAGTTGAGGTAGAGTTTAAGTCAGACATACCTAAGAATGCCACGATCAAAAAGCATGCCTATATAGCACCAAAATATCTACATGAATAATGAAAAATCCAATTAGGAATTCAGCTGTATATCTATGTGATAACAACAACCCAGTTATTTTCCTGGGGATAGGAATGTTTTCTACATTCCCAAATAAATTTTTTGCATATAATTTTATGAGTAAAATTACTTTCTCTGAAATCCAGAGAGGGAAAACAAGGAAGAAGAGCTGAAAGACTGGGACCAATTCAGAACTGAAATGAGGGATATGAAAGAATGGAGAGGGTAGATGCAAGGAAGGGAGATTTTAAGAAAATCTCTCATCATGTTTATTTTATTCCCCAATGGGCTATGAACCCTTCTATACTCACTTCCAAAAGGGGCAGATTTTAATCTACAGGATGATTGCAAATTACTGGGAAGGGATTCACATGGAGGTACTTAATATTTGTTGAAATCTATTGAATTGAATGACAAGCAGAATTCATAAAATGAGCGGATCCACTGAAGATCATGTATTGGTCGTGTATGAATAAGATTAGCACAATGAAAGGCTCATTCAATCCAACAAGCATTTACTAAAGATGAACACCAGGAGATCATTTTTTAAAAACTATTTTACTGCCCACAACAACTTGAAAAAGCTCTCTATCTATTCAAGAGGAGTAGAGCTTTGATCTGGATTGGAAAGGAATTGCCTACAGCAAAGAAACTGCAGGTATTTTTATTTTTTTTACATCTTTTTTTTCAAAATTGCCAACAATGGACATGAGCAAGAACCAATGTGGCAATTCAGAGGAATAACCAATTCAACAGACATCACCTCACTCAATAATCAGTTTTACAAAAATATAATCCAGTTTTAAGGCAATGGACTGTCCCCTCTCAAACCCATTTCTTTTCTGAGACAACACCTTCTTCCCTCAATCAGTTCAGTAACAACTGTGATAGGACTAAATAAAAGCATTTCCCATAAAACGCCAAACAATATTTCCTTTTCTTGGAAGATGATCTTTTGGTTTAAATGAAGCAAGCATCCCATAAAACTAACCTTAACCTTCTCCAAAAGGAAGTGTGATTTTTATAGAAGTTCCACTGGGGAGAGCTGTCAAATAAAACCACCAGGGGATAGGAAATGTATTCATGAGACAATAAATGAAATTCAGCTGTCACAAAATTAAATCTCTGAATCTCTCTGAAAGAAAACTTGCTTTCCTTGGCTAAAATTAAATTAGATGAGAAGTTTTGCTTTCCTAAGATGCTTTTCTTTAATATGTCATTGATAAAGAGAACAAAATGAAACACTGAGAATGACCACTCATAGATCCAAAGAGATTTTTCATTGTAATTATTTTACATTGATAATCATAAACAAGAGTATCATTTAGAGTATCAAGTTTACAGAGTATCAAAGGACCAGAAGTATAAGTGCCTTAAGCTTACAGTTTTAATATCTGTCCTGACATTGCTTGCTTTATTATGTACAGGTAGAAGTTATTTTACCTACCACTGGGATGACAGGAACAGCAGCCCCAAATCCCTGTCTTCTTCATGGGGCTGACCACTCCTCTGCTCTTCAGAGATGCTCCCTCCTCCCTCAACTTCAGAGACATCTACCATCACATTACTCTCCCTTTCCCCTTCTTTTCCCATGACTATAATACTTCCTCTGCAAACATGGCTCCTTCCAATTAAGTGCTTAATAAATTATTTTTCATTCATTCATCCTTCATCTTCTTCCCAGCTCCTAAAAGTAGCTAGGCTTCAAAGTTCCAATCTGGACTCTAGACCTCAGTTTCCTCATGTGTAAAATAAAAGGGTTGGATGAGATCCCTCTGAAGAGGGTGGGAAGGGAAGTCCAATCTAAACTGCTTGACCGAGGAACCAATGCAGTGGGCTCAGGTCCATTATTTCTCTCCCAACTTTGCTCTAGAAGCATCTCTTCTAAACGACAGCAGTTGCTCTAGCCCTGTAATTCTGGGAATAACAGAGGTTTCACAACCAGCTTAAGGTTCTGGGTATAGCAACTGGCCCAATGAGTTCATAAATCACGTTCTTTATAGAAAATGCTACCAAACTGTTGTATTAAAATATCTCCTAATCCCAGCCAAGGAGGGTCAAGGTGGATTTTCATATTCATATCTACATATCTATATCTATATATATTCTTATTGTCTCCCTTTTCTATTTATCTTCATAGAATTTATCACATTGTTTGGCATAAGTGATTATTAATTTTTTTCATTCATTCATTCACTCATTCATTCTTTCTGCTATCTATAAGAAACTCAGTGCTGACACTGTAAAGGCAAACAACTGAAAGACCTAAAAACTCTGATCAGTGCAATGACTAATCATAATTTTAGGGGATAAGTGATGATATCCATTACCCACCTCCTAAACAGAGGTGACAACCTTAATATTCAGAAGACATGTTTTGAGACATGGTCAATGCTGGATTTTTGGGGGTTTTTTGTTTTTTGTTTTGCTTTTGAGTTAATAGGATTGTGTGGGTGGAGGACTATAACTGCAAAAGAAAATAGAGGCTTATTAATTGAAAAAAAGTTGATAACTTACCAAAAAAAAGCATAATGCTAGAAGACATCTATTTTAGATAACATTTAGCTCCATGCACATATCATCACATTTCACACATGAGAAAAATGAGACTGAGAGCCAAAGTGATTTGCCTATTTTCACATAACTATTTAGCCAATTATAGAATGATGCTGTCTGAGCTTCATTCTCAAAGAAAACCATGACATCATGAGGTGATGGCAATGACAAGCAAGCAACTGAATTTGAGTGAGGAGGTGCTATACTAAGTCACAGCCTCACTTTATTGTCTAGAACCATCTGGGTTCAGTAGCCAGATATCAATCACAACAATTGGAGATGACCCTGGATGCCAGGCAATCAGGGTTAAGTATAGAATAGAGGTGTGCTGGTTGCCAGGACAATGTTTTTTTCCACAATGATATGATGTCATCATACCTACATCAGGGTATAAACCAGTCCATTTCTTAAAGGCTAATTTTTCCATTTCTTTGTCTCTATCCAACAACAATCTGTATTACACAAACATGACACTCATCTTTAAATATTCACCAACCTTAACATTCTAGCAAAACAGTGCAGATCAATACCAATAACTCAAACTTATATAGTTTCTTAAGGTAACAAACATCTTTCCCTGTTGCAGCCCCATACACAAATTACCCAAGTGATATCATTACATATGGATAAACTTTCCACATTTGCCCCTGAAAAAGTGCTTGCAGGTAGTGAGTGCTGTAAGAAACTAAGGCTATCCAAATGTTTTGAAAAATAAACAATTAAGGGTTTTGTATATCATAATAAAAGGGTTGGCTCATTGCTCAGAACAAAACAGGACGTTGTTTAAAGGGAAAAGAATTAACAATAGCTTGGGAATTCTTAGAATTTATACGACTTTGGAGGGAAAATGTAGGGAGAAGGGAAGGTGAAACCAAAATCTATTCTGTGTTTTAATTGAGTTTTGCCCATCCCTCAGAGACCAGAGTTTGTATATTCTGCCTATGAAGACTTTCTAAAATATGGCTGCCTTGCCCTACCTAATCTGTAAAAGCTTCTGAGACTTTTGCCTGAACATGGATTTTTTTTTATGAAGTGAATATTATCTGATCTACAGTCAGGAAAAGCTCAGTTCAAATATGATCCCAGTCACTTACTAGCTCAGTTACCATTGGCAAGTAACTTAACTCTGTATACCTTGGTTTGTTCATCTGGAAAATGAGCTGGGGAAGAAAATAACAAACCACTCCAGTAACTCTGTCAAGAAAACCCCAAATGGAATCATGAAAGCTAGTCATGACTTAAATGACTGATCATCAATAAAAAGGAAAAAAATACTAACATATAATACACACACACACACACACACACACACACACACATACAAACAACTCCCCAGGGGGAACTAAGAGAAGACCACCAACACTGCTGGAATCACCACAATCTTTTAACCTAGCCTTGACTGAAGATAAGTTTTAGAACAGGGGACCTGACCAATTCTCAGATTACACTATGTTTTAGACCTTTTCCTCCATATGAAATAGAGAGTTGTTATCAATCAAATTGAAGAAGGGGAAAGATTAAGTCCAAAGAAGATGTGAATATAATATTATCTGCATCTGGACAAAGAAAAGAGGACTAGACTTGGAAGCAAAAGATCTGGCTTTAAAATCTCAGCTCGTTTCTTGCTAATTGTGTGACCATACACAAGTCTCTTTGGGGTTCAATTTCCTCATTTGCAAAATGTGGAGGTTAGATTTAGACAATCTCTATCATTTAATTTAATAATGAAAATATCTTAAGTATAATCTTTTAAAATGGCTGAAAACAGAGGAAAAGAGAATTCCAATTAAGTTTATTATTTTCTTTTTAAAAACTTTTAAAGCCAAAAACAAACACCAAAAAAATACTGCATCAACAAAAAAAATTGATTTTTAAAAGGAAATCTAAATGTTAAACAAAAAAGTAAAACTGAATTGCAAAATAAATGTAATTATGTCAAAGGGTTAGGTTAGATGCACTTAGATTAGACAATTATATCATGCAATATCTTTCCTTGGATAGACCTAACATATATATATATATATATATATACATATATATACATATATATATATATCCTCATTAGATAATTGCTTCATTACACCAAATTCCTTGTGAGGATGGTCATATCTTGGACTCTGATAGGTGTGGTTCTGAGTAAATACACTTATTGGTCTACTGACCAATAAGCCAAGTCAGTGAGTTTAAGGACCCTATTGAGAGTGAAAAGAGCAAAAGAAATTTCCCTCACCCCTCTCCAGAGCCTAGGAGAAGAGAAAGCAGTATTCTCCCCTGGGGAAGAGTACACCAAAGTCAAAGGAAAGGGGGGAAGAAAATCAGGTTTAGGTTTTAGTGAAAGGTGTATTCACTAAATTATTAACAATGGAATAGGAATTTCAAAGGATACAGAACGAAGAAAGACTGGGGGGAGGGGGAAGTTTAGTGGATTTTGAGCATCTTGAGCCTTCAAGGTGATGAAGCAATCTCCAAAGTTTATTTGATCTCAGTCAAGATTGAGAGGTCTAGTGCATAGCCCTAAGACAGATGAGGAAAGGAGGAGAGGAAGAAGGAAGAGAGTAAGAAAAAAAGGGAGAGGTAGGGGGAGAGGAATCAAGGAAAAGGAGAGAAAGAGAGGAGAGAGGAGAGGAAGGAGTGGAGAGGTAAAGGAGAAAAGAGAAGAGAGGAGACAAGAGAAAAGCAGAGTGAAAGAAGAGGGGAAGAGAAAGAAAAGTACAGAGAGAGGAGAGAAGAGAGGGAAGGAGAGGAGATGAGAGTGGAAGAAATGAGAGGAGAGAAGAAGAGAGAGAGAGAGAGAAGGAAAGAGAAAAAAAGAGAAAAGGACAGGGGGAGAGTACACAGGACACGAGTTCATAGACCTGAGTTCTACCACTGACTCCCTGGGCAAATCTCAATTTGAATGTGCTTAATAAATATCCATTAAATAGAAATTAATCAAATCACACAGTGACCTTTATCTTTCTACCAAGGCACCCTACCTCCCAGTTCCGAGCAGTCACAGTTAAAGGTTTCCCCATTAAAAGAAATCAGCTTTTGTCTGTTGATCTGGGCCAGGGTACCCTAACCCTCTTTGGAACTAGAAAGTATAAAAATAAATCAAACTTCTTGAGCAGTCAAACACTTCAATAGGACCATCTCTAGTTTCTGACCCACAGGAATGTGCAATAAATGCTGCCCATCAAATACTCTACGAAACTGAAGGAGTGAAGGAGAGGTGGGGTAAGTCTTTTAAAAGAAAAAACAAGGAAGGGAGGTGGTTCCTTTAGAGTCAAGTCAGCATTTTGGTATATCCAAATGGGCCAAGGAAAACAGAAAGGCCTCCCTATTTAGTATCCTTTATGGCAGAAAAAAAAAATCCAGGAAAAAAGATAAGGAAAGACACAAACTTCTTTCCACAGGGGCTGGACAGACCCCAATTAGGTGGGGCTGAATACATCAGAGGAATAATAATGTAGATTAACACTCCTGACCAAAAGATAGCTTAATTTTTATATTGTGTTCCCTTTCAAATATACACATTTCCTATAAATAACAGCATTATTAAATCATGACAGGTTATAGCCAGAAGGGGCTTCAGAATACAAAAGCCCAGTTCTGGAGAGGGTCTTATAAAAATATTAGGATAGCATTTTCATAGTACTTTCAAATTAGCAAAGTATTTTACAGATGTGATCTCATTTGATTCTCACAATCCTGAAAGGGAGGTGCTATTATTATCAATTATAGTTATTTAAACTGAGGCACAAAGAAATGACTTGTTCTGGATCACTCAGTAAATATGAAAAAGCATAATTTGATCTCAGGGCTTCCTGATTTCAAGTCCAGTGAAATGCACTACATTCTTCTTTTGGAAACTACACACTTTAACAATTTAAGAATATCATAGACCAGTAAGACTAAAGAGTATTCTAGGAAATCTCTCCAGGAACATTAATCCTCAAGACACAAAGAATGCAGACTGGTGTCATTCAGTAGACCTAAATAAAACTCATTCTCTGAAGACTGCAGGGAAAATGTTTTTTCTTTACTCACCTAAGGTATTTTTCCAGTTAAAAATGCTTCTCTCATCTAACTAACTAGACTTTCACTTTCCAGGGCAGTGAGCCTCTCTGATTTGTATCCTAAGTATATAAGAATAATAAACAATAACAACAGTCTTTATTTTTAAATACATAATCTTATTTGATTTCCCCCAAAACTAGTCCAGGTAGATTCTATTATTATTATTATTATTAATCATTATCCCAATTTTTACAAATGGGACAACTGAGACTCAAAGGCAAAATGATTTACCCATAGAGTAAGAAGCAGAATTTGAACACAGAGATTTCCTAAAACAAATTCCAATGCTCTTCCACTAAACAATGCTTCCTGAATTCTTGCAAGTTTAATAAATGGATTCTTATGACAAGAAGGAAGGGGAAAAAAGGAGAGGAAAATGGAAAAGGACCAAAAAAGAAGAATGAAAGACACATTTAATGATGGAGTTAGGAGACAATTCTAGCATCATCTCAAATACTCACATGGTATATAAGCCTAGGGTAAGTCACTTCAACTCTCAAAATCTCGGTTTCCTCATTTGTAATAATGGGGATGACTACGTACAATGCTTAATGAAAAGGACCATGACATCAGGGGAGATGACGCCAAGAGAAGTGCATGAACTGGATTTGAGTGGGGTGAGAGGGGGGCAGTGCAAAGTCTCCAGTCTCACTTTCTCTTCCAGAGGCATCTGGGTCCAGTGGACAGATATGGATCAGGATGACTGGAGATGGCCCTGGATGCAAGGTAATCAGGGTTAAGTTACTTGCCCAAGATCACACAGCTAGAAGTGTCTGAGGCCAGACTTGACTCCAAGGCCAGTGCTCTATCATGTGGCACCTAGCATACCCACACCTCACAGGGTGAAGAAAGCCCTTTGCAAAACTAAAAGTCTACAGAATTAAGTTCTTATTATCCATCAAGACTATTCACATAATTTTACAGAGTTATTTCAGCTAAAAGGGAGAAAGGATAGAACTTCAGAAAAGGTAAGAGGAATTAAGAGAGATGAAATGGGAGAGGGGCTCTGCTGCCCTTCTGCCTTAGGTAGGAAATCCAAGGCCCTTATCTGTCTGCCCATGCACAGAGTTGGTTCTACACACAGAATAAGCTATTTAGGCAAAATGTTATAACAAGAAGACATCTAAAGAAGAGAGCTAATCAGAAAGGGAATATCTCTTCTCTACCCATTCTTTAGGGGAGGCAGCAGAGCATCCAGAGAGCCCTGGTTCTAAAATGAGATGATCTGGATTCAAATCCCATCTCTGATGCTTACTCCCTTGCTTAAGTCACTCAACCTCACTGCTCTGGGTCTCATCTGTAAAATGGAATTGTTGTAATTGAACTGAATGACCGCTGGCATTCCAGTCTGAGCCTTTTCTCTACTCAAAAGAAGTCACTCCCTAATGCAGCTGATTCAAATGCTCATGCCTAAACTATTGCGTCCATCTCCCTCTCTCATTTCATCCTTCACACACCTGTGAAAATAATCTTCCTAAGAGTACAGGTCTGGACATGTCACTCCCTTACTCAAAAACCTGCAGTGGTTCCCTATTGATTTTGGATAAAATACAAACTTTCCAGTGTGATGTGTAAAGCCCTTCATAATACGACTCCAGTCTTCCTTTCTGGATGTACTTCACATTATTCCCTTTCCAACACTGTTAGAATTCCATCAACACCCCCACACACACACACACCTTTCTCATTTACACCTGAGGATATAGCTGAAACACCATCTCTTCCCACAGGAAGTCTTTTTGTTCTAGTTATGATGGCCTCTTTCTTCTAAAATTATCTTCTACTTGACACCAAGTTGTTTTGCAAATATATTCTCCCACCTCTCCATTCCCTAGCAGAAAAACCTCTCTGAGGGCAGGGACCATTTTTCTGTTGCTGGCATTTTTTGTCTTCACATACATTAGATTCTTCATCGATATTTGTTAAATTGAATTGAATATAAAACAAGCCATGTCAGAGTTCCTTGAGATCACTTAGTAATATTCTTATTTTATAGAAGGGAAACTGAGTCCGAAGACTGGTGGATTCATTGCAGAACTGAGTCTCCTGAATTCAAAACCTGTTGTCTTTCTAATACCCTTCATTTGGAGAACAGAAACATGGGTAGAATGAAAAGGCAATGTTGGGTGTCTGATTCAACAGGAAAATCTGTTAGAAATTTTCTCCAGAGCCAGAAACCTCACAGCAAAGAAGAGGTAATTAGGATTAGCAAATTTCCTTCTACCTTGACCCAAAGATGAGTTGGCCTCAGAAATGACTATTTCCTTTTGCAAATGGTCCAAAGGAAAATAAGTCATTCAAATTTGGCAAAGACAAAAAGGAGAAGGGAAATTCAAAATCATGAGTCAGCAAAGAAAAATAGGCGGCAGAGAGAGTAAACATATAAAAATTTCTAGAGTCTTTTGTTTGAACTGGAAATTAACAGAATGAGGCTCACAGGGAATTGGGCGACCTAGAAACATGAAGGGAAAATATCAAACATGTAAGAGAAAATGAATAAAATCAATGTAGAAAATCAGGGGAAAAGGAGCAGCTGAACTAGAGGTAGATTTGAAAAACTAAATCCAGTCTAACGGATAATCAACAAACATTTAGAACATTTAAGGACCTGATGAAACAAATGTATGAATTACTTCCCACTTAAAAGGGCTGACACTGGACCCCCAGTGGTTTATCTAGTATAGGAAAAATAAAACACCTAGACAAATAAGTGCAATACAAAATACACAGAATGAGTAGATAAAAAAGCTACAAAGTTGTGATATGGGAATTCTCATATGGGAAGTATAAGGGAATGCTACAGGGAAGAAATGACAATTCAGATTTTTTAAATAGGAGAGGCATCTCAACAGGAGAAAAATGAAAGAATTTCATGCATAAGAAAGAGTAGCATGAACCAAAAGAGTATAAAAAAGAGACACATTTTATATCTCCAGCTTTAGAACTGAGAGGGACCTAAAGGGACTATCCAGACCAACCAACTCACTTTAAGGAAGATACTGAGGTCCAGAGATTCCCAGTCCACTGTCCTACCTCTAACTACTTCTATTTCATTCTCTTCATGTCTGAGTCACAATTTCCATATAACCATGAATAGTGCTTTAAGATTTATAATCAACTTTACATCAATTCTTTCATTTATTCTTCAGAACATTAAATGGTTGGTTGCTATTATTATCACCTTGAGAAAGAAATGGCAAAACACTCCTGTGGTCATGAAGATGCAGACTGAACAACAATTATGATCAACATTTCATAGATAAGGAAAATAATGATAGATTAGGTCACTTGCCAAAGAGTCACATCATTTAAAAGTATCTGAAGCAGAATTTGAACTCAAATTTCTGGGAACTAAGCACCAAATCACCTGTGCATCGGTAAACAAAAAAAGGGATGAAATCTTCCAGTGACTCTTTTGGGGGGAATCAACTCTTTGAAAAAGACCTAGAGGCTATCTAGTCAAATTCAGACATGAAAGGAATACCCAGTGGAGGAAATCCAACAGAGTCAATCACCTAGCTTTTAATAAAGCACCTGCTAAGTTCCAGTTATAGGCAAGAAACATCCCATACTATCAAGAGGCTCTCAACCTAATGTGAGAATCAGCAAGGAAATAACTCTACAGACACAAAACATATGCAAAGATAAATTAGTGGCAATCTTGGAGGGATTAAACAGGCCTGGGAAATTAAAGGTAAGATTTTTAACTGAGACTTGAAGAAAAAGCTAAGAGGAGAATAAGGAGGGACAGTCCTTGAAGATATTGAAGTGTCTTGTGTGAAGAAAAAAAAATGAGGCCATTATAACTGAATCACAGAGTACATGGAGTAAGATGTAAAAAAACTGGAAAAGTAGGAAGGGCAAGGCAATGAAGGATTTGGAAAACCAAAGAGAAGATTTTACATCTGATCCAAAAGGGAGTGGGGAGTTTGTAAAACTGGCATTTATTGAATTCAAAGAAGGGTGAAATGTCAAGTTTCAGGCAGATCTGCTTAATAGTTGGATAAAAAGGGGCAGCTAGGTGGCACAGTGAATAGAGCACCAGCTCTGGAGTCAGGAGTACCTAAATTCAAATCTGGCCTCAGACACTTAATAATTACCTAGCTGTGTGACCTTGGGCAAGTCACTTAACCCCATTGCCTTGTAAAAACTAAAAAAAAAAAAAATAATTGGGTAAAAGATGGCCCAGAGTGGGGGAAGCAGGGTTACCAACCAGCAAGTTATAGAATTAATTCAGGCATGAGGTGATGAGTGGCTACTATAGGGTAATTCTAGGGTCAAAGGAGAGAAGGGAACATATATGAAAGATAATTTGAAGATAGAATGGACAGAGTTTGACCATTGATTAGATACCTCAGAATTTTGTTCCTTACAGAGTTGAAGAACACTCTCTCTGCCTTTCCCCCCCCCCCCATTCCTTGTGATTATAAAGCCCTGATAAT
Organism: Macrotis lagotis; assembly: GCF_037893015.1. Classification (NCBI taxonomy): domain Eukaryota; kingdom Metazoa; phylum Chordata; class Mammalia; order Peramelemorphia; family Peramelidae; genus Macrotis; species Macrotis lagotis. Next base: position 216,610,839 of record NC_133660.1, read on the forward strand.
AATGGTGGAATTCCCTCTGACCTTTGGTTATATAATAAAGTAATTATGTTAATTATATATAATAAAATAATTATATTGGTTCAATGGCTTGAAACCAATGAATGACATTACATGGAAGCTAGGGATTGAATTGTTAAATTGTTAAATCTAAATAGCAAATTGTTACTAATCAAGTTTTCACACTCAATGAGGATAAACTTATCAAAGAAGTGCAAAACTGACGCAAAAATAATTAATGCCTAAAGTGATTCAGACTCAAAGAAAAGAAAAATTCTAGAAAAAATAAGTTATAATTTAGTAATTATCTCACTAATAGATGGTTTTTAAACATTGGAATTTCAACAGTTTCTCTACTTTTTTTTCCTTAATAAAAAGTACTGGATTGGACTCCAAAGACCTAGATCCAAGCCCCAGAGTTTATTGTGTATTAAGATTCATGACATTACTGAGGTGCTTCACACACATAACTCCCAACTCAATTTCCTCATTAGTAAAATAGGGACAATAGACAACTATTGTCAAAGCCAGGATTCAAAAGTAATGACTCTCAATTCCAAGTCAAGAGTTCCTTTTACTTTGGTAATCTATTGTTATTTGTATGTGGCAGCATTGTGTTATTAACATTATCCAAAGACCACCAGATTGAAAGTCAGAAGGTCTGAGTTCATTCTCAGTTGTGCAACTTTCTCAGCTGTGCCACTTGTTATCTGAATCTCACAATTCTCAACTTCAGTTTCCTCATGTGCAAAACTGAATATTATCTATAATACTGGTACATTCTACCTTCCAGTTCTATTGGCTACATGTGGAGCAGTGGATAGAGCACTGGGCTTGGAATCAGGAAGACTCATTCTCATGGGTTCAAATTCTGCCTCAGACACTTACAAACCCTGGGCAAAGCACTTAACCCTTTTTACCTTAGTTTCCTCATCTGTAAAATGAGTTGGAGAAGGAAATGGCAAAGCTTTTCAGTATCTTTGACAAATGAGCTCAAAAGAGTTGGACACAACTGAAATAACAACAACAAACCTTCAAGTTCTGTCATGAAGATAGTACTTTATAAGCCACAAATTATTTGCAAACCATTATTTGTATTAGTATAATAATCATTTCTCATTAAGAGACTCATAACTACTTAATTATGTTTGGAAATAGTTATGAAAAGCATTGAAATAGGCTACTGTTTGCCATTTAATATAGATTATTAATAAAACTATACACAGAATTATTATTATTGTTGTTATCACAAAAAATAGAAGGTCCTACATCCATAGAGTTTTATCATTCAGTGTGCTTTCCTCATATCTTGCAGTCAGATGGATGAATGCCAAAGTTGGAATCAAAAGACATCACTACCTGTGTGACCTTGGGAGATTAATTTAATTTCTGAATCCCCAATGGTTTACCTATTGAAGGAAGTCATTAAACTAAGGGACTTCCAAAGTTCCTTCCAATTCTAAATTTATGATATACATGAAATATGTAGCCTAGATATTATTTTCAGTTTTACAAGTGAGGAAATTGAGGCACAGAGGTAGGTATTAATTCATTTCAACAAATATGATTTAAAATCTTTTTGAATATAGAATATTGTAATAATACATTAAGTCTGAAAAGACAAAGCATAATAATAACTCATATTTGTATGTCGATCTTTAAAGATTACAAAGTGCTTTTCTTACAGCAAACCTTTGAGCAAGTATTATCGTCGTTAAACCTTTGAGCAAGTATTATCGTCGTTTTACAAATGAAGAAATTTAGTTTCCTAGAAGTGGTAAGGTAAATTGCCCACGGTTACCCAATTAATGAGAATGATTTAGTCCAAGTCTCTAGCTTTTTTACACTACCTCTAAGTTTAGTTCACAGTGAGAGTCAATATAATTTTAGATAATTTCAATAATTCTGTCCTATACAATTCTATATCCTCTCTTATGCATATAACTACACAGTTTTGATGGAATTTTTTAAATACCAATATACTCTTAATTCACAACATAAAATGTAAAAATCAATATTGTTTGCAATTCAATTTATATGAAAACATACATTTGTACATGAATATGAATAAGGAAGGCCTTGTAAGGATCTCAGTACATTACACATTTCTTCCCCTATCCCAAAGGAATTTGAGTTAGCATTTCCTATCTACAAACCCAAAGTCAAACAGAAACAAAAGGACTTTCTATAAGGCATTTGATTATTTACTTGAGAGAAAATCCCAGGCGCATCTTCCTGGCACATGCACATAATTAATTGGTTTCTGTCTTCTACCTATAAGCATTTTTATTGCCCAACTTTTTTTTTAAATAAATTCATATATAAAAGATCTGTTGGGTTCAGATGGCTCTATCGCATTTAGTATCATGAGAGATTCCATTTCCTCTTTATAAATCAGAGAACTCTCATTGTCTTCAATTATTATCAAAGATCCTAAAGAATAGAAGTAAACATAAGAACACCTTACTCCCGAACAATGATAACTCTAGAACCCCTGGAAAAGTGCTTTTCATATACAAGCAGGGAAGGCCAAGAAGTCATTTTTAAAACTGCTGCCCCCAAATTGGCAAAGATCTTAAGTCTGTACGTAAATATGGACATATGGGGGGGGGGGCAGAGCCAAGATGGCAACAAGAAAGGATCTCTCTGATAAAACTTATAAACTAAGGACTCTAACTAAACTTTTGAGAGACAGAACCCACAAAGGGACCCAGAGAGGCAGTTCTCCTACTCAAGGTAACCTGGAAAAGAGCAGAAAGGCTCTGCTCCCCGGATCGGAGAGGCGGCCTGCCAGAGGGGTGGCACGCCAGAGCGAAAGAACTTCAGCCTCCCGGAGGCAGCCCCAGGGCGCTGGGAGCCCCAGCTCACAGCAGCAGGGGAGTCTCCAGAGCTACACCCCAGGGAGCCCCGGGCACAAAGTAGGGGAGCAGAGGAGGACCTCTGCCTGAGGGAGCACATGGAGCCCAGCCCTCAGGGCACACAGCCAGCAGAGCAGCATGGTCTTTTGGCAACCCAGATCCGGAAACAGAAGCAGGCGGAGCCCATAAGCAGGAGCCCCCAGGGCATGCGCCCATTGAACCTAGGGAGGGGAGTGAAGAGAGACTGCAGAGCTCTGTCCTCTGCCCCTGGAACAGGACTCTGGGGTTTTGACCACATTCAGATCCTGATCGCAGTCTAGGCTACCCCAATAGAACAGCAGGGTCCCCCCACCTCGGCCCTGTGGCAGGGGTGGGAGCATATGGTCATTCCCAAACCAGGAGGGAGGAGAGAGCCTCACACACTGAGACCCTTGTGGGAGTGTCCCAAAAGCTAAGGAAGCACCCCAAAAACAGGCCCAAGCTGGGAAAATGAGCAAGCAGAGAAATAAGAGGAACACCATTGAGAAATATTTTGCAAATGAGCCCAAGGATCAAAACACTCAGCCTGAATATGAAACATAAGCTCCTGCATCCAAAGACTCCAAGAAAAACAGAAATTGGGCTCAGGCTATGACAGAGCTCAAAAAAGACTTTGAAAATTAAATGAGGGAGTTTGAAAATCAAATGAGGGAGTTAGAAGAAAAACTGGGAAAAGAAATGAGAGAGATGCAGGAAAAACATGAAAACGAAGTCAGCAGCTTAGTCAAGGAAATCCAAAAAAATGCTGAAGAAAATAGTATGCTAAAAACCAGCTTAGGTCAAATGGATAAAACAGTTCAAAAAGTTATGGAGGAGAAGAATGCTTTAAAAAGCAAAATTGGCCAGATGGAAAAAGAGATAAGAAAACTCTCTGAGGAGAACAAATCCTTCAGACAAAGAATAGAATTCAGGGAGATTGATGAATTTACCAGAAATCAGGAATCAAAACTTCAAAACCAAAAAAATGAAAAATTAGAAGAAAATGTAAAATATCTCATTGAAAAAACAACTGACTTAGGAAAGATCATTTAAAAATTATTGGAATACCTGAAAATCATGATCAGGAAAAGAGCCTTGATATCATTTTCAAAGAATTACTACAGGAAAATTGCCCTGATATTCTAGAAGCAGAGGGCAAAACAGAAATGGAGAGAATCCACCGATCCCCCCGAGAAAGAGATCCCAAAAAACCAACCCCTAGGAATATTATAGCCAAGTTCCAGAACTCCCAAATCAAAGAGAAAATATTACAAGCAGCCAGAAGGACACAGTTCAAATATTGTGGAGCTGCAGTCAGGATCACACAGGACTTAGCAGCAACTACATTGGAAGTTCGTAGGGCTTGGAATATAATATAACAGAAGGCAAAAGAGCTTAGAATGCAGCCAAGAATGAACTACCCAGCAAGGCTGAATGTCTTCTCCAGGGAAAAAGATGGACTTTCAATGAACCAGGGGAATTTCAAAGGTTCCTTTTGGAATGGCCAGAGCTGAACAGAAGGTTTGATCTTCAGATACAGGACTCAGGTGAAGCATAGAGAATGGAGGAGAAGGGGAAAATATGAGGGACTTAATGATGAACTGCATGTATTCCTGCATAGAAAAATGACACTGATAATACTCATATGAATCTTCTCAGCTAATAGAGCAGGTAGACGGAGCTTTCATAGTTGAAGCACAGGAGAAAGCTGAATTTGAAGATAAAATATAGTGTAAAAATGGAGTCAATAGAAAAAAAGGGAAATGTAATGGGAGAAAGAAAAAGGAGAGGGGGAATAGGCCAAGATATTTCATGTAATAAGATTTTTCTTTATTACAATGAGCTATTGCAATGATATGGAAGAGGAGAGGCAAGGGGGAATGAGGGAACCTTTGCTCTCATCAGAGGTGGCTAGGAGAGGAAACAGCATATAGGCCCAATAGAGTATAGACATCTGGAGTAAGGAGGGGGGAGCAGGGGGAAGGGGTGGGGATATGAATAAAGGAGGAGAGGATGGACCATGGGGGGAGAGTGGTCAGATATAACACATTTTCTTTTTTACTTCTTGCAAGGGGCTGGGATTGGAAGGCCTGTCCAGGACTATAGGGCCAGGTGGATGCTAGGCCTCAGGGGTAGTATGGGGGCTCAGGGCCTCTTGGCCCCAGGACCAGTAATCTGTCTGCTGTGCCACTCAGCTACCCGACAGCAGAGTCGGAGTGAAAGGAGAGAGAAAATATAGTACATGGTAGTGGAGAAATAAGAAAGGAGGGAGTTGCGATCAGCAATGGCAACCTTGGAAAAATATGGAAGTAACTTTTGCGATGGACTTATCATCCATCCATGACAGAGTTGTTGGTGTTGGAACAAAGACTGAAGCACAATTTTTATTATTATTATTTGGGGGAGGGTGCAGGGCAAATGGGGCTGGGTGGCCTGCCTGGAGATGCATAGCAGGGTGATCGTTGGTTGTCTGAGGCCAGATTTGGACCTGGGTGCTCCTGGCTCAAGGGCCAATGCTCTGTCTGCCACCCAGCCACCCCTACTATTATTACTATTTTATTTTGGGTCTTTTTTTTTGTTCTTTTTGGTTTTTGCAGGGCAGTGGGGATTGGGTGGCTTGCATGTCACATGGCTGGGTGATTGTTGGGTCTACGGGGCTGGATGCGGGCATGGGTGCTCGTGGCTCCAGGGCTGGTGCTTCGTCCATTGTGCCACCTGGCCATACCTACAATTATTACTATCATTTTTTTTAATTTTGTTTTTTTTCTCTCCCCCTTACTATATTGCTCAAGCAAGTCCATATTTATGGGAAGAGTAGGTATTTCGTTTACTCTTAAACAAGAATATTTTATTAATGTAAAAAAATCTGTATAAAATGAGAATAAAAAAATGATTGCTGGAAAAATAAATATGGACATATGGATTATAGTGATTATGGCCTTTGAGGTCTTGAGGAGGCTTGAGATGTCACTACCACAATTAATCACTTTCTGGGTAATGCTTGGATCAATATGAATAAATGAATATATATATATAGACACATATATATAACATATAGACACACATATATATAACACACATATGTATTCATTCATTCATTTAAATCCAACTGTAGATTGTGTGTGTGTGTAAGTAAACCAGTCCTGCACATCTAAGTCTTGTGGATGGCTTCCCTTTCCACCTTCATAGTTCAGAGCCAGGGTTACCACATAATCACTCTTATAGAGAGGCTTTTGTTGCCAAATGAAGGAACTAAAAGGGGTGGAAACATTGATCAAATATCCTCCTCATTTTTAAATTCCTTGAACCCAGCCAGAGAAGCCTCATTCCAACAGTTGCGATAAAAGGCCCAAATTTATACCAATACTCTTTTGCACATGGTGTAATTTGTCCAAGGTCAAAAGAGAGTGTCAGAGCCAAAGCATTTGCTTTAAAATTCTGCTTATTTTAGGGCACTGAAATGACTTTCCTAGTTCACAGTGATGGGAGGTGATCCCTGTGGTGATCCCTGCTACATCAGAAAAGAGCATCTGGTGATGAGGTTTTTGTGTCTTCTTCCCTCCCTGCCCCAGTCCCGACTCACCCCCCATCCCTTTATTTGATCCCGAGCATTCCCCAAAAAGTGATTAAGTCCTGGCAGGAACATCTCAGCCTCCTTCAAGGCCACAAAGGCCACAACTACTATAGTCCATCTCTTTAAGACAGATCCTTGGCCTGTCTGCCGGTCACTGCTGTGGACAGATGGGTTCAGAAGGCCCTTGGCAAGTTGCTGTGGAACCACCCCCTCTGCTTCCCCACCAACAATGTGCAGAGTGAGGAGTCAGCAAGTGAGGACAGCTAGCTTCTCCCACAATTCTCTGTACATTCCTATCTCTAAGTCAGACTGAGAAAATCCCACCAAATATAGACAAGAAAGAACCTCTTCTTTTCTCCAGTTAAAACTGCAGGAGGGAGGGGTTGTCTTCTCTGGTGAGCACATTCAGAGATCTAGGATCAGTGTCTAACTAGGAAGGATCTAACCCCACAGAAGAGCAAAAGAAAAAAGATAAGTTATTAGTTTAATGAGAGAAAATTCAGAATAGAGACTGTATGATATTACAGAAACAATAGTAGGAAACTTTGGCTTCAAATTCCAATTCTTTCTAGTTCTCTCTCTTAGTTTCCTACTTATGAGATTCTTCAAAAGTCACTTTTCCTGAATTTTCTCATGTGTAAAATGAACGCATAGAACTATTATTATCTCTAATGTCCCTCCTGTTTTTTAATTATTCATTTTATTTTTCATTTCATTATTCATTTCATTTAATTATTCATTTTATTTTATATTTCACTTTTCTCTCTCCCAATCTTTTCCAATTTAAAAGAAAAAAATTATGGCAGTAATTCTAAAAACCTAGGCTCTTATGTGTACTCTGACTTTTCTAGATAGTATATTAATAATTCTTGCATTAATTCGGTAACAGAGATGGATAAGTAAAGTCATAATTCAGCAAAGTGACTTAACCAGAGTATCATCTTCAAAGTGGAAGAAAATTTAATCATTTCATTAAATATCCCATAAGAAGAGACATTTGGAATAAGGATGCAGCATGAGACAATGGAAAAAAAACAATGAATTGAATCAGAAAATCTGGGTTTAAATCTTGTCTCTGACACTTTATGACCTTGACTAAGTCATAACCTCTTTGAACATCACTTTTCACATCTATAAAATGAGGAGACAGCCTGGAGTCCCTTTAATTTCCATGAGATTCCTTCCAGTTCTAGATCTAGGATGAATCTAGGAATCTCAACCAAGTCTCAGTTTCCTTATTTGTAAACTGATCCAACTGGATTTTGGATCAATGGTCAAAGTGGCTTTTTAGGTCCTTTCTAGGTCTAGATCAATTACATTATGACCTCCACTAATGGGGAATTTACAATGTAATTTATAACTTTATGCCAATATTTAGAAAACCCTTTAATATTATTTCATTGCTCTTAACAGTACAGACATAAAGTGTTATGACAATAATAATAATTTTAATAGTTGATTCAGTGATGGTATTAATTAATTTGTCAGGAACACACAACTAATAGATGTCTGAGAAAGACTTTTAATTCAAGGTCTTTCAACTCAATGCAGAGATAAGGGGTGGCATGTGTTTTTACTTGCTCCTATTAGAGGCAAGCATTACTGTGGGTTTGGTCTCTAGAAGAGTCCTAGAATGCAAGTATTTTCCTTCTCTTTCCAAAGGATCAATCAGCAAGCACACCCAAAGCTCAGATGTTCTAGAAGGTGAAGATTCAAAACATCCATTCAGCCATTCATCTCATAGCGGGAATAGAACAAGGATAGAGTCATCAGTCTGTGTGCTTGAAAGATAGATGGTGACATGGTTGAAGAATAGGTCTGAAGTCAAGAAAACCTGATTGCAAATCTAACCTCAGACATTTACTAGTTGGGTGACTTATGGTTAACTGGTTAACTTCTGCTTACCTCAGTTTTCTCAACTGTGAAATTTTGAGAATAATAATAGCATCTGTTTCCCAAAGTTGTTAATTGGATCAAATGAGATAATATTTTCAGAGTTCTTCACATACAATGTAATATAAAGTAAGCAATTAATAAATTCTTCCTTTCTTTTGTCCTTCCTTCCTTGGTCCAGTGACTTTAGATAAAACAGTATCCTCCTGAACAGTTTTTTTCTAAATTATAAAATACCTTTAATGTTTATGGCTCATTTTCCTCACTATAACCCTTTGAAATGGGTAATACAAGGATGCATTTGCACTTCTATTTCACAGATGAGCAAGGTGAGACTGAGAAAAATTGTGCCCCATGCTCAGGGTTACCTAGCAAATGCTTTAGTACTGGCTTCTCTTGCTCCCAAGTCATAACACTCTTTCCAACAAAACCATATATGGCACTTTCACAAAAAATCAAAAGCAGAGGAAGGATGGGGGGGGGGGAATGGAAAATGATGCCATTCTTCTTTCCCAGCTTCCCTTCACAACTTCTCCCTGTTGACTCCAAATATGTTTGATTTGCTTCTGTCAAAATAATAGGAACATTCATTATTTGTACCTAGTTATACCTAACAAGTAATACCCTACAATGCCTGAGGTGGTGGGGCAACCTGAGAGTGATACAGAAAGTGAACAAATGCCAGGCAAGTCAATCAGTCCCATCCTATTTTATCACTTCCCTTAGAGCCTGATGAAGATAGCCCAGGATGGGATCCTGAACCTATAAGAGCCAGGGAAGCAGTACTGCTGATCCTGCTTCTAACCTAGAGCCCACAGCTACACATATTGGAGAACAATGACTAAGAAGATGGAAACCACTTTTCTCATCAGTGCCAGCACCAATTGCTAACCAATTGCCACCAATGAGAAAGAAAGCTCAAGTGCCTGGGGATGGCAGCAATTCCTGCCTCCCCAGATATCTATCCTTCCAGCCCAGTCCCAGCACCCATTATAACCTAGGAAGTAACCTCCACAAAGATTTGGCCTGGCAACTGCTTTTGTGGGTGCTTTCAACCACAGTTACTGAAGGGCCAGAAAAGAAAATTCTTCCCACCACAGTCCTTGGCAGTGTCAAATGGTTCAACATCAGAAAGGGATCTGATTTTATCTGTGGAAAAATACATTAAAGAGAAGGTTCCATCTACTTGAGTGCTCCATATCTGATTTCCAGCTGACATTTTTCCATGTCTCCTCCATTAAAATGTGAGCTCCTTGAGGGCAGACACTGTCTGATTTGTCTATTTGTGTACCAGAGCTTGGCACATTATAAGTTCACAATAAATGATTCCTCATTTGATCATGATAGAAAAGAACACTGGGCCTAGAGACATGAGATCACAATCATATAAAAATACTCCAAATCACCAAATAGAGAAATGCAAATTAAAGGAGTTTTGAGGTTCTACCTCACACCTCTCAGATTAGCAAAGATGACAAAAGACAAAACTGGTAAATGTTAGATGGTCTCTGGGAAAATAGACTCAACAATGGAAGAGCTATAAATTGGTTAAGCTATTCTAGAAGTGCAATTGGAAACTGCCCTGAAAGTAACCAAACTCTGCATACTTTTTGATCTAGTTATACCACTACTAAGGTTAACCACCCACCCCAAATTAAATATCTATGTTAACAAAATTATTTCTAGCACCTTGCTTTTCGGGGTAGACAAAAATTAGAAACTTTAAGGGGATTTCCTAATAATGGCTAAACAAATAATGTCATGTGAATGAAATGGAATATTATTGTGCTGTTAAAAATGATGAAAAATGATGGTGGGGAAATGTCAGAAGTCTATGAATTCTCTAGTGTAGAAGGAAGCAAGCAGAACAATCTACATAGAGAAAAACAACTCTAATAACAGCAACAATGAAGTACCTGAACCACAGGTTCAAAAGGCCACTCACCTCCTAAGAGGTGATAAATCTAAAATTCATAGACATTTTCCAATATGGCCACTGCAAACATTTGTTTTATCAGACTATGAAGTCATGGACTGAGAACTCTACTGTTTATTTTTGATCAGTTGCATGGGAGGAAGAATAGATGGAGAAACAGATTATTTTTTTCAACAGTTATTAATTGGGAAAAAAGTGATTAAAAAAGAAAAAAGACTGAGTCACTGTCCTTTAAGAAGTCCACATACTTATTTTTTTATTCCTCAGTTGTTATATACCTCCACCATGTGAGGCAGAAAAGGTAAGGATGTTGATATGATCATATGCCCTTCAGAATAATACACCTAGCAAACAGCAGGACTGGGGTCTCAAACACAAGGCTTTGACTCAAGTTTCCTGATCTGTAAATGAAAGAGTAGGTTGAATGCATTTTGAGGTCATTGCCAACATTAGATTGTGAAATCTGATGCTTCTTTGCCTCTTACCTCACATCTTTCTGAAATCTAGGTTCTATATATGGGTATTTTAGTAGAAAAATCACACATGAAATGTCCTAAAACACAAAACACTAGAACACAACACCCACAGGAGGTGCCAGATGTCATAAACATTTGCCTGGTTATGAAAGCTCCCTTTCATTCCTTTGATACTGGAGATACTCAAGCAAAACTTCTGAAAAGAGAAAAGTACACCCACTACATATGTCTGAGCCAAAAAAATAAAAATGCAAAGCTCTTATATAAATATTTACAGACCTGTGATAACCTCCAGGCTCTAATCATGCTGCAGTATATAGAATTGATTTTTCTACTTTGAGGGCATTTTTTTTCCCTCAGTTTAGGAGCTACATTTTTCTTCTAAGAAAATTTCTATTCCATGCTGGCCCTCCTAGTTTTTTCCATCACAGAGCTAAAAGTACAAAAAACTGGACCATAAGTCAGAATACCTACTATCTTATTTAAATTCAACAATTTCTGAGCTAACTTGGTCAAATTATAGGGTTTTCCTGGACTTGAACTTCTTCTACCATAGATTGAGGGGACTTTAGCAAATGGTCTCTAAGTCCCATCCAGCTCTGCCAAAACATTCTTTTGCCTGAGGTCCCTTCCAGCTTGGGCCATCTGTAGTCTATGGTCTAATACTCTTCTTAGTTCTGAAATTCTCTGTTCTCTATATGGTGGTCTATGTTCAAAGTTCTAAATTCCCTTCCAGTTCTAGAACTCCTGAAACTCCTCCAGATTAGCCAATCTCTATTATAATCTAAGATGGTCCCTTCCAACTCCAGATGTCTCTATGTTCTATGTCCTCAGGCCCCTTTTAATTCTGGCATTCTCTGTTCTATATTCTAAGATCCTTTTCAACTCTGGAATTCTTTGTTCTATGTTCCAAAGTTTCTTCCGGGTTTAACATTCTTTCTATTCTAAGATCCTTGCTAGCTCTGGTATTCCCCCCACCAGTTCCAAAAGTCTAGGAGTCCACTTTTCTATTTTCATTTTTAAGCCTTATCTTGAGTGGAATTGAAATGAAAGACTTTGAGCCCAGAAAAAAAAGAATTCTAGACATCAGGGAGTAAGCAAGGAAGTGTTTTGTTTGGGTTTATTGGGGGGAGGGTCAAGAAAGGAGAATCCCAGAGATACCTAAATCCCACACAAACAGGAGTAATTAATGTAACATCAGCCTCAGGGGTCTAACATCCTCATTCTCAGGAGTAATGCTAATTCATTCAAACTGTCCCCATTTTATGCAAGATCTGACAATTTGCAAAACACTGTCCTTAGAACAGACCAGCCAGGAAGACAGTGTGATGATTTTATCAGTCTAAGGAACCAGGTGCTTGGGGTGCCTCCCTCCACTAATCTAGACTGGCAGCTCTAAACTTCCAAGCTTGCTATGCTCTTAGAGAGTCCCCTAGGGCAATAAAAGATTAAATGGCTAGTCTATTGTCATATAGCAAGTATACTTCAAAGGCAGAAATCAAAGCCAGGTTGAATTCCTGGATTCAACTATCTATTACACTTTTACTATTTCTTTCAGTTAGAGTTTTATCATTCCCATTTTACATACACCCTGCTTCACTTCTAAAAGGTGCCTATGGTCAAATGAAACAGGAAATAACAAAGCCAGGGCATGAACATGGAATCTCCCAACTCAAAGGCTTTCCTCTACACTGGACTGGAGTAAGAAGACAAAAAGTCAAATGGGGAGACTTCAAATATGCCAATGGTGAGACAGAACCCATCATACTCTTCTCCAGACATAAGCAGGCAACAGAGAAGTAACAGAAAAGTGTTAAAGCTTGGCCAGAACTTACTGGGCAGCCTTAAGAGAAGCATTTTTTTTTTTCTGCAAGAACCATAAAATCTGGCAAACCTCCTTGAAATAAAGCCAGGACTACAGCAAACACACAATACAAATCCTCCATTTCCTCTCTTGTCCTAGTCTCCCCAGAGGGGAAAAAAATAGGAAAATTCTCCAGATGTTTCTTCATCTTTTATTCATCACTTCCAAAGTCACTCTCTGGTTCATTATCCTCCCATCTTGGTACAAAATCTCCTCACCTATAGGCTCTTTAAGAATCTGGTTCAAAAATCATAAGTTCTAACATACCCATCCTAGCCTCAGCTATCCTACAAAGGAATTAATATGGCCTAGTGGAAAGTACTCTGGGCTAAAGCACAAATCTTTACTTAGAGAACTATAAGACTCTGTACAAGTTCTTTCATTTCTCTGGCCCAGTTTCTCAAGTTTTTAGAATACTTACTGTCAATAGCTTACCATATGATTGAAATGGCTCCCTCCTATAACTGCTAAATACAATATTTTTTGTTTTTTTTTTCCAATCCACTCTCTATAGCATGTCCCTGTTAATTACTTGGTCTTTTTCCTTTTAGAGCTTTTCCTCCTTCAAATTTCATGGCATTACTATGACCTGGTTCTTCTCCTTGATCACTCCTTAGTCAGCAACCATATCCCTGCTCCCTATTCATGAATTTATTCCAGGGTTCTGTCCTCCCTCCTCTTTTCTAAGGATGATCCCATCCACTCCCACAAGTTCATTTAACAAGTCTATGCAGATGACTCCCAGATATACATAGTGAGTTAATAAATACATACTAAGAATGTTTTGTGCACCAGATTTTGTGAGCTAAGAGCACCATGGCCAGTCCCGTATATCCAAATGCAGAAGTATTAGGAATTAGCTTTTCATGAGTACAGCTCTCAATGGGATGGGCAAGATTCCCAGTTGGGTATCTATAAAAGCATGTTGAGAAACTGGCAAACAAGCGAAGAGAACTGGAGGACAAGTGTAGAGGGTGAGAGAAATGCATCTGGGGAGTGAGACAAAATACTGATGAATGGAGACAGCAAGAGTCTCCAGTGATGAGGACCTCCTCACTACTTCCTGAAGCAGCCCATTCTAATGTGAGCATCAATTATTAGGAAGTATTTCCTTACACAGATCCAAATCTCCCCTCTAGTCATCATCATCATTTCCACCAGCTGGTCCTCCTGATACCACCTGGGTCCAAGCAGAAGTATTCAAATATCCTTGTTCCACAAGAATGATCACAGTACTTCAGGCCAGTGACATCAAATATGATGCCAAAGGCTAGCACAAATGAGATGAAAATGTAATTGGGAAATAAATAAGAAAATAAATACAATTAAAACATAGATAATATTACTCCTTAAAACTAAATATGCCACCAGAGGGAAACATGTCCAAATTAGTGCCCCCCCTCCTTCTATTTGAGCTTAAGACCACCACTTCAGGCTATCAGTTTCCTTTCCTGTCTATATTGTTTTGTCTTCTCAACTAAAATATAAGCATGCTGAAGGAAAGGACCAAGCTTTTTATTTCCTCCAATCCCCCATTGCTCCTAATATGGCACCTTGTATATAACAAGGACAAACTTTCAAGGCAGGAAAGGACTTGAAAGAAAATATAGTTCCTATCCCTCAAGTATCCCTTAGAGAGGGAAATGGTTACAATTGAGGAGAAAACCCAGGCCTCTTCAGTTTAGTGTTTTTTTTCCTTCTCTCCCACAAAAAAACAGGTCAAATTCTGTACCTTGGTGCAAACTCCTGACCATCTCATATTTAATGACCATTCTCTGGTCCAGAACAATCATCTTTATATGAGTGACTTTTATGAGTCATCATTAAATTGCAACTATGACCCCCAGTAAGTAAAAAAAAGGTCACATGTGACCTCTTATTCCTTTCCTTGAACAGTACGAAATGTCACATGTTCACCATAAAATGAGGTAGTCATTATTGGTGGGTCTTGATTAACTTTAGTTCTGTTATAAGAGAAGACTAAGGTAAGGAGGGAAAGATTATATCTGGGAATAATTGAAATGTTAAAAGGCATCTGTAAATTTATTTTAAATATATAAATTTATAATCAAATATCATAAAAATAAATTTTAAATGTAATGGTTAGCTAGGCAGCACAGAAGATAAGTGCTAAATTTCAAGTCAGGAAATCCTGAGTTCAAATTTCATCTCAGACACTTGCTAGGCATGTGACTGGACAAGTCATTTAATATCCTTATATCCCTTTTCATCTTCTGTAAAATAAGAAAACCTACCTCAAAGGGTAATTATGAGAATCAAATGAGGTAACATGTAGGGCACTTTTCAAACTTATAGTGTCATATAATTTCTAGCTATCACTATTAGCAGTAAGTGAAATTAAATTACCAATAAATGAATTTAGCAATAAATGAGGAGTAAAATCCAAGGGGTGGAAAACCTCAAAAAAAATAGCTAAAAGTAGGTTAAACTAACAATAAAAACTCAAATTGTAACCTACACTATCAATACTATATGTCAATAAACTATTCCAATTCAAAACCTTGAGTAACCCATTGGCTAGGAACTTTTATAGAAATAATCTATGAAACATTCATACTTGAGAGGTTTTTCTGACCTAATTAGAAAGACTCATTTAAATATCTCAATTTATTTCTAAGAACTTCTAGTTTCAAGATGAACTCCTTTGATCAAATTTAGTTCTGGAAAACAAATGACAAAATTCTCTTCAATCTTCTCAGCAGAAACATAGAGGAATATGGAAGCATAATGTTTCCTACACAGATTTTTGTCAGTCTTGCTTAACTATTTTTCTTTGATACATGAGAGAGTTTCATTGGGAGTTGTAGAAGGTTTTATCAATAATTACTTTGATATAGAAAAACAATAAATTTGCATGAACACCTTTGTTCAAAATTCTTCAATAGCATTTTATACAATCCAAGTAAAGTTCAAACATTCTTAATGGAGTACTGAAAATACCCCCCCCAATCTAGCAACATCCTACCTTTCCAGTCTTATCTAATAACTTCACTAATAAACACCCTAACAAGTAAGCTATTCTCTATCCCCTCTACACATGGTAGTGCTTTCTCAACACTGTTCAAACTCTTACCTGCACATACCTGTCCTCTTTCCCTTTTTTCACCCATCATTTAAAATGTACAACTCAAATGCTACTTCCTCCAGGAAGCCACTATCCAGAGTCAATAGTAAACTTCCCCAACAGATCTCCTATAGTTTTGTTCTTTATCTTTCTACTGCTCTCAACTCCTAATACTATGCATTGGCCATGGGCATCTATCAGTCTACTCCTAAATCATGAACTTGATCAGAGTAAGAATAATTTGTCCAAGTCTACTATCTCCCCTAGTAACTAGCGTACAGTACAGTGTGAACATTCATTAACTCAACTTTGACATAACTCAAATATTTGAAAAAGACTTTTAAAATATGATCTCTAAATAAGGATACAGTATACAGTCTTTTTGGAATCTATTAATAATTTAAGTTTATAATGTTCTTTAACTTGGGACACACATCATTCTCTGGCAAATTAAAGAGGCCAGTGTCCTAATGGGTAGTCCCTATATTAAGCTGTTATGACGAACAAAGGAAAAGAGTGGATGTGTAATTTAAGTATGTGGCATTGCCAACCCATATCAACTTGTAGCAACAAGCTTCAAAGTTTCGGGCCCTCTAGAGATCCACTCTAGGGGGAAGAATCTCACAACAATCAGTGCTAGGAGATATGGACTCTATTTCAGATTGTCACTAATTTCCTATTTGTCCCATAATTTTTACATTACTATCCTTTCCAAGGCTGTGTTGACCCCTCTGTCATATGAGGTTAGATTTGCCAATCATTAAACACCCTTCAGACTGTGAAATTTTGTGTTCTATGATCAAGTTGTCTTTTCTTAATGGAGGAAAATATCAGGCCTCTAAAACATAGTCTAGCCTTTTCATGCGGTAATTAAAATTGAAGATAATAAAACTTTTTTTAAAAAATTTAAAACTGAAAATCTTATTTGCATTGGAATAATCAGCTTCAATTTTAACTTCACAGAAATGACCTCTAAGAATGCAGATTTCTGTGTGGCTTTACCAAATAAATGATGATAAAGTCAAAAATGTAGAATTTGAAAAGAAAGGAAACCAGCTGGGCTAAAGGAAATTAGCTGAGCTAATCTGGGCTAAAACAAGATATAAAAAGAAGATGCACACAAGTATGAGAGCAAAATATCATGATTTCAGGCATATGATTTCTGCTAGTAAAAAAACCTTTCTAAAAAGTAATTAATTTTCCTTTTGCGAAAAGCTTCAAAGACATTATTCTAAAGATCTAGTTTTATTTGTAAATTCTCCTGAGTTACTTCACTTACATTCACATTATGTTTGCATACAGCAGGCACTTAATCTGGAAATCCTGGTTCAAATTCCATTTCAGACACTAACTGTGTGACCCTAGTGTTAACATGAACTCTCTGTGACTTGGTTCCTCACCTGGAAAAGGGACTCAGTGACCTCTAAGGTCCCTTCTAATTCTACAATCTTTAGACCCTAGATATTTGTTGAATGTAACAGCTGAGGGAAAGAGAGGATAACGATACATTCATCCATCTTGAACTTTCAGGACCCCATTTGGGGTTTTCTTGGCAAAGATTATTGGCATTGTTTTCCATTTCCTTTTCTAGCTTATTTTATCACAAGGAAACTTAGGTAAATAGGTTTAAGTGTCTTGGCCAGGTGACACAGCTAACTAAGCATCTGAAGCCAGATTTGAACTCCTGATGATTAACTCCTAACTCCAGGTCTGGTGTTCTTTCCTTTGAGCCACCCAGCTGCCCAGGTTTTCGCCTAGAAATAAATAGCTTTAGCAATCCTTAAGCCTTCTCAAGATTCCTTCAAACCAACTTCACCTGGCATGACTTTGAGGCCCCACACCATCCAGATCACCCTCTTGTGTACAAACACAATGCATCTTGTCATTCCTTGTGTTTGCCAGATGAGTGAGTCTATGGTCCTACCCTCCAATGTCTGTCCAGTGTTACACAACTCAGGTATACTTAAGATTAAAACTGCAACCAGTTCTACTTAGAGTGACAACTAGAACTATGAAATTTCCCAACAAGCCTGCTGTTGCAGGTCAGTAATAATCCACCTTCCTCATCCTGCATAGGGCTTCCTGGCTAATTTTGAGAGAACACCCATCCCCCCCCATTTTGCTAACCGTTCATGTTCCCTGACCCATCACCCCATAAGCTATGTGACAGCTGCTACAGCAGGCCCTTTGCCTAAAAACCTTATGGAAATCTTGGTCCCCAGAGACAGTGCCCAGGCATAACCCACTGCTCCTCCAGGGCACCAGCCAGCAGGAGGTCCCATGGGACGGTAAGGGTGAAGAAGGCCACATGGAACTCCATTCCTGTCTGAATTGCTGTTCATCTGTCCACACCCTCTTGTGCTTCCCTTGTGTATATGAAGAACCCAATCTAACTCATTCTAATAGTGCTGCAAGCCATTCACCAGAACTCTGCCTGAGATTTGCAGGACATCTGAAAAAGCAGTCCCCAGAACTGTAGAAAATACTATGATTTCTGAGGGCAGAGTACTATGCTGGATTAGACAGTTATTTGCCTAAGAGCAGGCTATAAAAGTGAATTTTTCTTCTCAGTACTTTAGTTAAACAACATTGATGATCTTACACTGTGCTAGTTAGAAACTTCAGACTATATCTGGCAGACAAATGAGAAACCACTGAAGGAAGAGAATGCAATGAATTAGGAATTAGTGAAAGGACTGTAGCAGCCTGCAGTGGATAGAATGGAGAGGGCTGAAAAGACAGCAAGAAGATAGTAAGGAGGTCAAGTCCAAGTGAGCAATGAGGAGGTCCATCAATCAACCCATATCATCTCCACTGAAAGGGGGCAGAATTATAAAATTATATATAGACTTAAAGCCCTACAAAAATAGAAATTGATGCTATTGTTCAAGAATTCTCACTAACTATGGCCCAAATCATTAACTCTGGAATCAGAGGATCTAAATTTATATGATTCTTAGATGCATGAGGTATGAGGATAATTAAAATATAAAGATAACTCCCAAACCTTATCCTTGATTATGGCCTAATCTTTTTGGACATTTTATCTTTTTTAGCAGACGTTTAAACATTAACAGAATCCATTAGTTAGTTGAGGCTCTCCCCTTGTTTTCCTGACCATCCAGTGATAGAAATAATAAACAGTGAAATGTTCCAAAAATGAGAAGCAAAAGGCAAGGAGAAAGGAGAAAAATGTCCTAGTGCTAAATTATAAAATAAATGGTACCTAGCCAACAGGAAGGAGGACATTTTTTAAATATCATCAGATAATCTAAAGGTGGAACAGACAACATCAAAGCACTGAATAAATAGATTTTTTTAAGTAGGAAGAAATACAGTAAGTTACCCTTTGGTCAGTTTGGTTCATCAAGCTCAATTAAACTTTCATATGACAGATGAGAAAACTAAGATCGGAGGAAGTTATGTGATTTGTCTAAGTTCATATCGGTCATATGCACCCAGGTCTTCTGACTCCAGAACCAGATTTCTTTCTACTGTACCAACACAAACAAAGAAAAATTACCTTTGACCTAATCTACCTAATTTACCTAATGACCCAGTTGCTTAATTTTTCACATGGAAAGCTTCATCCAAAACTTTTATGTTGGTTTTTTTTAAAGAGCAATATATAATGCCATTTATATTAAAGTATATGGTAAGGACATTTTGTCCAACTCCCTTCTTACAGTGGAGAAAACTAAGCTCCATATGGAAAAGAGATTCTCTAGATCATAGACAGAATTTGCCATTTATCTTACAAAGACTCTGATAGTTGAAAGTTCTTTAGAAATGGTCATGAATTCCCTTCCTGTACCATCCAAGCCAAATGATCACCAAGGTTCCTCTTCAAGACTTTCAAAGAAAAGAACTTCACAACTCACAAGATAGACCATTCTAACTTTCTTGTTCAACACCTCATTGTTAGACAGTATCACAGAACTTTAAAATGAGAAGATAAACTGAAAAAATGGATAGATATTATATATAAAATTATTCATTCTTTGAAATGAATAGGTTATAAGGACCTTCTATAGTTACATGTAAATATACATATTTACGATATATATATATATATATATATATATATTATATATCTTAAAACACTTCATTATCTTTAATATTTCTAACAGGGACAAGAAAGACCAAACTTACTGGGTGTGTCAGCACCATGGCTAAGGAAAATGGACAGCAAAGCAGCATCCAAAGGGTGGAGGTGAGGTCAAACAGATTTTTTTTATGTAGGAAGAAGTAGGATCTGTTGCCTTTTGGCCAGTTTGGTTCATCAGCTTCAGGCAAGCCTCCAAAGCACAGTAAGTGCATGGCATTATTATGTGGGCTGTCTAGGACTCTAGACAGGTCTTTATGTTTCTCCTATAATGATCAAGTAGAAAAGAATCAAGAGAATAATTGTGTCGTGTCTGTGTTTTCCTTACATTTCCTGGTACTTAGTGGTCGGGTTTTTTTTTCCCCAGTCCAGGCAAATCTGTGAAAAAGCCATTCTGAGAGAGTTTAGGCAGCATTACTGATAAGATAATTGGCTGAGTATTCTCCATTTGTCCCTGTGTGTATCTGGGAGCCTAAAAGGACCCTTTTCTAGCTTTCCAGAAAGACATATCAAGCTAGCTCAATGGAGAAGCTTAATTCTAATTTTAAGGAAAGGAAAAAATAGGGGGTTCATTCTATTGATCTCTCCTTTTCATTAATCCTCAAAATTTATCATAACATCATTCTCTTTTCCTCATTTTTCTATGTAATGAATTATGGATCTGACCTTCTTCCATAAATTCACTGTGCTCCTAGAACAGAAGAGTCATTTCTTCACCTTAATGGAGATTACAATTTTAATCAAATCCAACTTGTGTCAGAGATGAGTGGGAAGAGGCAAGTTTTCCAATGGGATGGGTGCAAACTTGCTTAGGATAATGCTTGAAGTAAAATGCTTCTAAAACAAAAAAAAAATACACACACACACACACACACACACACACACACACACCCCAAAACACCAATGGATCTATTATTCTTTGGATGTACTCCTTCCAATGTTGCAGCTTGAAACATATTAATATTTGCTCATCCTGGGCAACCTTTGTCCTACTATAAATTGAGAAATTTATCCAACATTGGTAGAAACATCCTTCTTATTCTCAAATATTCAAAGCAAGGGATAATTAATTGACATAGTATGACTACTCCATCTCTGATATCGATGAAATGTACATGTAATAGGCATGTGTGAATGTGGTGTGTGTGTGTGTGTGTGAGAGAGAGAGCAAGACAGAGCGAAAGCAAGCAAGCAAGAGAGTGAGAGCAAGAGCAGGGAGAATAAGATGAAAAAATAAGAAGACAAAAGAACCCTCAGGGGATAAGGTGAAACAAGAAGATATGATGCCCACAAGAAAGAGAAAGTCAACAGAACAGAAGACCAGCAAGGGAAGGTTAACAGAGCAGGGAAATACATTTATTAAGGTCTTCATGACCTTCTTGGAATTCCAATAATAACTCAGAGTTATGATTATTCCCTCAGGGTAGAAAGACATTGAGTTACTCACAAAATATCATGGGGTGCAGCAGGGACCAATCTCCTACTCTCAAGAACATCATACATATCTTTGGATAGAGCTGAAATCCCCTGCAAGTCACAGCAGTTTCTTTGGCAGCTGGAGATTTTAGGATAATAGCCTAGTCTTAATCACAATATAGAAGGAAAAAAAAATTTAAGACTTCATTAGGCATTTTAAGTGCATGTGAAGATGAATATTTGTCAGCATAATTTATTAAGTAGCCACTGTATCAATAGCTCTGAATAGGCACTTGGAAAGCCAAGTAAAAGAGAAAATAGAGAAGAGGAGATAAAGTAGACACAAATAAAAAGGCTAGTATGTGGAAGCCCATATTATATTGGGGAAGGAGAAGACCTGAACCCTACCTCACATAATTCCTAGTTGTGCAGTGTTCAGAAAGTCATTTAAATTCTCCCTGTCTCGGTTTCCTCACCTGTAAAATGAGGGAAATAATACCACTCAACTCAGTTAAAGAATCATATCTTTTGTTCTAAAATGAAACCAAGAAGTTATCTAGTACAGAACATTTTGATAAATGAGAAAACTAAAGTCCAAAGAAACTACCCACAGTCAGGCAGGTAAATTCTTGGCAAAACCAAAACCAGAACCCATTCATTCAACTCTACCAATGGAGTTAAACCTTGCCAAGGAGTAGCTATGCCTGAAATTCAAAGTCTACATATCCTAAAGCAGTAACACAAGTATCCTGTCTTTTTAATAAGAATCAGCAAATTCTTAGATAATAGTAATATCTTATACATTTAGCCCGATAAATATATTATTTCATTTGAGTTTCGTAAAACCCTGTAGGACATAGGTAGCATTATATGTTGCTTTCTCTATTGTATAGATGAGGACATTGAACTTCAGAGAAATGAAGAAACTTTGTGTTAAATATCACAGAATCAGGTTACCTAGAATTCAAAAACAATCTGCTTGATCTCAACTCAAGGCATTATTAGTATCCTGGGAGTGACTGATTATGATTAACTTTGGCTTTGGGGTAAGCCTCACATTGACCCTTCTCCTATGAAGTCCCCCTCACCTATTGCAGATGTGTAAGATAACAAATTTACTGCAGTTCAATTTTCTTTGAACAGAATTTTGTTTTCTTTGATTTTTTGGAGGAGTGTTAAGTATGCATTTGTAAAAATTTATTGGCAGAGCACACAAAAATTAGTCCCCAAAATAACTTAAGAGAAATTTTTTTTAGAATAAGATCATTGACAAGTTTAAAAGAGATTGCCAATATACAACATTCTTGTACGGTTATATTTATTTTTTCCTAGAGGGAAAAAGCCTCCTAACAACTTTTGTTTTTTCAAGCTATGCCACAGGAAGAGATCTGGTTCTTGGTTCTCTTTTTCACAAATAAGAATGATCTTTATAAACTGTACAATGGCATCCTTTGTCTTTGAGGACTCAGTATTTGGAGCCAAGTCACTCCAGACCCTCACAAGATAAACCTTCACTATGTCTAAAAAATACAGGGAATAACTTCTAATTTTCCTGTTCCAGAAAAACATTTTCAGACAGATGTGATATATGCCACTATCATGCCTTGTGGCCTTAAGTAAATCATTTTGCCTATCTTTAGAATGAGGATGTTGGAAAACCAGGTCTTAAAGCTCCCTTTCTGGCAGCTATGACATTCCCTTTGTAAAGTCTCTTCCAGTCCTGCCACTCTATAACGGAAAGACCTCCTATTCTGACTTTCTAGATTCTAAAGTTTCCTTCAAGCTTAGATATTCTCAATTGTAAGATCCCTTTCAAACTAATGTTCTAGATGCTAAGGCATTTTTTCCAGTTCTGGCATTCTAGGTTTTAGTTGAACTATGCCTACTATCTTTCTCTAATAACTTAGCATACTGCTTTCAAAATGGAATCCTGGTATAGCCTTCCACATAAAGCTGTATTTAACTCTTCTAAGTGGAATCAATGTTATAACTCAATTAGGAAGATTTCAACCATCTTTGGAATCAGAAAAACCTGATTCAACTATAGACTACATGAACCAGAGAAACTCATAACCTTTCAATGACTAATCAACTCTCCAAGACGTAGTGTTCAGTTGAGAGTTCAGAGGAAAGTGAACATATAGGAATTCAATCATTCAATGAAATCACGAATCTGAATTTTTTTTTCCAAATAAAAAAGACTGCCCACCATATAAGGTAAAGAAGTTACACTGTAGAGTATTTGTTTAGCGGGTAAAAAAATTCATAAAAATTTTTAAAAGTATGAAACTGATAGATTTTCAATTATGGAGTTCAATAAGGTCAATTCTATCCTATCACAGAAGGCTTTACAATTTGATCATTTAAGGGAGAAAAAACTAAAATAAAAACTAAGAATTTAAAAATATTAAGCCCAAAAGTGCTATTTTACCACAAATAATCAATCAAAAATTGAATTGTTTCTCTCCTAGTTGATTATAAGCAAATCTCTGTTTTAAGGAGAAGCTTTAAATCTTTAAAATTCTAAGCAGAACTTCATTTCAATCTCATGGTATCTGTGTTAGGAAGGGAAAAGCAATTAACTTTTAAATAACATTATCAAATAAAGTTAATAGGAAGCATGTGCAACCATTAAAAGAGCTGCTGACTAGTTGTTTTCTCAACCAAAAGATGCATTCATTTCTTATTCTAGTAATTTAGCTAAATATAATAGGTCCATTGAGAAGATGTGGCTTCAATGACTTAACAACCTCAATAAGATTTGAGCAGGACTTTTCTCAACAGTATCCCCTTCAAAAAGTAAACCAGTCCACATACATGGAGTCAGGAATTCTTAACACTTTCTGCGGCTGAGGATTGCCAACAAACTCCTGGTTTTAATCTACCCTACTTCCAGTGTTTGCACATCATTCTCCTTTCTATTGCCTCCATGAATTTGCACAGATCATCCCCAGTGCCTCCTATTCACTCCCTCCTTATCTTTAGCTACAGAAATCTCCATTTTCCTTTTAAGCCTAGCTCAGATGTTACTTCCTCTTTACTTTCCTCCAACAGAAAAAGCAAAGTCTCTCTTTTCAAGTTTTCTCAGACTTCTTTGGCTAGATTTGTTCTATCCATACAATTTACCTTGCATCATGCTTAGATCTGGGTATATATCCCTCTCTTTCCCATTAGACTAAAAACAGATATGAAAACTTTGTTGCACACTAGTCCTGAATTTTTTGCCAGCTCTCTGATGCTACCTTTAGTGAGGAAACTCCCTCTTTTAAAGCATAAAAGCAACTCTACAATTTCTAGCCTTAGGAGAGGTGTCAGGGGTGCCAAGAGATGCAGTAGCTTACCCAAGGTCACACAAGTCAGTATGTCTTGGGCTTGAACCTCAAGCCTTCCTAACTCCAAAGCCCCATCTCTACCCATTTTGCCTCCCCTGAAGCATCTTGACTATGGAAGAAGTTTGCTAAATACTTAACAAATTAAAATGAGTGTCATGGAGCACCTTTCTTATAAAGTTTTAAGAATTCAAAAGAGAATTCCCTAGAAGAAGTTCATTTATGACAGAGGTAAAAGACCCAATTCTCTTTTTTTCCTTTGAGTTTTTTTTCCAATTCTCTTGTTGACAAAAGTCTGACAAGGAACCATGCCTTAAGTCTTCTATAAACCAAAATGGCAGCTTTACTCTCAGTTGATTGGTCATTGACACAATCCATCTTCTCAAAAAGTTGTAGCATGCCGACCTGGTCCTCAAAGAATGGCTTCAAAGTCATTTAAGCTGTCCTGATAGGGGAGCATTTTGTAATTGATTTCTGCTCAGTTGAGCATTTGTAACTAGTCAAAAATGTCAACACTAGGATTTTTAATGTCCTTCCTTTACAAATAAAAACACTAATACCTTATCTTGAACTAGGAGTCAGAAGACCTAGGTTTTATTTCCTGCTGCAGTGGACAAGAACTATGACTTCCCAAACAGGATTTTGGAAACCCATCTAAAAAAAGAGCGAGTTGGTTTCTACTAGATCATTTCTAAGGTGCCTTCCAATTCCCAACATTCTCTGGCATCTTCCTGAAGACTAGTTTTAACAATTTAGTAAACACAGGTCCAACTTCCTTCCTAGGATGAGTGTATAAAAGATGGTACAGAACAAACAGCTTTTGCTTTAACAGGCTCATTTTGACAGAGAGAAAAAATTCACCTCCAGTCAGACAAGGTTAAAGATTCTTGAAAGTAACCCCCCCCATACTTTTCTATATGACCCCACCTAAGCACTTTGGTCTTTCTATGCTGGATTATATTTGAACACCTAGAATACCACAGCTATGAATGAAGGTTCACCCTTGTATGCGTCAGATTAGAAAAGCTAACAAAAATAGAAAATGAGAAATGCTAGAAGAAAAATTAGACTGGAGTTGTAAAGTGGTCCAGTCATTCTGCAGAGAAATTTGGAGCAATGCCCTCCCCACAATTGCTAAAATGTATATACCCTTTAACCCAACAAAGCCTCTCTTAAGAGATATTGTACTCCAAGGAGATCAAGGAAAGAGGAAAAGATTCTACATGTACAAGAATATCTATACCTGTTCTTTTAGTAATGGCAAGGAACTAGTAATTAATATCTAATAAAGAAATGCCTATTAAGTGAAGGATGGATGAACAAGTGCAATGGAATACTGTTTTCCATAATAAATGAAGGAGACAGTTTTGGAGAAACCTGGAAAGAATTGGATGAACTAGAACATCCCCTCACCTTGTCCAAGTCTCTTTCCCTCCATTGATGAGTTCTGGCTGGGAAATCCATTTTTGGAGAGGAGGCTGGGTAGCCAACTTCTTTCCCCTGTAGGTTCTGCTTCTGACTTTATAGGATTTAATAATATTCCTCAGTTGCCTTCTTACCCTGTGCTTAGGGCTTCCTAATCCTAGAAAATCTATCCAAACCTATAATCTTACCAATCTTGAATATCCTCCATGCTAGCCCCTTCTCCCATTGGCAAGTACCTTCCAGGACCTCCATTTTGGGAAGGAGTCCAAATGGATCAACCTTCATTCTTCTGGATCTGCTTCTTACTTTCCCAGCTTAAACACCATGTGTCCCTTTGCAAGTGCTTTTCCTTCCTTCTACCTTCCCCTTTTTTAGAACTCTTTTATGTGCTATATCTTCCCTTAATAAACCCTAACGTCCTTGAGGGAAAGAATGGTCTTTTTTTGTTTGTTTTTATTTGTATTACCAGGGTTTGTCATAGTGCCGGGCTTAATTAAGAGCTTAATATTATTAAGCAAAGAGTCTGGTTAGTAGCTCCTCTATACAATAATGACACATTGCAAAAAAAAATCAAATAATTTTGAAAGATCTAAGAACTTTGATCAAAGCAATAATCAAAAATGATTGCAGAAGACTGATGAAAAACTGCTACCCAGTTCCTGGAAGAGATGTGATAGACCAAATTTGCAAAGTGAGATGCAATTTTTGGATATGGCTAAATATGGGAATTTGCTTTTCATGACTATGTATTAAAAGGTTTTTCTTTTGTCTTTTTGAGGATAGGAAGAGAAAATACATGTTATGCTAATGAAGAAAAATAAAATTTAATTAAGAATATTAGAACTGGAGTAAGTTGGGGCAGCTAGATGGTGCAATGGATAAAGCACCGGCCCTGGAGTCAGAGTACCTGAGTTCAAATCCGGTCACAGACACTTAATATTATCACCTAGCTGTGTGGCCTTGGGCAAGCAACCTAACCCCATTGCTATGCAAAAAAAGCCTAAAAAAGAAAAAAGAAAAAAAAACTGGAGTAAGTCTTACAGATAGATGATCTAGTCTAACACCTCAATTTATGTACCAGGAAAGTAGAGATGGGAAATGAATTACCCAGTGTTAGGCTCCTAATAAGTAGCAGAGCCATGATTTTCTTTTTCATTTTTTTTTCAGTTATATTTAAAGCAATGGGGTTAAGGGTGACTTGCCCAACAAGGTCACACAGCTAGGCAATTATTAAGTGTCTGAGACCGGATCTGAACTCAGGCACTCCTGACTCCAGGACTAGTGCTGTACCACCTAGCTGCCCCCAAGAGCCATGATTTTCTTTTTTCTTTTTCTTTTTTTTTTTTAAGGTTTTTGCAAGGCAAATGGGGTTAAGTGGCTTGCCCAATGCCACACAGCTAGGTAATTATCAAGTGTCTGAGACCAGATTTGAACCCAAGTGCTCTGACTCCAGGGTTGGTGCTTTATCCACTACGCCACCTAGCTACCCTGAGCCATGATTTTCAACCAGGATTTTAAACTGCAAGTTCAGTGTTCTTTCCATTACATATTACGTTGCCTAACTGCTAGAGTGTAAGTTTCCCAGAGGGAATGATGATTATTTAAAATACATTTATCAAACAGAATTATTAAGTTAATGTGTCTGAAGTGACACATCATTTGCTCTTCTATTCTCTAGCTCTATGTAATCTTGGCCAAGTCATTTGCCTTACTGAGATTTCAGTTTTGCTTTCTAAGATCCCTTCTGATCTAATTATATCTCTCAAGTCTCTTGATAGCAGAATTAACAGAGATCAAAAGAAAATAAATATCAGAAAGTCTCATTAGCATAAAGATTCCCCTGAGGTCTATAAATATTTGAAGAGGGTGTTAAATACTAAACTTAGCATGCCAGATACCTTTGCTTTGAAAGGATCACTAAAAAGAACATCAAGTTTAGGGGATTTTCCCCAACAAAGGCTAAAATGTCCATCAACACAGGTCTTTTAAGGGTGATACAACTCTAAAAAGTATTTATTAAAGAGCAACTGGGTAAAGGACAGGTAGTTTATCAGAAAAAAATAATCATTAATTGACAGTCAAGCTGATTGCAGATGCAGATTACAAACTTCAATTCAGATAGGGCTAATTAAATAACTCTGGAGTTCTTTTCAAATTTGAGAATCTATGGTTCTTGGGGTGGCTAGGTGGCATAGTGGATAGCACCGGCCTTGGAGTCAGGAGTACCTGGGTTCAAATCTGGTCTCAGACACTTGATAATTACCTGTGTGGCCTTGGGCAAGACACTTAACCCCATTTGCCTTGCAAAAACCTAAAGAGAGAGAGAAGAGAGAGAGAGAGAGAGAGAGAATATCTACTTTTAAAATCACTTAATCTGAACAGAACCTCTCCAGATTCTTCCCTTTCCCAAGATGTCTTGATACCCTGGAGAAACTTCTGCCCTAAGGCTTTCTTTTCATAATTTGTGAGACCCTCCTGCAGAACAAGACACCCCCATTCATGTTTCAATTCAGTCATGCCTGGATTCTCTCTCCAGAGTCCTCTTCTCAATTACCACTTTCCTTTATCCTTCCTGTTCAACTTTTCAATTTTCCTTTGTATGTAGTCTTCCCTCATTAGAATATAAATTCCTTAGTTCTTTTGGTGGTGGCAAAGAATTAGAAATTGAGGGCATGCCCATCAATAGGGGAATGGTTGAGAACAAGTTGTGGTATATAATTGTATCACTGCTCTATAAGAAAAGATGAGCAGGCAGATTTCAAAAAAACCTGGAAAAAATTAACATGAACTGATGCTGAGAGAAGTAAGCAGAACCAGAACATTGTGTGATGATGATCAACTATGATAAGCTTGGCTCTTCTCAGCAGTACAATGAAAAGACCTGTGATGGAAAATGCCAACCAAATCCAGGGAAGAACTATGGAACCTGAATGCAGGCTGAAGCATACTATTTTCACTTTTTAAATGTTTTTTGTTTTTTCCTTCCCATGATTTTTCCCTTTTTTTGGTCTGTTTCTTCTTTCATAACATAACTAAAATGGAAATATGTACATGTATAACCTAATGAGATTACATGCTGTCCTGGGATGGAGGGAGGTAAAGGTAGGAGGGAGAAAACTTTGCAAAGATGAATTTTAAAAATTATCTTTAAGTCTTGTATTTGTCTTCCCAGTTCTAAATAATTTTGTCAGCACAGAATAAATGCTTAATAAATGTTCACTCCATGAATCTCTCTTATCTATTTATCTACTGTATGTCTGCCTATCTATCTAAACTCAAAGGTCCTCTAGTCAAACAATTCATGGAACAGGAACCCATGACAGAGAGCCCTCAAGGGAAATGGAAGAAGTCCATGATCAAAGAGAGCCCATCAGACTTGGGGAGATTGCTAATTGTCTCAACAATTTTCACAGCCTATATTCAGAGCTCCAAAGACATCTAGCTCAACCAACAGAAAAACAAGAAAAAATCATCTCCACAGGAAAGATTTTTCCATGCAACAAAATGAAATCTGCTACCCATACCATTCACGACTCTTCTTATTTTGGACCTAGTTGTTTTCACTGTTAGAGTAAAAAGAATTCCTTCAAGTCAAGGCCAGTTGTCAGAATGCTGGCCACAGTGTCAGCTCTCTGGGCCAGGTCAATAAGGTGTTAATATGATTAAAGAAAAAGAGTCCTGGGCATGCACCCCCCAATGAGGACAGAGGCAAAGGGAATGGTACCTTAAATATGAATATAAGCATAGAAGCACTTTTTGTATAACAAAAAGTTTAAGTAGATTGCTCACTGTCATAGGGAGGGGGAAGGAAGGGGAGGGAGGGAGAAGAAAAATGTTTGCAAAAAGGCAAATAATAACTATCTTTGCATGTAGAAAAAAAGAAAATAATATTCAAAAAATAAAGTGAAACTGTGAAACATGAATGCAATTGAGCATTCCAGCACCTTAGAAAAGGATGTATGATTATTTTTTGTTTATTTGAGAAGATATAAAAACTGATATAGATCAAGTAAAACAGAATAATTTATACAATGATTATTGTGAGCTCAGACTGTAAAGAAGTCCTCCCACTTTTCATCAGAGAAGTGGAGGGAGCACTCTAAGTGCAAAGTGGAGGAGGGGTGTTCATGGGACAGAATGAGGAATATACTGTCAGACATGGCTAATGTGTTGATTTATTTTCCTTAAATTTACATCCTTTTGTCCCAAGGAAGGGTTTGGGGGTACAAGAGGGAGTGACTGAAATGAAAGCAATATTAAAAAAAAAAGATACTTCAATTTAAAAACCCAAAGCCAGATTTAAATCCTGGCTCTGCCTCTTACTGCCTGTGTGGCCTTGGGCAGCTCTCTTCCTCTCCTTAAACCTCCATTTCCTTTTCTGTAAAATGAGATCTCTTTGAACTCTAGATCTTTAACTCTGATTTTCAATCACCTTTAAATTTTTTGAAAAGTCAGGGAACAATGATGTACCAGAATGAATTGATCTTTATTCTCAATTTTCTGCCCTGGACACAATCTGGACAATTGCAAAACAACCTTCTCTTCAGAGTGAATGAGATATTAAATAGACAAGGTCAGAGATCTACAAAGCATCTCCTCCTCCTAAAACCCCTCTTTCATGAGGCCCCACCTCCATGCTTCCTCTTCAAACATGGTACAGCTGAAAAGTCAAAAGAATTCTATCTCTCTCAATAATGAAGGATACTCTCCCAGAGACATTTCAATGGACAATTTTATAAAACCACAATGGTACCTTTACATATCCAATTGGATTTGCAACATATAATAGAGTTCTCTATACAATGCAGTCTACCCCGTGAGAATCTCAGAAATACACAGACAGCTACTGGCAAAGGTCTCTCTCTAAGATTTATGAACCTTTTACGGTGGTATGGTAGGAAAAAAAAAAAACACCTGGCTTCTGCTGAAAAGACAGAGCAGTATATTAGAAAGAACACTAGATTTGGAGTCAGATGACATAGTTCAAATCCCAATTCTGTTTACTCCCTGTCTGATTTTCCTGTTTTTGCCTCTTTTTTTTTTATCTCCAGTGCTTAGGCATATAGATGAAGTTAATAAATGCTTGTTGACTCTCATGATCTTTAAAACAAAAGGATTAGTCTTCAATGATCTTGTAAGTCCTTTCTAGGTCCAGGTTGGGGAGGTGGGGAGGATTTTTCCTCATGAATTTTAATCCCTGTTACTGCCAAAATAGTTAACTATAATAGAAAAAAGAATCAAAACTCCTTATATACACAATAATGCTGTAAGAAAATTCATACTATTCAATAATAGCCCTCCCTTCACTCACAAAAGGCATTTCATAATAATATTATTTAATCATTATGACTCAATCACACTCTAATGTCCCAAAGCCTGCTGTATAGCATCATTTACCAAATTGCCTGGGAATGAAAAATCAAATGACTGGTCTGAGCTAGCCTTTGGGTTTTCCCCAAAAAAGTGAATTCCCCTGTAAATGGGTCATCTTACTGAGCTTTTCTTGCTTAATGCAGGTATATAAATTTTATTCCTATGAAGTTAACAGCACCATAGAACAACTTTTCCCCAAATGAATATGCTTCTAAATGAATATGCTTCTAAAATTTATATGTATTTTTGTATGTATGTGTAGATATCTACACAACTACAGAACAGAAAAACTGAAGAGAAAAATAGTATAAGGGATCTTTTCTAGTACAAATGAGTACTCCTCATTGCAAATGACCTGGTTTATACACATTTCATTTACACCCAATCAGAAACATACCCACTATTAAGTATGGAACCCCTCCCCCCCCAAAAAAAAGCACTTCCCAAAATTCCATTTGCTTGCACAATTCTCAAATTGGTACATTTTAGAGTTTGGAACAAGATCGGGCTAATCATTGGCATCCCTCAAATAACACTAGGGAACCTATGGAATACATTTGATCAAGAAATTTGGGTCAAAATCCTACTTGAAAGCATTGACTTATCTGATATAGCACAGCCTTCCTTATCAAAGCTCATGCTGTGCAAACAATAGGATTTCCTATGATCCTGAAAGGAAATACCTCTGTCCTTTCCTCTAGGAAAAAGACCAAGAATTCACCCATGTAGGATTGACTACTGCCCTTTAGAAAGAAATATGTTGGAGGCATATTAAATGAATACCTAAAACTTTAGTTCTAAGATTGACTTTATAATCAGAGAATTTTAGAACATGAAAGACATCACCTGATTTTAGAAACCTAGGTTCTAGTTCTTACTCTCCTAATAACTGTGATCCCTGCGATCCTTTCCTACTATTAAATTTCATATTTCCTAATGCTGAGTATGAATTCCTCTGGCCCCTGTGTTTTCACACTCCCTTTCTGCTGCTAATCTAAGACTAAATGTTGTTGTTCTGTCATATCCAACTCTTACAGACCCCGTGGTCTATAAAATGCCACCACTGTCCATGTGGTTTTCTTGGCAAGAATATTGTGACAGTTTGATATTTCTTTCTCCAGTGACTTCACTGACTTGCCCAGGATCATTCAGCTAATAAATGTCTGAGACTGGATTGAACTCCAGTCTTCCTGATTCCAGGTCCAGTGCTCTATCCACTGAGTCACCAGCTGCCTCCAAGACTAAATAATGCTATTTTTAGACAAGTATCCCAGGGATATAAATTTGATTCAAAAAGCAGTTATTAAGTACCTAAAAATGCCAAGGATTATGCTAGACCTTTTGAATAAAGGAAATAAACAAACAAAACCTAATGCTCTCAAAGACACTTTTCTCTCAAAGAAATCAAAATGTAGGGGCAGCTAGGTGGCGCAGTGGATAAAGTACTGGCCTTGGAGTCAGGAGTACCTGGGTTCAAATCCGTTCTCAGACTCCTAATAATTACCTAGCTGTGTGGCCTTGGGCAAGCCACTTAACCCCATGTCTTTCAAAAACCAAAAAAAAAGAGAAATCAAAATGTACATATTATATATAAATATAAGACTATAGAGAGGGAAGAATCTGAAAGGTTTCAAGTAAAAACTGGCACAATTCTAGGCTGTGACCCATTTTATATTAAGGACAAGGATAAAGTATGGACTGTGCACTTTTCAAATTCGCATTTAACATAGCAATAGACTATCACACTGGTTGACAGAATCAGGATTCAAAAAATTCTTGACAAGCTAAAACACTGAACTAGGTAAAGCCAATAAGATAAAGTATTATTACAATTTGATTTTTTTTAACAAATCAATTTATCTGAAAAACGTCCAGGAGATCTAGAGGCCTGCAACCTCAATACAAATCCAGAGTACTCTACAGCAGCCAAATAAACTAATTTACTCAAAGGTTAAATATTCAGAGAGTAATAGATTTTGGTTTTGAAGTCAGCTCCTTTGTATTCCATCCTTGATCAGACCAAGATTATAGGATTGCATTAAATTCTAAGTGTCTCATTTTAGAAAGGACATGGATAATCTGAAGAGAGTCTAAAGGAAGGCAACCATAATTCTGAAGAGTATCAATGTCAAAACATATGAGGATGAAGTTGGGATATATTTATTCTGATGAGAAAAAACTGAGGAGACATGAGCGCTGACTCCAAGTAGTTAAAGAATATCATTAGAATTCATCTTATAATTCTTCTTTTGAAACTTCTACAATATCAGTGGGCCCCTTAAGTGAACGCATCTCTCTTTTTGAGGTCAGTAACCATCAGATTTTTCAATAAACACCTTCAATGGCACATTCTTCATGGAGTCATATATAAAAGTTAACATTTGTATGGGAGGAAAACCTTCAAGACTAAATTTTGTTCTACTGAGTAGAACCCAATGAACAACTTAGTCCTAATTCCTGATATACAAAATGCCTAATATGTAAATATGTTAAACACAAAAGTATATGTACAACTTTTTCTAGACTGTTCACAGCTGAGAAGAGGGGATTGGGAAGGGGGAGGGTGGTAGAAAAATGTGAAATTTATAATTATACAAGTGAATGAATGTTGAAAAAGCTTCCATAACATGTAATTGGAAAAATAAAATAAAATATTAATTAAAAATGTGATCTACTATAGAAAGCAAAAAAAAAAATAATTCATCATCTTATGGCTTACCTCAAAGGGCAGAAATTACCAAAAAAAATTAGAGCTATCCCAAAGGGAAATAGGCAGTCTCAACTGATTCCCCTTCATGGATGAGCTTCCAAAAAAAGGAGGGGGGGGCTAGATGACCACTTGGTCAGATCTTGTAAGGGAAATTCCTTTTCAGGCCTCTGCAGTTCTGTGATTAAGACTCCTTTCTTCCTCTTGGAACTAGTTCAAGATACTTCTCTTTTTAGGGGATATGGTATTTTGGAAAGAATTCTAGCTTTGAGCTTAAAGAAATGAATTTTAAAGCAAACTCTGCTACCTATGTGACCCTGGCCAAGTTATTTCTTTGGGAGTCAGTATCCACTGAAAAATATAGAGGTTATATCTACAAAGGAATAGATCTTCAAAATCATCACAGAAAAATGCCTCCATTTTACAGGGAAGAAAATGGAAGATCAGGAAAGGAATATAACTTTCCTAAGACCACATAAATAGAAGAGACAGTGGCAACCATCAGATTTGAAATCAGGTTCTATGCCTCAAAATGCTATGCTTTTTTCACTATGAATAGGCTGTCTAGGTGTTCTCTGGGGCTACAGATGTACTATTATAGTTCTAAATTTGATAATTGAATAAGCTATATCTTCCCTAATTAACCCCTCCAAAGTCTCTGCTATCAGTGTATATCCACACTTTATGCTGTCTTAAATTTCTTCATGTGGTTTTTATAACAGATTTAGCCAGTGAAATCCATCCATTGTCTCCCTTACCCCCCCCCCCCCATTAGCATTCTTTTCATGTAAGGACCCTGTTTTCCATTTCCTTTGTTCTCTCCTCTTCTCACCTCTCCCTCCTTCAAACCTCTAGGCACCTCGTCCTGTCCAAGGCTGTACACACAATTAATATCCAATAACTGTTCTTCAATAAGTCCTAGTATTAAAGTGACTCTCCAATATAGATCTGTCTCCAACCGCTTGCTGAAATTTCCCCATTTCTAACTGCCCTCTTGCCAGAACCTCAAACTCAAATATTCATCCTCTTGCCCCTAAAGCTATCTTCCCTTCTTTCTGTTACTGGAACCTGTATTTTCCCAGTCACTTTGAAACCTGAATCCAACTTAGTCTTGCTTGTGCTCCTCACCACACTGTCAGCAAATCTTATAAATTCCACTCCTAAAAGTCTCACTTCTGTTCCCGTCTCCAGAACCATGCTACTAGTCTAAAATCTCACTACGTATTGGTTGAAAAAGTCCAACTGATATGCTGCCTCTGACTCTCTTCTCCAATCCAGTCCCCTCTACTACCCTGCCAGATTCAGTGTCCCTAAAGCACAGATCTGGCATGACTTCACTGATCAAACATTCACTGGCTTGCCACAGCCCACCAAATAAAAGTCCAACTTCCTCAGGCTGACATCCCCACTACAATCTGATTTCAACCTACCTTTCTTTTTCACTATTCCAGATTCGGAGAGGAGTATGGTTTAATGCTGGAGAGCTGTTCTCTTTATCAGGAAGACTGGGATTTAACCCTGACACAGGGTTGGAAGTGCGACCTCTGCCAAATTACTTAACCTCTCTGTTCCCCCTGGCAAAACTCTAACACTGCAAAATGCTTCTGCATTCC
Source organism: Macrotis lagotis (assembly GCF_037893015.1). Taxonomy (NCBI): domain Eukaryota; kingdom Metazoa; phylum Chordata; class Mammalia; order Peramelemorphia; family Peramelidae; genus Macrotis; species Macrotis lagotis. Next base: position 216,646,508 of record NC_133660.1, read on the forward strand.
TAACCAAGAGACTCTCTGTACACACGAATGCAAAAATAAACTCACATCACCTGGGATCCAGACAAACTGGCCTACTTTACCCTGCGGACACCTTACCGTCTCCCTAAACTTGCTTTCTCTGTTTTCTATAGTAAGTAGAATCTCCTCCCCCACTTCATCCACAGCTCCCCACCTAATTAACGGCCCCGGAAGGAGATCACAAAAACCCATCTCCTTAACAGAACCTTCTGCACCTCCTTTACAAAGTAAGGATTACATATCCTAAGTGAACATTCTATACAGCCAGCAGCTCTTATCCCCCCTCTCCAGAGCTTTATGAGATTTTTTAAGATCGTAAGCTTTCAGGAGGCAAGAACTGAGCCTTGTCTTTTATAGCCCCCCCCCCCCCCCCCCCGCATCTGAAGGAGCTATTAGACTTAATCAAATAACTATCACTCTCCCTTCCACCTAGCCTTCAGCCTGTTTTTGTGCAATGAAATGCTATTCTCTGTTTCAAGGCCCACCTCAAAAACAAGCCCTCAAGATTGTCCCCCGGCTGTTATTAGGGAGGACTCGAGAATGTCCCGCAGCTGTCATTAAGGGGGGACTCGAGGCTGTCCCCGGCTCTTCCGCCTGTCCAAGGCACCCTTGCCCACACCAAGCTGGAGCGGGGCCCCCAGATCCCCAGGCTAGACTCTGAGAGCAGAAGCGGGGCTGCCCCGCTACACAAGTCCGAGAGGACGCCGAGCCCGGCGGCGGCGGGGCCGAGGTCCCCTCCCAGGCCGGGCTGCCCCGGGCCCGGCGTGTCTCCGGACTGCTCTCCGCCTCATCAGCGAGGATGAATGAATGAGCCGCGCGTGGGCCCCGGAGGGGCGGCCCGTCAGGTGCCCTCGGCCCGCGGGGCTGCTCTCGGGGGCGCGGGCTGGGCCGGGGCTCTCGCTGCCCCCCACAAAGGGAATCTAACGTTGGCAACCCGGAGGCGCCGGAGCCCGGGGGCCGTGGCCCTAGCGTGGGGCCGGCCTGGAGACAGGAAGCGTCCGCGGGCCGGGCCGGGCCGGGCCGGGGCTGGGCCGGGGCCGGGCGGAGAACGTCCCCGGGGCGGCCCAGCCCGGAGCAGCGGCCTCGGCCGGGGCCCGCCGCGCGCACAGGCACAGGCACACACCACACACATATACACACAACGCACACACACCACACACACTCATATACACACAACGCACACACACCTCACACACTCATATACACACAACGTACACACACACACACACACACACGTTGACATCCGCGCGGTCGCGCCCGCACGCGCCCCGGCCCCGGCCCGGCGCCCGCCCTGTCACCCCCAGGCTGTGGGGGGGCCGCAGGGCAGGAGACAGAGCTTGCCCCCCGCCCGCCTTTGTCTCCCCGCGGGCTGCCGCCCCGCAACTTCTCCTCCCGACTCCGCCGGAGGCCCGAGGCCGGGGCAGCGCCGCCTGCGCTTCCGTCCGGGCTCGGCGGCCCCGGGGGGCCCCGGCGGGAGAGGGGCCCTCGGGGGGGCGCGGGGGGCCCCGCGGCGGGGGGCGCGCTTACCTCCGCAGCTCCGCGCCCTGCCCGCAGGTAGCCCGCAGGTAGCCCGCAGCCGCCGCGAGCCCGAGCCGCCGGGACCAGCCGCCGCAACAATGGGGAGGAGGGGAGGGGAGGGGAGGGGGCGCCGGGAGCCGCGGGGCGGCCGGGCCTCGGAGGAGGGGCTGGCGGCGGCCCGGGCGGGGGGCGGGGAGAGCGGAAGGGAGGGGGGACAGGGGCGGAGGAGGGGCGGGGGGCAGGGGATCTGCGCAGGCGCGGGCTCCCGCAGCGGGCGGTCCCGAGTGGGGCCCCGGCTCCCGCCCCAGCCTGAGCCGTCCGCGAGGCTCGTGTCCGGCCGAAGGAGGGCAGGCGCGGCCGAGCCACGGGAGCCCCCCGGGGAAGGCGGGGCGGGACAAAGGAGGGGCGCGGGGGGCGGTTAACTCCCCTGACCCGCCGCAGACACACACACACCTGGACACGCACACGCGCGCACACACAGATTTAACTCCGGTGCCCCCAGCACACTCGCGCTCTCATTTAACTCGCCTTCCCCCCTCCCCACACACACACCTGGACACACACACACACAGACATACCTGGACAGATTTAACTCCCCCGCTCCTCCCACTCTCTCTCTCTCTCTCTCATTTAACTCTCCCCTTCTCCCCCCCACACACACACCTGGACACACACACACACAGACACACCTGGACACACAGGCACACACAGATTTAACTCCCCCGCTCCTCCCACTCTCTCTCTCTCTCTCATTTAACTCTCCCCTTCTTCCCCCCACACACACACCTGGACACACACACAGACACACCTGGACACACAGATTTAACTCCCCCCGCTCCCCCCACTCTCTCTCTCTCATTTAACTCTCCCCTTCCCCCCACACACACACCTGGACACACACACACAGATAGACACACCTAGACACACAGGCACACACAGATTTAACTCCCCCGCTCCCCCCACTCTCTCTCTCTCATTTAACTCTCCCCTTCTCCCCACACACACACCTAGACACACACACACAGACAGACACACCTAGACACACAGGCACACACAGATTTAACTCCCCCGCTCCTCCCACTCTCTCTCTCTCTCTCTCTCATTTAACTCTCCCCTTCTCCCCCACACACACACACCTGGACACACACACACACAGACACACCTGGACACACAGGCACACACAGATTTAACTCCCCCGCTCCTCCCACTCTCTCTCTCTCTCATTTAACTCTCCCCTTCTCCCCACACACACACACCTGGACACACACACAGACACACCTGGACACACACACACAGACACACCTGGACACACAGGCACACAGAGATTTAACTCCCCCGCTCCTCCCACTCTCTCTCTCTCTCTCATTTAACTCTCCCCTTCTCCCCCCCCACACACACCTGGACACACACACAGACACACCTGGACACACAGATTTAACTCCCCAGCTCCCCCCACTCTCTCTCTCTCTCTCTCTCTCACTCTCATTTAACTCTCCCCTTCTCCCCACACACACACACCTGGACACACACACAGACACACCTGGACACACAGATTTAACTCCCCCGCTCCCCCCACTCTCTCTCTCTCTCATTTAACTCTCCCCTTCTCCCACACACACACACACACACACACACACAGACACACCTGGACACACAGGCACACAGAGATTTAACTCCCCCGCTCCTCCCACTCTCTCTCTCTCTCTCTCTCATTTAACTCTCCCCTTCTCCCCCCCCACACACACCTGGACACACACACAGACACACCTGGACACACAGATTTAACTCCCCAGCTCCCCCCACTCTCTCTCTCTCTCTCTCTCTCTCTCTCACTCTCATTTAACTCTCCCCTTCTCCCCACACACACACACCTGGACACACACACAGACACACCTGGACACACAGATTTAACTCCCCCGCTCCCCCCACTCTCTCTCTCTCTCTCATTTAACTCTCCCCTTCTCCCACACACACACACACACACACACACACACACACAGACACACCTGGACACACAGGCACACACAGATTTAACTCCCCCGCTCCTCCCACTCTCTCTCTCTCTCTCTCTCTCTCTCTCTCTCTCTCATTTAACTCTCCCCTTCTCCCCACACACACACAACTGGACACACACACACAGACACACCTGGACACACAGATTTAACTCCCCCGCTCCCCCCACTCTCTCTCTCTCATTTAACTCTCCCCTTCTCCCCCCCACACACACACAGACACACCTGGACACACAGGCACACACAGATTTAACTCCCCCGCTCCTCCCACTCTCTCTCTCTCTCTCTCTCTCTCTCATTTAACTCTCCCCTTCTCCCCACACACACACACACCTGGACACACACACAGACACACCTGGACACACACACACACAGACACACCTGGACACACAGGCACACACAGATTTAACTCCCCCGCTCCTCCCACTCTCTCTCTCTCTCTCTCTCTCTCTCTCTCTCTCTCATTTAACTCTCCCCTTCTCCCCCCCCCCCCCACACACACCTGGACACACACACAGACACACCTGGACACACAGATTTAACTCCCCTGCTCCCCCCACTCTCTCTCTCTCTCTCTCTCTCTCTCTCTCTCTCTCTCTTTTAACTCTCCCCTTCTCCCCCCCCACACACACACACACCTGGACACACACACAGACACACCTGGACACACAGATTTAACTCCCCCGCTCCCTCCCCCCACTCTCTCTCTCTCTCTCATTTAACTCTCCCCTTCCCCTCCCCCCCAGAGCTTGGGGCGGCCCAGCCCCACGTGCCCAGGGTCCTGCCTCTTGGCTCGGCTGTGCCCAAGGGCAGGGGTCGACCTCAGAACCCATGAGGGGGTCGTTGTCCCGGGGCTGCCCGGCCGGAGCCCCCCTCGCGTGGAGGGGAAGCTGCCACCCGCCGGCCCCAGGGCCCCAGCGGGACTGAGGTCAAGTTTCTCCGAATGATGGAGAGTCCGAAGGCTCCTCTTAGTCCAAGGCTTTCACCGATAGAAAAACTATGGCTTTAAGAGGGTAGCGAAGCCCCTGACTGATAATTCATCCAGCGATTTAGTGAAAAGACTCGGATTCGAACCCGGGATGTTTAGCCAGAAGCAACTGTAAAGGCACGTGGCAGCCGGGCTTGGAGAAAAGAAGCGGCCACCGACTGGTGAGCTCTGGAGACAGAATGTCCTGCTCCATAAATGGGCAGTTGGGATGACGGGGCCTGGTTAGGAAGTAAGCGCAGTGGACCAGTGGGCGAGGGTGAGGTAGAAAAGAAACAGCAGCGAATGATTATGGTGGCAAACTCACTTTGGAGGAGGGATGCCCACCCCGGTCTTCCAGAGCCTATCAATGCTGAATAGACTGGAGAAGACAGTTGAGGTTTGAGCCCAGGTTGGTTAACTCTAAATATAACACTGTCTTCACTGTCTCAACTGGATGCCAGTGTTAGTCATTTTTGTGAAATAATCCCAACTCTATCCAGGCCAGACTACTTTGCTTTTTTTTTCCAAACATTTTGTTTTTTGTAGTTTTCAACAATCATTTTTTGCAAGGTGTGAGTTTCTCCCCCCCTTCCCCCCATAGACAGCAATCTAATAGAGGCTAGGCATGTAAAGAAGAATCAAATCAAATGGGGCAGAGAAAGCCTAATACATAAAACAACTTTTAAAAATAAAATAGTAACTCTGATCTGCATTTAAACTCCACGGTGCCTTCTCTGAAAATGGATGGTATTTTCCATCACAGTCTTTCAGAATTGTCTTTGATTATTATACTGTTGAAGTGAACAAGTCTATCATAGCTGATCATCACCCATGTTGCTTTTAGTGTATATAATGTTCTGATTCTTCTCACTTCACTCAACATCATGCAAGGCTTTCCAGGCTCTTTGAAGTCCTGGCCCTCATGATTTCTTATAGAACAGTGCATGTTCCATCATAGTTGCATACCACAATTTGTCCAACCTTTCCCCAATTAGAGGGCATCCCTTTAATTTCCTATTCTTTGTCACAACAAAAGTGCTTCTCTAAGTATTTGTGTATATGTGGGGGGCGGGGGTTAACCCTTTTTCCTGATCTCTTTGGGATACAGACCTGCTAGTGGAATGAATTGCTGGATCAACTAGTATGCACACAGTTTGGTTACCCTTTGGCATAGTTCCAAATTGCTGTCCAGAAAGGTTGGATCAGTTCACAACTCCCAGACTGCTTTCTAAACATATCCATACTCCTAATAAAATAAAGACCACATAATCTCTGTCACAAAAGACCTCAGAGGTCATCTAGTCTAACCCACACCTGACCTAGAAAATCTTGCACAACCTGGCTTGTTCAACATCCCTTTAAAGACCTCTAATTAGTAGAAACCCAGTACCTCCCTAGACAGCTAATTCTACTTTGGGGACATTTCTAGGATTTGTCTGGAGTCACAGGCTAGTCACAGCTGGGATTTAGTCTCAAGTATTCTGAGTAAATCCAGTGTTCTTTCCACATCTTGAGCACCTCTCCTGTTTCTCAATGGGTCACTTGAGAAATAAAATTAATTATGGTGTTATTTATGTTTAGGCTTGAGCTCCATTTCCATGGCAGCTTTGCCACACTCATGATTATAGACAGGTGCAGATTGGGCATGTGGGAACATTTTACACCAGGAGGAAAATCTATAGAAAATACTGCCCCAGGTTTATGGCATTAGGGGAGTTCACATGAGGTAATGAAAGCCTGCAAAGTTCTCTCTCCTCCTTGATCTCACTAGAATCATAAGATGTTAAAGCTGGAAGTAGACATAAAAAATGAGAGCTGGAAAGTACCCTAGAAAGGAGAATGTAGAAGCTGGAAGGGACTTTAGAACATAGAATGCTAAAGGAGGAGAGACTTTAGAACACAATATTAAAGTTGCAAAGGACCTAAGAATAATTAGAGCAAAATGTCATCTAGTCCTTTGAGTGATGAGGAAACTAAGGCCCATAGAGGAGTAGCTTGCCCAGAACCAGTTCAGTGCTTTTCTCCCTTTCCCCTTACATACTTGGGGACAATTAATACAGTGAAGATCAACTCCAGTGCTTTATGTTAAATGCCCTCGATGCCCAATGCTTTATGCTATAGTTTACTACAAATAACTGTAACTTCTATGCTTTTATAAGGCTTCCATAATACTTTCTCTTTTTTTAGGGTTTTTTTTGCAAGACAAATAGGGTTAAGTGACTTGCCCAAGGCCACATAGCTAGGTAATTATTAAGTGGCTGAGATCGGATTTGAACCCAGGTACTCCTGACTCCAGGGCCCATGCTTTATCCACTGCACCACCTAGCCGCTCCCATAATGCTTCTTTACAGCATCCCTTGAGATTGTACAAAATTAGGAACATATCATAGAAGTTACAACCACTTAGAAATCATTTAGTCCTATCCCATCATTTACAGATGAGGGAAATTGAGTCACAGAGGGATTAAATGATTTGCTGAAATCCAACATCATTGATCTTATGTCTTCAGTGTTTTCAGCTACATTGCATTGCCTCTTGTTTTCTCAGTTCTATTTCAATTCAATACAACAGAATTTATTTGGACAGGAGGAAGGCTACTGTGACCTGGGCACTGGAAGGTGTTTGCTCAGTCACATCTGATTCGGTGTTATCCCATGGACTCACACTGGCCCTTCTATCCTCTACAATCTCTCAGTTTGTCCAAGTACATGTTCATCATTTCCATGACACTAGCCATCTTAAACACTGATCCCTTTTCATCTTTTGCCTTCAATTTTTCCCAACACCAGAGTCTTGCCACATTGTCTATATTATATGGTCAAAGTATTTAAACCTCAGCTTCAGGTTCCAGTGAATAGCCTGAATTAATTTAAGTATTGATTGATTCGATCTCTTTGCTGGCCAAAGCAACTTGAAACCATTGATTCTGTGGCCCTGATTTTTTCTTATAGCCCAACTCTCATAGCCATATTTAGACTTTATAGACCTTTGTTGGCAGGGTGACATCTCTGCTTTTTAGTGTGCTGTCCAGATTTGCATAGCTTTCCTTCCAAGGAACATGAGTCTTAATTTCATGACTGCAGTTGCTATCTATAGTGATCTTTGAGCCCAAGAATATAAAATCTAACATTGCTTTCATTTCTTCTCCCATTATTTATCAGGAAGTGATGGGCTCTTTGACTCTCATCAAGAGACTTCTTCTTTACTTCTACCATCAGAAATGTCACCTGCACATCTGAGACTGTCGATTAAAATGATATATTCTCCTGACAATTTATACAGCCTCTTTTATACTTCTTTTCAGTCTTAAACCAATTGGTTACTCCATGGTTGGTTCTAAGTGTTGCTTCTTTGCCTGAAAACAGGTTCCTTAGGAGACAGTATATATGGTACTCCTGTGTTTTTGCCACATTTTGTTGTCATCCACATAGACTGTCCACATAGTTGCCCTTCTGGAGGACAGAAAGACCAAATTTAAAACCAGTATCTGCCCTTAAAGAGTTTATATTTCACTGGAAGGAGATTTATATTTTCACCAGAAGGAATACAGCATCTATACAAATGAATAAATACCAAGATAATGTGAGAAGAAAGTACTGACAATTTAAGGATATCATGAAAACTTCCTGTAGGAAATTTTACTTAAAACTGAAGGAAGTTAACTATTCCAAGAGTCAGAGATGAGAAAAGGTACTTTCCAAGCAAGGGGAATATCCTGTGCAAGGGAAGATGGGAGATTGACCTTAAGCTCTCCAGTTTAGAACAGAGAGTTTGTAAAGAAGAATGTGATGAAATACATCTGGAGTTGTATTCTAAAAATCAAATTTGGAGTCATTTTCAATGTCAAGCTCAGAATTTTGTAATGTTTTTCCCACCTAGAACCAATCAGGAGGAAAATGAAGATACTTGAACAGAAAAAACATAGTTAAATGGGATTAATGAAGCTTATTTTGTCACCTACATAGAAGATATATTGGAAAGGGGTGAGACTAAAGCAAGAAGTAAAGGAAATTGGGACTGCTAGATAGTGCAGTAGATAGATCACAGTCCAGGAGTCAGGAGGACCTGAGTTCAAAATAGACCTCAGACATATGCTAGCTGTGAGACCCTGGGCAACTCACTTAACCCCAAATGCCCCCCCCCAAAAAGAAGCATAGAGAATTATTGTAATAATTCTAATGAGAGGCAATGAGGGTCTGAATTAGGTAGTAACACAGTGAGTGGGGACATGGAGACAAATTAGATACAAGATTTAGCAACACATTAGATATGGACAGCAGTGAACAGGGAGAATGACTTCAAGATTTCTAACCTGGTACCTGGAAAAGGGGTATGGTCCTCAACAGGAATAGGAAAGGTCTGAAGGAAAATTTGGGGGCTCAAGGAGAGAATGAATTTCATTTTATTAATGATGCATTTGAGGTGCTGAGACTCAACTGGAGATGATTCCAGCCAATTGGTAGTCTAGAATTGGAATTAGCCAATTAGGATAGGAGATTTATATGAGTGTAATATATATATATATAACATACAAACACATACATAAGCACTCATTTGTCAAATCATCTGGATATGTTAATGAACCTAGGGAAGTAAGATTACAGAAGAATAAAGTGTAAATATAGAGAAAAGCAGATCAAGGCCATAGGTTTGGCTAATTGTTTGGAAGGAAGTTCAAGATTCATCAAATGAGATTTTCAGTCAGGATGCTACTCAAAAGACAATCAAGAGACAATCTTGTCAACAGAAGTTAAGGGAGAAGAGTAGAAGAAAGAGGAAATCAAAAGCTACAAAGAGGGGGAGAGATTGAGTATGGAGAAAAATCTTTAGATGTAGCAATTTAGAAAACATCATTAGAAAACCTTGAATAAGAATGCCTTCATCCAGGTGGTTTAGGGTAATCCACAGGTGACTAGTATAACTAGTCTGGCAACAATACAATAGTAGATCTTTGTTAGTTTGATGAGTGATAATACTTGTAGCTACTGGTATCTTAGAAAGTGTCATTTGACCTAGCTCTGAAAGGACAGGCATAGTTAGAGATTTGGAATTGTGGGAAGAGCCTATTAATCATGAAAAACCATTTGGGAATTACCAGATGGGTAAGACTTCCATACTCAGACCTTTCAATGGAAAGAATCCTAGATTTGAAAAGAGCTCGTGCTGTATTTCTGTATCTCTTTGAAAAGAGATTTATATTTATATAGTTTTAAGTTTGCAAAATACTTTACAAATGTCTCATTTTATCCTCACAACAATCCAAGAAGGTACATACTGTTATTTTCATTTTACAGATATCAAAACTAAGACAGAGATGAAAAGTCTTGGCTGGGGTCACACAGCCAGCTAGTGTCTCCCAGGCCTAGCATACTCTTTTCTATGAGCTGACTGTTGACTTCCCTGGCTTTCTTTAAGATCCTTCCTTCTACAAGAAGACTTCCTTAACTTCTCTAAATTCCAGTATCTTCTCTCTGTTAATTATTTCATGTATAGAGATATATAGCTAAAGATTATATGTATATATATTTATATAGTTTGCTTTGTGTATATGTATTTTCTTGTTGTCTTCTTCATTAGATTCTAAGCTCCTTGAGGACAAGAATCATCTTTTTGACTTTTTAGATCTCCCATCACTTAGCATAGTACTGCACCTCATAAATGTTGAGTAAGAGATTTATCAAGTGAACTGCTTCTAGCTGGCTCCAGCAAACCACTGATTCTGTTTGCAAATTCAATACTCTTTCTGCTACACCATATCATCTCTTTTCACAAGACCAAAGCTCACATATATCATCTTCCTGCTGGAATACTGGATTTGAAATGAGAAGCCTTGGGTAAAAATCAGAGTTCTGTTACTATCATGACTTTACTCAAATCACTTCACTTCTTAAAGCCCTCAATTTCTCCATCCAAAATATGTCATTTGGAATAGATGACCTGTTGAGGTATTTCTGAACAATAAATCCTGTGATCTTTGAATCCTAGGTCTTTCTCCTGTGTTGAAGGGGGGAAAAAATCAAAATTGAACTCTATTGTATGTATATCTAACCAGATACAAGTATCAATTTTATCATTCTAATGCATGAATTGCTTTGCTCAAAGAAAGAACTATCTGGCTGAGACTCTAGAGAAGAATGGAATGACTTACAGGATCTGATGCTGTTGAAGGGAGCAGAACCAAGAGAACAATGTACACATCCACAGCAACATTGTGAGTTGAACAACCTTGATGGAAGCAGCTCCTCTCCACAGTTCAGAGAGCTTGGATAACCATTTTAGACCAGCTATGGCCAATGTTATCCCAATCCAGAGGAAGAAAAAAACAAAAAACAACTCTTCAGAATCTGATGAACACTTTATAAAAATCATCTTTTATGTAGCTCTTAATTGTAATTCCTCATACCGAAAATAACTAATCTGTAAATATGTTTAATCAAAATATGTATGTACAATGCTAACCTGACTGTTCGCTGCTGAGGGGAGGGGGCTGGGAAGGGAGGGTGGAAGGAACTTTTCTAACTTAAAAAATACTTGTGCATATGGATGAAAAGAAATTATTTTTTTTAGCTTTTTCAAGGCAATGGGGTTAAGTGGCTTGCCCAAGGCCACACGGCTAGGTAATTATTAAGTGTCTGAGGTCAGATTTGAACCCAGGTACTCCTGACTCCAAGGTCAGTGCTCTATTCATTGCGCCACCTAGCTGCCCTGAAATAATTTTTTTTTTAAAAAAAGAAAAATACTGATGAGATTCCTCTTTCAGAGGGCAGTTATGATCCTGGGCAAGTCACTTAACCCTATTGCCTCCAACCCCCCCCCCACTGAAAAAAGTCTTTTCAGATTAATATAGAAGTTTAAGACTAGGAGAACTTTAAAATACTATCTAAATTTTTTTTGGAAGGGACATAAAGGGTCTTTACTTAATTTAATGTGTAATCAAACTTAAAATACCCTGCTATACCAATGACCTACAATTTGATAAAGTGAACCCTACATGTAGCTGGAGGAAGAGATCAGCTATATTGTAGCTCCTTAAATACTTTCCCCACTGGAAATTCCACAATCCTGAAAGTCATTCTCTAGCACAAAGACACCTGGGAGTGATAATCTATTCAACTTCATCAGTCTTTATACAGGATATAGCATGTTTTCACTCTAGCTCAGCATTTGAAAGAAATCCAGAGGCTATCCAGATTAAAAAAAAATAATGTTCCTATATTTCACAATACTGAGTTTTCATAGACAGTATGCACAGTTTAATAACTTTTTTGCTAAGTCAGTGATAGATACTACTATCAAAGGAAGGGAAAAGTTTCAAAATGTATTAAAATATACCAGCTCTTTTGTCTTGGGAGAGAACTGAAAACTGAAAGGGTACCCATCACTTGAGGAATAGCTGAACAAGTTATGATATATAGATGTAATGGACTGCTATTATGCAGTAAGAAATGATGAAGAGGATGACTTCAGAAAATCCTGAGAAGACTTGCATGAATTGATGCAAGGTGAAGAGAGCAGAACCAGAGAACAATTTATGCAGCAAACATTATTGTAACAAATAACTTTGAAAACTGTCAGAACTCTTAATGAATGCAACAATCAACCTTGATTCCAGAGAACTCATAAATGAAGCATGCTACTTACCTCCTGGCCTCAGAGGAAAGACTGGAACTTTTTTTTTGGTTGACATGGCCAATGGAGAAATGTTTTGTTCAATTGTTTGTGTTTGTAACAAGGGTTTTGTTTTAATTTCTTTGTCAATGGGTAAGGGATAAGAGAGAGAAAATGGATTTTTGTTCAGTGAAAAAAAACTCTTTTGATCCTGAATTCTATTTTCCATTCAGATATCCAGTTGCTCTTCCTAGAGCACATACCTGACTTTAACATCTTCTCTTCCCCTCATTCAATAAACTTCAATGGCTCTCTATTAACCTTCAGAATCAAATAATAAATCCTCTCTTTGGCTTCTAAAATCCTTTAAAAATTTAATCCTTTCCTGCCTTTCCAGTCTTTTTACTCCTTATTCTTCTCCATATATTTTGCAATTCAGCAGACATTGGTTCTTGAGGTTCCTGATTCCAAGCATTTTTACTATCAATCCAATACTTGAAATTTTCTTCATTTTCATCTCTCCTCACTCCCCTGTCTTTCTTGAATCCCACCTTCTGGAGTCTTTATCAATCCTCCTTAAACTTCATTTTGTTGTTTTTAATATTGATATTACCCCAATTTCTCCTGTAAATACCTTGTTTATACTTGATTATTTGCCTTCCCCACTAGATTTTGAGCTTCTTGAGAAAGGGGACATTCCTCACCTCTTTTCATTGTATCGCCAGCAGATTATTTGGCAGATACTAGGCATGTATGCTAGCTAATTGACAGACACTTTAGGTGTGTTGTTTGAGTTAACAATGAACTTTCAGGTTGAGATTTTAGCAGATCACCAGTTCAATAGGTCGACTGGGATTGGCTTGGGATGCCATTTGCAAAGAACTGATAATTGGAAGCCTTTACAGCTGTTGAATTTACCATGGGAGTGAGTATAGAGAATAAAGAAGAGAACTCAGGAATAAGCTTTGGGAGTGCTCACACATAGTGGGTCAGAAGAAACGGAAGATCCATCAAGGAAGACTGAAGAGCAGGAATAAGTAGAAGACTCAACAGAGAGCTATTTAACCTAGGTCATATTCTTGTCAGATCTGTCTGCTTCATTTCAGAGCTTCCACAGATGTGACTCAGCTTCTCCTGGGATATCAAAAGATTAACAAGTAGGCAAGCACACATCACATCCTATTGAAAAAGTTATCTTTATTAATCTCAGCTGGGATCTACACCTTCCATTGGGAGATGACTAGAAGTCTAGAACAAAGTCCTTATACTTGAACCTTCTTAAGTCTCTAAGCTACTCTTGGTAGAGGCAACTAGGTGACACAGTGGAGATGACCTTGGGCACTTCCTAGCTGTGTGACTCTGGGTAAGTCACTTAACCCTGTATGCCTCAGTGTCTTCATCTGTAAAATAAACTGAAGATGGAAATTGCAAGCTACTTTGGTATCTTCACCAAAAAAACCCAAAGGATCACCAAGAGTCAAGCACAACTGGGATTTCATTTGAACAGTTCAGGTTGAAGCTGTTACAGTTGTTGAGGGTGACTTTATTCTATCCATAACTTCCTAATTAATGTTTATTTTTTTACCTTTATTCTAACTAGTCTAAATAAGTCTGATTTAGGTAGCTCTTTAAGATTCTAAATAGGAATCTACCTTAGTAGAAGGTATTATCTATCATACTAGGGAATTCCCCATTCTAATGAAATCACAGGTCCAACCCCTAATTAGTCTGAATCAAGACTACTGATTCAACTATGACTAACATATCAGCAATGACTCATTTCCTTTCTCTTAAGATAGAATTATTATCACTTTTATGATAAAAAAAACTTGACAGTAAATTTTAGGAAGGAGGATCTAATAATGGTGCCTTATTTGGCTTTATGGCCCTTACAGAATCTGACACAATGCCTTGATCATTGGAGGAAATAAATATTTGCTAATCAAACATAGAAACAGCAAACAAAAATAAAAGTGATAACTATAAGACAAGATGACTATTTTTCTTTATCTCTTTCATGCCCTTCTGTCTTGAAAATCTTTAAAAAAAATTGGGAAGGAGGCTCAACATTTTTTGTGGGGCTCAGTAGACTAGCTGATTTTAAACACTATGTTCCACCAATACTTATATACATTTGGCACTTTCTAACTCTCTTAAAGAAAAAAAATAATTCTAGACATAATGGGAAGCCATTAGATTTTAATGAAGTAAGAAAGGGAATGGTATGGTCAGATCAATGTCTTAAGTAAAATCATTTTTCAGCACTTAGAGTAGTAAGCACTTAATAAATGTTTACAACAAATGATTGAATATGACAGCTGAGTGGAAAGATGGACTGGAGTGAAGAGATACTTGGGAATAGAAGATCAACCAACAGACCTCTTTGGTCTTGACCCATATTGAATTGGGTCTTTTTCCTTCTCTGGATTGTAAGGTCTTTGTTGCAAGGACTAAGTATGGTCCATATCTTTTCTTTGCCTTCTAGAATTTAGCACAGTGATGTTCAACTTGTTTACTGTTGACTTTGTTTTATGGACTTGGGATCTTTTTCTAGATAATTTCAGATAAGAAAACTCCCTTCAGTGGTGCAGAACAACTAAAAAATGTTGGGGGAGCTGCTTTCCTTCCTCCTACCCCCTACCCCCATCACTGACAGATTCACAAATTCAATGACATGTCCAGACACTATGAAGGCAGAACTATAGCTTTCAGCCAAGGTCTTTCAAACAGCTAAATTGTCTCTATCCATAAGACAAGTATGTTTATGAACTATTTTTGGCAGGTAAGTTACTTGTATAGAGTGCTGGAATCAATATCAGAAAAGCTTGACTGTGAATCCTGCCTCTGATGCTTATTAGCTGTTTAACTTTGGGCAAGTCACCCTGAACCTGTAAAATGGGGATTAATGAGACCAAATGAGATAATATATAGAAAAAAAATCACTTTGCAAACTTATAAATGCCATGAATTATTACTCAGTGAATGAATGGATATTAACAATAATAACTGACATTTTCTAAGGTTTGATATGGGAAAATGCCACCAAACTTCAGTCTGAGGTTGAAAACTCCTTCCCCAAAGTGATCCTCTTATCGCAGATCTAAGACGACACAAAACATGTTGACTATGTGCCTTCTAAGGTGGGAACATCTACCCATATATTTCCTCTTCTTTTCATGCTCTGTCAGACATCAGAGCATATTCACATTCAAAGAAAAAGGCTGTCATGGATTATTTACGCCTTGCTACTGCCTCAAATAGTGGCAGATCACCTTCACTTCATGGGTCTTAATTAACCATCAGTGCAACAATCAGGGACAATTTGGGGCAGTCTGCAATGGAGAATACCATCTGTATCCAGAGAAACAACTGTGAAGTTTGAGCAAAGACCAGGGACTATTACCTTAAAATTAGGGAAAAAAACCCTGCTATCTTATTGTCTGATCTTGCTATCTCTTATACTTTGTTTCTTCCTTAAGCATAAGATTTCTCTCTCATCACATTCAGTTTGAGTCAATGTATGCCATGGAAACAATGTAAAGACTGACAAATTGCCTTCTGTGGGGAGGGGAGGGGGAAGTAAGATTAGGGGAAAAATTGTAAAACTTTTGGGTATCATTGTCAGATCCTTTCCTTAGTTCATATTTGCATTTTTATAGCCTTGTCAACTTCATAGGTTTTCCAGTATTTTATCTTTCATTTTTACCCCTGACAACTCTGTCACAGCTATAATGGGCAATGCCCATTTAACAGATGAGTAAATTGAGGCTCAGAGAAATTAAGTACTTTGAAGTGGGTTTTTATACCAGAAAGGCACTAAAAGGTCCTTCTAAACTCCCTAAGAGGGTTTCTTTAAGATAGGGCAACCAAAAAGAAAGGCTGCCTATGAAAGAGATTCATGAGGGGCATCTAGGTGGCACAGTGGATAGAGCACTGGCCCTGGAGTCAGGAGTACCTGAGTTCAAATCCAGCCTCAGACACTTAATAATTACCTAGCTGTGTGGCCTTGGGCAAGCCACTTAACCCCATTGCCTTGCAAAAACCTAAAAAAACAACAAAACAAAAAGAGATTCATGGATTGTCTTGAGTTTGAAAGAACATTGAAACAATGAATATAAAATGTCAGACCTGGATGAGATCATGGAGATTGCTAGCCTAAACCTTCCATTTTAAAGATGAGAAAATTGAAGACTGAGGTGGTGGGCACATTCTTAAGATCATAGTCACTGGGGGAGGGGAGGAAGGCATTCCCAGAATTCCCCAAGACCATTCCAAATGCCTTTAAATTATGACTAACCAAATTCTGGAATGGTGGAACCCACAGAAAGACTGAGTGAAACTGTTTTCTGACGCAAGACAAATGATCCAAGGGAAGGGTCTGTTCCACAGGGGTTGGAAAGGGCCATAGAGCAGCCCAGATTGCACCACACCACTGGGACAAACCAGCTCCAGCCTTCCAGGAACAAACTGCATGGAGCCTTGGTCCCTTGGGGTGCCTGGGTCCATGGTAGCAGAGGCAGTTTCCAGACCTCTCAGGGGCAGCTAGGTGATGCAGTGGATAGAGCACCAGCCCTGGAGTCAGGAGGACTAGACTTCTCAACCCAGGGATTGCTGAGAACAATTTGGAAGGTCAGTGGGAAAACTCTGCCACCCCAACATAAATGCAGAGCCCAGACCAGTGCAGCCCCAGCTCCAAGAACCAGAAGTGTGCTTACAGAGTACTCAACCCACAGACAGTGAGGGGATCATGGGAGATTGCAGAGGTTTCTCCACTATCCCTGGGGCAGGACTCTTTTGCTTTGCCAATACTCAGATTCAGGTCACAGTTTTGGGCCCCGTATTGCCATAGTGGAGCAGGGACCCTCCTCACAGTTCCAGAGCAGTGGGGTGTGCCTGTGGTCATCCATAGACCACAGTACAGGCCAGGAGGGCAATCAGAGCTTCTCATTAAGACCTTGAAGAAATTGAGGTGGGGGGCGTGTCCCCAAAACTCTCAAAATCTTGGGAAAGTATGCCCTCCCCCTGAATCAGGTCATAGGCTGGAGATATGAACAAACAACAGAAGAAAAAGAATCTGACCCTAGACAATTACTTTGAGCCCGTGGAGGATCAAAATAAATACTCAGAAAATGACAAAGTCAAAGCTTCTGGATCCAAAGCTTCCAAGAAAAATATGAATTGGTCTCAGGCTCTGGAAGAGCTCAAAAAATATTTTGAAAATCAAGTAAGGAAGGTAGAGGAAAAATTGGGAAGAGAAATGGGAGTGATGTGGGAAAAACATGAAAACCAAGTCAGCAGCTTGGTGAAGGATGTTGGGAACTTGCTTTTTAGGAACATTGTGAATTACCTTCACTTGGTATCTTTGAACAACAGATCCTTGTTCTACTAAGTGCCATGGGAGTGGGAGTAGATTAGAGACTGAAAATGTATTTAGGCACTGGTGTTTTGATGAATAAAAGGAGCACTTGGAGATATTTTTTTAAATTTTTTTATTTTTAGAAAGATTTTATTTGAGTCTTACAAGTTTCCCCCCATTCTTTCTTCCCTCCTCCCACCCCCCACAGGAAGCATTCTGTTATAGTCTTTACATTTCTCCCATGACTATGCCCAAAGGGCAACAAAAAATGTGCATACCCTTTGATCCAGCAATACCACTACTGGGTCTATACCCTGAAGAGATGATGAAAAAGGGTAAAAACATCACTTGTACAAAAAATATTCATAGCAGCCCTGTTTAGGTAGGAAATAATTGGAAATCAAGTAAATGTCCTAAAACTGAGAAATAGCTTAGCAAACTTTGGTATATGTATGTCAAGAAACACTATTGTTCTATTAGAAACCAGGAGGGATGGGAATTCAGGGAAGCCTGGAGGGATTTGCATGAGCTGATGCTGAGTGAGATGAGCAGAACCAGAAAAAACACTGTACACCCTAACAGCAACATGGGGGTGGTGATCAACCTTGATGGACTTGCTCATTCCATCAGCGCAACAATCAGGGACAATTTGGGGCTATCTGCAATGGAGAATACCAGCTGTATCCAGAGAAAGAATTGTGGAGTTTGAACAAAGACCAAGGACTATAACCTTAAATTGAGGAAAAAAACTGATACCTTATTGTCTAATCTTGCTATCTCTTATACTTTGTTTCTTCCTTAAGGAGATGATTCCTCTCTTCATCACACTCAATTTGGATCAATGTATACCATGGAAACAATGTAAAGACTGACAAATTGCCTTCTGTGGGGTGGAGGGAAGTAAGATTAGGTGAAAAATTGTAAAACACAAAATAAATAAGATCTTTAATAAAAAAATACAGTGTTTCCATGGTATACATTAATCTCAATTGAATGTGATGACAGAGAAATCATATGCTTAAGGAAGAAAAATAAGGTGAGATAGTAAAATTACATAATAAGATAATTTTTCCCCCCTAATTTGAAGGTAATAGTCTTTGGTTTTTGTTCAAAGTCCACAATTCTTTCTCTGGATACAGATAGTATTCTCCATTGAAGATAGCCCCAAATTGTCCCTGGTTGTTGCACTGATGGAATGATCAAGTCCATCAAAGTTGATCATCACCCCCAGGTTGCTATTATGGTGTACAGTGCTTTTCTGGTTCAAGCACTTGGAGATCTTGAGGGAGAAACCTGTCTCCTTTGTCTTCCTTGTCTCTTGCCCCTCTAACACTCACCTGGGAAAGATAAGGGAGTCCAGAAATGGTACTCTACATATTGGCACCTGAACAGGGACTAAACATATGCGTGTTATCTGAGTAAAGTCTGGAAGAAAGACAGAGCAGATATAACAAGAGAACCAGGTGATATCACAGGGCAGAAGACTCGGGAGAAGGTAACAAATTTACTATGGGGCTGATGTTAAGGAAATTGGAACAAGCAAGGTTGAAAGAAAGGGAAGGTAAAGTGAAAGTGCATTTGCCTCTATGGCCTGAGGCAGAAGAAATAGTGAAGTATTATCAAGAAAAGCCTAGGATCAGCCCTACAGCACCTAGGAAAGAGAGCTCAATAGTACAAAAGGCCATCAAAAAAGTAAAAGATCAGGGAGATAGTTTGATGGATCTAGGAGCTGAGTTCAGTCATATCCTGTTACTGAGGTGCCTAGATCTTTTTAATCCAGGAAATCTTAGGCAAAGACATTTATAAAATTTATAAAAGCAATCAGAGATTTAGAGAAGGCAGTGGGGGAACACAGGGCAAGATCACCTTTTGTCCCGCTACAATTGGATACTCTTGCATATTACATATTAAAACCTAATGATTGAAAGCAGGTAGAGCATGCTTGTCACCCAGATAATCTATTTTTTGGATGATGGAGTTTATAGAACAATGTAGACAGATGACTTTGAGGCATGCACAAGGTCCCAATGCCACCACATATTATGAACAGTTATGTGGCGCAGGTCAATTTTTCAACCATGCAGACCAACTATATTATTGGTTAGAAACATATGAAAGAATTGCTACCTGTGAGAGAATGCTTGGGGATGTAATCCAAAACAAAATGATAAGAAAGAACCACTTGCACTTATTAAACAAAGAAATGATGAGGTTTTTGTAGATTTCTTTGCCTGGTTACAGGAGGCAGTAGGAAGAACTTTAGGCAATGTAGCAGGAATAGATGTATTAATAAAACAATTAGTATGGGTTAATGCAAATGCTGATTGTCAGAAAGCAATGATTGACTTAAGAAGGAATGCCACCATTGAGGAAATGATTCAAAGATGTGACAGAGTAGGGTCCCAGGTGTATCATACAGAATTAATGATGGAGGCATTTGCCAATATGTGCATTAGAAATAAAGAATAATGGACTTACTTTGTAGAAAAACTGAACATTTTAAGAAAGATTGTTGGAGTGCCCAAGGAACTATACCCAGAAAGGTCAGGGCACATCATCCTACATCTCTATGCCCAAAGTGTGAAAAGGCAGGACACTGGGCATCAGAATGTAAACAAAAAAATTTAAATAGATAAAGGGGGCCCTCCCCCCAGGGCCCCTCAAAAAAAATATTGGGACATGACAGTTCAGGAACAGCAGGAGATGGAATGAAAAAAACCCAGTATGCGGCTTTGGCAAGAAGTCAACCCATATCAAACTATTGATGGTCATAAGTGCTGGGAAATTTAGGGTGCCTCCCCATGCTTCTACTAAAGTACCTATTCACCCTTTTCAATTAATGGATGAGGACTTTGCAATCATTTTGGCTCCACCTAATCTAGAGTATACTCACATTCTACCTTTAGTAAAGCACATGAGTGGGGAAATTTTCTCTATTGCAGTAATGAATGCTAATAATGATGATAGCTACATAAATGAGAACCAATGTATAGCTCAGTTATGTGTTTTTTCAAGATCTGGTATAAATAAGAAGGAAAGTGAGTAGAAAAAGGGATCAAAACAGAGAAACCACAATGAAATTGTGTTTACAACAACAATTTCTTCAGGAAAAACTTCTTTGTTTTATTCAAATAGAAGGAATTGCTTTCCTAGGCTTGAGTGACACTGGGGCGGATCAGACTGTGTTACCCACACAAAACTGGCCACAAGCTTGGCCTAAGCAGGCTGCTGATGCTAACCTAGCAGGCATTGGAGGCAGACAGGAAACAGAAATTTCTTGTCAACCATTGAAATTGAGAAAAGAAAATAAAGCAGGGACTGTCACTCCTTTCATAGTTGAAGAACTACCTAAAATATTATGGGGAAGGGATATATTGTGTCAATTAGGTGCTAGAATTAGCATAGATTCTCTGGGGCTCTGTTGAATTGGGAAGTAGAGCCTCCATTGCAGTGCTGCAGTGGATGAAGCTTCTTGCTCAGCAGGAGTCCATACCAGCACAATGAACTGGGATGCAGAGGGCCTGCTTGCTGGTCCCTTTGGCCCTGGCTGCTAGCCTGATTGCTGTTAAACTCAATCCAAACACCTATGGGTAACTTTAGAGATTTTTTGTTGTTGCCGACTTTTCAGCCTACAGCGGGATGCAACTTGATTGATGCTTGGGCTGCAGAGGGCTGTGAATGGAACACTAGCTGTGCTTCCTATGTGGAGAGCAAATGTGTCACATGCTATTGGACAGTTTGTAATGGTGTTGACTACTGGTTACAAAATGCAACAACTCCAGATTGTACTATCAGCATCTCAAGTAATTTCAAAGGCTTTCTTTCATTCTCTGCCATTCCCACCCTCTCCAAAGGGAGAGGAGGAGGGAGAAGGGAAGTTTTCCTTTTTGGAACTTCAAAACTCAAACCCATGTCTCAAAAAACTTATTTTAGAAATCAAGGTACCTCTATGCCTTCTTCCTAGGTTTTTTTTTTGGGGGGGTGGCAAATGATTATGTTTTCCAATAGGTCATTGATTGGGAAGCTTCATAGTTCAATTAGTTAAGAAAGGCACAGATTATTTTTTCTGGGATTGGGAAATTTGGATTTTGTCTTTCAAATGAAGTTTGTGCTTATGACATATTTCTGTTGACTGGTCTTAATTGGTTATTTGTGTATATGTGTATTTGAATATCTAAAGGGAATTTTACATCTCTCTACTGGCCTGGAGAGGTGGGAGAATGTTTCTAAATTCTGAGATCTGGTACTGGCCAAGGGTATCAAACTCAGCTTGATGAATATGATACAAGAGAATTGTTTTCTGTGTTTGTGTTGATGTCTAAATTCCTGTGTATGTGTAATCCAGAACTGAAATAGTTAGGTAAAGTTAAAAGTTACTCATTTTAGTTTGAATTTTGAATTTGATTGCTGTGAAAGGTTTTTTTGTTGGCAAAAGAAAACTTTGTGATCTTTGTAAGTTGGGGATAAAATGTATTTCAAGGAATTTGGGAATATTGGTTTTACTATTGTTTAATTGACGTTTTTATATACTATTTTTGAACTTTTGTTTATAATTTATGTGGTGTTCATTATGTAATAATTTTGTTTCAAAAACAAGAAGGGGGATATGTTGGGAACCATTGTGTATGGGAACATTGTGAATTATCTTCACCTGGTGTCTTTGAACATCAGAGCCTTGTTCCACTAAGTGCCGTGGGAGTGGGAGTGGATTAGAGTCTGGAAAAGTATTTAGGCACTGGTGTTTTAGTGAATAAATGGAGCACTAGGAGATCTTGAGGGAGAAACTTGTCTCCTTTGTCTTCCTTGTTTCCCGCCCCTCCAACACTCACTTGGGAAAGATAAGGGAGTCCAGAAATGAAACTCTACAGAAGGAGATACAAAAAAATACTAAAGAAAATAACATGTTAAAAACCAATTTAGGTCAAATGGAGGATGGATTAGAGCAGGGAAAGCTTGAGGTAAGAAGGACAATTAGATTGTTGTGTCATAGTCCACTTGAGAAATGATGAAGGCTTAAAATGAAGTCATAGATTTTTGAGTGAGGAAAGATGTGTACTAGAAATGTTGTAAAGATAAAAATTTCAAGAGTAGATTTTTCAAGGGGCTGGGGATGGAAAGAAGGTGCAAAAATAGAGGTCTGGGAGAATAGGAATACTTTGGACAATAATAGGGAAGTTTAGAAAGAGGAGAGGGATCGAGAAGAAAGATAATGAGTTCTGTTTTGAATATTTTGAGTTTTAGATGACTACAGGATATCAAGTTCTAAATATCTAAGAAGTAGGCAGAGATGTGTGATTAGCTCAGGATATATTATAGATCTAGAAATCATCTGTAAAGAATTCCTGGGTAACTAGATGGCACTGTGAATATAGCATCCCTAAACAAGTCACTTAATCCTGTTTGTCTCAGTTTCATTATCATTATCTGTGAAATAAACTTGAAGGAATTGGTAAAACACTTCAGTATCTTTGCTGAGAAAACTCAAAGTGAGGTCACAGAGAATCAGGTATCACTGAAATGACTGAGCAACGACAACAAATATAGAGATCCTAGTTGAACTCGGAAAATGAGGTCAGGGGCAACTAGGTGGTGCAAAGCATAGAGCACCAGCCCTGGAGTCAGGAGGACCTGAGTTCAAATGCAGTCTCAGACACTTAATAATTAACCTAACTGTATGACCTTGGGCAAGTCTCTTAACCCCTTTGCTTTGCAAAAAAAATGAGGTCACCCAATGAAGCAGAATAGAGCCATAAGAGAAAGGGGGGAAAGAGGATCCAAAACTGCAGAGTTAGATGAAGAACAATGAGCTCTTCATACATACATAATTCCTCCAAATTGATTTAGAAAATCCCCAGACAAAATGCTAATCAAGAAAGCCAGGGGAAAAGATTCATGCCCATCAATTGGGGAATGGCTAAATGAGTTATGGTACATGAATACCATGGAATATTATTGTTCTATAAGAAACCATAAATGGACAGACTTTAGAGAAGCATGGATTGACTTACAGGATGTGATGGTGAGTGAAGGGAGCAGAACCAAGAGAATAATGTACACAATAACAACAACATTGTCAGATGATCAACCTTGATGGAAGCAGTGCCTCTCTGCAGTTCAGAGAGCTTGTACAACCATTTTAGACCGGTTATGGACAATGTTATTCCAATCCAGAGGAAGGAAAAACAAAACAAAAAACAACCCTTCAGAATCTGATGAACACTTTATAAAATTATCTCTTTTGTATCTCTTTCCCTTAATCCTAATTCCTCATACAAAAAATGACTCTGTAAGCATGTTTATAAAAATATATATGTACAATGCTAACCTGACTGTTTGCCACTGAGGGGGGTGGGACTTAAAAATATACATGTGCATATGGATGAAATAAATAAGAAAAAGATTGTCAGTTTTCCATTCCAACTTGGCATGGAGTGATAGAGAGATCATAGGTGTTGGGAATAGGGTCTAGCCAGAAATAGAGGCTATATATAAAAGGAAAATAAAAGCTTCTGGACTAAACACAGAAAACTAAAATTATTTAAGATGCAGCTCATGGCACACTGGCAGCTCTATAGGCTGACTATCTAGCTTCAGGTTGATCAAGGGCAGATCTGGTGTATGACAAGAGAAGGAGTGGATGTGGTATCTAGGCTGTGTACTAAGAAAGAAGCAATTTTAGAAACAAGCAGCAACTGGGTATCTTGGATCTCAGAATCAAAGTAGGGTCTCAGGTTCAGTTGTAGCCCAATCTGAAGCCTGTTGTACAATAGCCTGGGCAAGAATGCCAAAATGAAGAGGAGTCTGCAAGTTCTGTCACTCCAAACTGGCAGGGCACAACTTTCTAGATGACTGATTGTGACCATGTCCAGGAGTATTCCACTAGAACTCTAAATGAGGCAGACTCATAGATATGTTAATCAGATCCAGAGCACAGACAAAAAAATTAAAAATCACACTTTACCCTAGATCAGACAACTGTGGGAGCACTGAAAGCTTGCAAGTACTCAGGTTGAGCTGTCCCTGAGATACTGGAATAACAACATATTCAATATCCCAAGAAAGCAAGGACTACCCCAGACACTCTCTCTCCAGAAGTGCATACATCCTGACCTAACAGAAAAATCCAAAGTCAAGAATATAGCTAGAAAATGAGCAAACAAAAAAAACCCCACCATTAAAAGTTATTATGGTTACACTCAAGACACAAACCCAGAGGAAGAAGATTTCAAAACAGCTTTAAGTAATTCTTCTATAAATGGTAGAGTGAAGACAAAGAACCCTTGTTTCCTGATCACCCAAATTTTTACCCTCTATAAGAGCATATGATTATAAGTCTAGAACTGGAAAGAACTTTAAAAGCCATATCTTATTCAACACCTATACTATGCAAATGAGGAAACTGAGATCCAAGGAAGTTTAAATGTTGCCAAAGATCCCATTGATAGTAGGGATTTGAACACAGATCCTCTGACTTTGGAGACAGTCTTTAAGATTAATGAAATTCTTGCCAAATAAAACTCTGGTCATGTTCCCAAAGATGCTGAATGGTTCATAAATATCTTATTTTTACTGGCTGAATGTTTTCAAGCTTTTGCCAATAAAATTCTTCCATTAAGATAATGTTTCCTATACTGGTTGTTTCAGCTTTAACCTGAATTAAAACTCTACCTGTATTTCCTTCCTCCTTATCATCAAGGCCAGAGCCAAGCATTATTTTCTTTTGTTTATATAATACTCCCAAGGTTTCCAATGGGAGATGTGCCAGCACAAACCAAAAAATATTAACATCACACTCAGGTTATATCAAGGGCATGGAAGAAAAAAGAGAAAATATCAAATTGGAATTTGCATGCTGTGGTTATTTTTTCAGTTTCCCTGGCCACATTTTTAGAGTTCAATGGTTTCCCAAAGGGGTGTCAATAGCAAGAGTATTTCCTCTAAGAATGATGTGAAATTAGTTTTAATACAGAACTTAGGAAGTAGTCATTAATGATTTGTATAGAAATGTATATCTGAAATATCGTAGACTTGAGATCATAGAAGTTTAGAGCTGAAAAGGATCTTGGAACACAGAATGTTAGCCCTGGAAAGGATTTAGAACATAGGGTATGAGCTGAACTATTAACTAGGATTTTGTTTCAGGTTTAATTGGCACAGTCAAGCAACTGAATTTAGTACCTATTGAGCAAAAAAAGTAATTAAAATAGTAAACTATGAAATGGTATGCTTCTTCATCACCCATCCCCACCAGCCACTTTAGGGGAACTCCTTGCTACCAGAACTTAAAATTAGAGTGTTCAAAGCAGACCTGAGTCTCCTGGATACCCAAGTTAGGAATAATTGAATAGGACCCTAGTTCTCTTTTGTTGGTTTTTGGAACTGGGGCTGTGATTAAGAGGGACAGTCTCTTAATTCATTTATATTTTCATTATTCATGAATGAAAGTCAGAGGTTTGAAGATGATTAGATACTATTACAATTCTGACCATAGCAATCTGGCAACTTAATCCCATGACCCACAGGGTAGCTTCCAGGAAACCAGTCTTTAGGTTCCAGGGAGAGTATGGTCACAAAGATGAATAGGATAGACCATGAAATGATAGGTTAGTTTTACTTTCTCCTTATGATATATCACCAAAAAGCTTCAGTGATATGGGAAAGACCTGACTCTGAAAGGCCAAGTTCCCCATTGATCATCAACTTAACTGACCTTACTATGAACTCAAATGGGTTAATGAGAGTGGTATCTTTGTGCCACACACCCTCATTATTTTCAAGTCACGACATTTTTTCTTGATGTCATGGTTTTCTTTCTAGTGGTAGCAATCCCAGACATAGCCTTAGACTCAACTGTAGGGACTGCTGTGCTGAGGGGGACTCCAATTTTCCCCTTTCACCAGGGAGTGTCCCAGAGTCTCTTGTCCCAAGAGACCTTGAGTGCTAAGATCCAAGGTGCCTCTCTTAGATGTTCTTTACTGTCTGTTAAACTAAGTTTTGAGGTTGATTTGAGAGCTAGGAAAAATTTCCCTGAGTTAACATGTGTTCTTGATCTCCCCAGTTCTTTTAAGGAACATGCTGATGAGAAGCAGCATCCAAGTTATAGCTTTAATCCAATGGGAGCAAGAAATGAAAAGACAAAATCTTGAAATCCTGTACCTGTATTGCTAATATTTTCAGTAAGAAGATAAATTTAGGATATAAATTTGTATAAGAGAAGAATGGTATAAGATTAAGATAAGTATTGCCTGAGAGGACAATGAGAAGAAATGTAGGGAAGACCCAACTAAGTAATATCATATTGAAAACATTTGCTTCTTCTATTAGTTCTTCAACAGAGGAAGAAAACCACACTGAGCAACCCAATGATTGGAGGCATGAGTAATCAATTATGTTTGTTATAGTGAGAAGTATGTTGTGAAGTGTCCTCCCTTGCTTACACCAGAAGCAAACATCCCAGGGTCTGATTTTTAGGAAACAGGACTATTGAAAATGATCTGGCCACCCTGGAAGTCTTTTGGCCTGAATGATTCCTCTAGTATCAGTGAGGCAACCACAGCACTACAACAATTCTGGGCAAGCACAAGTCTGTGCAACATGGTAATATACTGATACATCCTAACCTGTCACTTGAAGAACTAATTAACAGTATGGTTTTTCATCTCATAAATTCATCTATAATTATAATGGTTGAAATTGCTGTAGTATCTAATTGTGTTCTACCCTTAAGCATCAGCATGATACAAGGGCAGCTAGATGGAACAGTGGATAGAGCACTAGGCAGGAGGACCTGAGTTCAATCCGATCTCAGACACTTAATAATTGCCTAGCTGTGTGACCTTGGGCAAGTCACTTAACCCCATAGCCTTAAATACAATTTTTAAAAAAGGAACATGATACATCCTAACCTGTCTCCTGATGGATTAATAATCGGTGAGATCTTCCTACTCAGACCTTCCATCTTTGTTCACCGGATACACTGAAACCTCAAAGCTTTCCAAGGTTACCCCACTGGATGCCTATAGTGCCCTTCTCAGCCACTCTGGATTTGGGAATCTGAATTCAACCCCTTTTTGACTGACTGAGGGAAATGGAGATCATCGTTCATCCCTTTGGAACAAATTTTGCCTATCTCTTAAGACCAACTGACCCATGTTCAACTACTATTCATGTGGAGCCTTCTCACTAGGCCTTCAAAATTCTCATTTGAATATTTGCTAACACCAAGATCTGCACCTGAGTTAGCTCTGCTTAGACCACCCTAGGCTTCCAGGCCCATCAAGGCAGCCCTCCTACACTTCCAGTCCTAGCCCCCAAGGAGACTCAAAAGTCATCACTTTAGACTGTTCCAACACTGGTTTGTCCATTTGACAGTGAAGCTGGATGGAGATTAATGAACAGATACAAAATGATATTTTAACATTTTTTATCATATGATTTCAAAGAAAAATTGAGAAGATTAAATTCATGCAGAATGAAATTACTAGAATGGAAAGAACTGTTCATGTAATAGCAATATTATAAAGACAAATAACTTTCAAAGACTTAGCAACTCTGATCAACATAATGACCAAATGCATTTCCAGAGAGGCAATTAACTCATTATGAAAACTGAGGCATGTTTTGGGGACAGGTTTTTATTTTGTTTGACTATTATGTCTATTTAGTTTTTCTTACTTTCTTAGTGCAAGGGGGGAGAAAATTTAGAACTGAAATTTTAAAAAGAGGATTTCTAATACAGACTCTTTTCCCCATCAATGGCAGTGAAGCCATCATAGTTGGCTTCTCATATCACAGTCCTTGCTGAGTGTGCTAGCAAGTACATTAGAAATAGCACTGAAGAGAAAAGGCCAAGAGGAGAATGGAGTTGTCATACTAATATACAAAAGGGATCCATGATGAGAGAGACAACATGTAGAGTGAGTAAATGATTGATTTTCAAGATGAAAGTGAGGAGGATACCCAACATTTGAAGTGAAATAGAACTTAACAACAAAAAGTTAATGATTATGGAATATGTATCTCTCTTTTTTACCCATCTCTACAAAATCTTTTTTTGAAAGGGCAAGGAGGATAGACTTGTGTTTCATTAAACTAGGCAATTTAAAATTAGAGACTTCTCCCTACCACTTCAGTTCAGAAATTCATGGACTTAGTTACCTGGAGCACTGAGATGTTAGGTGACCGTCCCAGGATTACATGGTATGTATTCTAATACAAGCAGAGTGGAACTGAGTTTGTCCTGATTCCCTATTGATAATGTCTCTCTGTAAAACATTTATGACAATATAACACTACTTTGCTCTATGCATATGCCTTCCAAAGGTTTTTCTCTCCCTTAGAATCGGTTCCAAAGGGAGTTACAATCACGTTTTCTCTCTCAGAGTACAAAGAACATCTGTCAAACAGCATCAGATCATCTCTCTGTGTCTCTCTGTCTCTCTCTCCCTCTCTTCATCTCTCTGTGTCTCTGTCTCTGTCTCTGTCTCTGTCTCTCTCTCTCTCTCTCTCCCCAAATGAGGAGAGACTTGTGCAAATACTCCAGACTTCATCTCTGTGTTACAAGGTAATCCATTCATGCACCAAATACATCCTTGAGAGTAACAGCCATTTAATTAAATTAAAGATTCAGAGAAGATAAGATTTCATTACTTTTATTGGTGTTGTAGTTTTTGATTTGAGTGAGCAAAAATATTGCTTAAAACTCCTAAAAAAAAGGTGTCTCCTATTCATAGGTCAAAATCACATAAGATTCTTCAAAAGATAAAATTTTGCTCAGCAACTTTATGATAATTAACTTAAAGCAATCCATAAAACAGGGAGATAAATAGTTGCTAAATGTGTTTGTAACTATTATGGAAGATACCCAGCAAAGAGTCCAAAAATAGAGAGGGATTCCCTGTTGATTATGGTGTCCTCAAGATGCATAAATGTATAGATGGAGTTGTGCTGATTACAACATGTCAGAACTTTGTGAAATCTCCTAAATGAGAACCATAGTTACTTGATAGAGTTTATCCCAACTATTGAAAAAAGAAAAAATCAATTAGATGAAAAACAACTTCTAGTACTGATTATAATATATAGCTTCTTTCTTCTCCTTTGCAATGAGAAAACTTTATTTTTGAGGTTTTTTTAAATTTTAACAATATTTCATTTATTTCAATGTCAACATTCATTTTTGTAATTTTTCCCTCCCCTCTCCTCTCCCCAAAATAGCAATCAATCTGGTGTATATGTTAAACATAATTCTGGAAAATATGTAATTTAATGGATAAATGAGAGCTGATCTATCACTACAGATAGGTCTTGGAGAGACTCTCTAGTTACACAATATATGGGCCCAGAATTGAATAGAAGAAGGTCAGGCTAGGAAATTATATAATATTCTCAGTTTTTCTCTCTGAAACAAGGGAGTCTATAATTTAATTCCACTATACTTCTGGTGATGTTAGAAGGCTCTGAAGCATTCATGGTATTTCACAATCAATAAAGAATTTAAGTTAGAGAACATTAAAAGTTCGTGAAATTTTTGCATCTTAGTTTCCTCAACTGTACAATGAGAGTCTTGAAAATCTTTACTTTTCCTTTTTAGCTGTAACATTTATATTCTGGACTTTCTGACTAATAAACTTTGTTCTTTATTTTTCAGTAGAAATTTAAAAGTATTCATAAAGCCCCTAACATGTTCCCAAGACACATTTCCCCAGTCATTCTACTTTATCATCTGGAAACTCATTCTAAGAATTTCCTTCCTTCTGGAACAGGAAAGTTCATATGGAAGCAGGGTTTGGCTTAACTATAAAGTAATAATTCCTGAATTTTTTGATCTATCTAGAAATGGAATGGAGTTTGCCATGCCTGTAAGGAGATTCTTATTACTGAAAATTTGCACTAAGAGCCTGGACACTCTCCATGGGAAAGGAAGTAGTATTGGATTATCTCTAGGGCCCTTTCCAAGGCTAAGATCCTAAGATTCTGTAAGTGATTATCTCTAGTTAAATATAATTTTCCCTGAGGAGAACTATGATTGCAAGCCATTACAAGTCATTATGATCATTGTGAACTGGTTTATAAGGTCTTAATTTCTAACCTGACCCTTGACTGAGGACAGGTGCCCATGGAAATGAGACACAGAAGTTATTTTGATTGGGGTCAGAGGTCCAGAACACTTTTTCATCAGGTTGAAAAGAGGGAAGGAAAGAAAGAAGGAAGAAGGAAAATTTATTAAATAAATTGAGGAAACTGTGTCAGAGAGAGATTAAGTGACTTGCTCAGGGTCGTTTAGTTATTAAGTGTCTGGGGTTAGATTTGAACTCATGTTCCTGATTCCAGATCCACCATTCTATTCACTGACCCACCTAGCTGCTTCTGAAAGTACAGACCTATGTGTTGCAGACCATAGTCTTCCAACTGTACCATTGCAATGAGGTAACTTGGCTCATTTACCACCAGCACCACCTTAAAGAGATGATGCCAAGGTTGAATTTTTGGTTGAGAAAAATCGCCTGTCACCAAGATTTCATGGTTTCCCTTTCCTATGTCCCAAGTTCTTTTCTCTTTAAAAAATTTTTTTGATTAATTTTTTAGGTAATCATGTCATTTTCCATTGCCACTTCCCCTCCCTCCCCATATGACTCGCCCTCCTTTAAAACAAATCAACATGTTGTCCATGTCTGATAATTGATGTAGCATCTTTCTCCAACTGATCATCATTTCATTACTGAGAGGAAGAAGGTACCTTCACCCACAGGTCTCTGAATTTAAAGCTAATCCCTGAATCATACTGATTTTGTAATTCTCAGGTACAGAGTTTTTCTGGTTCTGAATACTTTTCTCTATCAGTAGATACAAGATTGCTTAAAATCCTCCAATTTAATTATATTCACTCTTTCTTAGTGTAATATTATATTACATTCATATATTATAATTTGATTAGTTTTTTCCCAATTGATGGATATCCACTTGACTTTCAATTCATTTTATCAAAAGTGTGGTTCTACATGATTTTGTTCTTATGAGGCCTTTGCCTTTGTCTTTGATCTCTTTTGGTTGTGTGTTTAGTGAGTGTCACAAAGTGGGAAAGGTCTGAACTTAGAGTTAGAAAGACCCAAGTTCAAATCCTACCTTACATACTCATCAGCAATCTGATCTGAGTAAATCACTTTCCCCCTCTGTAAATTGGAGTTAGTAATAGTAAATAGTTCCCAGAGTTGTTGCAAGGATAAATTGAAATGATACTATGTAAAGTGTTTTGCGAACCTTAAAAAACAATATAAATAGCCAAATATTATTCTACCACTGGGTGAAAGAATACATGAAGTTTTATCTTTTCTATATGTCTTTCAATAGCTACTGCAGCCTGTTCTTTTTTTGGGGGGGGTCTTTTGTCAACTTTGCCAATTTTATGGCTATAATAATAATATTTAATAATAGTGAACATATTTTATCTCATTCAATCCTCATAACAACAGTAGGTATTATCCTCCTTTTACAGCTAAAGAGAGGCATTTAGTGTTTGAGTGACATGCCTAGGGCTAGTAAATATTTGAGGCAGGATTAGGACTCATGTGTTACTGGCTCCAAATCCCAGTGTTCTATCCACTAAAATTTTAAGATATTTTCCTGATATTACTTTGAATAAACCTCATGTCTCCCAGCCCCTTTTGCCCTCCTCTCCTCAATAGAATTCCTATGTCAGTGCTATGAGGAAACACATTCTTATAAGTGATCCTCTATTCTTAGAGGGAAGTGAGAAATGGGGAAATCAGTTTAACAGTTAGAGTTATTTGGAAGCATGACTTACCCATCTTTTTGTTTCCAAAGAAATCTGGAGGTGAGGCAAGGATGGAGGGAGAATCAAGAAGAAATTTTATGGCCATTCCCCTCTTATCGGTTTTGGAAAGTGGCCCTGAGTAATTCGAATACTCCTGTTGTCCAGGGGGAAATTTCTGGCATTGACCAACTGCTTAAATAACCAAATTAGTTGCATTAAATAGGCCAGTCATCTTAGTAAATGAGGTGAGAGGAGGACAAGCTACATAAGTAAAAAACATTCCACCAAAGTACCTAATGTGTTTCTGTCATGAAACTCATCCACCAGTCAAGAAAAAGGAGAGTGATACCTCAGATGAGGAACAGAGAAATTAGAAGGGAAAGTGGAAAAAATAAGTGTTAAAAATATAATTCCTGGCATGATTTCCTTTCACACATAAAGATCTAATGAGATAATGTGTGATAAGCATTTTATATATGGCAAAGCAAATTCAAAGCATTCTGATAATTGAGCTCACTGTCTCTTGTTTGTGGGGTTTTTTCTTTCATCAAGAGGCTAGATTCTAGATTCTAAACCCAATAAGGTTTTTTTCCTTTTATTCTACTTGATCTTTGAGAACCTATTCAGTCCATGAGGATTGCGATGGAGTTACAATGTGGGAGAGTATTGAGCAATAACAAGATAGGGACTTAGGCTATTAGAATGTTATGGAACATTAGAGTATAAAGGCTGGAACATTAGAACTGGAAATGACTTTAAAGAACATGTGAGTGAACCTATTTTTATTGATGAGGAACTAAGACATAGAGAATAATATGAAATGCCCAACTTCATCCCCTTAATGCCTATGCATTCCCTCTATTTCTTATTTCTTATTTATTCTGTATATAGTGTAGGCATAACTGTGTGCTATTTTTCCAATTGGACTCTGAGTGCATGGACTATCTTTTGTCTTTTTTTGGTATCCTCTGCATAAACCATACATCATAGCATATAAAGGTGCTTAATTATTACTTACTGACCATGCTATAAAGTGGTTTAATTGGAAATATAGTTCTAAAATAAATGAAATTAATCTAGAGGAACAAAATGTCAAGGATATCATGGGAATAAATGAGAAAATGGGAAGAAGGGGGGGACCATCAGTGTCAGATATCAAACTATACTATAAAGCTACAATTATCAAAACAACTTCATACTAGGTGGGCAATAGAGAGGTTGATCAGTGGAACAGATTTAATTTTAACATACAGAAGCAAGTGAGCACAGTAACTAAGTGTTTCATTAACCAAAAGATCCCAGCAAGTGAGATAGGAATGTACTTTTCTAACAAAAACTGTTAGGAAAATGGAAAAATAATAAAGTAGAAAATAAGCATAGACCAACACCTCATATCTTCCATCATGGGGTAAGTGCAACAATGGTTACATGATTTAGATGTAAACAGTGATAGCATAATAAATTGGTGAAGTGTAAAAGTAATTACCTGTCAGTTCTATTGATATTAGGAAATGTTCATGAAGAAATATTAGCTTGAGAAAATTACAGAGGACAAAATAGATAATTTTTAATTACATAGTTAAAAGGTTTTGCACAAACAAAATCAATGCAACTTAAACTGAAAGAAAAGCATGAAACTGAGCAGGAAAGGAGAAATCTTTGCAGCAAGTTTTCCTATAAATGTCTTATTTCTGAAATTTATAGACAACTGAGTCCTATTTAAAATACTTAAAGGAAATAAATAGGTAGTTTTTGGAGGAAAAAAATCAAAGGTATTAGTAGCCATGTGGGAAAAAAATGTTCCAAATCACTAAAAATGTGAGAAAAGAAAATTCACTCCACTCTTTGGTACCACCTCTCATGTATTAACTGGTCTAAAATATCAAAACAGGAAAATGACATACTGCAAATCACTTACCATTTAGTGAAATGAAAATTTTAAAACTCTGAAGTACTACCTCTCAGGCTGCTAGATGGTACAATGAATAGAATGCTAGACTTGGAGTCAGGAAGGCTCATCTCCCTGAGTTCCAATCTGACCTCAGACACTTGCTATCTGTATGACCCTAGGCAGATCATTCAATCTTGTTTGCCTCAGTTTCCTTAGCTGTAAAATGAGTTGCATAAGGAAATGGCAAACCCTCCAGTAGCTTTACCAAGAAAAGTCCAATTGGGCTCAAGGAAAGTCAGTCATGGCTCAACAAAAACATGGCCTCACACCCAACTTATCAGCTTATAACTTGTTAGTTATAAGACATCAAAAAAGTGATAAATATTGGAGGAGATATGGGGGGAATAGATATACTAGGGCACTGTTAATGCAGTTTAAACTGGTCCAACCATTCAGAGAAGCAATTTGAAACTATGCTCCTAAAGTTTTTGAACCAACAATAGTGCAATTGATCTATACCCTACAGATAGCAAAGAAAGAAGAAACAGGTCCATATGTACAAAAAATATACTAACTTTTCATGTTGGCAAAGAATTGGAAACTGATACCTAACAATTATGGAATAGGTGAACAAATTATAATATATGAATGTGATGGAATACTATTGTGCTCTAATAACTGATGAAAAGGATGGTTTCAGAAAAATCTAGGAAGACTTATATGAACTAATGCAAAGTGAAGTGAGCAGAACCAAGAGAACAATTCACACAGTAACAGGAATATCGTAAAGAAAATCAACTGAATAATGGTGATCTCACTATACACCACCACAATTCCAAAGATTTGTGATGAAAAATTCTATCTACTTCTAGATAGAGAATTGATAGAAGCAATGCAGCTACTTTATTTATTTTTTTGTTCCTGAATTTGGCAAATGTAGAAATTTATTTTGCATGACTATACATATTTATAATAGATTATTTCTTTTCTTAGTTTCCAACAGAAGGAGGAGAGAGAGAGAAAAAAAGGAAAGAATTTGAAATTGAAACTAAAATTGAATAAAAACAAAAAAATGAGTTTTCTTTCCCCTATAACCTTGCTACCTGGAAAGCCATGTAGGTTAGATTTTGTTCTTCTCCCAGAGTTCTCCAGTCCCTTTAAGGGGATTGAGGGGTAACCCAGCTCTCTATAAATGATAGCATTCCTTCAAGTATAAGAGGTACTTCCCTGTAAATTGATTTCATTTAACCATAGATA
The DNA here is from genome assembly GCF_037893015.1 of Macrotis lagotis. Lineage (NCBI taxonomy): Eukaryota > Metazoa > Chordata > Mammalia > Peramelemorphia > Peramelidae > Macrotis > Macrotis lagotis. The sequence goes on from NC_133660.1 coordinate 216,681,909, forward strand.
ATCACATTAGCTTTGACAAAGGATATTTTCTTCAACAGGTATGATCATAGATAATCTAACTTATTCCCTATCAACATATGGTAAGCATAATGCTCCTGTTTTCATGAAACCACTTTAGTCTCTGGGGAAGGAAGAGGATTATTAGGTTCATAATCTATTTTTAGGTCCCAAGTCCCAGTTCCAAATCTAAAATCTTCTCCCCCACCCCAGGCTTGAGTTCCAGGTACCTTAGCTTCTCAAAGCTTCAAAGCCAGGTTGGCTGGCTGCATCACCCTGCCTGCAGTCCTGGCTTCCAAGTTGCTATGGATCTAACTCCAGGGTCCTATGGGGATTACCTTGGGCACCTGAAACTGAGGAGAATAAACATCACAGAAAAGAAAAACATACCCTGAGTCTTATCTCTTGAAGCCAGAATAAGAGAGTAGGACCAGGGGAAGAAATGTCCTTTTCTTCTCACTAGTTCAGTTCTTGGCATCCTCATCCCCAGGGCAAAAAAGAAAACCACAGAAAAAGAATATGACAGAAAATAGACCTACCTACTAATTTTCAACAGATTTAAAGATTCAGACAGTCCATCAAAAAGATAATCCCCATCTGTGTAGTAAGGAATTTAGCAGCTTCCATGTTAGGCAAATTGGACATGCTCAAAATGACCCTCAAAGGCATCTTCATGTTAGGAGAGCTGGGTATGACCAGAGAAACCCAGGTTACATTTGAAATGCGTTTTGTTTTTCTTCTCAATGGATAGAGGAGGAATGAGAGAATTTGAAATTGAAAATAAAATCAAATTGAATTGAATTTAAAAAAAATGAGCTCCAATTTCTTATTCTCAAATCCAATCAATGCCTTTGCACAATACCATGCTGAAGTTTCACTTTAAAATCCTTGGAATGATGTGATATTATGGCTAGCAGATTAGTTTCTGAGGGAGAAGGATTTGAATTCAAGCCCTTCTGATAGTTCAGATGTGTAAAGTTGCTTAACCTCTCAGCAACCCATACAACTTTTACAACTACAAGTTGGAGGTAAGGAACAAGGCTTTGTTCTTTACCAGGAACTCCTTATACTTATGGGATTCCAAGTCCATTCCCTTCATTCCTACCAAAACAAAACAAGTCTCAAAAGAGAAGGTATTGGAAGTAACAGAACACAATACCTTGGCAACACAGTTGCCAAGGTATGTATTTTTTTCAACATTGAAAACAAGTCCAACTAGGCAGACTATATTCATTCATTGATCTTTAGTATGGAAAGTATAGAAATTAGTGGGGGGAAAGATCCTTAGTTTCAGATCAATTAAATGGACCAGAGTAGCATGTTGTGCAATTTGGTGTATATGGTCATATGGTCTCCTGTCATGGTCCTTTGAAAGGCAGTGAGAGCAGTGAGATGTTCAACATATTCCTATGTCTCTCACTCAATTTCCAATCTCTAAGGAGACCTCTGTCTTTGATGTTTACTGGGTCACTTTGGAAAGAAACCAAATCACATCACCAATCTGTTTTCTAATCTATAAAATGGTTTTCACTAGAGTTCCTGAGTGGTCTCTTCTGTCTCTGCAGCTATGACCCCTCAAAGGAAGGGGGTAGGGATTGATTCATTCATAACAAGAATGCTTTGGGGTAGAAATCATCCCAGAGGATGTTTGGGTGTCATAAAACTATTTCTTTCTCATTTAGCCGGCCATCTAGGTGACTCAGTGGATACAATGCTGAACCTGGAATCAGAACAGTTCGGTTCAAATCTTCCCTCAGACATGAACAGCTGTATAACTTGAGACAAACCACTCAATAGCTGTCTGACTCAGTTTCCTCAGTTATAGTAACTACTTCTAATAATTGTTTTGAGCATGAAATGAGATAGTATTCATAAAGTTCTTTGTAAATTTAAAGTCCTGTTTACAAGGTAGCTATCATTCAGTGTAACTTTATAAATGATAGTAATAGGCACAAAGGATGCAATCATGTTGTGTCATTTTTTGGTGTCTATAATTGAAGGTTTTGTGCATGTCAAAGTTTTTTTTAATGTTGATTGTTATTGCCTAGATAACATTAAAATAAGGTAATTTTCTGATTGAATGAATTAAGTTTATTATATAGGAAACTGTAAGAAAGAAATTCACGATCCCGTGTTCAACAGAATTCCTATGTGATTGCCATATTCCTAAGAGATATTCACAGAAACATAGATTAAAGTTTCTTAAGAGCTGGAAGAGACCACAGAGAAGAGTACGTGGTCCAACCTCTACCTAAGCAGGAATCCCTTCATCAATAACGTTGCCAAACGGCTATCTAATATTCAATATATTATTCATACCAAAATCTACCTCAGAAGTAAACAGTTTGGGACATGTTAGACATATGAGCTGTCAGGGACCCAGCTCTGGACCTTGGCCACCTATGGGATAGGAGACCCGTGGGGGTGTGAACCCCCCAACATGGGCGCTAGGAACGCCCCGTGAATAGGAATGGTTCCACCCATGAGGGAGGAACAGGGGAGGAGTTTGGGACTATAAAAGGGACGGGGCTGGGGAAGAAGGGAGCCATATTCGCTGACTATGTAAGCAATAAAGAGCTGCTTGTTAGACTGGAACCTGGTGTTCTGTCCAGTTTATTGCCCTCCGTCCCCAAGGAGGGTCTGCGACATCTGAAGACCGGGAAGAGGTATGTTTCCAGGTGACGGCTCCAGAATAGGTCCCCGAGCAATGAGCAAATAAATCATCGCTGAAATGAAAACGTTGAACTACTCATTAGGTCATAAATAGTGTGAGTGGCACTGAATTGATTTATGAATTTTTTTGCATTTGAATATCAGAACAAAACAAACTTAACCAAATCCCTTCATTTTCCAAACTATTGAGACCCCCAGAGAGGTTCAGTGTTTTGTCCGGGGTCATACAGGCTGTCTGTCATGGAGCCAGATTCAAAGCCAGATCATCAAAGTCTAAGCCTTCTCCCCATACTATGCCCCTATTCCCCCTAAGTGAATTTTTTAAATTGAGCTAATTTTCCCCTAAGGTAATCAGGCATAAAAACCACTCTTGATGAAAATATTCACAAGATAGAAACAACAACCATGTGGTAGATAGAAAGTCCGCCAGCAGGACCCGAGTTCATAGCCAGCCTCTTACATGTACCAGCTGTGGGTCCTCTGGACAAGTCACTTAAACTTGAAATTATATAGAACAACTCTTGATTCTGAGTTATAAAGAAGGTGCCCAATAACATTGGAACAAGGAGTTCCCTATATCAATGAAATCGTATAGCTAAGTCATCTTTAAAACATGAAGGCAAAGCTAAGATTTGATTTATTAAAATATCTTCATCGTTGATTCAATTTTTCTACTTTGTTCTGTATGTCTCCAATCTATTTACTATTTTGTGAATAAATCTTGTGTTCTCCAGGCTTCTTGTTTTTGCTTATACAGAATCCTGCCCCTTCCTATCAATCCAGTTAGGACTTTAGAGATTTCATTTGACAAAGGAATAAGTTGGCCCCAGGTTGATAAAGTTATTTAATGATTTGCCTAAAATCATTTTTTCAAGGCTATGTCTTTCATGTGATGCAGACACATTTCCCTAACCCTCAATATAACTTTACACTTTGGATGCCACATTGACATAGTTTTCTTTAGATCTCAAAGATTTATGTATTTTGTTTTGATAGGCTTTTGGTATTGCAGGATTCTACCCAACTGTCTGGGATGACTTTTTTTTTTTAGCTTAGATTAAGCTTTGTAGTAACACTGGACAATAGAACCTAGGTGAGGGAGAGGGGTTATTGATTCATATTTTAAAAATCTTGAATTAAAATGTATAGAACCATTAATTTATTAAATTCTTAAGCACATTTTGCATTTGTTGCACTACCCAAGCGATGTTTTTATTTGGAATCGACACTTCAATATTAAATGTAAAAATCAAAGGTTTTTTTTGTTGATTAGGAAATGAAACATCTATATTCTGTAAGGAATGATTAAAAAGTTTGTTTTATTCAAAAAAAGTTTACACTTTAGGGCTGAAATTTCTTATACTCTTTTCACCCCATGCAGAGGCCAGTGGGGGGGGGGCTCTGAATTGAGCCAATCAGATATCTACATCTGTAGGAATTTCATGATAGATCCTTAAATGCCAGATTACTCAGTGGGTCATTAGGATCTATTTTCAATCTTCCCACCTAGTCTCAGGCTGGTAGTGAGTACCTGCTCCTGTGTCTTACCTGACTTCTCAGTTACCTACAAATTTATGAAATAGAAGTTTACTTGAAGTAGAAAGCTGAACTCTCCAGAGATCTATACCCAAGGGTCAGAAATGCATTCTCAAATTTCCAGAGAAGTCCACCCAGCCTCCATGACATCAGGGGGATGATGGCATGACATACAAACACCTTGGTCTTTGAGGATGAAGGACAACCATCAACCCAGCCTCTTCTGCTCTACACTAAAGTGATACTTTGATGGCACACACACTGACAATCCCCCCTCAAATTTCATATGGTCATTCAGTCAAACCCTAATTCTCCATCTTCTATGCATTCAACCATCTCTCTATGCTAGGTCCTTACCACATATCCAGAGACCAGCTTCCAATTAGTCTGACTCTAAGCAGATGATTGTCTTACTACCAAAAGCATCTTTAGCCCTCATAGTCTTAGGATATGACCTACCTTTTGGGTTTGACGTCATCTGTAATGGCTCAGGCAGAAATTATTTTTGCTTCTCCAGGACTCTTAAAATCCTTCTCCATAACTGTCCATGTCCTTATGTTCTAGTAATCTGTTGATCACTTCTACCAAAAGGAAAACTTTCAGAAGGCAGGGAGTTTGCTTACTCATTTTTGTTTTCCCCAATAACAATGAGCACAACCTCCTCTGTAAGTCTGTCAGTGATTAATATGTGGGTGTGTGGGTTTTTTTAAATATATTTTATTTTTATTTATTTATTAAGTCAATGGGGTTAAGTAACTTCCCAAGGTCACAGAGCTAGGTAACTATTAAGTTGGGTTCAGATTTGAACTCAAGTCTTCCTGACTCTAGGGCTAGCATACTATCTACTGCTTCACCTATCTGCCCTGTGTGTGTGTGTGGGTTTTTAAGTAATAATGTAGAATATTCCAAATCTAGTGATTTTAAGTCCTTTTGTCTGGGCTACTTCACACCCTAACTTTGAGAGTTAGATAACTTCCTACTGCACAGCTTCTGGCCTCATGAAAATCACAAGATTTAATGATGAAAGATACCTTGGAAATCATCTAGTGTTAGTCCACACCCCTCATTTAAAAATGGGGAAACTGAGACTTGATAGATGAAGTGATTGCCCAAGGTCACACTGATTATAAGCAAAATACTAAGGAACCAGTCTTTTAACTCCAAATCCAGTTGTGTTTCCCCCCCCCCCCCCTATACTGCAAAGTATATCTAGCTTAGCAGAGAACATAATGCACTAGATAGGGCTCCCTAAACTTAAGAGCTGCCTGACTATATAAAAATAATACAAATTTCTTTCCCAGCTAAGTCAGGAACCTGTCAGAGATAACTATGACAGAGAGATGTTTATTTTGACATCCATTAAAATATAATTAGGATATGAAAAATTAAACAAAATATTCTTACTTTACAATATATGTGGTAATCTTTAAGGGTCATGGGGTGGGGGGAGGATAGAACTTAGATTTCCTTTTTTTCTTGTCTCAAAGATTTCAACACTTAATTATATGCCCATCATCTGATTACATCTGACATGGGTAATATTTCAATGGCACTAAGCATTTCACAGTGGAATGAGTAACAAGGAGACCTGGCATTCAGAACAGGTCCCAGCCAGCTCCTTTCCCACGACACGTTCTCTCTCAGGAAGTAGAACTTCTTAGCATTTGGCACAGACCAGACCGTAAGATGGCCCCATTTCTCAAGTTGCCTAAGGAGACCCATTCACTCTCTTAGGACACAGGAGTCCAACTCTGTCCAGTAAATGGTTGTTGTGTGAATTCATTCACTGTAAGGCAGCCTAATGGAGTTTATTTGAGATTCTTCTTAGCCTTTCCATTCAACAGGCACATGACATTGGGAAATTCTCTTCTTGTCTCTGAGCTTCAATGTCCATATTGGAAAAATGGAAAGAACAATTACATGGCTTATCTTAAAGGTTCTGTATGAAGATTAAATGCAATAATGGATAGCAAAATGTAAATCTTAAAGCACTAAATATAAACCATAATTAGATTTTAATATTGATAATAGTCAAAATATTTATTGAAGATTTATGTTAACAGTCTTCTGTTAGAGACTCTAGAGGATAGAAAAGCAATTCAATTCAATAATATGGGTGCCTAGTCTATGCAAGGTACTTGATTAGGTGTATAGTTTTAAAAGGAAAAACATTGACTATCCTTGATGAGCTATAACTTTCATCTAGCAACTGGAAAAATAAGATTGAAGGAAGTATTGATTCATTAAGGCAGCTAGGCAGAGCATTGGACTCCTGAATACTCATGAAGATTCATGAGTTTAAATATGACCTCAGACACTTCTAGCTGTATGATCCTGGGCAAGTCTCTTAGCCCTGTTTGACTCAGTTCTGTATGAACTGGAGAAAGAAGTGGTCAACCAATCCAGTATCTTTGTCAAGAAAATTTCATTTGGAACTATGCCCAAAGGGCAACAAAAATGTGCATACCCTTTGATCCAGCAATACCACTACTGGGTCTATACCCTGAAGAGATGATGAAAAAGAGTAAAAACACCACTTGTACAAAAATATTCCTAGCAGCTCTGTTTGTTGTGGTAAAGAATTGGAAATCAAGTAAATGTCCTTCAATTGGGGAATGGCTTAGCAAAGTGTGGTATATGTATGTCATGGCGAACTATTGTTCTATTAGAAACCAGGAGGGACAGGAATTCAGGGAATCCTGGAGGGATTTGCATGAACTGATGCTGAGTGAGATGAGCAGAACCAGAAAAACACTGTACACCCTAACAGCAACATGGAGGTGGTGATCAACCTTGATGGACTTTCTCATTCCATCAGTGCACCAATCAGGGACAATTTGGGGCTGTCTGCAATGGAGAATACCATCTGTAATCCAGAGAAAGAATTGTGGAGTTTGAACAAAGACCAAGGACTATTACCTTTAATTTAGAAAAAAACCTGATATCTTGTTGTCTGATCTTGCTATCTCTTATACTTTATATTTCTTCCTTAAGGATGTGATTTTGCTCTCATCACATTCAATTTGGATCAATGTATACCATGGAAACAATGTAAAGACTAACAGACTGCCTCCTATGGGGGAGGGGAATGAAGTAAGATTAGGGGAAAAATTGTAAAACTCAAAATAAATAGAACCTTTAAAAAAAGAAAATTTCAAATGGGGTTCAAGAAAAGGGTTAATTTTTAATCTCAGTCTTGAAAGATTGGTAGAAATTAGGCAGTGGGGGTGGCTAGGTGGCACAGTGCAGGGGTGGCTAGGTGGCACAGTGGATAAAGCACCGGCCCTGGAGTCAGGCCTTGGGCAAGCCACTTTAACCCCATTTGCCTTGCAAAAATCTATAAAAAAAAGAAATTAGGCAGTGAACCAATAGGAGATTTCAGCCAATGAAAATAATAATAATAATAATAATAATAATAATAATAACCATTGCCATTTCTATAGACTATAAAGTTTGTAAAAGATCTCAGATTTTCTCATTTGAATCTCTGAGGTAAGTAATAATAGTTAACAATTCAAATACAGCTTTAAGATTTTCTAAATACTTTATAAATATTAATTATGTTATTTTATCCTTACAACAACCATATAAGGTATTACTATTCCCATTTTACAGTTGAGGAAACTAGACTAGCAGAGGTTAAATGGGTTCACACAACTTATAAATGTCTGAGGCTGGATTTGAACTTGTCTTCCTGCTTCCAAGTCCAGTGTCCTCTACTCTGCATCACCCAGATGTTTCTGAAGATTACCTTTGTTATTATCATTCTTATTTTGCTGATGAGGACATGCACTGAGAGAGACTAAGGGATTTATTCAGCATTGCACTGTTAATTCAAGCTGGAAATGAAGTTTAATTTCAGTTCCTCTTAACCAAATCTGGAACCTGATCAATTATGCCATTCTGCTCTTCATATATAGAGGATGACATGAAAAAAAGGATGAGAGAAGGAAATTATGAGACATCTTAAGGAAGAATGAATAGTCTCGAACTGGGCTTGGAGTAAGTAAGACTAAGTTCAAATGTGACCTTTACTAGTTGTGAGATCCTGGACAAGTTATTTAACTTCTATGTGTCTCATTTTCCTTGTACATGATATGGGGGGTAATGATAGCATTGGATTGTTGTGAGAATTAAATGAATATTGTCATGTCACCACTGGTTATTATTTAAAAAAAAAAGAATATAAGAAAAGATTACTTGTGACCAAATCACAAAAACCCACCAATTGCAGTGAAAAAAATATTGATTTTATTAAGTGGGCAATGAAGTTTTTTAAAGAAATGGGTGATTGCTTCAGAGTTATATGCCAGAATAGCTAGTATCCTTGACTTTAAAATGGCCTACATGTTGGGTAACTCAATATGAATGTATACACAGCCCTAAAAGATCAGGATAAGTAGAAATGGACCTATCTAGGGAAAGGCAGGTAGTCAGTCACTTGACAGATGCTTGGAAAGGTGCCTCTGTTAAAATCTCAGCCCACTTCCCAGGAGACCCATCAGAAGATGTTAACAGTCATCATGACCCTTCTGTGGGCAACCCAAAGCATAGTATGAACTGTACAGATCCCACAAATACCTACACACACAAGTATACACATACACACACACACACACACACGCACGCACGCAAAGAGAAAAATTGTCCCCATAATATACCAAAACTTTCTAGAAAGTCACTGCTCTGTTGCCAAGAGGGGCCATTAGGTTCTCTTGCTGTCCCTGGGAGGACCATTGAATCTCAGAATTGAAGTTATCTAATTCAATGTCTACCTGAATAGGAGAATGGACTAGGTAAGATGCCAGCTTGATGTTCTCATTCTCTCTCGCTTTTATCTCCTATTTCAGATTGCTTCCGAGTAAGAGAAAGACAGATGACCTCATTAGTGTGACTGGGAGCAATTGCTTCCTTCCTGGCCCCACAGCTCCCCTCCTTTTCTTCCTGAATGAGATAACACCCTCAGTCTTTCATTTCACAATGAGAACCAAGGCTTAAAATACAAATTGTCGAGGTGTGTGAGGGAAGGGAAGTCAGCAATTTAAACTTAAAACTTTAAAATGGCACAGATTTGCTTTTTGGTTAAAAGTAGAGGGTTTTTTTTTCAGAGGAAACAGGAGGACCATGGGAGGTTCAGACAGGTACTATGGAAAAAAAGAAAAATGAGACCAGATATGGGTGGTTGGTAGCTCTGAAGACCAAGTTGATTTTAACACTTTTCCCAAGACTAGTCCTGATAATAGCGGATAACAGAAGGAAAAATTAGACTAAAAATCAAAAAAGTGGGTTTTAGTTCAACTTCTGCTACTAACTTTATGGTCACAAGATCAAAGGTCTAGAATTAGAAGAGACCCCCCCCCAGTTTACAAATGAGGAAACAAGAGGTGATATCACTTGCCCAAGGACATTAGGGTGACAGGTGGGCAGAACCCAGGTTGTACTTACTACTGGGGCTGGAGTTGGGATAACGATAGAGCAAGTCATGAGCCAACCCTAACCTCAAGAATCTTAAAAATAGGGAGCAGAACCAAGAGAACAATGTACACATTAACAACCTAGATGCAAGCAGCTTCTCTCAGCAGTTCAGAGCTAGGACAAATGTATTAGACTGGCTATGGACAATGTTATTCCCATTCAGAGGAAGAAATACAAAACAAAACATAAAAACCCAAGCCTTCAGAATCTGGTGAACACATTATAAAAATGATCTCTTATGTATCTCTTTTCCTTAATCCTCATTCCTCATACCCAAAATGACTAATTTGTAAACACGTTTAACAAAGTTATATATGTACAATGCTAACCTGACTGTTCACCACTGAGGGGAGAAGGGTGAGAGGTGGGAAGGGAATGTGGAAGGAAATTTTGTAACTCAAAGATATACATGTGCATATGGATGAAAATAAATTAATTTTTAAAAAGAATCATAAAAGTTGCATCTGAGTCATAATTCACATCTGACTCTTCTGGACCTTAATTTCCCCAAATTGCAAAATGAAAAGACTGGATTAGATAACTTTTAAGTTTCCTTCCAGCTCTGGCATTTTATATTTACAGGCAACTTTTAGCTCTAATAACCTACAGTTCAGCAAACTAGCTTGTGTCAAGAGCAGATTACAGAGCTGAAAATGGAACCATTTAATTGTAGAGATGAAAATGACCTTAGAGACCATATAATTCAAGCCTGATCTTATCCAGAGTTTTCTGTTTTGCCTGGATGTGGTGGTTTTGTTTGCATGTGTACAGTCTTGGATGAGGGGAGAATTCTCATGTCTCATTTCTAAGATCTTTGAGGGCAGGGCTGGGCTCTTGACTGGCTCTGTATAGCTCTCTCTACCCGTACCTCCAAGCAGTAATTAGTGCTTCAAAAAATGAATTGATTGTCCTATGTCAGAATTTCCTACTGATTAATATGCTTTAGGATTAACTGTTGAAATTCGGGTTAGAATCTGATGAGAGCCATGATACTCTGAGAAGCCCTTGTAAGTGAACCAGTTTGTTGGTTTACATGCTCTTTCCTACATTCTGCACACTAGCTTCATCTCCCCACATCCTTGCCTCTTCAGACTGTACTTTATGCCAGAAAAACATGCTTTCCTCATTTCTACTTCTTGTCATTTCTAGTTCCCTCTAGGACAGCTCAAATTCTTCCACTTTCTTAATCTTCCCTCTCCTCAAAATGTTTTTGTGTACAATGTATTTATTTAATGGTGTGGCTTCCCTCTGAAAGAATGTAGGCTTGGTGATGACAGGCACTGTTTTCTTTTGGTCTTTGAATTTCCATCATTTTGGTACATAAAAAGGGAACTGGAACTGGGTAAAGAACTGAACTGTGCAGGCAGGCATCTTCTATAGAACTTAAATCTTTAAAGAGTAGCCTAACAGTACTATTATACAGTAAGAAATGATGAAGGGGGCAGTTCATGAGAACCAGGGAAGTCTTATATGAACTGATGCAGAGTGAGGCAAGAAGAACAATTTATATAGGAATGATACTGTAAGGGCAAACAACTCGAAAAGATTTGAGAACTCTGTTCAACTCAGTGACCCACCACAATGCCTTGATAATATAGGCTTCTTACCTCTTGGAAGGGAGATGATGGATTAAGAGTATAGACTGAGACAGACAGACACACACACACACACACACATATGTATATCATAATTAATGTGAGAATTTATTTTGCCTGACTATTATGTTTCTAATAGGGATTTTGTTTTTCTTGTTTATTCAGTGAGGGGTTGGGAAAGGGAAATGGGAGGGAGAGAAAGATTTTTGAAAATAAAAATTAATTTTGAAACAACAAAAAATGAGAGAAAAAGAGTTGCCAAGAATATTGAGCAGTTAAGTGATTTGTCCATGTTCACAAAGACAGTATATGTCTGAGTTGGGACTTGAATGTTCTTCCTAGCATCCTGATCAGCCTATACCATGCTGCCTTGCAGATAGTAATTTAATAAATAATTGGTTCATGAAGCTCATGAAGAGCTCTGAGTTTGGCCTAATGGAAAAAACACCTAATTTGGAGTCAAAAGACTCAGAATAAGCTCTAGGCCATCTCCATAAGCCACCTTAATAAAAGTATCATTATGGGAACAGGAGAAAGGATAGTTCTTGTTTCATATGCACTGGAGCATCAGGACATCTGAGAAGATTATGAAGGGGCAGGCCAGAAAATTCAATTAAGACTTTCTCATCAGCATAAGAAAGTATTTCACAGAGTTGTGAACAAGGATACCTGCTTGAAATGTCTCTTTTGTTTTGTTTTCAATTCAATGGAAATAAGATCATTAGAAGTTCTAAGATTTAGGACAGAATTATAGAACATTAGAGCTGGAAAAATTCTTGGAATCTAGACTATTAGAACTGAATGGGTTTTAGGGCATAGAATGTTAAAATCAGAACTATTAAAATATAGAAAGTTAGAGTTGGAGAGCTTAGAATACAGATTGTCAAAATTGGAATGGAACTTGAATTTTAAAGGTTTTAGAGTTGGGAGGGGCCTAAAAACATAGACTATTAGAGCTGGTAAGGACCTTAAGACATAAAATGTTGGATCTGGAGGGGACTTTAAGGATTAATTTCCCCAACTCTCTCATTTTACAGACAGAGAAAGTGAGGTCTCAACGACTTGCTCAAGTCTACCACATAGCTGGCCAATTTGCAATCCCATTTATTTATCCATCATGTCGCTCTCATCTATAAATAGTATAGGTCTGGAAGAAGCACAGATAACATAAATGCTCAATGAGATTGGCAAAACCTGGGAGACCATCATCTAGGGCAGCATGAAAGGCAGAATCTGTTAACTTGATTTTCTGACTAGCTTGTAAGCTCAGGACCTGGTACCTAATAGGCCCTGACTATTTGCTTGTTAGATATATGGTTACTGGATATGGTTAAACTGAGTTGGCTAAGACTAGTTTGTCTCTTTTCTCAGTGGGAAAGCTGGATTCCCATTCTTTTCCAGAGCAGAGGGGACATCCAATGAAGCAGACTCATATCATTTGGAATTATACACATTTATATCACATTTTTTACTTTATTGAGCAAAAATGACTTTATTTTCCCAGGTGTCTGTAGGATCAGACAGAGCTTTGAGCTGAGGAGAAAATAGCTCCCTTTTGACCACTCTGTTCTCACCAGCTAATTCAAAGACATAAAGTTGAACACTACAAGGCCTCCCTCCATCCCTGGACATGTTGAATTAGTTTGAAGCAGTGCACATTGTGAGCAGTTAATTTAAGGAACTGCCAAAAAGATATAAGAGTGAATGTAGACTAGGAACACAGACATTCCAGAAAATGCAGACCACAACAGAGAACTGGAAAATATACTTTGGGTAACACGTTTTTAGAATTACATAAAACTATCAATTTGCTGTATTTCCAACCCTCTCACCACCCTAGACTTCTTCCCATATGGCATTAGCAATTTTATAGTCTTCATTGCATCAGGAACCTAATGCTTGCGTCCAACACCTATGAAGCATTTCAGTAGCTTTGCCTTGCCAAAGCAAAGCATCCTGTCTCCCCACTGTACACTGTGATTATGCAGGCATTCAGTTTGTTCGGGAACATGCAGGTATTTGGCCTGGTTTTATTTTTCCTCCTTCAATTTATCCACAGGGAGAGCTAGGCTTTCTAGTCTATTTATTATTTATTTGCTGAGCTCCTGCAGTCTCAAGCTTTTGCTGTCAGACAACTAAGTTATCTTTATAAGGCTCACAAGATGAAGTCAAAGAAGGAGAGGAAAGAGTGGTGCCCTTATAACACATATGTACAAATAGTATTATTTTTTAGGGAGATGCCATTCACATCACTTGAGAGAAGTGTAGAAAAATTATATATAATATATATATATGTATATATATATATATATATGTATAGGTATAGGTTAGCAACACTGCAATGACAGAAACTACGCAGCTATGAACCCAGTAGGTATAAGGCTTCAGGATTTTGGTTGAATGGGACATTAAAATTAAGCTTTTTATATAGGTCATTTTATTGTTTAGTATGCTATAACTGTCATGTGTCAATAGACTTTTTTAATAAAATAAAAGCTCTCATATAATTAAAGATAACATTGAGAGGTGCATATGTGTGTGTGTGTGTGTGTGTGTGTGTGTGACACTTTCAAACCATCATAGCCATAGCTCAATACCTCCAAATATTTCTGGTCAATTTTAGGGGACATTTATTTTTTTCCCCTAAAAAGAAACTCTTCACTATCCTGTCTCTCTTTTCAACCTATATTCTTAACTCAAAATGCAATTTCCTTTGATGTTGGAAAGTTTGTCCTTCCCTTATCTAAGTTGGCATTCAAGGCTTCCTCATTGCTTCTGCCATTTTAACACTTTCTTAAAAGCCAACAAATGAGCTATCACTTCTCTCACCACAGCTATGTTTCACCCTTCCTTAACCTCTCCCTCCCCCTTAAAGATACCCTTCATGTTAAGTTATACAGAAGAACAGATGACTTAAGGCTATTTTCTCTTTCTTTTTTTTATCTTCAACCAGCTAGGGTGAAGTGTCAATGGCTAATCCCCCACCATCAGACCCAGATTCCTGAATGGTCTCTGTTTCAACATCCTATGAGCTAAGGTCTTCCTTTGATCACTCCCCCAACAGGAACACAAGAAAGTAGGAGAATGGTGCAGCAGCAAGTGTGTACGATTGTTCTGAAACACTACTTTAGGTTGTGTTTTGTTTTGTTTTGTTTTTTGCTGAACAAGCACATTTTTTTCCTCTGGGTGAGGTTAGAAAAGCAATGCCTTCTTCTTTAATTCATTCCTTTTCCAAAGAGCCAGGCGATCAAATTCTTCCATGGTCATCCCAAAGACTTCCTGGAACTCTTCAGGGGACAAATGTCTCTTCAAAAGAAAATGTAAAACAATGTTAAAGTAACTTGGCAAAATGGGACATATTTCTCTAATGTATTCAGTTTAGAATTCATCAAAAGGCAACAGATGTCAACATGTAGCCTTTGCATAAGGTGGGCTCACTGCAAGAGTGTTCCAATCAACTGACTTTTATACACTGACATGAATTTCTCAAACAATTTCTCAACTCTGCTATTGGTTCGCACACATATGAACTTGATTTCACCTTTTATGGAAGGTCTCTTTATCTGTAAAATGGGACAGTGATGGACTAAATTATTTTCGTATTTTTGCAATGATGGAATATTTAATTTCAAACCAAGTTTGTGGTAAACATTTTAAAAATGATTTATTTAAAACTGCCTAATACCTATCATATCATATTTCAAAGTTACCAGTGGTTGGATATAATATTTTTTTTAAAAAAACCACACACACACACACACACACACACACACACACACACACGAAACAAGCAAACCATTGATTCAGATCAATTTTGTTCAAAATCTAATACTACTAGACAAAGAGCACAGTACAAGAGGAAGTCCATTAGATTTGGATTCACAGGATCTGATTTCAAACAACAAATCCCTTAACTATGCTAGGCCCCCATTTCTTCATCTATCAAATGAGGGCATTGCACTGGATAACTTATAAGACCCCCTTCCAGCCTAATTGCATGATTTTATGCATATTGCAAACACCTTTTTTTCCCCCTTTGCACAACACTTTGGAGCATTTCAAGAAATAGCTCAGAGGGTTCTACTGAACACAGTTTGAGAAATGTTAAATGAAATTATTTATCTCTTAAGCCCTTCCATTCTATTTTCTAAGATCTCTTCCAGTGCCATCCCCATTTAACATGTGAGAAAACTGATATTCAGAGAAGTAGTGTTTTAGAGTTATAGTGACTATGTCATCCTGTTCCCAAAAAGTTTCATAAGGGGATTTCTATTGTTTATTGAATATAAGGTGTCCTTATACACTACATTTTTCCCCTTGAAAACTCAAAAAATAAAGTTTCCTAAATTTTAAAAATTGGTTCAAAAACTAAACTCATTTACTTGCCCTCCCCCCATTCTGCAAGTAAGAAAATTTAGACCCTCAAAGGAGAACTGTAATTTAAAAAATGCTAGAATCAGAAAATATGGATTTGATTTCCTGATCAACCACTATCTTTGTGACCCTTTTAGGGAAATCACTTTATTTCTTACAACCTCAGATTCTTCAACTGTAGAATATGCCTCAATAAGAGTTGTAATTGGTTACCACACAACATCGTTTTGAGAATTAAATGAGATAAAGGTGCTGTTTAAGCTAAAAATTACTATATCCATGTCAGTTTATGAGTAATTACTAAATTTGGTTTTAAAGGCTTTTGGTTTCATGGTTATCTCCATTTAAAGTGCACTAAAGGGTAAAAATATTGTCATCGAAGATGGAAAGGACAATTGAGAGAGGGTGTTTGAGCATTTGTCTGCGCGCACGCGCGCGTGCGTGCGTGTGTGTGTGTGAGAGAGACAGAGAGAAACAGAGAGAGAGAGAGAGAGAAAGAGAGAAAGAGCGAGAGTTTTAAATCATTATAGCCCAGTGACTAAGTATAACTGGTCAAAGACTTTCTGTCAATTTAAGGGGGATTTATCAAGTCTTGGGTTACTAACCTGAGTCAATTCACTTAATAATCTCTTTAGACCCTATTTTCTCATCTATAAAATGGGAACAATCAAATTTTCAGTATCTATAACCTAAGGCTGGTGCAGGGAAAGTGATTTATAAACTAAACAACTGAAGTTTGAGATCCTGTTATAGGATCATAATTTTAAAACTGCAAGGGACTTTAGAGATTATTTAATCTGAGGTGATATAGTTAATAGATGTGGGATTTGAATCCAGGTACTCTGATTCCTGAGATAGGGCTCTTCCACTAAACCATGCTGCCTTATCATCATCTTTAACATGGACCTCAAATGTCAGTGGCTTTGCCAGTTTGGGGAGGAGCTCCAGTCTCAAGGGGATCTTCTGTGCTCAGTAAGAGACAAGGAATTCAAAACAACTTCCTTTCAATAAGAGTTACAGCCCATTATAGCCATTTAATAATCTGTTCTTCTTAGAGTTGATTGGGTCTCCCAGGGACAAATCAACAGATAGTATGACCCTTTCCCAAGATATGTGCTATGTATTTATTGGGCAGCCTTGGGGCTTGGCAGGAGAAAGGTATTTAATTGCAAACTCATATCAGGTATTTGTAAATAGTTCCTACAAAAGGTCCACTCAGAAACATGAATGGCCCTGCTCAGTATAAATTAACAAGCCTCCTTTTGTGTTTTTTTTCCCCAGTAGTTCAATCTGAAAGTCAGTAAATTCTCTGGGATAGATTTCCAATGCTCATTTAAGAGGAGTCCCATTTATCTTCTTTAAAAGGCCTGCCTTCCTCTTGGATCCAAACACAGATGCCTTTGAAATGAACACTTAGCATTTGACATAATTTTTGCAAATAGAAAGAGAGGGGGGGGGGGGAGGAGGAGGAGGAGGAGAGGAGGAGAAATGAAAATTAAGTCTTTCATTGACTATGTTTCCCAAGTATTTTCACATCCATTAGATCATTTAATCTTTAAACAATTCCATGAAGGAGGCATTTCAAGGATTACTATCTAAGCTCTGACACTGACCAGTTTGTGACTATAAATGAGTTTATTCAACTTCTTTGAATTTCAATTTCCTCATTTGTAAAACGGGGGCAATAATATCATACCACCCTCCTGGTTCTACTTCACAAAGATATAATTTTTTTAAGATATAATTTTTTTTAAGTTTTTTTTTAGTTAGTTTTTTTTGTTTGCAAGGCAAACGGGGTTAAGTGGCTTGCCCAAGGCCACACAGCCAGGTAATTATTAAGTGTCTGAGACCGGATTTGAAACCAGGTACTCCTGTCTCCAGGGCTGGTGCTTTATCCACTATGCCACCTAGCCACCCCTGAAGATATATTTTTTTTAAAGTGCTTTTTTCAGTCATTTTCAGTCCTCTCCAACTTTTCTTGATTCCATTTGGTGTCTTCTAGGCAAAGATACTGGAGTGGTTTGTCATTTCCTTCTCTAGCTTATTTGACAGATGAAGAAACTGAGGCAAACAAGGTTAAGAGACTTAGCCAAAGTCACATAGTAAGAGTGAAGCCAGATTTGAATCAGGAAGATGAGTTTTCCTGACTTCAGACCCAACCCTCTATCCCCTGTACCCCCTTCTGCCCATTAATGTGTTATATCCATGTAAATTTCTGTTGGTATCATACTTATTTGACAGATTAGAAAATGAAGTCTAATAACAATAATAACATATACTCACATTTATATAGCACATTAAAGTTTATAAAGCACTTTTCCTCATAGTAATTCTAAGAGGAATAAAAAATCAAACAGATTTTTTTTGAATGTGACCAAGGTGGAAATTTATTTAGTTTAATATTAGTTTGTAAGGATTTTTTAAAAATTTTTCAAGGGTGGAGTAAGTAGGAGGGAAAAGTGGTTTTTGTCAGTTGGGGAAAAAATAACATTTAATTTAAAAAAATTTGAAGTGATTCCTACAAGATCAGCATGTCCCAGAATGAAACTCATTTCCTGAGTCCAAGTCTGTTAGTTCTTTCTATCATCCTTGCGCTTTTGGGGTCTCAGCACATATACCAGGGCAGACTAGTACTATACCAAATACCTAGCACATATACCAAATTTTCAATGATAAAAAGAATCATTTAGCATTTAGAACTAGAAGGAAACTTTAGAGATCTAGGATAATTACTTCAATTTTATTTTTTTAAATGTTTTATTGATACAATTTTCTTTTTTCTTTTTATGTCATTTTCAAATGAACTCCCACTCCCAAAGAACCCTCTTCTCTTTAAGGAGAAAGGGTAGCTTAGACAAGGTTCAATACATTAGACTGAGAATTAGGAACCTTTGAAGGAAGGTTGTCAAGTCATACTACCCTTACACTTTGTATCCTGTACCTATAAAAATGATTTTTTGAACCCAAATATATAATTTTACATGTATTCCTCTTAAATTTTCTCATATTATATTCCACTCAGTGTTCTAAGCTGCCAGATTTTGCTTTTGCTAGTCAAAAAGTTGGCTACTTTGACTTCTTGGAAATCTGTTAAGTACTTCTCTGTTACAGTAAGTATATTATCCAACTGAAGATAATTCTCTAGTGAGATTCCCAAGGAATTTCTTCTTGGTGATGGTCATTTCAACATTTTTTTTCAATGACTTGCTCTAGCTAGCACATATACCAAATTTTCAGTGTTAAAAAGAATCATTTAGCATTTAGAACTAGAAGGAAACTTTAAAGATCTAGGCTAATTCCTTCAATTTTATTTTTATTTTATTTTAATTTGATTTTAGTTTTTTGCAAGGCAATGGGGTTAAGGGGCTTGCCCAAGACCACACACACAGTTAGGTAATTATTAAGTGTCTGAGTCCGGATTTGAACTCAGGTACTCCTGAGTCCAGGGCCGGTGCTCTATCCACTGCACCACGTAGCCACCTCATTTTGTTTTTTAAAATATATTTTATTGATACAATTTTCTTTTTTCTTTTTATGTCATCATTTTCAAATGAACTTCTCCCATCTCCAAAGAAACCCTCCACTGTAACAATTAAGTACAACTAAGCAAAACCCATCAACACATTGGTCATAACTGAAAGGGTATGCCCCATTCCACACTTACAGGCTACCACCTCTCTGCCAAGAGGTAGAAAACATACTTTAGCTTCAGACCTATAAAATCATAATTAAAGTTTCATTGATCAGGGGCAGCTAGGTGGTGCAGTGGATAGAGCACCGGCCCTGGAGTCAGGAGGACCTGAGTTAAAATATGACCTTAGACACTTAATAATTATCTAGCTGTGTGACCTTGGACAAGTCACTTAATCCCATTGCCTTGAAAAAAACTTAAAAAAAAGACTTACATTGATCAGAATTTTGAAGACTTTCAATACTGTTTCACCTTACAATACTGTGGTCATCACTATGAACCCACAGTCTACTACCTCCCAGGTGAGAAATGGGAGGTATACTTCACCATCAATTCTCTCAAGTCATCACTGGTCATTTCATTGTCTTTGTATTATGAAGAAACTGAAACCTTACAAGGGGAAGTTTGTAACTTGCCCAAGGTTCTTAGTCCATTTACATCAGTACACCTCACTGAAGCCATAATTCTTTGACAAATTGATAGGGAAAAAATGGAACTCACTGAATCACAATGGCAGTGGCAAGAGCACTGATCCTAAGCCTGAACTACTTGTATCAGGAAGTTTGCTGTCCAGTAAAATAAACACATTTTTTTGTGGACTGCTCTGTTATTTAGGGAAGCTAGGTAGCACAGTGGACAGGGTGGCAGATCTAGAGTGAAGAAGAGTTCAAATCTGAGTTCAGATACTGATTAACTCTATGATCCTGGGCAAGTCACTTAACCCCATCTGACTCAATGTCCTCATCTGTAAAATGAGCTAGAAAAGAAAACTGACAAACTAATCCAGTATTTTTGCCAAGAAAAGCCCAAATGGGTCATGAAGAGTTAGACATGAATGAAACAATTAAACAACAATATGAACATGAAAGGGTGAAATATTTTTTCTCAATATAACTGATTTCCTTTGTAACACTATGTATTTTATTTTATGCCTTTAAAAAATTATTCTCAAAATTGTAAAACTCAAATCATATCTTTAATAAAAGTAAATTTAAAAAATTATTCTCAAAAGAGGTTTCTAGACCTCACCAAACTGTCAAAGGAATTCATGATACTAAAAAATATTAAGTACCTCTGCTGTGATCTGGCCTATCCCTAAAGTTTAGCACTGACAAGGGATTATCCAATTTTTGCTTGAAGAATGTTGGCAAAATAACTAACTCCCACTTCATTTCTGGAAAATTCTAATCATTAAGAAGCTTTCCTGACATGTCTCTCTGAAATTTCACTGCTTCTAGTTCTGTTCTGGAGCCTTGTGCTGGATAGTATAATCCTTCTAATACTCATGTCATCAATCATGTCCCTGACACTGTATTTTTCCTCTGCTAAACATTCTTATTTCATCCATGATCTTTCTCACCAATTTGATTTTCCTCTTCTGGATAGTTTCCAGAAACATCTCTCTGAAAGTAGTGTACCCTGAATGAACATAATACTGCAAATATGGTCTGACCAGGGCAGACTAGCACTATGGATGCTATATTTCAGGAAAAGTTTTGACATCATCTAGAAAAGGAAGTGCTGACCTGGATTGGGATGGATCCTTTTAAATAAAGATGATACTAATAGCTGACATTTAGATAATACTTACGATGTGGGAGGCACTGTGCTAAGTACTTTACAATTATTTCATTAGTCCTCACACACCTTGATGTTTGTTGGTTCAGTTATTTTTCAATTATGTTCAACTTACTCTTCATGATCCCTATTTGAGGTTTTCTTGGCAAAGATACTGGAGTGTTCTGCCATGTCCTTCTCCAGATCATTTTATAGCTGAGGAAACTGAGGAAAACAAGGTGAAGTGACTTTCCTGGGGTTACACAGCTAGTAAATTTCTAAAACTGGATTTGAACTCAGATCTTCCTAACTACAGGCCTGACCCTTGATCCACTGCCCCAACCACCTGATGAAAACTATATAACTAAAAATAAGGCCAGTCAAAATGTAGGAGGGTTTGTTTGGTTCTGAATACCATGGAATCCACAGAGCAAGTGGCTGGGAAATAATATATTTGTTGAAGGAGTGAATTAACATCATTGCAATGTTGGCTCTCAGAATGAATGAAGCAACTTCTTCCAACAGTATCATATTTCTTTTTTCCCTCCTTTAAATCAAATTCTCTTGGTCATATCTAACTTAATCTATGAGAGTGTTAACAGGAAGATATGCTCAGAATGACAAGACACCATAGTTCTATTCTCCCAAATGCTCTTCAGACTATCTGGAGCTAGCATGGTTTTATCAACCCAAATTTTTTCAAGGTGATCCTTCTTCCTTCCTTCCTTCATTCTTCCTTTCTCCCCCTCTCCCTCCCTCTCTTTAGCTCTCTAGGCAGGGTTATTTAACTGGTGAGTTGGAGGAATGCTGTCAATAGAGATTGCTCAGAAAGCCCAAAGCAGCCATCTGAATAATTCCATCACATTCTTAGAGAAGCCCAGTCCAGCCTGGTCCAGAGGAAACCAATCAGCCTCTCTCAGCAAGGAAGTGGGATCAAAGGAGAGAGCCACTTAGCAAGGTCTTTCCCTCCTAGGGTTTGCCTTTTGGCTTCCATGAGGTTTTGTGCTATTGCAGGCAGGGCTTCAGGTCTCTCAGTGTGACCTTTCCCAATGCTAAATCCCCTCCTAGAGACCTCTGCCAATTCTGCAGAAAAGGCAGGAGAACAAAGGAAGACAACCAAGTGTTGGGATGTTGGATTCTGCTGAGAAGGTGGAGCAACATGAAATATGTTCCTTTGTTTAGTTGGGAGTGGAGTGGAAAACTAGGAGATGGGATGGGAAAGAGTGGGAGTTGAGGCCACTGGATTTCTAATGCTAGCTCTTCTACTAAGACGCTAGCTTTAAGGAAGGCCATCTCCCAATATCTCCCTGGTTTTGTTTCATCTTCAGTAACATGAAGGGATTGGATTACTTTTTTTTAGTTTTTTTTCCAAGGCAAATGGGGTTAAGTGGCTTGCCCAAGGCCACATGGGTAGGTGATTATTAAGTGTCTGAAGCTGGATTTGAACTCAGGTCCTCCTGACTCCAAGGGCCAGTGCTCTATTCACTGTGCTACATAGCTGCCCCTTAAAACCTCATTTTTTTAAGGCAATGGGGTTAAGTGATTTGCCCAAGGCCACACAGCTAGGCAATTATTAAAGTGTCTGAGGCCGGATTTGAACTCAGATACTCCTGACTCCAGGGCCATTGCTCTATCCACTGTGCCACCTAGATTTCCCTTAAGTGATTTCTAAAGTCCAAATCCTATGATCCCATCAATCAATCAATTAATCAATACATTTCTTAAGTACTTATTATCTGCTATATGGGAATACAAATAGATCAAAACAATATCTCCTAAAGGAACTTAAATTTCAACCCCTCTAACTGCTCATATTTTATATTCTAAAGTCCCTTTCATTTCTGATGTAATATCCTATGTTCTAAATCAGATTTGAATTCACAAAGATTCCACAGTATATTCACTAATTCACTAAAGAACTATGTAGTCCTTGAAAATTTCCAAAGAGCTTTGTAGCTATTATATCATTTATCCTAACCACCTTGAGAAGTAGGGAGTGTTATGAATTATGAAGTAACTGAGGCAGAGAGTGACTTGCCCAGGGTCACACAGGCTTAAGTCTTCCCAACTCCATGTCAGTGTTCTATCCACTGTGCAGCTCAGATAGCATCCCTAAGGCAAAGGTATTTGAGATTCACAATCCACAAAGAGGTTCAAAGCATTTTAAGAACTTCAATGAGAAAAAAAATTACATCTACATTTCATTATATTATGCATTTGAGAACATTATTCTAAGAAGGAGTCCATAGGTTTTACCAGATTATCAAAAAGAGTACATGACCTAAAGAAAGGAGGTGGTCTGTTTAACAATTCTTAGACTAAGATGTCTCTAAGATGTGATGTCATTATGGCTCATCCTATACACAGCAGTGGGGGGGGGGGGGGGAAGGTGAATAAAGAATGTACAATGCCCGGACTCTAATTCATTATTGCAAAGTCTCATGAATGAGTTAATCTATCATCTTATCTAACTATCTATCCATCTATCTATCATACTACCAAACTATATATCATAAACAGGAGCAACAGATGCTACAGATGGAAAATGAGATTGGTCCTGAATTGAAAAGGAAAAGATTGACCTGAATTGCACCTGAACACTTGCATAATCAATTCAGTTCAAATATAATGCAATGCAACTGCAGACAGACTTCCAACCAAGAGAGACAAGGATGCTGATTTTGTCTAACACTTATTAACTATGAGCATAGGAAACTATTTAAATTTGAAGAGACTCAATTTCCCTATCAGTAATACTGTATAATAGAATCAAGGCCAGAAGAAGTTATGTGGGCCATGTGAAGCTATCTGTATTTACTTTTCTTACTATAGCATCTTAATTTCTATTTGGATGAAGGCCTCCACTATCAATCCCAGCTGGGTGTAATGCTTGGATTCAATAGAGACCAGAATGTTTTAATGGGATTAACTACAGAAGAAAACATCTCCAGTGTAACAAATCTGAGACCCCAAAGTTAACATGTTCTAAAGGTTCAAATATTCTCTCCCAAATCATTTAATATCCTGTTCCTCTTTCACCTTTCACATAAGAAGAGTGTTTGAGCAGCTTCATCTCCCTTTGCCATCAGTAATTTCCCTCTAAGTCTAGGTAAAACCCTTTATTCCTTTTATTCTTTATAATTTCCACCAGGAAATTGCCCATCTGCGAAAGTTAATTAAACTTCTCTTCTCACTTTGCTTCTTGATTTATTGGTCTCCAGGCAAGGGGACTAAGATGGATACCAGGCCCTCAGGGTTGAGGAATTCCCCAATAGTAACAGTCTGTGGAATTACCTCAATGGGAACCCAACACATTAAGGAGGTGGGGATGGGAATGAGGACAGGGACAGGGGATAGGAGACACGTAATTCTAGCAGAAAGAATTCTTTGTGGAAAATGCTAACTTTGCCTTTAAGAAACAAAGGATTATTTTTCTGAATCTTGTTTGCTGCCACAGGATGGTTCAGACATCCTGGAAGGGGAGGAAGATTCCCATGCTTTGCGGAGGTCTTTAGCATAACTGATATGGCCCCAAAGTCCTGAGCAGGAGGTGACACTTCTCCTGACCTAATGGGATTTCTGATAACACCTCTCTGCCCCTAACAAAAGTGACATGAAATAACATCCAGAGTTGTGGGACACTTCCCTGGTGGATTATCAGTTCTGATCCTGCCTTACTCTTTGTTTCAATTCTATAAAAATTCTTCTCTCTCTCTCTCTCTCTCTCTCTCTCTCTCTCTCTCTCTCTGCAAGGCAAATGGAGTTAAGTGACTTGCCCAGGGTCGAACAGCTAGGTAATTGTTAAGTGTCTGAGTCTAGAATTCAACTCAGGTACTCCTGACTCCAGGGCCAGTGCTCTATCCACTGTACAACCTAGCCACCCCTATAAAAATGCTTCTTCAGAATTTCACTTTGGATCCTATTCCTAACCAGGCCCCATATATGCATAACTGAAAACCTAGACAACTAGGTTTTACTTAAATCTGTTTGTTCTTTTTTAAGACCAAACTCTGGAGGCTAACACATGAGCCTAATTCCATTTTGTCTTTATTAAGGCCAAACTCTTAAAGGTTGTCAGGAGATAAAAGGGTGCAGCCATAGCGTGTAACTTGGGTTAGCTAGGTGGTTCAGTGGATAGAGCTGGAGTTAGGAAGGAAAAGTCATCTTCCTAGGTCTCAAATACCCACTAGTCAAGTCACTCAATCCTCAGTTCCTCATCTGTAATAAGCTGGTTAAGGAAATAGTAAATCACTCTACTTTCTTTGCAAAGAAAACTCCAACTACAGTCACCATAATACAGATGACTTTGAACTGGGAAAAATCAGCAGCATCTTCATGAAATGATAGTACTTTAACTGGGACTTGATAGAAGAAAAGAATTTTGATAGGCCTAAATGAGAATTGAAAGCAATTCAAAGCTTAGGAGACAGGATGTATGAATGCCCCAAAATTAGGGATCCAGGAATGTGCAAAGAGGAATGTGAACTAAAGCTTGAAAGTCAGGCTAAATACAGTTTGTGAAGGACCTTAAATGCCAGTCTAAGGAGACTGAATTATATCCTATAGACCAGAGATGTCAATTATAATAGTATTATAATTTAAATGATATGCAGCCCTCAGGGATCCTTATGTAGAGTTCAGTGGTCCATATTTTTATTTAAACTTGATTCTGATGTTCTAGAAGATGCAGCAAAACTGAAGATGTCTGAGCAGGGATATCTCATTCACATGATTAGGTCTGTAAATTATTCTAATTTATTTATTTATTCTAATTCTAATGTTTACTCTGCCAAGTCAAAATAGCAAGCATTTATTAGGCAGCTTCTGTGTGCCATGAGAGTACTGATTTATACTGTGGAATGGGCAAGGGAAGGATTGGAAGGCCTGTGGGAGGTGACTGGCTAGGAAATGATTGCTGACCTTCAGGAGAAAAGAGATTGGGGCAGTGAAAATGTAGGTAAAGCTATTTTGGAGGTGAAATTCCTAGGCTTGGTAACTGACTGGAAGGTGAGGGGCAGCAGAGTCAAAGATGACCATGAAGGTTCCAGGCTGGGGAACTGGAAAGAAAATGGTTTCACACTCTTCTTTTTAATTAAGATTAGGAACATTTTTTTTGAGGGAGTAAATAATAAGTTGGAGATTTGGTTGAGGGCAATTTGAGAACTAGCTGGGGAGATAGTAAAATGGATACTATTGTTATTCTCATTTTATAGATTGAGGAAATTGAGAAAGTGAGAGTTTAAAGTATCTTGCCTAGAGCCCTGTAGCTAATAAATATAGGCAGGATTTGAACCCAGGCCTTCTTGACTCCAACTCAATACAACATTCTATGTACTTTGCTGCACTCAGAGATATTAATTAAAGCCAATAGGCTGAATGATATTAGTGTCAGAAGATAAATAGGAGATAAGGGTTAAGAACCAAGCTCCTATTTAGAAAGTAGGAGACCCAATACCTTACTTTTAAAACCTTCCTTTCCTCTCCTTTAAGCTCAGAGAAATTATTCTTCTTCTTGTCTTCTTTGTCATCTTCTTCAGCTTCTTTTTCTTCATCTTCATCTTCTTTGTCTTCATCATCTTCATCTTCTACGCCTTCTTTGTCTTCTTCATTTTCTTCATCTTCATCTTCTTTGTTGTCTTCATCTTTTTTCTTTTTCTTTTTTTTTTTGTCTTGCAATTAAGCCTTGGACATAAAGAGGACTGGAAAATATCCTGAAGGAGTGGGATGGGAGCAGTGGCAGGCAAGCCTAATAAATATATGCACAGGACAGGTTATTTTATTTCCTGGCAGGACATAAATATGATTGATACTGATAAAAGAGTCCTGGTAATAGTATGGGAATTAAGTCAGTGCAAACTCTGTTTTGGAGGCTTACTAGCATCTGTCCCAAAGAAGACTGCCTGCCACAGGGGAAACAGTATAATGAAAACTTCACCAACTATTTCATTGCAAGTCAGAGAATTGTAAGATTTTCAATTTTTAAAAAAAGGTGCATAAGGAACTGGGTGTTTTCAAAGACAGTAGCAAGAGCTTTACATGTCTTAATTATCCCACTTATTTTTTTTAAAAAGAGCGAGATTTTTCTTGTTCTAATTATCTCTTTCCTCAGAAACAACAATGACAAATGCTCTCAATTCTGATTGTTATTAATGTGTGAGCCTGAACAAGTCCAATCACCCATTGAAGCCTTGGATTCCTTATCTGTAAAATAATACAAAAGATATCTACACTTCCTGTTTCACAAGAAGTTATGAGGAAAGTACTTGGTAAACAACAGAGCTAACATTACTGATAACTTGAACATGAATGTCCTTTGTAGTCTTTTCCTATTAGTCCATTGACCTTGAGTTGAAGCATTCTGATGAGGGGGACTCCACTCCTTCCTTAGGTAGTTCTACTTTTGACCACTATAATTATTAAGATGTATTTTCTATACATGGAGTCTTAATTTGCCTATCTGCAATTTCCACTGATACAAGCCTAATCCTTTTTTTCACATGACAGTCATTCAAATATATAAAAAATGACATGTTTTCTGTAAATCTTCTTTCCCTAAACTAAACATCTTCAGTTCCTTTAACCTATCCTCCCACAACAAGAACTCGAGGCCCTTCACTTTCTTGCTGCGCTTCTCTGGATACTCTCTAGTTTGTCAAGATGCTTTGTAAAACATGGTACCCATTTGATATCAGATTCACAAAGGGAATTCTCATCCTGATGCCTTTTTTTTTTAAAAAATGATTGTTTCAGTCTGTGTTAAACACTGACTCCAGTGCTGTTTGAACCTATATTAAATTCTAATCAGGAAATATTTATCAAAAGTAAATAAAAATGCAATAGAACATACAGTGTTAACATGTTATTTTCTAATGGCCTGCTAGGATCCTTGTAAACCATTCCTTTCTATTTAAGTTTAATACCATGGGTTAGAACTTCTGGCTTTGCTGTTTACCTGACTAATAGCTTCATTCATAAAAGAGCACCAATTGGGCTCACAGAATCTTTAGAGTTGGAAGGAACATCAAAGGAAGGAAGGAAGGAAGGAAGGAAGGAAGGAAGGAAGGAAGGAAGGATGGAAACAACCATGTATTAAGTGTTGGTTACATGGTAGGAATTATGCTAAGCACTTTTAAAAATTTTATTTTTATTTGATCCTTACAATCTTGGGATGTAAGTGCTATTATTATATCCATTTTACACTTGAATCTGAGGCTGACAGAGGTTTAGTGACTTGTCAAGGGTCATTCAGCTAGTAAATATCTAAGACCACATTGGAATTCAGGTCTGCCCCTCACCTGACCAAATTGTACTCTGTGCTATCTGGCTGTCTCAGGGCAAGGTACCTATATATAGGGTCAAAAGGTATCTAGTTCAACTAAGCCAATGCCAAAATCTTCTCTATAATATTCCCAATAATTGTTCATTGTACCTTTTCTTAAACACTTTTAGTGATGCCTCATGATGTAATCCATCCCCCTTCAGGATGGACAATTCAGGACAGCTCTAATTGTCCTGAAATTTTCCTTTATATTGGGTCAAAATTGATCTCATTAGACTCTCCATTCAATTCTTCTAATTCTGATTCTGGGAATGAGTAGAACCAGTTTAATCTCATTTTCTCAGAGTGACCCTTGAGGCATTAGAAAATCATGACCCTTTCCATATGGTTTCTTTTTTCTTGGCTAAGTATCCTTAGTTCTTTTAATTATTTCCCATATTACAAAGTTCCCATATTTTATACCATTCTAGTCCTAGCTTCCTTTTGTCCCCTCTACTTGCTGCCACCATGTTTCAAAGCTATAACAAATATAACAGAGCAGGTTAAACAGAAGAAGACAGTCCTCTATGGACTGTGCATTTGTGAATGAGGTCATAAGTTGCAGTTATCAAATTCTGACAGTGGCTCCTACTCAAAAAGCCTTTTGGGGACCCTTGATAGACAGAGAATGGGGAGGGTATAGATTACATGTCAGATTTTTAATCCCAGGGCACTGAGGGTGTCACTAACTTATAAACATTACTATAAAGAGATAACACTTCTGAAAGCTAGGAAACCAGATTTGTGGGAAAACAAAATTCTTGTTACTAAGAGATAAACACTTCTCAAATAAAAACTTCCCATGCAGCAATACAAACAATGAGGTAAGGAGGCCAATGTTGCATGCCCTTGTTGATGGGGTGGGAAGGAGCAAAGACAGAGGTTTTTGTCATCTATTGTTTCTTACAGTAAGTAGATATTTGAATAATTTACTCTTAAAAGACCATTTTCCCAGGCTGCTAGGTGGTACAGTGGCTACAGCATCAACCATTTACTAGTTACGTGATCCTGGGCAAGTCACTTAAACCCAATTGCCTCCACAACAACAACAAAAAGATCATCCTTCACTAAGGCATAAAGTTTCCTTCCTCTGGTCTTCAGTTTCCTCTTCTGTAAAACTGGAGAGGAGTTTGATCTCTGTCAGGGGTTCTTAAAGCTGGTTAACATGAACTTGCTTTAATTCTTTAAATTGGATTTCAATATATTGTTTTCTTTTGCAATCTTAAGTAGTTTATTTTATTCATTTATAAAGATAACTCTGAGAAGTCCCTACTCTATACCAGATTGCAAAAAAAGGTCCATTACACAGAATAGATTTTATTTTGTTTTGGGTTTTATTTATTTATTTATTTTTAGTTTTTTTTTTTTCAAGGCAAATGGGGTTAAGTGGCTTGCTCAAGGCCACATGGCTAGGTAATTATTAAGTGTCTGAGACCAGATTTGAACCCAGGTACTCCTGACTCCAGGGCCGGTGCTTTATCCACTGCGCCACCTAGCCGCCCCTCACAGAATAGATATTAAAAAATCCAAATCAATCCTGACTTAGATGATGTCTTACAATACTGATCTCCCTAAGTTCTAAGTACTTAGAAACCATCCAGCTCTGATTTGTATATTAAAGAAATTAAGCATAGCACAACATCCCATTTTGAATCTAAATCAAAATTTGATACCCTGAGACAGCATTTTTGACTTGGACAATCACTACTTAACTTCACTACGGATTTATTATTAGGGACCCCAAGGTGGCTCCTTTTTTCCAGAATTCATTCAAGTCTCTCCAGTGAATTATTGCTTTAAGTCACCCAAGTGAAGTGAAAGCCAGATCCTGGCTTTGTGCTCAAGGAACTATTACCTAATCATGCCCAACTCTTCTGGGTTCTCTGGCTTTAAACCAAGAAAGATCAGATAAGAAAGGCTTGACTCATTCCTCTCTTTTGGGTAACCATGGCCTTTCCCCATTGTTCTCCTCCTCTTACTCATCCCTCATGGCCCCCCCTTTCAATGACACCTGGGCTGCTTCCTGGACTCCTCCACACCCTAAGGGAATTCAAATGATTATGATATGTAGAGCTGGGAGGGATGTTAGGAATGGTGGTATCTAATCCAATTGACTCAGGGACTCTCCTAGGGAGAGGAAGTGGTTTATTTTCTCTTTCTTCTAGTCAAACTGTCCCCTTTTGCTGTCTAGACTCTATGACTGTGCCTGTGAATTCGGGGTTCTGCCCAAGTTTGGGGGCATCCCCTGCTCTTCTCCCCATGGAGTCCCTGGTTTCCTGATTCTAGACCACTTCAACACCTTCTTGTCCTGGGTGTCAGAAAGATCTGAGTTCTATGGACTTAGTAGCTGTGTGACCCTGGGTAAATCACTTCACCTCCATTTACTTCCCTCAACTGTAAAATGGGAATAATAATAGTACCCACCTCTCAGGGTGCTGGTGAGGATTAAATGAGATATTTGTAAATCATAACAGAGTGTCTGGTGCATAGTAGATAATATTTAACTGCTCATTCCCTCCCCTTCTCTTTGGGCAAACAGTCTCCCTGGCTATAGACTGCATAAAATTACTGACAGTTCCCACAAAGAGAAATCCAACTCTTCCAGAGTAAGTCAGTCTAAGTTTTCCAAAAAAAGAATTTAAATTGCAGTTCTCCCCTATCACCACCAGGTCTCAGATGTTAAAGGGAAGCTGTGAGAGGTGAATAAGAGGAAGAAAACTATGGGAAAAGGTCATGGCTATCCAGAAGAGAGGAGCTAGAGGCATTTTCTAATTTCTCACATTTTTTAATCGAACTATTCTGATGAGTATTAACAAAGGGGGCATTGTTTAACTTTGGGGTCTTTCAGAGAATGATTAATAGTCCTCCTTGGGTACATTCCAAAATATATATGTGTATGTGTATGTGTGTATGTATTTTCTAATATATAGACATATACAGTGACATATATGAACACATATATACATATACACAGTACATGCATACACATTCATATACACATACACAATATACATAAACATTGTATGTATGTGTGTATGTGTGTGTGTGTGTGTGTGTGTGTGTGTGTGTGTATCTATATTGGTTGGTTCTTGTCCTTTGTTATCAAAGAAGACCAAAATGACATCTTTATGTTTGAGACAAATCACAGTGTGTCTGTGACTGATCAGACAAATTTGAGTTTGGAATATTCTTCCACATGTCAGGCACAAATAGTCCATGTGAACACTTGGGGTGGGTACTCTAAACTTAAGAATGTCATGTTTCCTTTGAGCTGCTTCAATTCTGACTTCCTCATAGAGCGTAGAACCCTCACAGCACGCCATGCTGGGCGATCCTGTGCCATTGACTCCCATGCTGTACAATCAATTCTAAAGTTCTTCAATGAGACCTTCAGGGTGTCTTGGTATTGCTTCTTCTGATCCCCTTGAGAGCACTTGCTCTGTGTGAGTTCTCCATAAACTAGTCTTTTTGGTAAGCATACTTCTGACCTTCTAACAATGTGCCCAGCCCATCTTAGTAATGTTTGAATGCTAGGCAGTTTAGCTCCAGAAAGGACCTGAGTGTCTGGTATCTTCTCCTGCCAGGTGATTTTCAGATTCTTCCTAAGATAATTTAAATGAATGTGATTCAGTTTCCTGATATTGTGCTGGTACACCATCCAGGTTTCACAAGTATACAACAATGAGATCAGTACAGCTGCTCTCTAGACCCTCAGTTTTGAGTCAGCCTCATACCTCTTCTCTCCCACATACTGAGCTTACTCTGGTAAATAAGGAGGTCAACCTCATTGTCAATGTGTACCTCCCTAGAAAGGATACTGCCAAGGTAAGTGAACTTTTCCATAGTACTCAAAACTCTATTTGCTGTAATCAATGGTTCCATATATGGATGAGATGCTGCTGGCTGATGAAGCACCTGAGTTTTCTTGGTGTTGTTAGGTCAAAATGAGCACAAGCAGCAGAGAATGGATCCATATTTTATTGCATCTCAGCTTCAGAGGCTGCAATGAGTGTACAGTTATCTGCAAACAGAAGATCATGCACCAACACTCACTTCACTTTAGTCTTGCTTGTAGCCTTTTCAAGTTGAAGAATTTACTATCAGTACAATAGCTGATCTTAATGTTGTTTTCATCCTCAGCAAAGGTATTTGATATCTTGGCTGAGAACATCATGCTAAAAAGCATGGGAGCAAGGACCCATCCTTGTTTCACTCCATTGGTGACTAGGAAATCTCTAGAGTATGGTCCACTATCCAGAACCTGGGCAAGTATGCTGTCATGACACTGACATACAATACTGATGAACTTCTCTGGGCAACTACATTTTCACATAATTTTCCATATGCTCTCTTGACTGATGGTATCAAAGGTCTTGGTCAGACCTACAAACATTGTATATAGACCTCTATTCTATTCTTGGCATTTTTACTGGAGTTGTTGGCACCATATTTTCTGTTCCTTGACTCTTTCTGAAGTCACACTGGACCCTCAGAAAGGTAGCCATCTTGCAAGTGAAGGACTCTGACAAGAATCTTACTAGAAATGATTAAAAGAGAAACACCCTTGTATTATCACAGGATAATCTATTCCTTTTACCTTTATAGATATGGATGATGGAGGCATACTTGAATTCTTGGGGAATAAACTCTTCATGCCATATATCCAGGAAAAATTCAGTCCACTTATGAGTCAGCAATAGACCCCCACCCCCGGCCTTGTAGATCTCAACTGGGATAGAATCAGTACCATTTGCTTTGCCACATGAAAGAAACCTAATGGCATTCAAAATCTCTTCTTCATTTGGAACTTCAGCTAGGGACCGATTGACTTCAATTGGGGTAAAGGGTCAGTGACTGCTGCATTAATTGATGATGATCTGTTAAGAACACTATGGAAGTGTTCAGACCATCTTTCTAGCATCATGTCCCTTATTGTTAATCAATGTGGCTCCATTAGCACTGAGTAGTTGAGATGTACCATAGGACTTTGGCCCATAGATAGCCTTCAGGGCATCATAAAAACACTTTGGTTTGTTATTATCTGCATAAAACTGAATTTCATTTGCCTTCTTACTGAGCCAAGAGTTTTCCATCTTTTTCTCTAAGCTTCCCTTGTAGCTTACTTTTGAGGGAATTAAATGCTTCCTTATTAAAAATGAATGAACTATTCTGCTGACAAACCCTGTGGAATTCTCTTTTTCATTTAGCAGCTTATGTATTTCCCTCATCATTTTCATCAAACCAGACTTGATTGTGAGTGTTTTGCCCAGATGAGCAAATGCAGTGCTGTATACTGAAAGTCTTTGAAAGCTGCCCACTCTTTTTCTACTCCACTGTTGTCAACTGTTTGTTGGTTCAGTTTAATGTCCAAGTTAGCAACAAATTTTCCCTACTCAGAGAGACACTCTAATCTCTTGACATTAATTCTTCTAGTAGTCATTTTGCCTTGGGGTTGCTGCTTCAGTTGAATGTGAACATTTAGCTTAGAGAGGATGAGTCTGTGATCAGTCCAGCACTCTGTACCACACATTACCTTTGTCACTCTCCCATTCTGTCTATCTCTTCTCCTTACAATCACATAGTCTATTAGATGACAATGTTTACTACAAGGGTGCATCCAGGAAGTTTTATTGTGTTTAGGTACATGGAAGACAGTGTTTGAGATGAGAAGGTCATGAGATGCACAAGTCTTCAGTAGTAGGTGACCATTGCTGTTGCTGTTTCCAATTCCATTCCTAGCAAGGATTCCCTGCCATGTCTGGTAATCTGAGCCTACTCTATCATTAAAGTCATCTAGAATTATAAGCTTGTCCTCTTTTGGTACCCTGATGATAATGGTCTCCAGTTTTTTATAAAATTTTCCTTTGGCTTCATCAGGGTTTGTCATGATGGGAGCCTAGGCAGGATGATGGAGGTATGTTTTTCTGCAAGTAGAAATCTCACTGTCATGAGTTTGCCATTACTCCTTTTGGTAGGTATTTAAGCTTGTTGACTAATTAGTTTTGATTGTGAAACCCACCTCAGCTTCACAGTGCTTCCCCTTGCTACGGGCCCCTCCAGAAAAATGGGTATCCAGCTCCAACTTCGCTAAGCTGGTCATCATTGACCAGCCTTGTTTCACCCAGGGCTGCTATTTGGATGTTATACCTGTTAAGTTCTCTTGCAGTAAGAGCTGTTCTTCTTTCAGGTCTATTGGATCTTGTGTTGTCTATGAGTGTGTGTACATTCCATGCTTCGATGATGAGTAGAATCTTCTTTGAAAAAATTTTTGTAGATTTTTTTTGTGTGTCTCAGATCACGCTGTGGATCCCTGCCTGCTGTGGAAATCATGCCAGAGTTGGGTAAGCAACTTTTAGAACACATTTTCTAGCCCCTTCCTCATATCAGGAAGTAAGCAGGTATGATTCTTAAAAGGGTTTCTCAGACCCCAAGGGGGTCTATTGCTTCCAGTGAGGAAACTACCTTTTGGCCTGGGTTGCCTGTGTGCAGAGTTGTGACTACAGCTCCCAGTGTATCTGCACCTTCTGCTTTGTCACTTGCCTATTGCTACAAGACTTTGAGATAGGAATAGTAAAGTAGTATGGGTGAAGTTTTTGATTCAGGCATAAATTGTATTTAAGTGAAGCAGAATTGCACGAAGTCATTCACTCTCTCTTCCAAAGTCATCATGATCCTTTGTCAAGACAGGATCTAGTTGCAGTGGATGACCTTGGTGTCTTCAATGTCTAACCAAGCTCTAAGTGTTCCGCAGCACCTGCTTCAGCTGCCTCACAGTTGTTGGAACAAAGTGTTCTCATTTGCCCATTCTGGTAGTGGAAGCCTACACATGTTTGGGTAGACACCCTCCACAGATGAGTTTGAGACTGCTTAGTTACCCTCAACATGGTTTAATCTGCCTGTCAAAATGGTTTACCAGGGTGTGGCTGCTGTGCATGCTACAGCTTCTTGGAATAACAAGTGAGAATTAGGTGGCTCAGGTGAACATCAAAGATGGAAAGCAGTCCTGAAAAAGGTTCAGCAGCTCTCACATCATGTGTATATATATATATATGTATGTATGCATATATATACACATATAAAATCTATATCTCTATGTACATATATATATATATATATATATGTATATATGTATATATAGCACCAACCCTGGAGTCAGGAGGACCTGAGTTCAAATCTGTCCTTAGGCACTTGATGCTTACTTGCTGTGTGATCTTGGATAAGTCACCTAACCCTGCTTGTCATGGTATTACCTCCCTGATGCCATGGTCTTCTTTAAGAACTTAACCACAGGCCCTTAACCTTCCTGGGACTCAGTTCTATCATGTGTGAGACAATTCTTCTTCTGCAGTCACTCCCTCATAGGCATGACTACAAAATCCTTGGAGGTTAGGGAGGGTGAGTGGTTTATCCAACATTTCTATAGAATGTATGTAAAATGGGGGAAATCATACCCATGCAACCCACCTCACCTAGTTATTGTGCGGAATGTGTTATAGGAATAGGCACTTTCGCCATCATTACAAAAAGAGGCAGCAAGGGGGTAGTGGAAAGAATTCTGAATTCAATCAAGCCTGTTCTTGACCTTAAGGCTGACCATGTTTCAAGCCATGTGATCATGTTCTAGACTGGGACTGGCTTGGTTATTTTTTTTAGGTTAAATTAAGTGGCTTGCCCAAGGCCACACAGCTAGGTAATTATTAAGTGTCTGAGGCCAGATTTGAACTCAGGTCCTCTTGACTCCAGGGCCAGTGCTCTATCCACTGTGCAACCTAGCTGCCCCTCTGGCTTGGTTACTGATAAAGAAGTTACAGTTGTATTCTATTGCCTCTAGGATACAACATTTTTTATAGAATTTGGCATTCAAGATCTTTCACAATCTGTCTTGAGTTCTTTCTTTCCCAGCTTATTGCACATTACTATCTTTTATGTACCTAATATAAGTTCAGTATTTGGAAGTGATACCTGTTGAGTTCTCTTTCACTACCTAGTAGTCATTTTGCCTTGGGGTTGCTGCTTCAGCTGAATGTGAATATTTAACTTGGAGAGGATGAGTCTGTGATCAGTCCAGCACTTAGTACAATACTCTCACATCCTGTCTATCTCTTCTCCTTACAATCACATAGCTGACACTACCTATCCCTAGAATATCCTTATTCTACCTCTATCATTGAATCTTAAAATCTCTATATGTAAAATAAGAATAATAATACTGGCATATAAACTCATCATTTGGGGAAGAAAATGCTTGATAAACTATAAAGTACTATTGAAGATTCTATAGTGCTATAAGAAATAATAAAGTATGGTATTATTTTAGTATTAATGTAAGCTTTAAATCGCTGGCATTTATTAGACTGTCAGTTCATTTATTGATTCTACTTTAAGAAATGGTCACCTGATTTGCTAGTCTGTTTGTGATCTTCTGATATGGATTTAGTTGGAAAGGACCTTAAAGGTCAGTTAGCCCTACTCCCCCATTTTGCAGATCACAAGACTGAGACCCACAGAGGAGGGAATTGCTCAGGGTTATATAACCTAGAACTCTCTCCCTCTTCCATTGAGATCACTGATCTCCTTGGATTCCTTTAAGTTCCAGTTAAAAGATAGGAAGATGGGGGCTAAGTGGTACAGGGGATAAAACAAAGGTCCTGGAGTTAGAGGGATCTGAGTTCAAATGTGACCTCGGACATTAACCAACTGTGTGACTTTATCCCAATTACCTTAAAAAAGAGGAAGACAAGTTGCAAAAGCCTTTAAAAGCCAAATGGAGGATTTTAAATTTGCTCCTAGAGGTAATAGGGAATCATTGGAGTTTATTGGACTTATAGGGCAGAGATACACACAATCAGACCTGTGCTTTCAGAAAATCTCTTTTTCAGTCCAGTGAAAGATGGTCAAGAGTAATAAAAGATTTGGAA
Source organism: Macrotis lagotis (assembly GCF_037893015.1). Classification (NCBI taxonomy): domain Eukaryota; kingdom Metazoa; phylum Chordata; class Mammalia; order Peramelemorphia; family Peramelidae; genus Macrotis; species Macrotis lagotis. The sequence continues at coordinate 216,719,043 of NC_133660.1, forward strand.
CTATTGCAATTGTTTAGGTATGAGGCAATGAGGGACTGATCTAGGGTTATAGTTGTATAAGTGTATGGAGTAAAGGAAGAAATGATGTTGTTAATAATAATGATAATGGGGGCAGCTAGGTGGCGTAGTAGGTAAAGCACTGGCCTTGGAGTCAGGAGTACCTGGGTTCAAATCTGGGCTCAGAAACTTAATAATTACCTAGCTGTGTGGCCTTGGGCAAGCCACTTAACCCCATTTGCCTTGCAAAAACCTAAAAAAAAAATAATAAAGATAATAATAATAATCACTAGAATTTATATATAGCACTTACTATGGACCAGGGACTATACTAAGCACTTTATAATTATTATCTCATTTGATCCCTGGGAGGTTGATACTGTTAGTATCCTCATTTTACAGTTGAGGAAATTGAGGCAAACAGGGGTTATATCCATGACACACAGTTAGTAGGCTTCTCTGGATAAATCTGAACTCAGGTCTTTCTGACTCTAGGACCAGGGCTCTATCTACTGTGCCTCCAGCAACAAGAAAATGTAAGGGGCAGTTACCTTGTACAGAGGATAGAGCACTGATCCTAGAGTCAGGAGGACCAGAAGTTCAAATCTGGCCTTAAATGCTTATCAGCTTTATGGCTCTTGGCAAGTCACAACCACAACTGCTTTGGGAAAGAAAGGAATGAAGGAAGGAAGAGGGAGGGAGGAAGGGAAAGAGGGAAGGAAGGAAGGAAGGAAGGAAGGAAGGAAGGAAGGAAGGAAGGAAGGAAGGAAGGAAGGAAGGAAGGAAGGAAGGAAGGAAGGAAGGAAGGAAGGAAGGAAGGAAAGAAGAAAAACAATGTGGGATGACTGGGATTGAGGAGTTGAAGATGGCCCTATGCCTAGGGAAGTTTGGAAGAGCTCTATTTTGGACATTTTGAATTTGAGATGTCTAAAAGACAGTGAGACTGTAGTTTGAGAGAGAGAGAGAGAGAGAGAGAGAGAGAGAGAGAGAGAGAGAGAGAGAGAGAGAGAGAAACTAGACTGGATATATAGATCCAGAAACAACTACATAGAAAAAAACTGAACTCATGGATGCTGATGAGATTATGCAAAGATAATCTACTCTGAAGCCTGCTTCACTTTAGAGATAATAAGGACATGTGATATTTATAAAGACCTTTCAGGTGTTAAAGCACATTCCTGTTCCCCTCAGATCCCCCTAAAACTCTGGTCGATACTAAGGGTATGATTATCCCCATCTTACAGAGTGGAAAACTGGTTCAGATTGAAGAAGTGAAATGATTTGTCCAAGGTCTCAATCAGAGGCAGAAGTGGGATCCCACAGCTAATTTCTTTGTACTCCATAAGAGCTCATTCTAACCATCCTGTTGAGCTTAGGAAAACATTGCTTAACAACAGACAAGTAGCTCAAGTTGCTTCTTTTTGCCAGTGTAATACAAATTCCTCAATTCAGCATTCAAGACCCTTCATGATCTGTCTACTGCTCTCTCTCTTCCCAGCTTCTCCCATATCCCTCCCCCTTAGTGCCCTTCTGTGTTCCACTGATACTGGCCTTCTTGTTCCCCAATTTTCCACTTTAGTACAAGCTGTCCTTAAACTGGAGACACTCTCCCATCCCACTTCTGCCTCTCAGAATTCCCAGCTTCCAGGAAGCCTTGGGTCAAGTACCACCTGCTCTAGGAAGGGAAAAGAATAAGCATTTTATTAAGCATCTAACAACTTCATATCCTGCCTCAGGTACTTACTGTAAGTCAGACCAATCTCACCTAACTCATTTAACCTCTGTAAGCTCAGTGTTTTGATTACCAGAGAGAAACACCTACCTCCTAGGGCTATCCTGAGGATCAAATGAAATCATGTATAATCATAATCATAATGAAAGTTCAGACTAGGTGCTAAACCCTAGGTGCTTTACAAACATTATCTCATTAGATCTTGACAGCAACCCTGCAAAGTATTATTCCCATTTTGAGGTTGATTAAATTGAGGCACAGAAAGGGTAGGTGATTTGCCGAAGATCGCACATTTGAACTCGTCTTCCTGATTCACAGGCTCCACTATACCACCAAAAATACTACATAATAATTCTTTCTTCTTCTTCATTATTGTTATTATTGAGATATGGCTTATATTTGGATTATTATAGCATAATTATAATTCTATCAAACCCTTGAAAATTGCCATATATCTTAAAGGATTTGTGATATTTTTAAATACTGAAGTGAATTTTAAAAAATGAAACAAATAGTTTTTTTTAAACCTCTTCATTGCTTAGGGGAACAACAAGAAAAAAAATAATTAGGTCTTCTCCTGATTATACAGCTTCATTCCCCAGAAGACAGAGCACTAGAGGGTATTGGTTTTTTGTTATGTTTCTGTGCTATCTTCAGAAAGTCTGTTCTTCTGGGCAAATGTGATTACATTTAAAATACCAGGGTTTATAGTCTGAATAACAAAAGCTCCTTTTAATTAAAAAAGAATCACAAAGATATCCCTCTGGGTACTTCCAGGAAGAATTTATCTCTTCCCACAAAAGCAACCAGGCTTTACCAATGGAAATGTACAGTAATATAATGATAATGCTTTTAATACAGAATTCTGTTTTGGAATGGGAGGTTAAGAGGTGGAAGTTGCCTTCATTTCTTTGTGGCTTATGTTGGGTGGGTTGTCTTACATATGGGGCCCTAATACAGAGATTTTTCCATGAAAAACATACAACATAACAAGAAGGGAAAATCCATTAGGTTGGAACAGGAAACCCAGATTCTAGCACTTGTTTTGCTACTAAACTGGACTTTTAATCTTTTTTTTAAGGTCCCTGAGTCTCAGTTTCCTCATCTGGAAAATGAAAATAATAGTTTTTGCATCACAATATCTATGTCTTGGGGTTGATATGAGGAAAGCACTTTATAAATCTTAAAAGTGAACTATTATTATCAAGTGACACAATGAATGTGAAATTGTTTATAAAAGTAAAACAGAACATAAATATGAGACATTATAGTAATCATTATCATTTGAATATATAATTCATATTATCATATGAATTATGTGATCATTATCATTTCCCTTTAATTGACTTCTCAACTCTGCTTGGTCCATAGTTTCACATTCTCCCAGAATCCCAATAGGATAATCTCACCCTTCCTCTTGCCTTCACTCCTGTATTTAATACTTTTCTAGGTTTTGTCAAGTTCCTGTGCAAGTAGAGCTTGGGTTTCTTCTGTATCCTCATCCCTCTTGGTCATTGAGTACTATTAAATGTAGTTATAATCCCTGCCTATTAAGAACTAGATCCAAGTCTGCTCTTTATGCAAAATGTTACAACTAAAAGTTTGACAGAGTATTTAAGAATCAGATCCAGAGTCAAATATTTATTCTAATCATCACTCAGGCTTATAAAGAAGGTATGAGGGGCGGCTAGGTGGCGTAGTGGATAAAGCACTGGCCTTGGAGTCAGGAGTACCTGGGTTCAAATCCGGGCTCAGACACTTAATAATTACCTAGCTGTGTGGCCTTGGGCAAGCCACTTAGCCCCATTTGCCTTGCAAAAACCTAAAAAAAAAAAACCAAAAGAAGGTATGAAGGTGGGATTGGGGAGTTAGGCTAGAGAACTGTAGACTTATTGATGATTGAGGCAAAGGTTAAACAAATCCAATTTGAATCTCAGAACATGCTTCCAATTTAGAAGGTAAATGATAGTTTCAGATTTCCAGCACATTGCCTTGGCAAGACCACTGGATTAGAGGACCCAGGTAGGAATTCAGGCTCTGTGTGCTAACTATGTGAAGATCAGAAGACCCTTCTCCTTTTTTGGCCTTAGTTTCACAATATCTCATAGTTCAAAAGAACCAGAGAGACCATCTCTCATCATTTATCTCACTGGCTTGTGAGGAAAGACACTTTATGCGCCATAAAGCACCAGAGAAATATTTACAGTGATGATAATGTAATATTTAATGTTAGTTATATATTGGGATCTAGAGTTGGAAGAGACCTCAGAAACCTGTCATTTTTCACATGAGAAAACTGAATCCCAGAGGAGGAAAGAAACTTACTTATCATCATATAGTTATCAAGTCAGAGAACTAGATAACCAGGTGGTAAATTCAGTCTTTTTATTTAGAATATGTTGCTCTTTTTACCTTTGTCCAGCCTCCTGATACTTTAATATTTGGACAGAAATTTATCACTAGCTAAGGTCCAAGACAAAATCACTTTTATTTTTTGCAAGGCTTTCCGGAGGCCACACAGCTAGGTAATTATTAAGTGCTACCAGATTTGAACTCAGGTCTTCCTGACTCCAGGGCTGGTGCTCTATCCACTACTCCACCTAGCTGCCCCAATCACTTTTTCTAAAAATCTTTGCTCCCCCCCCAATAATAGCTTTCTTTGATCAATATTTTTAGTTATTAATTAATTTATTTTTGCAAGACAATCAGGGTTAAGTGACTTGCCCAGATTTCAAATGTCTGAGGCTGGATCTGAAACCAGGTCCTCTGACTCCAAGGTTGATGCTCTATTGACTGTGCCATCTAGCTACTGTGATAATTTTTTTTTAATTTGGCAGTATTTCACATCTATAATAATTTTTTTTTTAATTTGGCAGTATTTCACATCTATAAAATTCCGTATCTTTGCAAACTAGTATGGTGATATATGTATTCAAATCACTTCTTTTTTTAAAATATCTTCTTTATTCAAAAAAATAACTTTGAAAGAAATTTGAATCACAGTTTTAGGAAACTTTTGGGAAGTACAACTTTTGTAAAAAAATGAAACCAATGAGTCACAAAATTTCAAAATTAAAGGGACCACAAAGGTCATCTTGTTCATTTCTTATCTGAACACAAATCACCTGAATGATATTGCTCACAAGTAATCTTCCAGTGTCTGCTAAAAGTCCAGTAGTAACGGCAATACTATCTATCAAGGGAGTCCAGTGTATTTTAATAGTTCTAATTATTAGAATAGTTTAAATTGAGCCTAAATCTTCCACTTTGCTTCCCTCCCTCCAATGTCTTTCTATTTCTCATGCCCTCCATGGACAGACAAAACAATATATTCTCTTTTCCACATTAACAATCCTTCCAGTACTTGAAATCAGCTACTACTGTTCTTTTCCTTTATTCAATCAAGCATTTTCTTCTCCTACTTAATCATCTTCAGATTTTTTATATCCAATTTGAATGGCACAGTATCTAATCATTTCCTCAACCATCTTGGTTTTCCTCTGGATTCTCCTATGGGTAGAGTCTACTATCCTATAGGTGCAAAATCATCCAGAGTACCAAAGCCTGTCTAAAATGTGGCACCCAGGGCTAAACACAAGACTCCAGATAGGGTTTGATTACAGCAAAGTTCACTGGGATTATCATCTCTCTCATTCTGGTAGCTAATCCTCCATTAATGGAGATTTTGTGACTTCTGCATCATGATACTGTCTCATATTATTTGCTTAAAATGATAACATATGCAGGAAATTCTTCCTAGTTAATTTTCTGATGATGAGAGGGTCATATACAAGAATCATCACTGGGCAGAATGAAGCAAAAAAGAAAATCATTCCTACCTCCAGTCTGGTCCTATCCACATCTTTGGGCAATTTCACTCGAATTCGATTTGTGACAATGAGCATGTCATAGGGATAGACCTGTTGTTAAAAAAAAAGAAAGAAAAGAAAGTCCAACAGATTCACTCAGAGAGCTCTGGCTGTGCTGAGGGAAGTGGGGAAGGGAAAGAGTGGGTGACTCTTAAAATGGCTGAGGGAGTCATACATACTTGCATCCATAATTGACATAGACATTTCATAGAGTAAGAACAAGAAAAAAGGACCCTTTTAATCTGGCCAGGCATGAGACTCCTTCCGGGTTCCCTCTTACCTTGTATTCTGTAAGAAAAAGAGGAGGAGACCATGGAAAATTTTAGAAAATATGTATTTATGTTTTCAAGTGCAATTAATTCTCAAAGGTGGTATTTCCATGAACCCAATCCCATCATGCAGTAAGATGGCTGCATGCACTGGGATCTTCACATTGGGTGGGTTAGCTTTTTCAACAGCACTAGAAATGGGTGTAAATGGTTGGCAATAAGGAATTCTGATTCTTGGTGCTATAAGGCTATGAGATGCCCTAGGGATGCTAAGCAAGAACTCTGAAGAGCACAAGGTATGGTCCAGGGGTCCAAATATCAAGTGAGAGACCAACAACTACAGAGTTTGCATTCGTCTTCTCAAATTGATGGCCTGAATCAGGTAGATAAATCTACCTGATTTATTTTTTATTTTTTTATTATACACTCGGGAAATGGGTATTTTAAAGTATAACTTATGAAGGATGTTGTGAAAATGACAATATTGACTGGTGATAAACATTCACACAGTAAAGAAGTCCTAGAAAGTGTAACTTTGGGAGAGTGAAAAGAATCACTGACTGCAAGTCAGGAGTCCTGGGTTCTAGTCCAGGTTCTGCCACTGACTAACTCATCAAGTGACTTTAGGTAAAGCTTAACTCTCTGTGCCTCAGTTTCCCCTGTAGTCAAGTGAGATACCACATCCAGTATCAATTCCTCAGTCTTTGCTTACAACTGTTCCCTAAACCTAGAATGTCTTCCTATCCTGTCCACCAAGTCTAACTGTGGAAGTCTTCAATATCCTTTAATGCTTCATCTTCTAAGAAGTCTTTGTTCCCTCTTTCAATAAGAAATTATCTTTTCTTCCCCAGGCCTCATAAAGCATTTGGTACTATTATGTTCTTATCCTATTTTATTTTGCTTTATAATTATCTATCAGGTAATTAGTGGATATATGCCATATCCTCCCAGATAGATGGTGAACTCACAGGGACCATGTTTTCTTTATCTTTGAATTTCTTCTAAACAGGGCAGTTCTTTCCACATTGTAGATGCTTAAGGTTCGCACTAGAGTCCTAATGCTAGACTTGGGGCTAAGATTTCATTTCCTAACTCCAACACTTCTCAGCTGTATCCCCTTAGTCAAGTTGCTTAACATCTCTGAATTTCCACCTGTAAAATGGAGATAGTAATAGTGTATAACCTACTTCCTATTTTTGTGTGATCATATTAAAATCATGTATGTAATACTTTAACCATAGTAAGGTACTTAGAAAATGTTTATTATATTTAACTTTAATGTTCTTTTACTGTCTGCAGCCTTGCTTAGAGTTGTGATGGTCAAGGAAAGTTCATCTAGTCAGACACTGCAATCAAGAATCTCACTTGAATTAGATCTGGAATCAACATGGAGTTTAAATGCATGGTGTCAAATGATCATTTTGCTTAGTCTGGGTCACAAGGTTCAGTAGTAATTACAACAATTTTGTTTTTTCTGCCCAGAGTCAGCATTATCCAAGAATGGGAGATAGCAGGGTATCTCAAAAAAAGGGGAGAGATGAAAATTAAACTGATTCTCTATGGCAAGATGCAGGAGACATGAGCCAAGAGTTAGGCATGGAAATCAACTTCTGAATCAATCAGTAAGTGATGGTTGGGTTTTCAAAATGGTGCTTGTGGAAACATGTTACTGAACCCCACTCCCCTAGATAAGAATAAACACTAGGTTAGACCCATTGAAGTCCTAGCTTCATGTACCTCGCATCCCCCAACTGGTATCCTGGTCTGCTTCATATTGGGCCATATTTGCATTCTGGAAAAGAGAGAAAGAGAGAGCAGCAAAGAGAATATTGAATCTGGAAACAGATGATTGGTCCTCTGGGAAAATAGGTCTTTCCTTGAAATACAGTCAAAGCATAAGCCCTAAGGAGAGAATGTAGTCTTGGCATCAGAGTGCACAGCATTACAGATCACAGTCACCAATGAGGAAATTCAGCATGCAGGCATATCCCATATACCACTACCTACCACCAGCACTTCATAGGATCATAGGATCAGAGGTTTAGAGCTGAAAGGGAACAATGAGTCCAACCCTTTCACTTTACAGAAAAGGAAACTGTGGCATGGAGAAGCTAAGTGATTTGCCTAGGGTCACACAGCTAATACATATCTTAAGCAATTTTGAACCCAAGTCTTTAGAACTCCATGCCAGTACCCTATCTGATTTTGTAATAATGTTCTTAAAATGTAACCAAATCCTATTATAATATTTCAACATTTAGTCTACTATAGATCTTAGCACTCCTTCTATCTAGCCCAGACCACCACACATCCTGTTCTATCATGTCTCATTCTTCTATTCAGTTTAGCAGGAATTATTACCTTTGTTTCTCTAGTCTCATATCAACTTTCACAATTCAAACTGGCTATCTAAGAATTTGTTCATCATTTTCACTGTTTTTATGAAATGAGTTATACTATTCCCCCATCTGCTCCCATATAACATTCTCTCTCCCAACCTCATGTTTTGGCAAAACCAATTAGGTGGGAGTTAACTATAATTTGAATTATGTTTCTTCTACAGAAATGTATTGGAAAAGTCTGATTCCAAATCTCCTTAGTCTTGACTTGTACATCAATGATGTTTCCAGTCATCAAATCAATTATTCCCTTCTGTTATAGGGTAGAAATTACTAAATAATTATGTCCCATACTTGTTATAGCCACAAAGGGCTGCTTCAGCATCATCATTTGGCACAAAAGAAACATTCTAGAGGACACTGTGTGGACCTGCCACTCATTTCTGTATAAACATATAGGTGCTCATTTAGAAGTAGATTTGAATTAGACATTCTTTCTTTACCTAAACAGAAGAAAGGTAATAAACAACTATGTTTTCAGTCCAAAGACACTTAGAGCCAGTTTCATCATGAACTCATAAAACTTATTGCAAACTCATTTATGGAAGGATAAATTAAGAAATAGCAAATCACAAAACAGGAATCAGGGAAAAGGAGTTTTGCTCCCTGGTTTTTTCACTATGACCATAGTCAAGTCCCTTTCCCCATTTTCTTCAATAGAATGTAAACACTATGAGGAAAGGAATAGGTTCAACTTTCTTTTTGTAATTTGTAATTTTGTAATATTAGCACAGTGCTTAACATATAGTAAGTGCTTAATGAATGACAGTTTTTTCATTTACAAATGTGAGGAATGGAGGTAGCTTTCTTCTGTGTCTGAAACTCCATGCAAGAAACACAAATTTCTTATCTTTTTGGAATTAAACTTTTGGACAAGATGATTTCAAGAGTTCTTTTCTAGACCTGTGCGGTTTAGTGGAAGGAGTGTAGGATTGAAACCCAGACGATCTATTTAGGTTCAAATTCTGGCTGTGCTATTTCCTATGCAGCTCTGTGTAAGTTACTTTCTATCTCAGGACTTCAGTTTCTCCATCTATAAAATGAGGGGTTTGGACCATATGGCTTCTGAAGTATATTCCTGCTTTAAATATATGCTCCTCTGATTATTTCAGTTGTAAACCTATGATCCTATGATTCTTTCCTATGATTCCTGGCATTGTAGGACATGGCAGTGTAGTAGTTCCTGACCTTCCTAGAGAGAGTAATCCTGCCATCTAGTGTCCTTTATTATAATCTTACAGAGCTATACATTTCTTATAATCCACTAGTACTTGAGAAAACTCAGATGGAATTCAGAAGCAGATCCAAGTGAGATCTTTCCAGGTTCCTACTTTCCCCTTCTTCTGTCTTAAGGGCACCATGGTGACTCCCTGAGTCAGAGTTCTGCCATCTCTGGATGGCACAGACAACCAAATGAAAAGAAAGTCTACTAGATTGGTTTCAAAAGACCTGGGTTTAGATCCTGACTTGGCTATACACTAGGTAGTACTACTGGGCAAATTGTTTCTTTTTGCTAGACCTCAGTTTCTTCATTTGTAAAATGAGAGGAATGACTTAATTCTCCCAGACTCCAATCCTTTTAAGTTGAACTCTGGGATAAAATTAAAAATAAACTTCTGTACAAATAGCCAAATGGATTTTGGCTTGTGTCTCTCTTGCATTTATTGCTAATAGTTGGGTTAAGAACAGCCTAAAAAAGTATGTGACAGTTTAGCAATTGTGACCAATTGGGTGCCAAAGTCCAATTAGGGGGCTTTAAAACCCACCAAGTCAATTTAGATAGCCTGAAACATGTAGTACTAAGTGTATTTATGTGTAATCGTGATTATGTGCCCCTCTTAGTAAATCCTCAATTAAGTGAAATAAAACAATATACATTACTGATCATCTACTGTGTCTCTTTTATGAAATGGCAAAAGAAAATATAAAAATGGATAATATACGATCTAAGTAACCAAAACCTTTGATTACTTGGAATTTTTTATGTTCTAATTTTAGGAGGTAAAAGCAAATGACAAGAAAATGAGGATGTTTATTATCAATGCTCAGAAGTAATGCCTTTCCATTGGATCATAAGATGTAGAATAAAAAGGGAGCCTCAGAAATCATCTATTCCAGTTTCTTCATATTACAGATGAGGAAACTGAGACCAAGAGAGAAGTTATTTACAAAGTTACCATGGAACTTCTCTAGTTCCCAAGTGGTGACTCAAAGTCACCATTCTTTGGGTTAAAAACTTTCTTTGTGGTATTATCTTCCAAGGAAAAGATTCCTGACTGAATAGAAGGAACATAAGACAAAGAAAGAGTAAGGAGAACTGGGTCACTGTTCTAACTAGCTCTGTGTCCTAGGAAAAACACTACACTCTTTTTCAAAAATTCATTCATTCATTCATTCATTCATTTATTTATTTATTTATTCATTTATTCATTCATTTATTTATTTTTGCAAGGCAATTGGGTTAAGTGGTTTGCCCAAGGCCACACAGCTAGGTAATTATTAAGTATCTGAGGCCGGAAAAACACTACACTCTTAAATCTTTATGTCCTTGTTTATGAAATGAGGGATTTGGATTACAGTTGCCTCTAAGGTTCCTCCAGACTCAGTAGTTGTTGAGTTGAAATCCTGGCTCTGAACTTAAGTCACTATGATCTATGATAGCCTCAGTTTCCTTATATATAAAATGAGGGGGTCATGTTACTGCAAGAAACTTCTGTAACTTTTATCACATCAAAAAAGTAGAGATACTTTATTTCCTAACACTTTTGTCTTAGGATCTACTAGGTCCTAATGAACATTCCTATTTGGAAAAGAGCTCCAAATAAAAGGTCAGAGGGATAGACACCACACTGACAGATTTTGGATCCTAAATTCATCTAATAGAAATATTCATAGAGCTTGAAAATGGGTTCTAAATGACTCTAAATATTAACTTTGTATAGTATACGGTAAATTAACATTAATTAACTGAACTCAATTGGATAAACCATAAAATGCTTTTAGTGATCACTGTCTCTCTGAGGGCAGTCCATGTTAAAATCTTCAGGGATATAGATCTGGATGAGATTCCATCCAAGTTACTAGATCTCCCAATTAACTGTAATATAGATCAATGTGCTCCAATTTTAGGAGGAAACAATACATAATAGAAAAACAGCTTTGTATCAGAGATTTAATTGTTTAATAAAAAAAAGTTGCGATCAGTCTGACATGGAGCTCACTGTTTCCTGGAATGGCATCATTGATGCTTTTTTTTTCACTTTGCTAGTTCATCCTTTGTATATCTGTCTGGTGGCTGGTTCATGATGAAAAGAGATCATTTCTATTAAATTTTTGATCACATAGGGACCCAAAGAATAATCAGTGAAAATGTATTTTCCAGACACCTCCTAGGTATAAGGCAATGTTACTACTTGCCAAGTGGTATAGAATTTTGGGAGAATGGTGATTTTGAAAGTCAAGGATGTTGAGGTTGTGCCCCCCCTCTCCCCAAGGAATAGCTTTACAATATGATAAAGAGAGAAAGAAAGATGAGTGCAACAATCTACAAATGTTAGTAGAGATAGAAAGTTCAAATAAAATCTTTCCAAAGTAGTCACAGAATCTGAGTCCAATCTGTACCTTAATAATAATCCTCTTAATGAAATACTCACTGAGTGATTATCTAGACTTTTTTGAAGCTTTTAGTAAAAGGAAACCCACCACTTCTCTTGGAATTCCTTTCCACTTTTGGATAGCTCTAATTTGTTTAGAGCATTTTGTTTTGGAGGTTGTTTCCTTTCCGTCAAACCTGTCTATTTCTCTGAACTTTCAAGTCATGGGTCTCAGATCTGCCCTATGAAACAAAGATTGAATGAAATTCTTCTTTAACAAGATAGCCTGTGTCTTTCCATTTTTCCCCCTCTCTTACCTTCATGAGGTATGGTTGGACTCTAATCCCTTCATAATGGTTACCTTCACACTTTAATTTATCATTGTTCCTAGTGCTTCTGCAAATATGAGAACTTAATGCCATCCTTCGGATGTAGTTAAGACCAATAGCTTCCTATGTTACTCATTCAAACTCTTCCTTAAGGATCCGTGTGTAGTGAGTGACAAGAACATTGCATTTGGTGTCAGAGGAAGAAAGCCTGGTCCTATTCCATATTGGACCTATAATTTTGGGAAAAGTCTCTTGGGTCTCAGTTTTCCAATCTGTGAAATGTGGAGGGCTGGATTAAGTTAGAGGTTCTTGAAACTTTAAGCCTCAGGTTTTTTATGCTAAAAAACTATTGCAGACCTCTCAAAGTTTTGAGGGTTATATTAATTGATATTTACTGTATTTTAAATTAAAACATAAATTTTAAAATGCTTATTAATTCATTAAAATAACAATAATAAATTCATTGCAGGCTAACATAACATTTTTGTTTGTTTTTGCAAGGCAATGGGGTTAAATGACTTGCATAAGGTCACACAGCTGGGTAATTATTAAGTGTTTGAGGCCAGATTTGAACTCAGGTTTTCCTGAGTCCAGGGTTGGTGCTCTATCCATTGCGCCACCTAGCTGCCCCCAACATAACATTTTTAATGAAAAAAAAACCAACTATAATCTAAAAAATTTAGTGAGAAGAATGGCATTGTTTGACATAAATTTGGAAAACTAATGTCTGGTTTAGACAGATGACAGCAGGAATCTCATATCTGCTTTTGTGTTCAATTAGGTATGATATAGTTTGTTTCTGGCATATGAAGAAAATTTGGCCTAACACAGTATTTGGAAAAGAGAGGAGTATTTTAATAGGCAAAATAACTGCTTACCATTAGAAATAGTTTTTGCCCTTAGTGATCCCCTGAAAGGGCCTTGGAGACTCCCAGGATTCTGTGGACCTTTCTTTGAGATACTCTATACCAGATGATCTTTAAGGTGTCTTCCAGCTCTAAATTTTATGATCTTGTCAAGATCCCAACAAGATAAAAACTACTGGGCTAAGTTCAATTTCTATGTTGATAATTTCTGGCCTCAGTTAACAATATGCATATTCCCCAAATGTGAATGGACTACTCAGTAGGCTTTTCTTGTCCATCATGCTTTTATTCTTTAGGAAAAGTTAAATTTGCCTAAAACCCACATCTACTATTTCAATATTGTAATTTATAAGAAGTAGTTAATAAATTATAAATTGTACAGAATGTGTTATAATGTGACTAAGATCTCAGAGAAGGAAGCTCATACTTCTATCAGGGCAGTCAGACAAAAGGTGATGAATCTGGCTTCCCTGCTTTTCAGGCTCAATATGTCCCTCTCCTTCTCCCCATTTACTCCTCCCCATACCTGATTGTCTTAAGTTCTTGGTGTTTGGGATAGCTAAAATTAGAATCATATGCTCATTTCTATCTCTATTTCAGTTTGTGTCCCAACCTGGAAGGTGAAGAGGAAGAAATTACAAATATTGTAGGCGGCATGCAACATGCTCATTCCCAAACTCAGACCATTCAGAGAATGCATTTTAAGTAAGGGAGGCACCATTTGATCATCTAGGGAAAAGTGCCAAGGAATATAGGTATACACAGACTCAAATGCAAATCCGACATGCTCGGTGTTAAAAAAAATTATAAAACACAACCTTAAAAATTAGTCTTGAATTGCTTTCAGTGATGATATTACTGCTATCAACTACTATGATTATAGAATTAGAGGAAGTCAATGAACAAACAAGTCTACCATTTACTTTGTGTCTCCTTTCTACTACTCAAAATATCCAAAAATGCCTGAATATAGAATAACAAATTCTCACATTTCCCAACTTGTAAAAATGATTCTCTTCAACTATATTTCTTATTCAAAAGGACTTTATGATAGAAAAGTCCTTTCTCTGACATTGTTCTTTAAAGACTGTCCTGTTCTTACCTGTGATTGATTTCAGTTCCCATGGTAAGATCTTTTTATGTATGGATTATTGGGGGTGGGAGAGAAGGAATACAGAAGGGAAATAAAGAATGTCAGCATGTTCTTTTAGAACCTTATTCAGAGAGAGAGGAGAGAAAGAGAGAAACAGTAGACTAGACCCATCTAATGCTGGTTGATGTGTAGGCCATCCTGCATTTCTTGCTGGGCTGTTACTCAAAAAGTTAGAAAAATTGTCAACCGAGGCACTTGGTGATATCTGTTAGTAAACTTTGTGCTTGGGAATCAAGTACCTACCCGGTTGAATCCATTCTTTCCATATCCAGGAAGAGAAGCAGATTTGTTATATGGGAATCCTGAAACAGACACACATAACTTTTAATAGGCTCTTCAAATAATGTCTTCAAGCATCCAACCGAGGAAGACCAAATTGAAATGAAAAGATGAGAGTTCTTATAAAAACAGAGAACAAATGGAAGATAGGCAACTTATATCAATGTTGTGTGTGTGTGTGTGTGTGTGTGTGATTCATAAATTTCAGAGCAGGCTTCAGACCAATATAGATGCAAACAATTCCATATTCTTTCCTGTTCAAACTTTCTATCTGGACTTTCAATAGAGTTTGGCCTTTTGGGGGGCCATATCTCCTTGATTAGCCAGGCTATGAAAAGATAAAATGTGATGAGTACCTGAATTTTAATCATCTCCTGAATTCTGGCAAATGTAATATACTGGTTTTCAAAGAATCTAGATACTTCAAAGTCTCTTACATGAAAGAGGATCATTATAAATGAATATGTATATATAAACTCCAATTCCTATATAACCAGAATGTATAATATATAGAACTACATACACATAAGGTTATTAGAAAAGATGATTTTAAGTAGAGATTGTTTCCATTTTAATTTTCAAAGTAGAAAAAAGGAAGCATGGGGAAAGTTTCCAAAGGAAATGAGACAGATAGAAGATCAGAACAGCTTATCTAAATAAAAACAGAAGTTACCTTTTAATAGATTTAGGCTGATAGATATCATAGGGTTACAAGACCACAGGAACATAAATTCAGAACTAAAGGACTTCAAAGCCGACTTATTGAATTACCTCTTTTACAGGTGAGGAAATTGAAGCCCAGGGAAGTTGAATGACTTGGCTAAGGTTATACAGAGATGATTAAAATAATCTGCAGGATTATTTGAAGCACATCAGGGGATGCTTCTTGCCATCCTTTGTGAACCAAAATTACCTTCTGTATCCTCCTATTTAAGGTTAACCCCATTTAATGTTTCTCTAGATTAAAGAATTGTCTACTGAATATGTCTATTAAAATGTGAATATGAAGAGATTCTGTAGGATAGTAGGGACTCCCCTCCAAAAAAAAAACCTAGTGTACTATAAGTCTGAAAACCTGACCTCTAACCCTTTGTCTGTAAAATAAGGGGTTTGGGTTATTTGATTTCTAATCCTTTCTAGTGGTGATGTTCTTTGAATCTACACTGAAGATACCACTAACAGATCAGCAACAATATTTTTAGATCAGCACAGAAAAATACCCAACTTTGAGTAGAAGGGTGGACAAGAATTTTGAGTGCTGACTAAGGAGGGCAGACCTGTGTGAGGACATCCTTGGGAAATCAAGGGACCACAAAGGGAATTACAGTACTTGGGTCACTTGAGGGACCATGGAAGAGGATCAAAGGCAGATGGATAGTTACTATTTCCTCCAATGCTGGTTTTGGCTATGGCTATTTAAGATAATTAGTTCTTTTAAATATTACTGAGTGAGCCAATGACAGGACTCATAAGCATTAAATACATGGAGTCAAAGAACTATGGATTTGGACTGAGAGGACCTGGTTTGATTTTTGTCTCTCTATTGAACATTATCCAGGGATTACTGTCCATCTTTGGTCCTCAGTTCTTCCATAAAATGAAGAAATGGGACAAGAAAATCTTGAAGACCCGTTCCAGTTATAATTCCTATGATGTAGTCTATATTTTGAAAAAGTATGGGCAGCTAGGAGGTGCAGTGAAGAGAGTACTGGTCTTGGAGTCAGGAGGACAGGAGTTCAAATCTCATTTCAGATACTTGACATGTACTAGCTGTATGACCCAGTATAAGTCACTTAACCCTGACTGCCCCACATTTAGGGCCATTTCCAGTTGCCCTGATTCATATCTGGACACTGGACCCAGATAGCTCGGGAGGAGAAGGTGAGACTCGTGACTTAGCACTTATCTCCCCTCACTCAAATCCAATTCACATGTTTGTCATGTCATCACCTCCCTAATGTCATGGTCTTTTTCAAGAATGAAGGAAAACTTTATTATTATTATTATTATTTGAAAAAGTAAGAAATTTTTTTATTGTGATAGTTGAGTCAGATATATGAGGAAAACAGAT
Source organism: Macrotis lagotis (assembly GCF_037893015.1). Taxonomy (NCBI): domain Eukaryota; kingdom Metazoa; phylum Chordata; class Mammalia; order Peramelemorphia; family Peramelidae; genus Macrotis; species Macrotis lagotis. The sequence goes on from NC_133660.1 coordinate 216,735,600, forward strand.
CCTGTGGTACAAAAATTAGGCCAAACCTATTTTAAATGATGGAATGTATTTCTTACTGAGTTTTTGGATTTCTGAGAACATATTAGTATGTGGTGATGATCATGATGAGACAGAATTAAAAAAAATCAAAATCCCCATCCTCATAGAACCGACATTTTGAACAGTAAATGCCAAGGAACATGCTATATGAAAGTACTGCCAAGTAAGATACACTATAAGTAAATAAGCATAACTATAAGTAAACACAAACACATGGTGCAAATTTCTCTAAAAAGTAAAAAATTGGGGGGTAATGCTGCATCTTCCCTCCCTTCTATGTGGACCTGCCAGTGATCTGCATATAGTGGGTGCTTGCTGGTTTATTGATTTCTAGGCTTATTAAAGAAAGTAGGAAATGATTATAAACAATTTCATAGGTAAAGCAAGAATTTTTTTTAAAAGGCAATATATGTTTGCCATCTAGTGGTCATGTGAGAAAAATCACTGTATTTCCCAAATTGCATTCTGAATGATTAAAGGATCTGAGGAGGTATAAAATACAATATTAGATCTGAGGGAGGAAGGCTGTTATCAGTTAGGAATCAGGAAAGGATTCCTGGGAAAAGTGGCACTTAAGTTGGATTTTAAAAGATAAGTAGAAATCCAGTAGGTGTGGAGGAGATGGCAGAGCATTTCAGGCATAAGGAACAATGTGAAAAAACTACATGGGTGGATAAGCGGGAAGTGCATTTGAGGGACAGTGAATGGCTAGTTACATTTGATTGAAGCTTTGAAAGACTAGAGGGAAGTAGTTGTCTTGAGGCAAAGCTGTAAAGGTAAGGTCTTAAATACCACACAAAGAAATTTGAATTTTATTTGGTAAATATCAAGGAGCTACTAAAGGAATTTGAGCATAGGAATGATATAATAAGAACTAAGAATAAAGAAATAAGCCTGGTAGTGAGGTACATAGAATAGATTGATGTGGGGGATAATAGAATTATATAAATGTGTTATAAAAAGCTATTGAAATCATGCTGGTGGGCAGTGATGAAGGCCTTTACTATGGTAGGAGCAGAAGAGGGGATAGATACGAAAAATAGAGAAAGTAGGAGCAATGGCATTTGTTGATTATTTGGATGTGAGAAGGAAGAGAGAGATGTCAGATATAGTATCTAGGTTTTGAATATAGGAAATGAGACAAATGGTGGTGCCATTTATGGAAATAGTGGAAGAATGGGTTGCTGCTATTGTATGAAAGATAATAAACTCAGTTAATCACATAGTTGAGTTTAGAGTTCTGGTAAGACATCCAAATAAGTTGTCCTTTGGTGATTGGAAGCACATGAGCAGAGCTCAAGAGAGAGGTCAGGCCTACAGATAGAAATTTAAGTCCTATATGTAGAGATGATACTTAAAGACATGAGAGTAAATGATGTCAACAATAGAGAGAGTGTAGAGAAAGAAGAAGTCAGGTTAGCAATAGGTAGATCCTTGTGAGACACTCATTTCATGGATATCCTAGGCAGGAGGGGCAACCAACAGAATAGAGAAAGAATAATCCAAGAGTTACAAGAGTAAGTTAACTTTAAGTTAAAGAGAGAAAACGGTATCTTACAGAAAAGAGTACTCAGTATTATCAGGGACTGCAGAGGGTTCAAGGAAGTTGAAAACTGATAAAAAAATCTGACTATTAGAATTTGGGAATATAAGGCAGGTTCCAAGAAACTGAGGGGACAGTGGGATAAGGAAGGGAATGAACTGGCTCAAGATAGGTTTTTCCCCCCAAGGTTTGGTTATGCAAAACAGTTGAGTGATGGGATGGTTGGAAGATGGGTAGAATCTGCCAAATTCTCAATCTCAAAGGAAGAATGTTGGACAGTTGAATGTGTTTTTTGGCATACTGTGGAGAAATCAGCAAAAACAAGAGATTGTGAGAGACAGAAAGAATGAGAGAGAGACAGAGATAAGAGAGACAGAGAGGAAAAAGAGGAGAGAGACAGAGAGAGAGAGAGAGAGAGAGAGAGAGAGAGAGAGAGAGAGAGAGAGAGAGAGAGAGAAAGAAATAGGAAAGAGAAAAACAGAGAAGAGGTATGGGTCTTGAAGGTCTTGGAGTAGATTATAGGATAAAAGGCATAATAGGGATTAGTCTCTAAACAGTTAACACTTCTAAAGAGGAATGTTCAAATGCTGTTGCTAATAAATGTTGAGGAATGAATGGAAAGTGAAGACACTAACCTTGAATATAGTGAAAGAGGAAGTTGTTGTCTATTGAGAGTATAGTTAGGGCTTGAAAGGAAAACAGTCACTAGAGGGATTCAGATAGGAAGTTAATGAAAGTAGAGGTAGAAAGTTGAATAGCAAGGAGGGCTCAGTTTAAGGTAGCTATTTGGTGAAATCACCTAATTTTCAACTTTTTCCAGTGATACTTAGTGGACAGGAAGAGGAGAATGAAATGATGAGATGTTTTAGGGCTATGAATTAATGGGATAGGAAGAGTGAAACATACTAAGGACTTTAGGGTAGTTGCACATCACAGATCAATGGGGAGGTATCTATTGTTGTTTCCTTACGAATTCTCTGGGACCCATTTTGAGATTCTCTTGGCAAAGAGTAAAATGGTTTCTCATTTCCTTCTCTAGCTCATTTTAAAGATGAGGAAACTGAGGTAAACAGAGGGATGTGACTTGCCCAGGATCACCCAATTATTAAGTTTCTGTGGCCACATTTGATGAACCCAGGGAAATGAGTCTTTTTTTACTCTAGGCCCTGCTCTCTATCCCCTGTACCACCTGGCTTCCTGGGGAAGTATAAAGACTGTGTCTAAAGGCAAGTTAGGGAAAGGAAGACAGACTGGGATCATAAGGAGGGTTCAGAGAAATGGAGATCATGATAATTGTGAAAAAATTAAGAATAAAGAAATGAGTGGAAGATGTGGAAGGATCAGAGCTTGAGGTTGGAGAATATAATTTTCAGGTGTGCAGTCTGGGGAAAGCGATGGTGATGATACAATGATGATGTCCGAGGAGTGATACTAGGGTATAACCTATGTTGGATAGTCATAAAAAATGAAAATTTATAAAAAAGAAATGGGTCTTTGGAAGTTATTTCCCAAATTTTAAGAATTTCAAATTATATCTTATTCTAAATAGTGAGATCCCCACATTTCCTTTTTATGATGTTTTGTTGTTATTATTGCTATTTTTATTTTTTGTCATGCTTTGCTTTGTCACATATAGATGCAATGTAGAGTAGTGAGGAAAAAATTAGGTTTGGAATCAAAGAGCATGAAAGCAAATCTTTTTTTTTTGCAAGGCAATAAGTATCTAAGACTGGATTTGAATTCAGGTCCTCCTGATTCCAGAGTCAGTGCTCTATCCACTGTGCTACCTAGTTGCCTGACATCATTTCTTACTGTCCATCTGGCTTTAGCAAAGTTGTTTCTCCTCTCCGGACCTATAATTTCATTATCTAACAGGTGAATTGGACCTTTCAATGCTAACTTAAGGATCTTATGAATTTCCTTCATTCCTCTGAATTCTGTAGACTTCATTTTCACTCTGGCAGCAGCCTTCCCAAGCCTGAAGATGCCTTTAGTGTAAAGATCAGTAGCTGAGTGACCCTGGAAGATGCTTCTGCACCCCCTCTCTAATTGGCTAGTTCTTCCCAGCACTTCTGTTTGAAGGAAGGTCTGGAATGGACCATGTCCATTTCTTCAGCATTCTTCAAGCTTTGTTTTCTATACCACAGGCTTCTTTCTCCACCAGACTTTGTGAATACTTCCCCTCCTCAAGTCCTTCTTGTGTTGTCTTCTCCCTTTAGAATTTAAGCTCCTTGAAGGCAGGAATTATCTTTATTTTGGCTTCCACATGTACACTTAGTGCTTCGTGTAGTGCTTTGCCTAGTGCATTAATAAATGCCTCCTGACTTGACTATGATTTCACATTATTACTGATTAATGATATTACCCCAAATGAAGTTGTTCTCTTTTAAAAAGATGACTCAACATTTCCCAGTATTAGATTTAGCCCTGCACATTGGCTGTTACATTGCATGTTTCTTGAACACCAATGCCAGAAACCATTTAATTCACAATGACTTGAGCATCTTGGTTCCCCCCCTTAAATTTTATATTCAATCATAATGATTTTCACAACATTCCTCCAAAAGTTATGAATGCAACTGCTGTATCTGTTTCATCCACAGAGAAAATTCAAGTTTCATTTCCTTTTCTATATAATCAAAATGTGTTGAAAGTTTTTCTGGGGTAATTGACTCAATACTTAGTATTTAATCCACCTGGACCATGCTCTTGTGGGAATGCAGATCTTAATTGCCTGCTAGGAACTATTCTCTTTTAATGGGGCACTAGGAAAAGATATTTTGCCCGTGTGTGTGTGTGTGTGTGTGTGTGTGTGTGTGTGTGTGTGTGCTGCACCTCCCTCCATTACAGACTGTTTCTGATAGAGATCCTTAAAGAAACTGCACAAGGATAGGTTTTTAGTGTAATCAGATGCCTATATAAGGGAAACTAAAATACAGACATGGATGGCTGGGCTATTATAATGGCACCATACTTTGTAAGCATCAGTGCATTGGGATAGTGGTGATGACTTTAAAGAATACAACTTTGGAGCTCTCAGTGTTATTTCCAGACAAAAGGGTCTGGTTCTCTATGTCATCTTCACTTTGACCTCATTCAACCTTTCTACTATGAACTGCTGCCCTAGCCCAACCACTCACGTGAATAGAAGTCTCCTTGCATTCTCTGAAGAGAGTCTCTTTCTGTCCCACTACTGTGAGATAGTGACTGTGTATCCAGGTCAGGTGAGTTTGTTCTAGTGTCCATATCCCCCTTGAGAAACAACCAACTGCTCTTTTGCTGAGAAGAAAAAAAATAAATATAGTTAATTTCTGCAATCAGGAAACATAAAATTGATAGTATTCATAAGATTTTAAAGTTGGAAGAAATTATCTAGTCCATCATTTCTCAGAGTGTGGTCTGGGGATAACTGGATGTCTTCCAAAGCTATTTTCATAATAATACTAAGACATTTTAATTTTGACTAAGGTAGATATTAATGGATATAAAACATAAATAAAGTGCTTGGAGTTCCTCAGTAATTTTTAAGAGTATAAAGGGGTCCTGAGAACAAAAATTCTGAGAGTTAACAGTCACTTGTGACTTATCCAAGGTCACACAGGTAATAAGTGACAGGACCAAGATTCAAACCCAGCTCTTTTGATTTTAAATTTAATGTCCCTTCCCCCCACCCCCAGTGTAACCTGATTCCCAAAGCCCATTGGCATGGGACTCTTCTCTTATTGATGGAGATGTCTACATAAGGACACACCTATTAATCACAATAAACTCAGCTGCATATTGAATCCAACTAAACTGAATTAGGACATAGCTGAGAAGTAGTGATTTCAAAGAAAATTAGGATCTGAGTCAGAAAAGAATACCCTTCCCCAAGCTCCCAGGAAGAGGTAATCTGAATCATAGGTCAAAAGCTTAAAGAAGAGGCAACTTGCCCTATCTGGCTGAATGATATCATCTGCTCCATATACATATATGTATGTATGTATGTGTGAATATATATACATATACATACATACATACATATATATATGTATATGTATAACACTATGTTTTATGGATCCTGTATCTGTGTTTGCATTTATACCCATTGTGTCACTTAAAATAGGGGTATATCCAACATTAAGCAAAACAGAATTTATGAAAATCTGCATTTGTGTGAACTTTTGGACTTAAATAATATCAGATATCTGACATTTGAGATACAGTCCTCCTCTTCTTTCCACACAGTGCCTTTCCCAATTCCATTTTACAAATAGGGATAGTAAGCTTTGTTTATATTTTACTTTTTAGTACTGTCTTTTGTTTTCATATTTTCTTCATTTCTGAGTGTAACCCTGCTACTGAATTACCCTTTATATAAAAAAAGAGAAGAATAAGTAGTTCAGAAGAAACTGAGGTTTGTTATACATCTCTCAGGAATATATGGGTGATTCATATTTGACAATAAAGATCTTTCTATATAATACAGAGAAGCAGAGAGATGTAATGGGATTATAACCAGACCAGATGAACCCAGAAGAACTATTTCAAGTTAATTCCTGGCCATCTGAATTCAGACAAGTCTTTCATTCTCTCTGTGACTGCTTTTTCTAATCTTTCAAAGAGTAATAATAATAATACTTATGTTTTCTACCTGAAAAAGAAAAAATGAAATGTTATACATATATAAAACAGTATAGGAATGGGAGTTGCTAATTTGACTTCTAATATATTAATTCTTCAGTCCTTTTGGGACTGTTAATATCATTTAAGAAGCATTTATTAAATGTATGCTCTTTGGCAGGCACTGTATTAAGAACTGAGAATAAAAAGAAAAACAGTTCCTTCCCTCAGGAAGCTCCCATTTAATGGGAGGAGACAAGATGTATGTCCATATGAGATGTATGCAGTGTGAATTGGAAGCAAACTCAGAGGAGATTCCTTTTACTACATAAATTATTACCCCACTCTAACCTAGAAGATGGTCTTCAAGAGTTGGTATGATGAAAATGAATTCCTCTGTGATCAATCTAGAGAGAAATTTTAGCTGTCCTGGTCTAGTCACACTAGACTAAGATCTATATCAAAGTCTCTACAAATTTGAGGAAAGTTACCACAGTCTGAGCTCCACTGAAATCATCTGAAAATCGCCTAGAGTCACCTCCAAGACATGATGAGATTTTGGAAAAGTATACTTTTGACTGTGTTATATAAATATTACATAAAATCTGGATGCTGCAAGCTATTGAAAATCTCATTAAAATGACTCATTTATAGGAGAGTTTATATTTGCAAACAGGACAAAAGGCACAGCTATAAATAGCACTAATTAATTAAATTAATTATTAGATTAAAATTAATTTCTTAAAATGAAACAATATGTTAAAGCATAGCTATAAACAGGAGTAATAGTCTAAGTAGTGCAAATTATAATAAATAAAAAGGCTCTATGGTGCTTCAAAGTATCCTCCTGTGTGGTCCTAAGAGCTTCAAAAATTCAGAGCATCACAGAATCTTGGGACTGAAAAGGACCTCAGATTTATATAGTCAGTTCTCATGCTTCAGTCAGATTTTTCACTTAAACAGAAAAGATATATTAAAAAAATAATGTCACATTTCTAAGGTCTTTTAAAAATGTTGAACTAGACCTTTGATTTCATTGCTATATAGGTCCCAGTGGAGAAGTTAACCTCTATTAATGGAGATTGGCCACTACTCTGTAACTTATGGTCTTAGAGACTTGGCTGGGCCAATGAGAGATTAAAAGACTTGTCTAAGGTTACAAAGCCAGCAGATATCAGAGACAAAACTTGAGTCAGGTATTCCTAAACTTAATCTGATTCTGCTATGCTGTTTTCATTTCTAAAACATGTATAACAAACCCTTTCCTCAAAACAACTTTATGAGGTAGGTAGTCTACTGTTATCAGTCCCATTTTACAGATGAAATTATTGAACCCCAAAGGAGGAAAGTGACATGCCCAAGAACACATGGATAGTGAATGGCAGGACAAAATGTAAGACCCAGATGACTCAGATCAGTTTTATTAGTCTTATCATCATAATTAATCCTAAGATGTTAAAGCTTAAAATATCAAATGATGATTTTCAATGATCAGGATTCTTTTTTAAAAAAAATTCTATTATTTTGGTTTCATTTTAAATATTATTGAATAGTGAACTTCATTTATTTCTGCATTTTTCTTATTACCTTCCGGTTATCTGGATCAAAACTTCCATCTTCATCTGATTTCTTTGTCACTAGAATAGGAAAAAAAACTATTCAGAAATAGAATTTTCATGCCATTTCCAGCATTGGCATTTCTGTTCTATGATCTATTTTTTTAAAATGTGGGAGAGTGAGGAGACTTCATTAGCATAACAGATAGTTCATGGAATCCAAGTTAGTCCATGGAACTCTTGCTAAGCTGTGTCTGTGCCTATACATATATGTATTGAATTTTACAGATCAGTGAATGGTCTCAAATAAAGTGGTCCCTCATTGAAATAATCTAATGACATATTATTAGGATGCTGACATAGTCAATTAACATTTTATAGGATGTATTGTGATAGAAAATGACAAATAAAGTGACATATTAAAAATATTCACAGAATCATGGAATATAAGATATGGAGGCCATCTAGTTTAATCCACACCTGAACCCAAACATGAATCTCATCTAAAGCACCCAAGAGAAATGTTCATCCAGACCCTGCTTGAAGATTTCCATTCATTGGAAATTCATTATAGAGGTCAATTATTCTGTTTTTGAACAGAGTTTTGTTGTTGTTGCTTTTATTTTGTAAGGCAATTGTGGTTAAATGACTTGTCTAGGGTCACAGGTAGTAAGTGGCAAGTATCTGAGGCCATATTTGAACTAGGATTTTCTTGACTCCAGGGTCAATGCTCTATCTATTATGCCACCTAGGTGCCCCTTGAATAGCTTTAACTTTTAGGAATTAAAACAAGGAAAAAACAAACATGCCTCCATGCATTCTTCTAGCTGTTGTCCTTATTTCTACACAAGAAAAACAATGATACACTATATGATATTTATCCAAATAATTTAAGGCAGAAATCATGTATCTGGCCCACTTGGCCCCTAGTCAGCTTTTCTCCATGCTAAATATCTTTAGTTCTTTCAGTCAATACATTATACGACATTGTCTCTAGTTGCTCTCTTCTGGAAGCATTCCAAGATGACAAGAGTGCTGGAAAGCATTTTAGCTTTAAACTAACTTAACTTTAATGTATAACTATTAAAAAAAGAAAATGACGACATGGAAAAATGGCATTTTAAAATTCTACATAAAATACTGAAAACAATGAACAAATATCTATAAGGACTGAAACCATATTAAATTTAGAAATAGGTCTTCAAGAAGGTATTTCCTCAATTTATCTACTAAGAATTTTACATGATATTTAAACATATGTGTTTAAAAGAGTCAGAATATAAGGCAACTGGGATCCCTCCAGTCTCTAAGTCCTATGATGTCCCACCACACTGAAAGCATTGAATGTTGGCCTAACAACAATAGACACATGATGTAATCTAGATTTCCATTTTTTCCCTCTGTTGAATTTGACAACAAAGAACTAAATAGCTGATAAAGGGGATAAGGATTCAGTCATGGATGTGAGTGGAGTGATACTTTTATTTTCTGTTTAACCTTAAACAATCTTTAGCTTTCCTTTGTCACTGATTAATGATGTTAGAATTCCAAATGAAATTGTCTTCTCTAATGTGGGACTTGAATTTTCCTGTCAATTTGAGCACATAAACAACTATTACCCTTACTGTTTCTCACATTTATAGATCCTACCTCAGTGAATCAATTCATTCATTTGATTATTGATGTTGTTATTGTTGAGTTGTTTCAGTCAGGTCTGACTCCTGGTAAACCCATTTGGAATTTTCTTGGCAAATAAAATACTGGAGTGGTTTACCACTTTTTCCCTTCTAGCTTATTTTACAGCTGAGGAAACTGAGGCAAACAGGGTTAAATGACTTGCCCAAAGTGATACAGTTAGTAAGTTTCTGAGGTAAGATTTGAACTTGGGAAGATGTTTTCCTAATTCTAGGTCTAACGCTCTGTCCACTGTGTCACTTAGCTGCCCTCCATTTGATTAAATCCCCTCAAATCGTAATCCTAAATCTTCACATAGAAATAAATATCAGACTGTAGTACAGAGCACTGGACCATTACCTGAGACTTTGTCAGTGAGGAAGAAGGGCAATCTTTGATATTTCCAGGGACACTGTCTCCCATACCTTAAGAAGGATAAAACTAAAAGTAGATTGGAATACTGGTCTATAGGGTTGAACTTTGATAAGATAAAGACTTAATAGAATACTGAGAAGTCACATTTTGTATACACCAAAATTTCATTAGTTTAAAAGAAGAAATAATTTTCTACTTGGAAGAAAACACACTGACCCACAATATTTTCTTTGGGTAAATAAAAAGTGTCCGTAAAAGAAGTGAGAAGCAAAATTCTACTTCATTATGAAAATTTAGGAAATGATACCATTATATTTCCTTTTCATTAAGAAAAAAAGGATTTATATAATGTATGCTTAAACTCATTGACATACAGATAAGAAGGGACCCATAGCATTGGCTTCTATTGTACAGCCACTACTACAGCTTCCTTAAGTCTAACAATGTACAAAGGCCAGAGAGCTGAGACTCTTCATTGTACTAATAAATCACAAGGATTTATAGTTAGAAAGACAGGCTACCAAGTGTCCTGAGAGGTTCTGTCACCCAACCACATATAAATGACTTCAATGTCTAACTTCTTATTCCACCTGACTTCCCAGGCTGACTTTCAGTTTCTTTTTGTAAATCTTAGGTTGCATTCATATGATTTTAGTATTCATAAGGGGAGAGTTAATAGTACCACTGTATCCTATCCTGGTCAGTCATTATCAAGAGTAACCAGTGTCAGGAACACAAGTTAGGAGATACTAAACCATTTAAATTGTATTTTTAAATAGTATTTTTTTAATGGAGAATGCTTAGAAGACAGTACAGGGTGGAAAAAGAAGGAAAATAGGAAAGCTACCTTTAAATAAGTGGATTCTTATATAGAATAAATATTAGTTTTATTCTGCTTAGCCCAGGGGATAGAACCAGGAGTAACTGGTAGTAGATCAGGGAAGGAATCCAAGAAGTTTGTGGCTTAATTTATGGAAAGTCTTTTTTTTAAGGTTTTTGCAAGGCAAATGGGGTTAAGTGGCTTGCCCAAGGCCACACAGCCAGGTAATTATTAAGTGTCTGAGGTCGGATTTGAACCCAGGTACTCCTGACCCCTGGGCTGATGCTCTACCCACTGTGCCACCTAGCCACCCTGAAAGTCTTCTTAATAATTGGAGCTAGCTATCAATGGATTATAAGATCCTGGGTCTAGAGCTAGAAGATACCCAAGAGGTTATCTACTACAACCACCTCATCTTATTGATGAGAGGGCTCAGGGAAGAGGTGAAATGATTTCCAGTGGAGAAGGAAATGGCAAATCACTCCAATATCTTTGCCAAGAAAACCCCAGATGGGTCAGAAACATTTGAAGCTGAGTTTTCTGACTCCAGAGCCAGTCATTCTTCCCCTGGCTATAAAGTCCTCAAGGACTGATTTTCATGATAGCAGGTTCTCTGCCACTGTAGGGCTTTAAATTTCATGGCCCCTTGTTGAGGATGGTGTAGAGAGGATTCATGCTTCAAGTTGTACTAGTTAATCTCTAAGCTTCCTGATCAACTCTGAGAATCTGCAAATCTAAATATCTAAATATTAAAGAGAAAATAAATTGGAAAATACAAGGACTGAAATGATTTAGATAAATTCATGAGTTGCAGAGACATAATGGATAATTAAATCAAATCGTGCTATCTTGAGTATATCCTTCAGTTTATAATCAGCAAGAATAACAATCCTTCCATATAGTACATTCTCTGATGTTCCAGTCAAAGATAGAGTTTTGGCTTCAACTACTGGGATTGCAGAATGGATGATATAAGGTCTTCAAAAGAGAATGTACCTGTTTGTTGAAGAAAACAACAACCAATCTTGTTTACTACTGCCAGACTAACTTTTCTTAAATAGCCTTTTCATCATAATGTTCTCTGAAAAATCTTTAGTGACTTCCTAAAGTAGGAAGCTCATTGTCCAGTATCTTCTGTTCAATACCATCTAGTGAACTGTGTTTATTTAGTTCTATGAATCATATTGAAAAACTTAATTACATACATTCCAAGGATCACCAGCATGGTGAAAGGCCTTAAGATCATTTCTTATAAGGATCAGCTAAAGGAAATGGAATTTTGGGTTAGATGAGAGAAGGCTTGGGACACGATAGATGCCTTCAAAAGTGGTAGGTGGTGCAATGGATAGAGGGCTGGACCTGGAATTAGGGAGATGTGTTTAAATATGGCCTCAGGTACTTACCAGCTGTGGGACCTTAAATAAGTCATTTACTTTTGTCTGCCTTGGTTCCCTCATTTGTAAAATGAGAAAACAGAAATAAGAGTATATTCCTCCCAGTGTTGTAAGGATCAAATGAGATATTTAAAAACTTTAATGTCCTATATCAAGGTTAACTAGTTCACTATTAGCTTAAAGGCTATCCTATGTAGGGAAAAACTTCCTAACAATTACAACTGTATATATTTAGAATAGGCTATCATGGGAGGAAGTGACTTCTCCATCAATGGAAATATGAAAGTAGAGAAGAAGTGACAACTTACTGGGAATGTTGTAGAGGGATTGCTCATGTTGAACTTGCTGACCATTTATGTTCCTTCCAAATCTGAGAGACTGTGGTTCTGTGATAACTTAGTTGATTTTCAAAACCCTATGTATAATCTTGACAGCTAGATTGGAACAATTGATAGAGGAAAATGTGCTTGGAATCATGAGACCTTTCTTCATGAATTCAAATGCGGCCTCAGAGGCTTAAAACCTATGTGACTGAGCAGATCAATTAATCCTATTTACTTCAGTTCCTCATTTATACTGGAGAAGGAAATGGCAAACGATTTTAGTATCTTTGCCAAGAAAATCCCAAATGGAGTCATGTTTTCAGGACACAACTGAACAGCACCAACAATGTATAACCTTTTTTCCTGCTATTTGATTGCTCTTCTCCATGAAGTCACTATGCTCATTCACATCTATGTATCTTTGCTTGCATTGTTTTCTGACTCGAACGTCCTTCTCTGTCCCTTTCTCCATCTTCATTCTACTGATCTTTCTTCCATGAAGTTTTTCTTCCCTAATTAGTGAAGCTCTCTCTTCTCAATTCCTACTCCATTTAAAGAAGATTCCACATTTTGTTCTCTTAACCACTGATTACTAGTTGGGTTTCTGCTCAAGTACAGCTGTCTCCCTTTTAATACTCCTTAGCAGTGACAAGAAGCTATCCACAGATGTAGATCTTTCAAATCTAGAGGAAAGGGTTATCCAGAAATACTAGACACTGGCACAGTCATTATGTTGAGTGATTAAAAATGGAATTATACCTCATATCATTCGGACCCTCAGTTACTTGGACTCTTGTCCAATCATCTTAGACCGTGCGTGTCTGTTTTGCGTTTTGAAAGCTAGATGGTCTTGTGGATTATATGGTCACTATCGTTCCTTCTACATTTCACATTATTACATCTGTGATACTGTATCAACCTGGGACACCTGGATCTTGAGGGTTATTTCCTTATGAGTGACCATTCACTTTTTACTGTTTACCCTTTTGTTTTTAATAATAAAACAAAGTAAAACTGTCATTTACTTTTGACCTTTTATTACCAGAACCATTATTATGGCAGACAGCCTCCACCCAGACCCAGAGTCAGATATATTATGGACATAAATAGAGGAAACTAAGTTCCTTTTCCTACTAAAACAATTATAAGCAACAACCATTTTACAAACAAGCTATTTCATATTTAAAGAAAAAGGGAAAATGTTGACAATAATGACTTTTCTGACTATGTGGAACACTAAGTTTCTATGGAACACAGAACTGTTGGGATGAAGGTTCTGAGAGATAGCATCAATATATATTTTTCTCCTTTGAATCTTAATCATGATTTTTTTATTATAAAACTGATTATATATGGTAATTATTTGGTAAGAAAAGAAGTTCAATTTCCTTATTCTGGAGCTTTTAAATGAGTCTGACTATTCCTTTATTTTTCTCTTCTGTTCCCAAACTCTCTAAATCAATATTGAAAGCATTTATTAGTTAATTTCACTTCTAAATATTTTTGGCTAAATTAAATTGGAAAAAAAAGCTTCATGAGCTTTAATTTTTCAAGATAAGTCAAGTCATTGGTAAAGTGAATAACTGAATCCTCATTCCCTTTCTCAGCTGTTTTATTCTTTGCTGTGACATCCAACTAAGAAGGAAAAACTGGAAACCCAGTTCTCATTGTCTGTCTATTATTATTAGGCTAACATTAAATGTTTTCCAGTGTGGCAGAACATCATAGGACTTCAAGTCTGGAAGGAATCCTGGTTACCCTATATTCTATATCCTTTATTTTTAGGGAAGAGGAAACTGAAGTTCAATGAGGGGAAAATGACTTGCCTAAGGTCATAAAAAATAATTAGTGGAGTCAGTATTCAAACCCAAACTCTCAGACTCTATTCTAAATCTCCTTCTGGTACATCATTCTTTTGAATAACTAAGAACTAGTGTTCCTGTTTCTATAACAATATGTTCATTCTTTTAAAGTGGTGACTCATTGGGATTCCTGAGAGCAACAATTTCTAAGCTTCAGACAGCATGGCACCTTGTAATGAAGAGGATGTCAACAGCGTGGCTGGGGATGTTGTACATAGCAGGAGATGGTCCTAAGGTTAAGTCTAACTTTTTAAAAAATTAATTAAAAAACACACTCAGTAAAAAAAAACCTTTTAACAAGAAAATAGAACACATAGAACATTTTATATATTTGAAAAAAATAACCATTTCTAGGCAAAAAGTCTTGTGGGATGTCAGACTTTAGAATACTTCTCACACAGAATCTGGGGTTTTGTAACTCAAAAGCTGTCCTAGTTTCTATTTTTTCAGGACTGCTCTAACATGGCAAGCTAATTTTTTTAAAGAAACAAAATTTCTTCCAATTTGATTTCAACAAAAGCACTGCCAGAGGCTATTGGCTATTTCAGTGAGAAGAATTGTCATTTATCTTCCTTCTGAATGTAAAGATTGATAAGTTTCCATCTAGGAGCTTCGCTAGCCTGACCCCTCAGATAAGAGAAGAAACAAAACCGAAGGAAAAAATGAATAATATCAAAAAACTTTACTAGGCCACAAAACATCTAACTTACTTTTTTCCTGAGATCTAGTGATATAATTGACTTTGGCAGAAGTGATAAGTAGTAGTCTCCAAGGTCAACTATGTCTGTGTGTGTGTGTGTGTGTGCACACACACACACACACCATATATATATATATATATATACACACACACACACATACACCACATACTTATATATTATATATTTACATATTACACACACACACACACACACACACACAAACTCTTTTTGTTTGTTAAGGTCAATTAATACAGACCATTTCAGGGCAACCAAAATCATATTTCTGTCTTCACAGTCAACAAACAAATTCAGCTCTCCAATGGAGAATCTCTGGGGAAGAAGGACACAACCAAGAGGGAACCAAAAGACTCTTGGCTACAGTGTCATTCATAGAGTAGCAAATGCCCTCCCTTGGAAATAAGATGGTGAGCCAGAATAAATATCTCCTGGTGCCATCATGTTCTGGTCATCTGGTGGAAAGAACCAGTGGACTTAGAATCAGAACAAGGAGTCTCACTTCATCTGTAAAGTGGGCATGGCAATATATATGTTCTAAGACTTTGTTGTCAAAGTTCTTTGTAAGATCTTATATTTTATAGTATAGGAATTATTATTATTTCTAACCCCCTTTCAGCTTCTCTGAGAAATTAATATGGAGTGTATAATGCAAGGAAATTTGTGTGGAGGGACCTGCATGTCCAGGTCTTATTTGAAGTCTGTATTTTCTTGGAGTGAGTGCCTCAGATACTACCTCAAGAAAGCTGGTTTTTCTACCTTCTGGCTTGCTCAGAAGGAGGGATAACTGATGGGGCTTTGTTGGTATGGGTATATCTATTTGTGGTAAAGGGAATTGGAAGAGGGATGAGGGTCTATTTTGCTAGACTTGAATTTACTTGAAAGTAAAATCAGTTGCCCCAAATTTCCACTCAGTAAGGGTCTTCAAATCAAAAGTTGGATGACTGCTTATTGGACACTTTGCAGGGGTGATCCTTATTCAGGTATGAGTCAGACTAGAAGGCTTCCCATGTCCCTTATGATAGACATTCTGAGACTATAGTAAATATTAGACACCTAACTTAATCCATGACCTAATTCTTTTTTGTCAATTATATGCAGAATGGTATCTTTTAAAAAATAGATTTGATGAGGATTTAGATAAGATACAAATTAATACACAAATCAAAAACATGAAAAAAACTGGATTTAGAATTTTCAGCCTACAAACTCTACCTCTCCATCAAGAAAAGTCAATAAAATACATTTTAAGCTTCAACATTTCAACTCTCTTAGATTAGTACTTGACAGAGGAGGGACTTACCACCTACATGAGGAAACCCACTTAGTGTGATGTAGAGAGAGGAGCACTAGATTTAGAGTCAGGGAGCTTGCATTTGAATCCAAATTTTGACACTCCTGAGGTGACCTTGGGAAAGTAACTTAACCTCTCTAGGCCTCAGTTTCTTCATCTAAAAAATAATGGAATTTGAAACTAGACAATTTCAAAGATGTCTTCCAGTTATAAATTCTGAAATCCTATTAATACTTTTTTTTAGGTTTTTGCCAGGCAATGGGGTTAAGTGGCTTGCCCAATGCCACACACAGCTAGGTAATTATTAAGTGTCTGAGGCCTAATTTGAACTCAGGTACTCCTGACTCCAGGGTGGGTGCTCTATCCACTATGCCACCTAGCTGCCGCCATTAACAATTTTTAATAGCAGTAATGAATATTTTTAAGCCTTTCCACTCAAAGTATTTAAATTAAACTCATGGTTCAGTATCCTACATAGGATCTTGGAATTAGAAGGAACCTCAAAGTCATTAAATCCAATCTGTCCTAGAATAAGAATATATTCAATCTAGGCATCCTTATGCGAAGATTTCATTTATTTATTATTTGATTTCTCCAGACCTCAGTTTCTCTTCTGGAAAATGAAGGAGTTGGGCTAAATTATCACCAAGCTTCCCTTCAAATCTGACTTTCTGTCTACCTTGCTTTAAAACCTCTATTTCAGCTCTAACTTGTGGTGATTCTATGATTCATTGATTAAGAGAAAAGTGTGGAAGAAGTCACTTGACACAATTTAAAAAATATATATTTCCCAACCTGGGGAGAGGAAAGAAAACTTTTACAAGGTGTAGCTCATTTATAACCAAGTAATTTATTTTGGTCTCCAGTGGCAATAAATAGAGTGAATTAAAACTCTTCCCTCATTCTCCATTCATACCCCCACCCTTAGAATAAAGTTAAATTACATTAGTTGGTCATGAAGTCAGTCAATATCTATTTCTGGGTACCAATTAGATTTCTTTTAGTGACCCTAAAATATCTTTGCTCCCTTCAAGAGACATAAAGAGAATAAATCTGTGTTTTTATTTGTATTTGGAACTCCCAGGTTGGCATCTTTTCTTCAATTTATAATCTAATAGAATTTCCCAAAGAAATGTCCTGGTTGCTTTGGCTTAAAAAATCATAAATCAATAGCATCTATGTTATATTTTTATTTGTTTTGTTAAACATGTCCTAATTCTATAATTTTTTCTGGTTTGAGAAGTTTTGTGGTTGTGAATTGCACACCTTTGTGTTGACATTGTGAGGCTAAGTGACTCATCCAGGGTCCCACCAACAACCTTTAAAAATGGGGTATAGGGGCGGCTAGGTGGCGTAGTGGATAAAGCACCGGCCTTGGAGTCAGGAGTACCTGGGTTCAAATCCGGTCTCAGACACTTAATAATTACCTAGCTGTGTGGCCTTGGGCAAGCCACTTAACCCCATTTGCCTTGCAAAAAAAAATGGGGTATGAGTCACAATTATAAGATAAGAATTTCTCAGATTGTGGATTTTGCTTGACTGGAAATCTAAAAGCACCTTTACATTTGCATATTATGGATTTAAGTTAAAAAATTTTCAGAGGTTTTGTTGAGTAACTATTCATATACTGACTTTCCCTGTAGTTTCTGAAAATAATGACTCTTAAGATCCTAACAGTGACTTAATATAATTCACATTTAGATAATGCCTCAGAATCACAGGCCTTAAAGCTAGTTAAGATATCACCTTTGAGAGCATACCATCCATTATTCTACATATGGCAGCCAGAGAAGAAAATTTTAAGAGGCAGAGGCATGATTCAAACCCAGGCCTTCTGACTCCAAATCCAGTGCTCTTGCCAGGAAACCAGAAATCACAGCTGACTCTGTTGAGTTGAAATGATCATTAGAACAAAAGATTTGATTCAGTGTAAATAGGAATACAGAAGACATGCAGAAAGTAGCCGCAACAACAATGAAAACCTGAAGGAAGAGGAAAGCAGACACTACCATTCTGTTTGTAGATGGGGGGTTTCCTATAGATGTTATCTTTTACTCCAGAGTCTGAGGAGGAGGAAAGAAAAGAGGAAAGAACAAAAAAAAGTGAACAAGCAGTTGTAACAATTTCTACTCTATTTCTTAAAACAAAACAAAACAGCTTCATTTCTTATTCCTCACACACTTTAAAATCACTTTAATGACTTCCTGCCAATTGAGTAATTAAAAAAAAGATCCTTACACAGAAAATTAAATAGAACATCTATTGCTGAATTAAGTCACTGTATGTTCCCAGTTTTAAGGTGGCAATAATGGAAGTTATAAGTTTAGACATATTAAATACTTTAAGGCTTTTCTCCAGTATAGGAATTTAATGCTGAAATCCAACCAGCATCCACATTTCTACTTCTGTAAATAATTCTAATTCCTTTACACTTTACAACTTAGAAAATGCTTTCCATACAACTCTACATAAAGGGATAGTGCAGCTAGCATTATCCCTATTTTCTATATGAGGAAACTAAGGGTCATTTCCTATCATGAAAAAGAAATGACACTTTAGGAGTGAGACTTTAAAGAGCTTTAAAAAGCACAATTACAAAGAAAAATATGTGCACTCTTTTTGCCCCACCTATTTGATCCTATCTATCTGCTGGCATGGCAGGGTTGAAGGAAGTGTATAGTAGGCATGTTGACCCTTGGCCAGTTTGATACCTCTGCCACCATAAAGAGGATTCATTTTCAGGAAAAGGATAGTGTGAGATCAGGACAGACTTGAGAGGGGAAATCTTTCCTTTTGGCGGGGAAAGGCGGCCATAGGTCTAATGAACAATTCAAGAGAAGGAGGAGGCCAGAATTCAGGTCAGATCAGAAACTGGAGTTTCTCAGTAATACCAGTCTGAGATAAAGTGAGGAACCAGAGATAAAACATAGGTGTCAAGCCAGGATAATCTTCCTAGTATGAGGAGACCCATGGTTTCGGGGGAAATGGGGGTTTGTCTTTTTAATTAATTTAAGTCTTGTCTTTGTTAGTGGCAGTGAGTATTCTCTGGCCCCTCCTTTCACCCATTTCTAGTCTCCAAGGGCTCTTTTCTTGCCTTTTTATAGTTTTTTTTTTTTTTTTGCAAGGCAATGGGGTTGAGTGGCTTGCCCAAGGCCACACAGCTAGTTAATTATTAAGTGTCTGAGACCAGATTTGAACTCAGGTACTCCTGACTCCAGAGCTGGTGCTCTATCCACTACGACACCTAGCCACCCCTAAGGGCTCCTTTCTTGTATGTCCCTGCTGTGTCCATGAGACACCATTAGAATCTCTTCTCCCCCAACATCATGCCCCTTCCCTCTCCGGAGTTCATAGTAAAAAAAAAAATTATCTTTTTTTCCAGTCTTCATTCTGTCACTCACACAGTAAACTCAACCCCCCCTCCCAGCCCCCAACAAGATAGGAGAGAACAAACAGATCATGAGGACAGGGCAGTAAGATGCCAAAGCAGAGCCCTGAATGCCTACCTGGCACATGGAAATGTCTAGGAGCCTGCTGATAGGTAGAAGGTGAAGGTTTGCTGTCTGAATACATGGATAAACTGGGAGTGCTCCGGCCACTTTCACTGCCTCCAAAGGGAAGAGCAAAGAAAGCAGATAAAAGGAGAAAAAAAATGGAAAAGCAGAGTATTTCAAGCACAGAAAGCTTATTTACAACAGGCCTGATCTCCTATCATGATGCTGGCCAAACTCCATAAACTTAGCATTTGTCCAAAGTTTGAGACCAGGCCCAATTGACTTGCTAATCCAACATTTAATCAGGTTTGGACATAGGAAATGCAGAAAGTGTGACCTATAAATACACATTCAGGTTAAGATATTGCCCCAGTGGAAAACTGCAAAGCAGTAGGATGGTGACTGCTTAGATTGTTAGATGACTTGGCAAGGAACTTAGCAGCTAGACTTGATTATATATATATATATATATATATATATATATATGTATGTATGTATATATGTATATATCCTCAGGACTTTTGATCACTTATCAGACAGCCCTGTGGAGTTTGCTCTCAATGTACATTTCCCAGATTCAATACATTTCTTTTGTAGATTTTTGAGATTCAAAAATATCATTTGCACTGTCTTTGTTCTTTTCATCCAAACACACAGAAGGTTGTCATTTTTCTTAAGAATCCACAAGAGAATTTGAAATGGCAATGAAGACCACCAATTTAAAAGTTATTTTGGATAATCTGAGATCAACTGAAGACCTCAAGGGAAAGGATTTCTTACCTTCTCAAGCTAAATTTTATTTGGTATGTTGAAGATAAAACATCTTCCAACTCTACTTTATCTTCTCCAATTTCTTTTTAATGCCAGTAAAGTTGGATTACCAAGTCAAAAATTAATAATGCCATAGCCAATTGGGCAAAATTGTACCTAGGTAAATAACAATATACCAAATGGATCAATTTACCAGATGCTTATTTGGGTTTTTTTTTAACTAAATAGGAAAAAAGTCTAATTTGATTGTCATTCAATTATTCTTAAAGGAGTTCTCTATGGCATTATAGCACAGCTTGGCAAATTAAAAGTACAGCTCATATTTGGAAAGGGATTGGGAAGAAGGAAGGAAAAGAGGTACTGAAAAACATCAAACTGCAGTTCAAAAGCAACTGGAAGCTGCACATGAAATTGTTATCCCCAAAGCCTCTGAGAGAATCATTGAGTGAGGATGGAATGTAGAGTTGATGACAGTTAATGGTGAAGCTTTTGGCGAGATGGGCTCAGGCTACAGCGTGAACTAACAGCCCCATGGAAGTGCGCGGCCAGGTGATGGGAGGGGTGAGAGGGACCCTTGATAGAATGATGACCATGCCCACAGAAAGAGGTGCCAAAACACAGGTGGGAAGGGTGGGAGTTGGCTGACTCATCCTCTTCTGCTGGGAGAGTGTGGAACTGACCACTTTACTGACTAAGTCTGGAGAGTTCTCTCAGGTACTTTATCATTCATTTCCATTTCCTAAAATATATTTCTTTGATTTCTACTTCTATGATGGTATCTTCATGTATATCTTCAGGTATCTGAACTTCATAACCAATCCTTTCAAATCCCTGAGTATTTACAGATCTAGTCAGGCCCCTCAGGTCTAATGGGCAAAACTAGAAGGATATCAAGCCAAAGAAAGGCTTTTTTGGATTTGGATTGGTTTGTCCTGGTCTATGATTTCACTGGAATAGAATTTCCTATTAAAAAAATTCCTTTTGCCGATTCAGATTGTTACCTGCTTTGCAACTTAAAGTTTTGGAGCTGATGACACACAGTAACTCATCCAAGTGTCACATAGCAGGTATATGTTACATGGAGGTGGGACCTAAACACAAATCTTCCTGATTTCAAGACCAGATCTTTATCCACTTTAGAGAGTACCCCACCTGAAATGATCTGGCCTTACCTGCTTATACAAATCTTATTTTTTGCCAAACAGCCATCATATCCATATCTAGAGAAAACCTGAGTCAAACTTTATATGTTTTTTTCCTATGTCTTGACCTATCACAAAGAACAAGGTAAAAAGGAAAGAAATAAGGGTTTTAAAATATAATAACATTTTTTTTGCTGAAGTTAGAGTTAAGTGGAATATTTCTCAGGAACTTTTTACAGTGAAAATCACGCAATTCATGTAAGTGATCTTCTTTGAGTCTCCAATCCTGATATCTACTGATCTCCAGGGTAACCAACTTTCTCAGTGACCAGCAGAATAGAAGCTCCTTGAGGGTAAGGACTATCTTATTTTTATATAGATATGTAGTGATTGATTGATTGACTTCAGAACCTGAATCAGATTTTCTTTATACTCCATCTCCTGCCATTAATTCTTTAATTTCCTTCCACCTGAAAGTTTCCTTTACTTTCTTGCCCTATTTCAGTCACTGATTAGCATGGACCACTCATTATATCTCATCTTTTGGAATGGTACCAACTCTGAAACTCTACCCTCTTACCATAGACTCCTTATATCCTTTTTTTTTTTCACTTATGCTTAATCTACTTTCAAATCTTGCCAGAATATCCAGTTTTTTGGACATCACTTTTTCCTGAATTTAAATAAACAACACTCGCTTCATTTGCTAGGGGAGGACTGGCTACTTAAATGTGTCTTTAGTTATTACTTTAAAATTCCTTGTCCTCCTGACTTTGCATCATCCCTAATTTGAACATCCTTATCTCTGGGTAAACTTCATAATTGATTTCTTGTTCCTACTACAGGGCTACTGAGTGAATGAATGGATTAAATCAGGAAATTGCATTGGCTTCAACATTTTTATTACATAAACTTAGTTAAGTCCTCAATGCTGCTGGCTAATCCTTGTACTCTAGACCATCAACTATTTATATCATTTCCTGCAGCATATTACAAACCTCATCTTTTGTCCTTCCTAACTAGCGAACCCATCTCCAAGTCCTACAAGGAGAATCAAAATGGTATAATGGGAAAGGGCAATGAATTTTAGTCTCTAAGGGCCTCAGTTTGAGTCCCAGTTTTCTTAATTGTGTGGTAAGTCACTTAACTTTTATGAGCCTCATTTTACTCATCTGTAATATTGGACTGGATGACCTCTTTTCAAGCTTTATCTGCTATGAGCTCTGAAGATAACTCTTCTTCCTACTTCAATGAGAATATTGAAGCCATTAATGAACCTGTACTAAAAAATGCAGAAAAGATAAATTTAAAGACAACGAGAGAAAGCAGATACAAAAGAATAGCATTGTTCTGTAAGAAGAGGTTTTCAATGCTAGATCTCCTTGGTACAATGAATACTACTGGAGACAAAAGACTAAGTTAGCTACATTGAGGGCAAGGGGAAAATCAAATAAAGGCTAAAACTGCTACAAGAAGTGGGTATAAGAGAAGGCAGAAATATACAACTCTTTGCTTTATTTCCTTCTAAGGAGAATGATCTTTGAACTAGAATGGAAGGACAAAAATGATTTCACATGGAGTTGTAAATAAAAGCTAAATGCATGGGTATCTACACTCAACAAGACCCTCTAGTCACAAGGCCCAGAGACAAGGAATAGACGTCTCATTACAGAGTTTCTCTTGATTTTTTTTAATAAAGGAAAATAGAAAAGATTCTATAAGACTAGACAGGAACAAATATTGGATCTTTTTATGAAAGAAGGAAAGCAATATATTCCTCTAACTATAAGGCTCGTGAGATTGATTTTGATTGTTAGTGAAATTCTAAAACATTCTTAAGGAGATGGCTACTAAATATTTAGAAAGGGAAATAATGCTTACTAAAAGTTGTATGAGTTCATCAAGAATAGGTTATTTTAAAAGAATCTTGTTTCTTTTGTTGAAAGGATTATTACCATATTAGATCAAAAGTATGCCATAAATATATCTTACTTAAATTTTAGTAAGGAATTTTACAAACTTTTCCCTATGAATAATAATGTTTTTGTTTTTCATTCTCAAAGAAGACCATGACACCAGGGAGGGAGGTGATACCATGACAAGCATGTGAATTAGATCTGAGTGAGGGGGTGCTGTGCTAAATCACCAACCTCACTTTTGCCTTTGGAGCCATCTGGATCCCTTGGTCAGGTGTGAATCAAGACAACTGGAGATGACCCTGGATGCAAGGGAATCAGGGTTAAGTAACTTGCCCAGGGTCACACAGCTTGTTAGTGTCCAGGGTCTGAGGCCAGATTCAAACTCTGGTCCTCCTGACTCCAAGGCCAGTGCTCTACCTGCTATGCTAGCTAGCTGCCCTAATATATGAATTCAGATACACAATGGAGGACTATATTAGATGATCAAATATGAATCTGAAACATCTTGAAATGTTAGAAAAATGGGCAAAATCTAATTAGGTAAGTCAAGAGGGACAAGAATCAATTTCTATATGAACACAATAAGAATATAAGATGGGGGGGGTTAGACAAGAATTAATGGGAAAAAAAACCTGAGTGTTTTAGGGGAATACCAAACCAGTAAGAGTTAACAGTAATTACATAAGAGTCAAAATATCTAATATAATCTTAGGTAACATGAATAGAAGCAATGTATTCACAATGGGAGAGCTCACAGACCATCCTGGAAGTATTCAGTTTGGGTAGGACACATTTGAAAAGATATTGACTTATGGGGGATAATGAACAGAATGTAGGAGGAACTGGAAAATATACTCCATGAAGATCAAAAGAAGAAATTGGGGATTTTTACATTGGAGAAAAGATTTATAAGGATGTGACTTTGTTTTCAAGAATTCATTTATCATGTTGAAAAGCGTAATTGTTACATCTATTTTATTTTTCTTTCTGATTTAAAAGGACAAAACAAGGAAAAATGAGAAGTTTTAGGGGGGGGGATTAAGTTTAATATAAAGAAAAATTGTCACAATTAGAGTTAACAAAAGTAGAATGGTCTGCCTGGGAACATAGTGGGCTTCTTCTTATTGGAAATTTTTGAGGAAAGTTAGACGATCATTTCTTGGATATATTTCAGAGGTTTTTTATGTAAAGTATATGTAAAGTATAAAGTTGGACATTCAGTGATTCCATGGCATTTTCAAGATCACACAGCTATGAAATATCAGCCCTGGGATTCCAAACTTGAACCACGAAGTTCAAATTTAGATTCTGCAGTTTCACTTTTATACTATGTAGCTTTTTTTTAGGTTTTTGCAAGGCAATGCTTGCCCAAGGCCATACAGCTAGATAATAATTAAGTGTCTGAGGCCCGATTTAAACTGAGGTCCTCCTGACTCCAGGGCCAGTGCTCTATCCACTATGCCACCTAGCCGCCCCTATGTAGCTTCCTAAACAATAATACAAATAGAATATGAAAACAGAGCCTTAGAGTTTATAAAAGTCCCTTTCTCACAACCATTCTGTGAGCAAAGTAGTGCAAGCTTTATTATCTCCACATCTAGATGAAGTAGAGACTCAGAGAGACCCAGGGAGGTAAATGACTTGTTTAAGGTTACATAGCTAAGAAGGGTCAGAGTTAGGACTTAAAACTTGGCCATACATGATTTTTTGACTTCATATTCTTCGTTCTTGCTACTTCCTTTTACAGAGAATTTGCTTTTCCAAATCTGAAGAAGTCTAGAAAAGTTTTTCAAGTTACATTTTGGAACTTTTTGAAGAGGTCACAGAGTCAGGGCAAATTTCTAAGCGGAATACTAATCTATAAGGTAGTTCTACCATTATAGATGAATGAAATTGTGGGTAGCTTCTCTGTATTTTATTTAATTTTAGTGATAATTCTATTTTGACTTATTAGTCACTTTCTAACAAACAACCTCTCCAATGTAAGATCTTGAAATTGAAAAACAAAAATTAAGCAACAGCATTTTATACAATGACTAAATACATTGTGAGCAATCTACCTAACTTTTTATAACTTCTATTTATGTATTATGTTAAAGTGTCCAAGTTGTTTCATTCACCATAATCATGGGAGATGGATAAGACAAGGATTATTACCCTAATATTTACAAAGGAAGGAAGATCGAGAGGGGGTTGTGATTTGATTTATTCAGGGTCACACAGGTAGGCAGCGAGGCCTGGAACTATTATTTGAATCTTCTGTCTGTTTTTCCCCCATTATAACTGTCCCCCCTTTAAAAAAAAGTGCCTTAGTAGTGAAAGGATTATTATTTGTCTTTGAAAGAAAAAAATTTCTTTGGAAAGAAATAATGGAGAGTTACCAAGTTAGAAGAGTTTCTTTTAGGAGCCTTTTATTCATAAAGAAGGGCAAAATTCCCAGACAACTCTCATATTATGAGCAAGTGATGGGACTGAAACACATTCCAAAACCTTTATGAACTCTGAACATTAAAACTGGAAGGGAAATTTAGACACCATCTAGTTCAACCTTCTTCCTGTAAAGATAAGAAATTGAAGTCCAGGAAGGTAAAGTATAAATTATAATTTTACATTTGTATAGTGCTTTAAGGTTTAAAAAGCACTTTATTCACAGACCTTTAAAATAGGTAATAAGGCATTGTATTAATATTGCCATTTTATAGATGAGGGAACTGAGTCACCAGTTAAATGACTTTCTCAAGGTCACAAAGTTACTAAAAATGTAGCTAGAGGCCCAACTTAGGACTGATCCAATGCTGCAGGAAAGACATTAATTTCACTAATTCTTTTCAAACTATAGAATTCAGTCAAATGATTGGAAGCTACAGGGAGCCAGATTGCTGCTGAAAAGAAAAAAAAATCTATCTACCTATTAGTCATTGTCTAATATGAGGTTTCTCAAAATATCTCTCTAACATGAAGTGTTGGGTACAATGAAGAGGGGAGTCATAGTGGGTTGACAAGATAACTAACCTCCGAAGTTCCTACTAACTTAGGAGAGTTTTTGACTTCATTTGGCTGTAAGCAGGAACCTACTGTAGACATTTTTAATATCATTTAAATAAGATGTTTAGCATAATGCAGCTTTAGCCAAATACTCCTCAGGATTAAGATGTGTATAGCTTGGCAGTAAGCCTTCTTAGTAGACCTTACTGGCATTAACATCAGGTCAGAAAAAATAAGAAGAGCCCAGGATTTGCACAGCAAGAAATTATGTCCTTGAAGAGGCCTTAGTTAGTGGAACATTAAGGATAAAGAAAGCCAGCTACCTTACCCTGAGGATTTTTATATAGTAACTAGTGTCTTTGGAAAAGTGGTTAACTATGTATGTATGTAGTTAGGATTGCAGGCAAGCCTTTGGGGCTCAGGGAAGGGGTTGAATTTGCTTTCCCTGGTTTTAGCCGTTTTATATCTGTTTTTCCCTGATGGGTTATTCCTGTGGGAAAGCACTTGGAAGAGCATTGTCTTGCTTCTGCATCTTCCTTCCCTGAGGAATAATGAGTACTGTGTCTGTGCTTAGAAATGGACCTTCCTTCATGAGAATCAAGGACAATATTCTGGAATGGGTGACACTGTGATGATCAGGTCATTCCAGACAGTCCAAGCTATGTTTCTTACATAGTGATTGTTCTGAGACTCTAGTCTCTGACTCCCAATTCCCTATCTCCCTCCAGGAAATGGCTGGTTGAGGGTACCAGCCTTAATAACTAATATTTGTATTACATGTTAATAAAGTCAAAGAATTCAAATTTAAAGCATCTACATTCTATCACCAAAACACAGAGATCATCCAAACAATCTGGAGAGGGGATGAGGAGTGAGGAACACCTCACTCCATTGGTTTCCAAGGTCTAGGGGTATTAACTACATACTTAAGCAGCACCTAGATTAAAGTATTTTTAAGTTAGCCAGAGGGAACCCTTTGTGTAACTGACTGTTAGCCAAATACCAAAGGCAAATTGTGAAGGCTGCTAGGGGGAGAGTGGCAGATAATCCCACGTATTTGTCTCATATTATTCTTACAATACAAATAAGTCAAGAGGGCTTGCTGGGCAAATCAACCATAAGCCAAGAGCTCTGTCTCCTGCAGCCCAACATACAAAGCCTTTCCCAAGTAAAACCTTGGAGAGCAACAAATGCCACAGATGCCAAGGGGACAATATCACACAATAGTACCCCAGATGTACCAGTAGTAGAGTGATAGGACACATAAGCTTCTCTAGGGCTGGGCCTGGGTCTTACTGCTCTCTTTGTACCTTCCATTTTGACAAGCTGAGGGCCCTGGGAGAAGTCAAAATGTATTCAGCCTTTTGAAGATAGTATCAAGAACTCACTAGTGACTAAGTAGTTTTTCTAGAATAAACTGAGCTAGTTGACTTTTTCAAATTTAAACGGGGACAAAATCTCTGGTGCACTGGATTTAAGAGTAAGGATGACTTGGGATCAAATCCTCTCTCGGGCACTTACTACTACCACTAGCTATATATCCATGGGCAAGTCTCCTGACTCCTCCAAGTCTCAGTTTCCTTATCTGTAACAATACTTAACTCATAGCTGTGTAGATCAAATGTGGCAATAGATGTCAGATATTTTGCCAACCTCAAAATACTGGGTCATTTAGTTCAACCTTCTCATTTGACAGATAACTGAGACTCACCAAGGTAGTGACTCCCCCTAAGGTCTCATAACTAATAGCAGAACTGGAAATGGAATCTGAACCCTCTGACTCCAAACCTAGAATCCTGAAGAGACATTGGAGCATGTTGATTCTTCCTTTATTTTCTTTTCTTTTTTTTAGGTTTTTGCAAGGCAAATGGGGTTAAGTGGCTTGCCCAAGGCCACACAGCTAGGTAATTATTAAGTGTCTGAGACCGGATTTGAACCCAGGTACTCCTGACTCCAAGGCCGGTGCTTTATCCACTACGCCACCTAGCCGCCCCTCTTCCTTTATTTTCAATCAAGGACTTATTTGCTTCAATACTTGAAGGCTCCCTGGTTTCCTTAGATTCAGGGATCCTTCCACCAACACCAGGCATGACTATTCCCTCCTTTATATTTATTAGTTCCTGTGACTGCTGAGAATCTTTGACCAGTTGGGCCCAATAGGAATCCCAGAAGGGTGAGGACTGTCTCATTTCTATATCCTCAAACTCTAGCCCAGTGCCTATCTTACAACGAGTTTAATGCTGAGCTGAAATGAAATGTTGTTGAATTACTATTTTGCTAGACTGATCTTTGGACAACAGATCTCCACAGTCCATCTTTGAGCCCATGTAAAAGCCTTTCCAGTCTAGTAGGATTTGTGCTGGTAGGGTCAACAAACCCCGGGTTAACTCTGGGGTGACTGATACATTCAATATTGGATAAGTGTCCAATGGAGATAAAAACACAAATTAAAATCAGACAATGCCTGCCCTCAATGAGCTTATGCTCAAAGGGAGAAGGAATATAAAAGCAACTGAAAAACCAGGAGTGAGAGGAAAGAAGATACTAAGTGTGGGGCATGATGGAGTACCAGGCGGGTTCCAAACCTCTGCACCCCTTCCTTAAATAAAAGCCCTTGAGCTCCTGCCTTCCAGTCATTAGGCCCAATCAGAGGAATGCTAATGAGAAGAGGTACAGCCCCTGAGGAGGATGCCTAGGTAAGTTTAGATTTTGAAAAATTCAGGTTTGGGAAGAACTTCTATTCTGAGAATTCCTCCAGGGTTTCTTGCCCACTCATCTATGAATAGGTGATATGAGTGCTTTAAGTATAAATAATAATGCCATAGCCAAAGCTTAAAGGGAAAAAAAGGACAGATACAGAATCAACAATGTCAGAACCTCTGCTGCTGCTTTTCTGTCCAGTTTATGCTATTTTCAGCAAAACCAACAAGCCCCTCTCCTCAAGAGGCTATGGACGGTCATTATGCATTTAGGAATCAATCAACAAGCAGTTTTTATACACCTACCATGTGCCAGACACTGTGTTAGGTGCTGGGGAAAGAAAAGTCAAAGTGAAATGATCCCTGCCCTCAAGTAGCTTACATTCTATCAGAAGAGATAGAATGTACACACCCATATGTGTGTATAAATGCTTACTAAATATATAAATGCAAAATAAATACAAGGGAATTTTGAAGAGGAGGTCACTGACATCTGGTAAGTGGGTTAAAGTCAACTAGATTGAGTGGTGGGACTCCAATTTGTATGTTGACTTTTGGATGCTTTCCTAGGATGCTTCCATCTAACTAGGACTATGACAACTAAAATGGCCAGAGTTATGGGTCAACTCCTCAAGCACTGCCACTTGAGATTACAGGTAAAAAAGGGTATTTAGAGAAGGGAAGAGAAATGAAGATCATGTATAACTGATCATCTGAACACATGACCACTTCCATTCTGGTTGAGCAGTTAGGGAGGGTATAGAGAAGAGGAAGCCAGAGGGAACAGAGCTAGTGTTGATTCAGGCCCACCCATACCTGTTGGCAAACAGAGAACATGTTCAGAGAATGGCCAGGTAGAATTCATTTGAGTGCATTTCAGGAGCATTTCAGTTATTAGTTAGATGTTAAGGGTGGGAGAAGAGAAGCTAAGAATTTTTTTTTAATTTTAAGAATTTTAAGGACATGAATCTAGACCTGTTGAATCAATGGTCTTTAAACTGACAGAGAAATATTTTGATCTGCTTTTCTCTGCAAATATTCTGAACTTTTCTTCTGGAATTGCATTTCTTAAGGTTCTGTCTATCTGTATTTGTAGCTGTAGCAATTCATAGCCATGTGATCTAGTTGAAAAATGTATAAACATTAAACATAATGAAAACTTCTCTTTTTGTTTTAAGTTTTCTAATCTAATTTTTTGACCTTAGAGTTGAGTAATTAGAAGGGTACAGAAAAACAGAAACAAACCTCAGATGAGGTTGTGGAAATGTCCAGGGTGTAATGATTTAAAGAATTTTCCTCTTAAATGGTGATCCAGGACCCTCCTAATGACCTTTCCACAGGGACATTAGGAAAGCAATAGCATTCTAGCCAAAAGTCCATTTGTTCATTCATTCATTCATTCATCTACTCATCCATCATCCATTTATTTATTTATTTAATTTGAAAAATTTTGAGTTCCAAATTCTCTCCCTCCCTTTAGTCTTTTCCTTACCACCTGAGAAGGAAGCAATATGATACCCATTCATATGTTTGCTTTTGGAGTTGGGATTTTTGTACATGATTGAGGACATATGATGACAGAACATGGATACAGAGAACTGATGAAAATATATTCCTATGTCTACCTTCTAAAACAATGTCTGTGACAGATTTGTAGAATCCTGGCTTTGGAGAGAGCACCATGGCACTTCCAAGTGAGGAAACATCAGTTATGAAATGTTAAATTCAGAATAGACCTTAGGTAAAATTGTTGTTTTTTATACAGTAATAAATAAACATATGCTTTATTTCTTGGAACCTTGAATCTGTTCTGCATGGGATGGTGGAGGGCAAAGGGGGTAGGGGAAGGAATAAAACCAGAAAACTATGTCCTTCTCAAGGATTTTCTTACTATGGAAATTTAAGAATGGAAAATTCAAATGCCTCAAGGAGTTAACTAGACCATCATTGTTATCTAATGCAGAGTGTGCCTCACTCAGAAGGCCAAGTTTGATGCATTTGTCCCTGCAAGCCTGTCATCCTCTAAGCAGGCACTTCTTCTTGTCCTTCCCTTGCTTTCCAAAGTAACTCTAACTTCCTTTCTAAGGGCACAGAGCACTCACAAGGACTACAAATCTCAGTGACTTACAGGGCACACCAAGAATACTCATGAGAATTGAGACACATTGTAGATTGAGGGAAGCCATGCGTGGCAAACACACACGTTGAAACCAAAACACATCTGGGTATGTCTACAGTCACCACAGCTTGGCTGGCATTCCATGAGCTTACCTTTGAAGTAAGGGATGTAATGATGTCTGAACATAGATGTAGGGCTTGGGTGTTGGGACAGGGAGATGCAGCTACTGGTACCAAGACTCAGAGTACCAGCTGAGGGGGGCAACAGAAAGTAAGTGAAAAATAAACTATGGAGGTTGCTTACTTAAAAGCCAAAAAATATCCCTAGGAATCAACATGTCCAGGAGAATTTTCCATTTCTTTCTCAGTGCTTTGCAGGTCCGTTTTTGGAGACCTGAAAGGGGGCTCTACAATCTATGGGCAAGCTTTACTGCTGCTTCTGAAATACTGCCCCTTGGGACACTAAAATGGTCCTATGATTAGATGTTTCAATAGCTTCTGTGTTGAGTCATCTTATGACTCCCCCTCATATGCAATAAACCCTATTTAAGAAATCTGGGGAGAGTTACTCTGGGGTCAATGGAACAGAGCAAAGTTAACTTTTCCCAGATAAGCTGGTTACACAGGCTTAGCTTGTTCAGCATTCACCTGGCATGGAAAACCATCCTAATGGTCTACAGACAGAAAATGCTCAATGGCAATAAATGTTTAATCATGCATTCATTGAGTGCTATCCTACACAAAGGCCCATGCAAAGAATAAGGAGGAAAATGGTCTAGTGGAAAGAGTTTTGGACTTGGCATCCAAGGCACCAGGTTCAAATTTCTGCACTGTTCTTTTCTACCTCTGTGACCTTAGGCAAGTCACTTAACATATTTTTGCCTCATTTCCTTTTCTGTAAAATGACAGGGTTAGGGGTGGCTAGGTGGCAAAGTGGATAGAGCACTGGCCCTGGAGTCAGGAGTACCTGAGTTCAAATCCAACCTCAGACACTTAATAATTGCCTAGCTGTATGACCTTGGGCAAGTCACTTAACCCCACTGCCTTGCCCCCCCAAAATGACATGGTTAAACTAAATAATGATCTCTCAAATTCTTTCCAGTTTCAAATTCTATTTCAAGAAGCTGAAAAGGTAATAATAATAAATTAGGAAGAAGTTTGGAAAGGAAAAAAAAACTCCCTAAAACGTAGTATTGGATGATATATGGTAACCAGATACAGTAGCTTTAAAGGGCAGCTCAGAGAGAAAAATGATCTTTTCCCCCCTACCTTTACTCTTCATGGGGCTACTGAATGGAATAAAGTTGATCTAGACACCATATATCATATGCGCATGATTGGTTTTTCTTGGCTCATTATACTCCTTCATTTCTGAAATGATCTTGTAATGTTTTGTTCGATGGACTTTCTTAATACTAGAGGTACTTCTCTCAACAGATTCATCAAAGTTTTATTAACAGTAGCTACTCTGCCACTATATGCAAAGCATATGGAGAAACAAAAATAAAAACCACATGGTCCTTTCTCTCAAGGAACTTGCATTCTCCTGGGAGCAAGAATATGACATGTTCATAGCTGTGTACAATGAAAAAGGAAGTAGTGATGGAGGCAGAAGAGGGAATGAGCAAAGTATTCTCAGAATATTCAAGGAGGGAGAAATCATTTGTTGCCTGGAAAAGTAAGGGAAGAATTCAAGGAAAAGGTGGCACCAGAGATGGACCCTGAAGAAAGAAATAGATTCTGAAAGGCAGAAATAGGGAGGAATTGTATTCCCAGGTGACAGTTTGTTGGAATGTATAGAAGTGAGAGTTTGAATATATAATGTTGAATGTAAGAGAAAAGTTCATTTTGGTAGGAAAAGTAGAATTCACAAAAGGGTGGAATAATGTAAAATGAGGCTGGAACATTGGTTTGAAGCCAGCTAGCATGGGATCTTATGTTACATGAAAAGTAATTTATATTTCATTTTAAGAACAATAGGGATTCCCTAAATGATCTTAAAAAGGGAACTCCATATTCATAGTCTTAGGGAGTATATTATGGTAACTTTGGGGAGTACAGACTATGGAGAGAAGAATCTGTGGTCCAGAATGTGATTTTTACAGTTCACAGAAGAAGTGATAAAGACATAATTGGAACTAGGTAATGTAAGTGGTGTCACCCTGAGTCTATAGATGAGGAAACTGAGGCTTGAAAGGGTTAAGTGAGTTGACCATGGACACTGAGGTAAGTGCTGGGCTTTGAACCCAAGTCTTGCAGCTCCAAATTCAATCTTTTATCCCCCATTATACCACTCTTCCCCTCAGGATATATAAAAAAAGATGAAAATGATACCTATAATTCAAACTACTCTACACATTTTTTTCTTAAGTATATATCTACATCTCAATCCACTGATGAATTCAGTTTACTCCCTTTTAAAAATTCAGTCTATGGTCAAACCAATCTAGATTACTTCCTGCCCCCTGAAAACATCTTGTACTTTTCCATTATCCATGCGTTTTGCTTACTTTGTTCCTTATGACTATGCTATTTTCTTTTTCCCTTTGCCTAATCCCAGCTCAAATGATATGGCTTTGAAGGAAGTTTTCTCTGCTTCTCCATAAATCCCACCTTTCCCACCCTACCCTTAAAAGATTATGCCTACTCAGTCTTTGTATATATAATATATTTTTGTCTATCAGTATTGGTGTCTCATTAGATTATAAACTCCTTGAGGACAAGATCATGCCATTTATAAACATTTTAATCTTCCCAAATGTCCAGCACAGTGTTCTGTATATAGTAAGCACCTCATTGACATCTGTCGTATTTGTAAGGATTGGTGTTGGCTGAAGAAGCTCAAGTTGGTAAGAATAGCCTATCTCCAGATCCCACAATAGCAAGATGATCTTTTTTAATGTGGTTGTATGAAGAGTGAAAATGTTGAGGGTCATTTACCTGGTCTGCTGTAATGCTGAGGGGAGCGGGAAGTTGGAGTATAAC
Organism: Macrotis lagotis; assembly: GCF_037893015.1. Lineage (NCBI taxonomy): Eukaryota > Metazoa > Chordata > Mammalia > Peramelemorphia > Peramelidae > Macrotis > Macrotis lagotis. Next base: position 216,769,911 of record NC_133660.1, read on the forward strand.
GCCCATAGCTGACTGATCCTGTGGAGCTTGGACTGGAGGTCCTGTATTGCTTGTATGATCGATCATCTTGGTCTCCCTGAGAGAAAAATGGCATGAGACAGGGTGTGGGAAGGGGAAAGAATCTTATAAATCCAGGAAATCAAAAGAAATCCCTCAAACTTTAAATTAGGATTCAAGTCCTTTCCATTCTGATAAGGAATCTCTGAAAAGATCAACTTGAAAGGCTGAAAAAGTGAAGCCATCCCTGCTTTGAAGTGGCACTAGTTCTTAGATTTGTCCTTTCCAAAGATCTCCAAATGCCTGTCAATTTAAGCAAAGGCTAGGCCTCTTCAATATCTTTTTCCTTTACTACCTCATCTTATTGAGGACAAGACTCAAATAGATCTGAAGAATCTCCCCTTCTCTAAAAAAGGAGGCAAAGAACTTAACACTGGACACATTTATAGCAAAAACTATTCCCCTTCAGATTCAGCCCACCAACTAAAAATGCTTTTTTGTGATGGTTCCAGAGAGCATTATATGTGCTTCAGAGACAAAAATAGACAGTGCTGAGACTCAAGGGATTTATGCATATCATCATTAGGAATCTATGTTACAATTTCTGTCTAAAATAGGGATGGGCAATTGTTTTGAGCAGCTGATGGAACTGGGACAGAAACAGGCAGCGTGAGATGGCATGATACCAATGTCACGTAAATAGAATGGGTTATCCTAGCCCAAGCCACCCCTTCCACAGCAAAGCACGTGCAGGGGTCAGATTATACACAAGACACAAAAAATATACAGAGTTCACTGAATACTATTAAATTTGCACATACAGGCTCAGTGCTGGGAAAAAACAAAACAACTTTATTGGAATAGAATGAAATAAAATCCAATTCATTCAAGGCTTTCCAATTCCTGATCTCAATTAACTTTTCCAACCTTATTTCCTATCACAATCCTGAGGTTGAAACATAGCCTGTACCTTCCTGCCTTTGTGGCTTTGCTTATGTCAAACTATGGGATACCTTTTTCTTCCCCCTAATTCCCACATATAATTTAATAACTACTTTAAACTCTACCTTCTCTATAAGGCTCATAACCATCACAAACTCAATGGTTTCTGCCTCTGGACTCCTCTTGCACTTAATTCTCTTAACTCTTTATAAGATATATCTTCTATAGCTTCCTAGAATTTAATCTGTTCATGAAAGTATATTATTCCAACTATACTATGAAAGCCTTAAAGGTAGAATGTGTGCCTTCTCTATCATCTCCTCTGCCCCAACTCCAGCACCCCACTCAAGTACTTTGGACCCCTGATTGATCATCTTGCCCAGGTCTTTGCTCTCTTCAATCTATCTCATACAAAGCTTCCAAATTGATATTTATAAAATCCCAAATCACTTCCCAGTTCAATAAATTTCAGCAGCTCTCTATATCTACATATCTATAACTGAATATATACTTCTGATTGACATTTAAAGCCCATTGCCTACCTCCTATCTTAAACCTCTTATACATGATTCCCCTTCACACATGCCTAGGTAAACTAGACTTCTTTCTGTTCTTCATATGTGGCATTCCATATCCTATCTATCTTCATTCCTTTGCAGAGATTCCACTTCTAGAAGTGCTTCCTCCCCATTTTTCGGGCTCCTAGTTCCCTTAGTTCCTTCAAAGCTCAGCCCAAATGCCTCCTAAATGAACTTTATTGATCTCCAAGTTCCTAATGCATCCCTTCCACCACTTGAATTTATTTTGTCTATATTTATATAAACACATCACCTATAGAATATAAACTTCTTGAGGGCAAGGGTTATTTCATTTTTGTCTTTATAATCCCAACATTAGCATATGCTTATCTAATACTTATGGATTGATTATAGCATTTTCTTTCATTGTTCTGTTTCTAACCTAAAGGATAAGCTGGCATGTTGTTCTCTCCTTGGCTATCCCCCCCACAATAGGGCACAAGGCAGATATCTCATGGCTAAATGCCAGTGTTTCCCTTTTTTAATCTAGGTAGTAGCTTCTGAAGTTTACCATCACTACTGAGGGCAGTACTAAGCACATCTTGTGATATGAGGAGCAGACTAGATAATATATAACATTCTCTATCACAGTTTTCACCCTTCAGGAATACAACAGTTTAAACTACAATATCTTATGATGCCTCCTAGTCTGTGTTCCCTAATTTCATATTTTTGGGGCTGTGACAGATGCAATGGAAGCATGCATATGATTATATCAGCACAATGGGGTTAAAGAAATAGCTCGAGCTGAATAGCAGTCTGTGGCTGACTCAGCCAAAGGTCCGACACTGCAAAGAAGCAACATTCCCACGAGCATGGGTCTGCAGTCCTGAATGGGGAGCTGGAGGGGTTATCTTTAGAAGCTGGTCTGATGCGCCATGAAAGACATTGTAAGACAACATAGGCTTTGAGGGTTACCTCCGGAGGAGTTGGAGAGAGCAACTGGGGTGACTGCAAACAGCAACACAGAGTAACAGATTAGTGAGAGAACATCGGGGAGGATGTTACATTGTTTAGGGGAAAAAGACATTTTAGGAACAGAGGCAACATGTATGAATCATACAGATTAGAGCTACAGGATCTAGTTCCTTTGGCTAGACAAAGGAAAAAAGGAAAGAATGAAAGAATGAGAGACTGGAAGAAAGAAAATAATTTTTCAAGAATTTTCTTTGAAAAAAAAAATAGGGTGAAATGATTTCCAAAGAAAGTGTTCTACCAAGGAATGAGTTCCAAGATAGTGTCCTTGTACCCCTGTTCCTAAATTAAGTTATAGAATTAACACTGAGTTATAGAATATAATATTTTAGAGACCTTAGAATATAGAGCATAGACTATTAGAACTGGGAGGGAGTTCAAAGACCCTTTAATCTAAACCTCATTTTATTGATGAGGGAACAAAAACATGATTTACCCAAGGTCATTCATTTAAATAAACATTAAAGACATGATTTGAATTCAGCTTCCTTTGACTCTTTTTATTTCCCTCAGAGTTGGAAGGAAACTTGGGATATATTTAGATGTGGAATGTTAGAGCTGCAAAAGATGTTAGGGAATCCAGCACATTCAGTTTAAAAAATGGAAAAGACTCAGAGAAGGTCCTATGGCTAGTTAGTGGCAGGGCAGGGGTAAAAGCCAATGCTTTATGTCCAATGCAATGCTCTTTTTCCTACTTTTGCATGATGAATACAAAATACTGTGAATTATGAACTGAGTCAGAAGTGAAATACTCCCTGTCTAATATAAATCATAACATCAGGATAGCAAAATCAGGGAGGATCAGACTCTTGCCAGGCTTCATGAACCACCTGGCACATCCTGCAGTATCTGCTCTACCAGCTGAATTCCCTTGTTGTGCTTCAGGCTAGGAATTATCCATGGTTTATTTACAAGAGTGCACTTCACCTATAATATCATTTGAAAGGGAATACAATTAGAATATTAAAAAACCTAATAAGCAGATCTCCAGTTTTGGAATATTACCCACTGAAGACTAGTGTGCCAAGACGCAGGCTAAGTTCACAACTGACAGTCATGTCACATGGGAAAGTTGCTGAGGACATTTTAAATGGTATTTGTACTAACCTAATTATTTTAAGAAGCATGAGTGTTAACAAATGACCAGGGGATCAGTTCTGTCTGCAAGCAGTTGAGTGAAAAGAACATTGGAATTTAATTAGGAGAGCTGGGTTCAAACTCTGGTTTAGACATGAATTCTGTGATGCTAGTCAGGAATCACAGCACACAAGGCAATTAGGTGATGAAGCAAATATAGCACTGTATTGGAAGTCAGGAAGAACTGAGTTCAAGTCTAGCCTCAGATACGTACTAGTTGTGTGACCTTGGGCAAGTCAGTTACCCTCTGTCTCCCTCAGGTTTCTCAATTATAAAACAGGAATAATAAAATCTTACTTCCTAGGCTTTAAGTGAGGATATAATGATCAACATATGTAAATATTACAATCATTTAGCACAGTGCCTATCACATGGTTGGCATTATTTCCTTCCCTTCCTGTTTTCCAACAAGCCTGTGAGGGAGAAGTCAAATATTATCATCCTTGTCTTAAATGATTTGATCAAGAACATACAGCTTGTAAACAAGTCAGGTCTTTTACTAGTCAATCTTTTTTTGGTAGAGACATATTTTCCTACTTCTCCATGTTCCCTTGGCAACATCCTTAGTTTGTCTCATCTGTGAAATGAGTATTAAGATACTCTCCCTTCCTACCTCATAAAGTCATTGTGAGAAAAGTGCTTTGTAAACCTTAAAGCCCTTTAGAAATGAGAATTATTCCTTAGAAGAGTGTTGGGAACAGTTTATTCTTAGTTTCTCATTTCCAACCTTTTTGGTATCCTATTTATTCTAGTCCATCCTCCTTCTGCTTGTACACCTGAGGGTGAGGGGACAAACTAGTGAGTAAATAGGTGCTCTGATGATTGTTCTTACAAGATGGGCAAATGGGAAATGTGCAGATCTTTGGACCGCACAGTGGGCCAGGACAGTCTGGCTCAGTAACCACTTATTAATAATGAGTTTTTGAAAGAATGGATCTTCACATGCTCTGAGTAGAGATCACAGAAGGTTAGATTCCTGTAGGAGGCTGACTCTGCATGGTATTATTTCATGCATATAAATTCTTGGAGTGAATGATGGCTGTGCTAATATTCAAGGATTTTACTGATGTTTTCTTAATGCAATAAGTAACATTTGGAGGTTTCCAAAACATTTTATCTAATTTAATCTTTGGGGAGAGCTCCATGAGATAGGTACCATCACCCTTATTTTTCAGATAAAGAAGCTGAGGCTGAGAAAGCTTAAGGGATTTTCCTGGTATCATGCAGGTAATAAGCATCTAGGCCAGGATTCTAGCTTAGGTCTTTCTGACTGCAAGTCCAACTCCTTATTTACTCAGGCATCTAGTTGACTAAGTAGAAACACTTCCCTCCACATTATGATGGGAGACAAAGACAGTGAGGCCTCTGAGAAGAACAAACTAAAACCAGCAGAAAATAGAGACCTGAAGGAGGTTCCCTGAAGCACAATGGGAGGAGAGGTTTTCCACATGCAAATAAATGCTTCCTCTCAATGAATATATGATTTCTCTGATTTCCTAAAAGTGATATATACTTATTTTTATCCTTCACTGTGTTTCCCTGTTCTATTCTAAGACATCCCTGCTGCCAAGAGAGACATTGTTATACACCATGGATGCCCTGTCTAACTTGAGTCTGTGTGGAAGAATAGAGGCTAAGTGAGTCAGGGTGGTGAGGCTCAGCTTGTAGGGGCAAGAGCAGAGAAAGGGGGCAGAGAGTCACCAAGCATACACTGAAGCAGCATCTGGGGACTGGGGTTAGTCTTCCTGTCCTGAAGCTGGTAGTCATTTCTTGTTAGGGGGTCATTGGAAATCCTGGCCTTTTTAATAAAGAGAAAATGGCAATAATAGCTAATATTTCTAGGGTGATTTGCTATTTACAAAGGGCCTTCCTATAGGGTAGATATTACCAATATTATTGTCCCCATCTTACTGATGAGGAAACTGAGTTTGAGAGGTGAAATGGTTACCTTCTATGACTAGTAAGTAATGGAGCTGGATTTCAATAATAATAATGATAATATTATTACTACTAATAATCATAATTACATTTACAGAGTGCTTGATAATTACAAAGAATCTTAAATATATGATTTTATCCAATTCTTACAACAACTCTCCAGGGAAGGCAATATCATTCTCTGCCTTTTACAGATCAAGAAACTGGGATTCAGAGAATTTAAGTGAATAGTCAGGGGCATATCTAATAAGTACTCAAGGTAGGATTAGAATCTATGAATCTATTTTCAATTCAAATTCAGAGTTCTATTTACTATCTGTGTATTTTAAGTTCTGCTGATTCCATATAATAGCCAAGCTTAAATAAAACCTATTATCTGGATGGTGAGTGGGAAAAATTGGTCAAAAAAGCATCTTTTGTAATCCAGCCATGACAAAAGTCCACATGAAATTCTCAGATTATCAAATAAATTACAAAGTAACAATTTAAATTCAATAGAAGAAAGGTACCATTAAATAATACAAAAAGGGGAATGAAAGAAAATGGCATTTCATATAAAACATTGAGAAATATATAATGTGTTTTAGGTGGCATTAGTACAACAAGATGTCAGATTTTCACATACAGATAATGGAGACAAAGACAGGGACAGTGAAAAGCAATCTGCATATAGGAAAATGATACATTTCATGCATTGTGTAGATCACTCTGCATGCTGGAAGACCCTCCCAAATGTCAATTTATTCTATGCAAAAAGTGAATTTAAGAGACAACATTGTTGGGTGGTTAGTTTACAGACCAACTATTATAAATGGGACAATGAGCAGTTTGATGCTCAAGAGAATTAAGGATGCTGGGAATCAAGGGCTGACCATTCTACTAGTATTGCAGTATTTGAGCTAGACAGATATGAATTAGACCTCTAGGGTATTAGGGAACTTTGATGATCAAATGTAAATGTAATGAAACAAAGCTTATTTCCTCTTTTGTATTTATCTCTAGAACCTAGCATAGCCCATAAGCATTTAATAAATGCTTGTTGATCATTTGAATGATAATCTAGTAATCAAGTTTTGAAGAAACTGCATTGGCTGGAATCATATCATGTGAGTTATCCTATACAAGAGGCAAGAAGAGTATTTGAATCAGCTTCTGATCATTTTCTTAAATTCACCATTGTTTCTTGTCATATTTACTGTCACATTTCATGATAATGTCTTTGGTTCCCAAAAAAACCCACTCATACATTTACTGTGGATCAAAAAAAACTGGTAGCAAAAGCTTTCTGGGTATATGCAATTCTTAAAACACAAAAGCAACTTGCTATGAAATGGTTACTCAAAGAAGGATGAAGAATTCTAGCTTATAGATAAAACAGTGTTAGTTTTACAGAGCCCAAAACCCAAGTTAAATGAAAGCAGTGATCAAGGTCCCATTTCCAAAGTCATGACATTATTCACTTTTCGTACCTCTCCATAACTATGCCTGTCACCTGTGGAGTAACTGATGTATGGTGAGTAGGAGATCATATCTGGGCGGTCGATGTTATAGATGGCCTTGTTTTTAGGAAGAGCAGCCAAGTCCCTGTAGTCAAGAATCTCATCTCCAAGCTTAGCCTAAGAAAGAGAGGAAAGACCAAAGAGAAGAGGGGAATTATTACAGCCAAATCAAAAGTAGATAGATATGAGCCAAGAACCAACAGTCAGCCCCATATGCAGAGTAGCAAGTTAGTAAAGCAGCAAGCATATAGTGAAAAACACACTGGTCTCTGGAGTACAAATTTACTGGACCTAAATGCTATTTATGCAATTATGTGGCTATTTTGTGTCCAAGAGCAAATCACCTCTCTGATTTTCACCTTCCTTAACTGCAAAATGGACATGTCAAGAATCACAGCACCAATATTAAAGCATTTCCTTGAATTTAGGATTGTTTGAGCATAGATTTTGAAGATCATCTTAACCCAACCTACTTATTTAAACAAATGATGAAACTGAAATGCAGAGAGATTAAGTGGTATTAAGCGTATTGATTATTAAATGTATTAAGTGGTAGGTCAAGAATTAGAAGCCAGGACTTCTGTCTTTAAATACCATGCTCTTGCTACTTCATCAAGATGCTTCTTCTTTAGAGACAACAGTAAACTTAAAAAGTCATCCAGCTCAATGACACCATATTATACAACACTTGGAACTACAATGGATCTATTCTGTAACTCCTAAAGTACTTCTTTTATTCCGACATTTTATTACTATGTTCTTTATTTTTAGGTTTTTGCAAGACAAATGGGGTTAAGTGGCTTGCCCAAGGCCACACAGCTAGGTAATTATTAAGTATCTGAGACCGGATTTGAACCCAGGTACTCCTGACTCCAGGGCTGGTGCTTTATCCACTGCGCCACCTAGCCGCCCCTATTACTATGTTCTTTCATAATTTAATTGCTTCATATGGATGTCTTGCCCCTTGAAGCTCATATTTCCTACTTCCATATTCCTCTAGTACTTAGCCCCAATCAAAGCAGGTGGTGAAAGATAATTATGATTCAAACATATCCTTCCTTTTCCTTCTCACTTTTCAGCTATACTCAAGTGGGGTCTGTGCACTTGGTACACAGTTAATAATCAGTCAATAATTGAATATTTCAAAGAGAAAAGTCCCTAAAGTGAGTTTCATGTTTTCCCCAAAGAATTTGGGGGGGGGAGGAAAGTGGAATAAGGAGAAGGAAAACAAATCTCTATGATAATAAAAATTAACACTAATAATGGTTATGTTATTTATAGTTTTACAAAAGAAGAAAAATTCTCATGTGGGGGGCATTATTGCATCTTCATGAAACCTGCTGAGATGGACCAGGTCAGAACATCGAAGTTTAACTGTTTGAGATGTAATCTAGGGAAGGAAACTAAAGAGTAGAGGTAAAGCACATGCCTAAGGACACATTACTCCTAAGGAGAAGGGTTTGAATTTGAATTCAAGTCTCTAACTCAAAGCCAATACTTTGTACATGGTTAATATATTCCCATTGTATAGAGAAAGAAACAAGCTCTGAAAGGAAAAGTGATGTGATGAGGGCACAGGGACTGGCAGAATTATTACTTTTTCTTTTTCATATTTAAAAACTACATGCCTTGAACATTTGGACAGTAAGAAGAATGTCACATTCTCTTTAGCATTTGTCCTTCATAGGATGACTTTCAAATTTATTTCATTCAACATACTTCACTTGGTTGCTACAGCAACTAGTTGTGCCATACAAATAAAAAGACCATTTAGATGAACTTCCTTTCCCTCCAGACCCTTCCTTCTATGGGTTTCTTTTCCTACCAAATAAGAAAAGTCATACAAGCACTGTGAAAAGAGTGAATTGTTGGGTGTAAGAAAAGTTAAGTCCTACTATTGACTGATGTCGTTAGTTGTATAGCCTTAGTCCTTATCACTGTTTCCTCAGGGTTCTTCCTCTTTAAGCAAAAAGTGATGAGCATTTGCTGGATAACTTTCGGAAAGAATTTTCATTTAGGTACTGGTGGAACTAGATATTTCTGAAGGATATTTCTAGCAATAACATTTTATACCCTCTTCTAGGTCAGTGTGAGCTCTGAAATTTCATATTGTAAGGTTTCTTCTAACCCTTAAAGAGGGCTCTCTGTTGTATGTTCTAAGATATCTTCTGGCTTTCATTATGTGGAGACTCATAGAAAATTTTCAGCTGCAAATAGGTAGTTGCACAGCAGAAGACTCTCTCCCCTGGCTGAAGTGCTGAGCATTTCCATTTTATCATCAATTCTTCTATACCAGTATTTGAGCATATATAATTAAAAACTTTCTAACTGAAGATCTGACCAGACAACTAATAGACGACAAGGAAAAGATCATTTCTTCTTTGTATGATAAACTATGCCTATTTTAATATGAAATGATGAAATTTTTCATGAATTTTACATTTAATTTTTTTTTTTAGTTTGCAAAGTAAATGGGGTTAAGTGGCTTGCCCAAGGCCACACAGCTAGGCAATTAAGTGTCTGAGGCCAGATTTGAACTCAGGTACTCCTGATTCCAGGGCCAGTGCTCTATCCACTGTGCCACCTAGTCACCCCTACATTTAATTTTTTTAAAAATATGTTCCATGTCTATTTTTCAGAAGTTAAGACACTAAAACATGAAACAATTGTATCAGTCCAAACTAAAAAAATAGAAATGAAGGATAAAGGAAGAAAATGTGAAATTTTTGTTTCTTATGAAAGTTAATAGGTTTTAAAACAAAATAAATGATAGAGTCTCTAGTTTCCTTTCTGATCTTTTAAAAAATTGAGTTTGTGTTTGTGTAAGCAATGTTTGCTTGTCTTGATAATTAATAAACTCAGAATCAATTTTGAGATACTTTAAAAAAAAAGAACTAAGGGACTAGAATATTCACTTTGTTAGACAAACAACACTAATTACTAATCATTTGAAGCAATGGTGTGGTACCAATTTGATGACAGCACTAGACCTGGTGTCAGAAAGACCTGAGTTCAAATCAAGTTTTAGCCACTAACTAGCTGTGTGATCCTGGACAAGTCACTGAACTTCTCTGTACCTCAGTTTCCTCATCTAAAATGTTTATAATAATGGTACTTATATCCCAAGATTGCAATGAGGATCATATGAGATAATATTTGTGAAGTTCTCAGCAAAACTTTAAGTACTATATATAAATGTTAACAATAATCATTATTACTATCACTAATGAATGTTGGTAAGTCACTTAATCTCTCTTAGCCTCTCTTTTATTACCTATAAAATAAATTGAATGACTTTTCAAGTCACTCTAGCTCTAAATCTTAGGGTCTTATTATGACCCTAAAGGTTAGGTTCCCGACACTAGGAGGTCTTCAAGTTATGGCAAAGATGATCTCTTGGGTATATTGTAGAGGCGATTTTTATTTAGGCAAAGGTAGGTATAGATAAACTTTGAGGTGAACTTCCATCTATAATAGTCTGTGATTGTATGATTCAGTTCAGAGTAACCATACAAATCTATGTATGGATAATATATATATATATATATATATATGCATCCATACAGTTATTTAGATCATTTAAAACCTCTTTTTTATAGATAAAATATCTGAAACTCTCTCATGGAAGGGAGAGGTTGGTTGCCCATTTTCTCTGAGACTCAATTTTCTCATCTAGGAGAAATTATAACTGCCTAAATTCTTCATAGGAGATTGTGAGGCTCAAATAGGATTATATAGCCAAATCTCTTGGTAAACCTTAAAACACAATATAAATGTAAAGTCAATAATACACATGTACATATATATGTGTATTACACAATAATTATTCTCACTTGGCTTTATCAACTTATAGTTTTTATAAAAAACCTATAATATGTTATTTTAGCAAAGTAAAGTAGTGTCAGAATCTAGACACTAACTCCAATACAAATTAGGTAAACAAGTAAAATAAAACTAGCCTATCAACTAACTGTTTCATACATTTTTTGCCACTGAATTGAGTAGTTATTTGACATCATTTAGATTCAAAGTCCTCAATAGCTCCATGACATGAGGAGTCACACAATATTAGAGTTAGAAGGAACCCTACTATGTAGAATGTCAGACTTTGGAGGGAACTTTAAAAACAGAATGAGAGTCAGAAGGGACCTTATAGTAGAGAAGGTTAGGGCGAGAAGCTGTCATAGACCACAAAATATAGACTATTAAGGTTCATAGCAAAGTTAATATGTAGAATGTTAGAGCTTAGAGGTCATTTAATTCACCATCCCTCAATTTTGCAAATACTGAAAATGGTGCCAAGTTAGGTATTTGTGCAAATGATTTATATGGCCAATGATTGACTAGAACATAGTTTTCCTTGTTCTTATTTTTGTGCCTTTTCTACCATAGAAATCAAATCATCCCATGCCTCTTTATGTTTCTTTTTCTCTTTTAATATTTTGGGGTATAGTTCTTGAGGAAATAAATAATCAATTTTACTCACCAACTATAAACTATAAGGATCTGATTTTTCTTTTCACTCACTCAACTTATAATCCCCTCTAACCCAATCTACCCTCCCTCATCCTATACTCACATAAATCACACGACTTGGAGATCCTGATGTATTTGAAGCAGGCACAGAAATTATGCTCTCTGAGGAAGTTCTTGTTTCCTAGGAGGAAAAAGAGAAAGAAGAAAATGGAAGACAAATCATTCCAAATGGAAGAACAAATTAGGGGAAAAATGAAAGGAACCACTTTTATTTCTGTGTAGCTCCTAGAGAAAGCAAACATACAGTTATTGACTCTTCATGTGCCAGCTGTTCAAACACCCAACCATATTAAGTTTCTATCATGTAGAGACAGAACCAAATTACTAGGTGTGTTACCTTGGAAAGTTATTTTTACCTTGGATGATTCAGTTTCTCAATTTATGAAATGGGGATGGTGGAGTAAATGACTATTTACCTTGCTGTTTTCTATTCTTTAACATTTTATCTTTTCTGAATCATCAAATCTTAGAAGATTTGAAGGAACCACAGAAGTATAGTTTCTACCTAAATTATATACTAAAAATAGACTCTGCCTGAGTATATGCATTAATGAAGAAATCAATACTCCTTGTGGAAGCCCATTTTATTTTGGGATAATTAATTATTGGAAATATTGAAACAAATATTGAACTTATATTGAATATATTGAACCAAAATCTTGTCTCCTGATTTTTACCCATTGGTTGTTTTCTTCTCTGAAACCAAGAAAAGAAATCCCACATGATAATTCCTTTTCTATGTGATAATCCTACCAATATTTGAAATCAATAATTTTGTTCCCCAAATGTCTTTTCTTCTCAAAGATAAGCAATTCCAATCCCTTTGATCTACCTTTTTATGACATTTTTTGAGTAACTCTATCATCTTGGTCACCTTACACTGGATGCACTTCACTTTTTCAATGTATTACTTTAAATGAATCTTCAACAATGGGTGCAATATTCCAAATCTGCTCTGTCTAGTCATAAAACAGTAGAACTGAAAACCATAGTATTTTCTTGGCTAATTCATTTTTTAGCTTGTAATTCTTCTAAAATTCTATTAACTGTAATGAGTGACCTATGATTTAAGACTATTTGCAGAACTAACATTCTATATTTTCTGATTCTACCAGAAGGCATTTATGTTTGATGGTTCATACAATATACATTCTATGTGAAAGTAGACTAGAGACAAGTACCAAGGACTCGTTATCCAGTTCTATTAATATGCTAATTCAACTCTTATCAGTGGATAACATCCCACCAAATATCATCAATTCTTCCAAATCTTACTTTGACAGGGACTTCACAATCATGATGACTCCTTTAAATTAAGTGATCCTTTCCCAGTTACTGGTTGGTAGTTATATTATATGTGGAAAACTGTCCTTAGCACCCAGTATGGTGTCAGACACTTAATCAACACTTAATAACTGATCAACAGGGCATTACAATGACATTTTGTCTCCACATTCAAAGAGCTTGCAGGTGAATAATCACATAAACACTTGTCTCAATTGCTGTAACAAGTAGGGTAGTATTTGGGGGTACAAAGGAGATCCTGGCATAAATATGACCCCATAAAGTTATCTGCCAGGGATACTGAATGCTACACAGCTCTTGGCCTCTAATCTTGGTTCACTTCTGCTTATAAAGGAGCACTGTTTAATTGTTAAAGAGCCCTGTGTGAGAAGTCCAAAGATCTGATTTCAGATCCTGACTGACATTTCCCTATTGACTGGGTCTTTACTTCTCTGAATATTAATTGCCTCATCTATAAATTGAGATAATAATGTTTGTTCTCTACCTCATGGGATATGTAGTAGTTTCATAAAATATTATCATCATCATCATCATCATCATCATTATTATTATTATTACTGAGAACTAACAATGATACAGAGCAGGGTAAACTGAGACTTCGTGCTCATTTCCACTTTAAACTTCCTAATGGTTCCTTATGTCAACTTCAAACAATTCTATTTGTAGATGACAGGTTCATTCCCTCCTACTATCACACTCCAGACTCCCATTCCCAAAGTCAGAAGATCAGGATGGTATGGGGGGGGGGGAGAAGCACTAGAATTCAAGTCAAAAGACATTGATTTCAGACACATGAAAACTAGGTCACCATAAAGAAGATATCATCTAAACTCTGAGACAAACTAACTGAGAAACTCTATCGTTGTTAAGAATATAATTATAATAGAAATGTTATAGAAATGTGAGTTATTATTATAGTCGATTCTCAATCATCTATATCTGCTGGTACAGTTAATACAAAAGTGGAAATAATCTACTTTGTCATCAATGGTAACACTCAGTGATTCTGATCCATCAGAAAAGTGCTTCCACCTGCTAAAATGTTATTCAGCTGAGATAGAGCCATAGCTCAGTTCCCTATGTCATTCATATTTCTTTAATGTAGGACAAGACCATGACCTTAGGCTTGCTAGCAGATATTCAGATGTTACCCCCATGAATAGATAATCCATTATAAAAATAAAAAAGAGCTGACATTGTGTGTGAAGTGAAGTCATCCCTGCAGGCTGCAGAACAACATGTACTGAACTGAGATCACAACATTGGCAAACCGACACCTGAAGCTTATGCCACAACACAGAAAGCTTTGTACACAAACCTTTAAGGCATTTTGGGTGGTGATGGTGCAAACCTGACTGTAAATTTGGCTCTGCATCTATAAAGGGAAAAAAGAGTAGAAGGAAATGATATTATATTAAAGAGCTGTGTAGTGATACTACTGGGATTTTTACATGATGAATCCATATGGTGCTATGAGGGAAATGTCTCATTGATGAGGATACTAATTGTACCCAGCATCCATCAAACCAATACAGGAACTGATTCATGTTTGGGAAATTCATGAATTTCTAGTAGTGATAACAGTGCTATTTTAAAAAAGCTTCATAATCCTATGCCAATTTTAGGTTTATAAAGCACTTTCCTCACAATGATTCTATAAGGATAGCATAGAATGACAATAATCATTATTTTGCAGATGAAATTAAAAGAGGCAAAATGATTAGCTCATGATCATATAACTTGGAAATACTAGAATCGGGTTTTGAAACCAGTTTTCCTGATACCAGATCCAGTGTTCTATTCATGCCACTATGCATACTTTACATAATGGGTTCATTTAAGAGAAAAAAATAAAATTAATATTAAAACATTCTCAACAAACAACTGGCATACTACAACAAAGAAAAAAATCAAAAGCCAAAAAATACAGAAGGTGAAAACATCCACTTGTTAATCTCTTATCTTTCTAATATCTCAACCATTTATTATTCCTGATAATATCATGTATTGAAGGCATGTGGGACTTGGAATGAAAAGAATTAGATTTTTATCTGGATTCTGATCCAACCTGTGTGAACTTGGGAAAATAATTTAATCTATTATATCTTAGTTTTATAATTTGTAAAATAGATATAATAAGAATTATACTATCTATCTTGCAAGCTCATTATCAAGAAAGTGTGTAATCATATTATGCCACAGAAATATAAGTAACTATTATAATTTTCTTGGGAACATGCTGAATGTCTTCTTACAGCCATTATAGTTGTTAACAGACCTTTTCCCTACTGACCTTTACTGATGAACATATGGGTAAGCAATTTTGTACATATTGGCAAACATAAAAAAATTATACATATATGCTAATAATAATGTTTGTCCTTCATTCTCAAAGAAGACCGTGACATCAGGAAGGTGATGCTATGACAAGCAAGTGAATTAGATTTGAATGAGGGTATATTGTGCTAAGTTACCAGCCTCACTTTCTCCTCCAGAGTCATCTGGATCCAGTGGACAGATGAATCAGGTTGAGTGGAGATGGCTCTGGATGTGAGGCAGTCAGGCTTAAGTGACTTGCCCAAGGTCATGCAGCTAGTTGGTGTCAGTTGTCTGAGGCCAGATTTGAACTCTAGTCCTCCTGACTCCAAGGCCAGTGCTCTATTCACTGCACTAGGACTGCCCCCTGCAAAAAATTATATGCTAGTAAATTGTATATTGTGATCTTGTGATTTAAACCAAATGTAAAGAAAAGAGTAACACATGCTTTAACAAGCTCAGATATGCCCTTGCCTTAACTTATCCTTTTTTACAAATTACTTTTCATGTACAATTTACAATCCAATAATTCTCCTCTCTTCTCCTTTACCTCTTTTTTCCTTCTGTGCAATATCCTTTTATTCCCTTCTCTTCTTGCTCTCCTTTCCTCTTCTCTTTTTTCCCCCTTCTCCTCTCATCTTTTTGCCTTTGCCTTTCCCCCCTCCCCTTTGGTTTAGTTATTGAATCTGAAAAGAGAACTCATTACAAGACAGATTTATGAATAAGGAACTACAACTTTATTAACTCAATAGCCAATATTACTCTGGGTTCTGATGTATTGGGATGTAATGCCAATGTAAAGTTGGTTACAGAGGTGAGGACTCAAAATTTCTTTGACCCAAATTGGGATGATAAATATGAAACTTCAAAATTGTATTTTCAATTACATAAAGTTTTCATCATACAAATGCATCTGCCTCCTGTCTAGGAGCCAGTCAGTAGAAGTTTGGGAGAACTATTTCTAGTTGTGATAAATAAGACAAACATGGACAGGGTGGCTAAATTCTTTGGTCTAAGCCTTTAGCTAGCCTAATACTGTAATCATCAACTGACATTTTCTTACCTGTTAGTCAAATTCTAAAAGCTAACAGATTAATTTTTAAAAAAAAATGCTAAAAGGCACAGATAATCAACTAGCCCACTTAAATCTACCACCAACTGCAAAGAGCCTCTTCACTTCCTTATCTATAGGGCTCCCCTGTTTTCCTATTTTTTATCAGATGTCCCTAGCCATGGTGCTGAACATTTTAAAAATAAACAGACCAACACCTACTCTTTAGATCCTGCTCTTATTTTTATTGATTGCACTATAAAGGCATACTTTTGCCTCTAGATATTTGGGGGGAGTATTTCCCAGCTGGAATATGTATAGAACTTTAAGTTTTGTTGAAATTACATCATCTAGAGGGGCGGAGCCAAGATGGTGACATGAAGGGATCGAGTCTTAGGAGCTCTCTGATAAAAACTCATAAACTAAGAACTCTAAATAAACATTCGAGAGACAGAACCCACAAAGGGACCCAGTGAGGCAGTTCTCCTACTCAAGGTAACCTGGAAAAGAGCAGAAAGGCTCTGCTCCCCGGGGCGGAGGGGTGACCCACCAGAGCCAAAGAACTTCAGCCTCCCAGAGGCAGCCCCAGGGCGCTGGGAGCCACAGCTCACAGCAGCGGGGGGTGGGGGGGCTTCTGAGCTGCACCCCGGGGAGCACTGGCACAAAGTGAGGGAACAGCAGGGGACCTCTGCCAGAGCAAGCACGCGGGGCTCAGCCCTCAGTGCACACAGGGAGCAGTTTGGTCTTTCAGCAGCCAGACCCAGAAACAGAAGCGGGCTGGAGCCCCCAGGGCATGAGCCCATTGAGCTGAGGGAGGGGAGTGAAGAGAGACTGCCTAGCTCTGTCCTCTCCCCCTGGAACAGGACTCTGGGGCTCTGACCACATTCAGATCCTAATCGCAGTCTGGCCCCCCCCATAGAACAGCAGCCCCCCCCCACCTTGGCCCCGTGGCAGAGGGAGGCGCTTATGGTCATTCACAGACCAGGAGGGAGGACAGAACCTCACACACTGAGACCCTTGTGGGAGTGTCCCAAAAGCTCAGGAAGCACCCTAAAAAACAGGCTTAGGCTGGGAAAATGAACAAGCAAAGAAACAAGAGGAAGACCATTGAGAAATATTTTGCGAATGAGCACAAGAAGGATCAAAATACTCAGTCTGAAGATGAGGAAGCACAAGCTCCTGCATCTAAAGACTCCAAGAAAAACAGAAATTGGGCTCAGGCTATGATAGAGCTCAAAAAGACTTTGAAAATCAAATGAGGGAGTTGGAAGAAAAACTGGGAAAAGAAAGGAGAGAGATGCAGGAAAAACATGAAAATGAAGTCAGCAGCTTAGTCAAGGAAATAAAAAAAAATGCTGAAGAAAATAGCATGCTAAAAACCAGCTTAGGTCAAATGGATAAAACAGTTCAAAAAGTTATTGAAGAGAAGAATGCTTTAAAAAGCAAAATTGGCCAGATGGCAAAGGAGATAAGAAAACTCTCTGAGGAGAACAAATCTTTCAGACAAAGAATAGAATTCAGGGAGATTGATGAATTTGCCAGAAATCAGAAATCAATACTTCAAAACCAAAAAAATGAAAAATTAGAAGAAAATGTGAAATATCTCATTGAAAAAAACAACTGATATGGAAAACAGACTTAGGAAAGATAATTTAAAAATTATTGGAATACCTGAAAGTCATGATCAGGAAAAGAGCCTTGACATCATTTTCAAAGAATTACTACAGGAAAATTGCCCTGATATTCTAGAAGCAGAGGGCAAAACAGAAATGGAGAGAATCCACCGATCCCCCCAAGAAAGAGATCCCAAAAAACCAACCCCCAAGAATATTATAGCCAAGTTCCAGAACTCCCAAGTCAAAGAGAAAATATTACAAGCAGCCAGAAGAACACAGTTCAAATATCATGGAGCTGCAGTCAGGATCACACAGGACTTAGCAGCAACTACATTGGAAGCTCATAGGGCTTGGAATACAATATACTGGAAGGCAAAAGAGCTTAGAATGCAGCCAAGAATGAACTACCCAGCAAGGCTGAATGTCCTCTTCCAGGGAAAAAGATGGACTTTCAATGAACCAGGGGAATTTCAAAGGTTCCTTTTGGAATGGCCAGAGCTGAACAGAAGGTTTGATCTTCAGATACAGGACTCAGGTGAAGCATGGAGATTGGAGGAGAGGGGGGAAATATGAGGGAGTTAATGAGGATGAACTGCATGTATAGAAAAATGATACTGCTAATATTCATATGAACCATCTCAGTTAATAGAGCAGGTAGAGGGAGCTTTTATAGTTGAAGCACAGGAGAAAGCTGAATTCGAAGATAAAATATGGTATAAAAATGGAGTCAATAGGAAAAAAAGGGAAATGGAATGGGAGAAAGAAAAAGAAGAGGAGGCATAGTCCAAGATATTTCACATAATAAGATTTTTTTTATTACAATGAGCTATTGCAATGATATGGAAGGGGGGGAGGCAAGGGGGAATGAGAGAACCTTTGCTCTCATCAGAGATGGGTAGGAGAGGAAACAGCAAATATACTCAATGGGGTATAGACAACTGGAGTAAGAAGGAGGGGGGAGCAGGGGGAAGGGGAGGGGATGTGAATAAAGGAGGAGAGGATGGACCATGGGGGGACAGTGGTCAGATATAACACATTTTCTTTTTTACTTCTTGCAAGGGGCTGGGATTGGATGGCCTGCCCATGACCATAGGGCCAGGTGGATTCTGGGCCTAAGGGGTGGTATGGGAGCTCAGGGCTTCTTGGCCCCAGGACCAGAGATCTGTCTGCTGTGCCACTCAGCGACCCTACAGCAGAGTCAGAGTGAAAGGAGAGAGAAAATATAGTACATGGTAGTGGAGAAATAAGAAAGGAGGGAGTTGCGATCAGCAATGGCAACCTTGGAAAAATATGGAAGTAACTTTTGTGATGGACTTATCATAAAGAATGTGATCCACCCATGACAAAGTTGATGGTGTTGGAACAAAGACTGAAGTATGTCTTTTGTTATTATTATTTGGGGGAGGGTGCAGGGCAAGTGGGGCTGGGTGGCCTGCCTGGGGCCACATAGCAGGGTGATCTTTGGGTGTCTGGGGCCGGATTGGAACCCAGGTGCTCCTGGCTCAAGGGCCAATGCTCTGTCTGCCACCCCTACTATTATTACTATTTTATTTTTGGTTGGGTATTTTTTGTTTTTTTTCTTCTTTTTGGTTTTTGCAGGGCAGTGGGGATCGGGTGGCTTGCATGTCACATGGCTGGGTGATTGTTGGGTTCACAAGGCTGCATATGGACTCGGGTGCTTGTGGCTCCAGGGCTGGTGCTTTGTCCATTGCGCCACCTGGCCATACCTACAATTATTACTATTATTTTTTTAATTTTAATTTTTTTCTCTTCCCTTTACTTTTTCACCCAAGCAAGTCTATCTATATTCATGGGGGGAGGGGTAATTTGTTTACTTGTAAACAAGTATATTTTATTAATGTAAAAAAATTTGTACAAAATGAGAATAAAAAAAGAAATTAAAAAAAAAGAAATTACATCATCTAGTCCTCACAATGGACCAAGGAGTTAGGTAATATCAACCCTATTTTACAGTTGAGGAAGAGAAGTTTAGAGACACAGAATGCCTTATCCCATGGTCTTTTGAGGTAGTTTTTGAGGCAGAAGCTAGAACCAGGTTTCTTCTGTTTGCAAATCTAGTCTGATTTTCACTATGCCATGTTACCTTTTCAGGGAACAAACCCTTCTTATTTGCTTGATTACCATTGCTTCTGAACTTTTACACTCTATGATCAAGGACTACTTCATTCCATCAGGTTTTGGATACCAGGTCTTGAAAGTCACTAGATGTCAGCAAGTGCTGGGCAAGATTCACAATTCCACTTTTTTTTAGGTCTTTTGCAACGCAAATGGGGTTAAGTGGCTTGCCCAAGGCCACATAGCTAGGTAAAGTGTCTGAGACCGGATTTGAACCCAGGTACTCATGACCCCAGGGCTGGTGCTTTATCCACTGTGCCACCTAGCCGTCCCCACAATTCCACTTTCTACCAGTCCCATACCTAGATCTTATTCTTACCCTTCACACTTTGTTCTGCATTGGAGGAATAGGAAAATGATTCAGGTTCAAGGTCCAGTACAAAGTATTCAATATCTTTTGTTTCCAGGTAAAATCAGGTTATAATGAGTAATGGAAACAAAAAGAGGAGGTGGAGGAGGCAATAAGATAGAGTGTTGGATCTGGAAACTGGGAAATTTGAGTTCCAATACAGTCTTAGATTCTTATTAACCATGTGTCCCTTGGGGGCAGAGACAAGATGGTGGCATGAGAACAGTCCTAGGAGCTCTCTCAAAAATATTCCAAAAACCTTAAAATGATGGCTCTAACTAAATTTTTGAGAGATAGAACCCAAAGAAAGATCCACGGGGGTTAATTCTCCATCCTAAGGTAGCCTGGAAAATCATGGGAAAACTCTGTTCCACAGGGGTGGAGGGGGTAGAGGCACAACCAGGGTCATTGCACTGGAGCAAAGGAGCTCCAGTCTTCCAGGAACATCCTGCTGGGTGCCTAGATGCCTGGGTCATGGGGAGTGCTGGCTCCAGGAAGTAGAAGCAGTTTCCTGATCTGGCAACCTGGGGAACACCAAGCACAACTTGGAAGATCAGCGGGAAAACCTCTGCTAGAGTGAGTGGGAGCCAGCGTAGCCCTCAGCGCAGCCATGACCATCAGTACAACTGTGACCCTCAGCACAGTACAGATCCCAGGAAATGGAAGCAGGTGTACAGTGCCACCTGGCAGCAAGATGCCTGGCAGCTGCAACCAGAGTGCTCAATCCATGGAAGGTAAGGGGGGTGGGGGAGGTCTCTCCTCTGGCCCTGGGACAGGACTCTTGTGCTTTGTCCATATTCAGACCCTGGTCATAGTCTGGAAGAGCCCCCTATTGCCATCCACAGACCAGAGCACAGGCAGGAGAATGGTCAGAGCCTCACATACTGAGGTCCTTGTGGGGGGTGACTCAATAATACTCAAAAGCTTGGGAAGCACCCCAAACCAGGTGCAGGCTGGGGAAATGAATAAACAGGAAAAAAAAAAGGAACCTGATCATAGACAATTACTTCAGTCTCATGGAAGACCAAAACACATAATCAGAAGATGAGAAAGTTCCAGCTTCTGCATCTAAATCCTCCAAGAAATATAGCAGTTAGTCTCAGGCTATTTTAGAGCTCAAAAAGATTTTGAAAATCAAGTAAGGGAGATAGAGGAAAAACTGGGAAGAGAAATGAGGGAAATGCAGGAAAAACATGAAAACCAAGTCAACAGCTTACTCAAGGAGATCACAAACTAAAAACTAGTTTAGATCAAATTGAAAAAAAAAACAGTAAAAGTTAATGAGGAGAAAAATACCTTAAAAAACAGAACTGGCCAGATGGAAAAGGAGATAAAAAAAAGCTCTTTGAAGAAAACAAATTCTTCAAATGTAGAATGGAGCTAAAGAAATCTGATGTCTTTGTAAGGAATCAAGACACAAATAAAACAATATCAAAAGAATCAAAAACTAGAAGAAAACATGAAATATCTTATTGAAAAAAGAACAGATCTGGAAAACAAATCTAGAAGAGACAATTTACAAATTATTGGGCTAGCTACTTAAAAGTCACGATCAGGAAAAGAACCTTGTCTTCATTTTTAAAGAATTTCTACAGGAAAATTGTCCTGATATCCTAGAAGCAGAGGGCAAAATAGAAATTGAGAGAATCCACCAATGTCCTACTGAAAGAGATCCAAAAAAAAATAACTCCCAGGAATATTATAGCAAATTCCAGAAATCTCAAGTCAAAGAGAAATACTACAAGCAGTCAGAACAAAACAACTTAAATATTGTGGTGCTGTAGTCAGGATTACCCAGAACTTGGCAGCATTCACATTAAGGGCTTGTAGGGCTTGGAATATACTATTCTAAAAGGCAACAGAGCTTGGAATGCAACTGAGAATCAACTACCCAGCAACACTAAATGTTGTCTTTCAGGGGAAAAGATGCACTTTCAATGAAAAAGGGAAATTTCAAATGTTCCTGTTGAAATGACCAGAGCTGAACAGAAAGTTGATCTTCAAGTACAGGAGTCAAGTGAAGCATAGAGAATGGATGAGAAGGGTAAATTATGAGAGATTTAATGATAATGAAGAATTGTGTGCATTCCTGCATGGGAAGATGAAACAGATAATATTCATATGAACCTTCTCATTTATTAGAACAGTTAGAAGGAGCATTTATAGTTGAAACACATGAGAAAGCCAAATTTGAAGGTATAATGTAGTTTTAAAATGGTGTCAATGGGTGAAAAGGAAATGTACTGGGAGAGAGGAAAGGAGAGGTAGAATAGACTAAGATATTTCATGTAAAAGAGTCAAGAAATAGCTTTTGCAATGGTATGGAAGGGGAGAATGTGGGGGGGGATGAGGGAGCTTCATTCTCATCAGAAATGGCTCAAAATGGAAACAACATATATACTTAATAGGGCACAGAAATCTAGAAGAAAAAGGAGAGAAAGGGGATGGGAGAAAGGGAATGGAGGAACGTAGGGGCTAGAGGAGAAGGTAGATCATGGGAGAGGATAGTCAGATATAATACATTTTCTTTTTTTACTTTTTGCAAAGTAGTGGGATTGGATAGTCTGTCCAGGACAGGATGGGTGGGTACTGGGTCTCTGGGATGGGATGTTGGCTTGGAAGCTCTTGGCCCTAGGGCTGATGCACTGTCTGCTGTGCCACTCAGCTGTCCCACAGCACACTTTTGATGTAGGATAGAGTGAAAGGAGAGAGAAAAATATAATAATTGGTAGTAGGGAGAAATGGATGGAGGGAAAAGCAATCAGCAACATCAGCTGTGGAAGTAACTTTTCTGATGGATTTATGATAAAGAATGCAACCCACCATGAGACAGAGCTGACGGTATCGGAACACAGACTGAAGCACATTTTTCCCCTCTTTCTTTCACTTTATTTCTCACGAGATTTTTATTTTTGTGGGGATATGGGGGGATTATGTTTACTCTTACAATAAAACTATTTTAGAAATATATAAATAAATTTTAAAAAGTAAATTACTTAAAAAACCATATGTCCCTGAATCTCTGTCTACCTCAATTTCCTCAACTGTAAAATGGGAATAATAACATCACCCACTAAATGAGATAATATTAGTAAGGTTCATTGTAATCCTTAAAGAGCAATAGAAATGCCAACTATCATTACTATCATTTTTAATAACATCACACTTTTCTATTGTGTTTATGATTTGTAAAACACTGCCTCATTATTCTAGTCATTCAGGAAACATTTGAAACAGTCTAACTTGTGGTAGTTGTAAAAGGTTCAACTACTTTTTTCTTGTTGATGGTACTAGGAAATGGAGGAGTTACATTACTACGCATATGAATATCATGTTTGTTTCAAAAATGGATAATGAAACCATCCCAAACTCCCAGCAGATCCTTTCTTGCGACACTGCTCATCAATACATATATATATATGTATATATATATATATGTGTGTATATATATGTATATATGTATATATAAATATGCACATATATATATATATGTAGTTATACCTATATACTTTTTTGCCAGAGCTCTGGAATCTCTCATATGGAAAGCATTTTTAAACCTCAAAAGTCTAAAAAGACTATCTACAAAGAGTATTGTACTTGAAATTGGCTTGTAATAAATTCACTTTTTAGTTTAATTAAATATGCTACATTGGGGGAAAGGGGTTAGGGAGAAGGAGTAAAGCAGGAAGAAGGTGAAAGAGAATAAAATTGTTTTGGTAGGAATAAGTTGGCAAGAGATATTTTATAACACAGTAAGAGGAAAATCAGCAACTTTTGTGTACTAGAATATTAAGAGTTGGGTTTGGGGGCATCAAGAGATTAAGTGAATTGGAATCTAGGTTTTCTGGACTTGAAGGCCAGTCCTCAATGCACTGTAACATGTTGCCTACCCACAGTCAATCTTTGTGTGAATGTTTATGTACCAATGTAACATATATGTACACATATATAAAGATGCTTAAATTAATAGTCAATATTTAAAAGACTGGCGATTTTATCAATATGTTTCTTCACTCTCCTATAGCTCCTTATTCCTCAAAACTTTATTAACTATTTCCATGAGTTCTCATGCAATACTATGAATACTATAGGAATATATCTATATACTAAATTTTGGTATGAACATGACTTTGAATTTGAAAAGGTCCTAAGAGAGCATAAGCTACAGAAAGTCCAGGCTTTCAAAAGTAAGGCCCTGATTATGAACCTGGAATCTATGCTCTGATGTACAGTAAAGGTATGAACTGGGAAGGTCATTATCAGAAAGTTTTCTGGGACTGATATAATTTGATTCATAGAAGAAATTTGAGAAACTACCAACTACAGTATGGAGAATTTAAGATTAGAATTGGTGATGGAATGATATATTGAGAAAATCACCAGTTTCAGTCATCTAAGGTTCCACCTTAAGGCTGAGATATCATTACCAACTTGACTACAAAGTGATCAGAGATTTTTGGCTACAATTCTCAAAGATCATCAACTATAGTGCAGAGAGATTGTATTCCATGTAATGGAAGAGGCTATGACTTTAATGAAATAATGAATTCTTAAAGTTTCTATGTATATGCATAAATGTACAGAGATGTCTCTACAACTAAATAAATACATATGTAGAACACATCTGTGTTCTACACAGATCTGCAAAGATCTGTAATTCAAGTGATAAAGCTACTCTTGCCAATGCACTTCAATCCTTAGTAGAATGTTTTAATAGTTATTGTGAACCAAAAAAGTTGTATCT
The DNA here is from genome assembly GCF_037893015.1 of Macrotis lagotis. Lineage (NCBI taxonomy): Eukaryota > Metazoa > Chordata > Mammalia > Peramelemorphia > Peramelidae > Macrotis > Macrotis lagotis. The sequence continues at coordinate 216,795,030 of NC_133660.1, forward strand.
GATGGCCAGTCTTCTTGAGTCTTTCAGGCTGCTTTCTATGACAGACATCTAATTCACCGTTATGTCCATACCTAAAGCTTACCAACTTGGTAGTCATTTTTAGAACTTGTACTCTGCTGGAATAAGATTTCAAAGGTTTTCTTTCTTAAGAGTTCATGCAGAACAATTGAGGTGAAATCTCTTTCTTTACTCCCCACCTTTTCTACTGTGTAAACCTATGCACTTCAGAATTCTCATGGGATAACTGAAGACATTAGGTCCAAAAAATTGGATAAATGTTGAAAAAACACCAAAGATGTCTTTGAAAGACAAGATTATGTTTCTAGGAGGCCATCTGCAAACACAGGGATCGTGGCACAACTGGCTTCCATAAACACAACTCAGATAAGTCAGTTCTTCTTTGCCAACCTTTATCATTGGTTCTGAATGCCATCAGAGGACTAAAGTCCTTATTATTTTTTTAAAATTTTATTTCAAAGACCATTTGCTTATGGCAGATTTCCACCCTGATACTTCCCCTCCCTCCCTTTATATGCAGCTGATTTGTAAAGGTCATGTAGTGTCTTTTTGGAGAATAAATGTCTAGTTTCCTGCCAGCTGGCATGATTTGAGACTTTTTGCATCCAGAAATCTTTTTTTGATTACATTATAGAATTTGGTTTAAAGCAGTAAAAAGTTGCTTTCCTGATAAGAAAAGCTCACTGGCTGTTCATGATGACTCAACATTTTCCACGAAAGGAAGCATCAAGTTTGAGATAAAGGCTTTTTGTAGATGCATGTCTCCTAAGAGTAACAGGCTCCAAAAATTGTTCCTGGAACTTATAGCAATAGATAATCCTTAAGTGTCTCTTGTATTAAAAGAACAGTTCTACACAGATAACAATAACAACAGCAACAATTATTACTACTACTGCTACTAGCACCACCACCACTACCACCACCATTATCACCATAATCTGTAATTTGGGTTGTATATAAAGAGGTAGAAAGTAATTTATATCTATTATCTCATTTTATCCTTACAACCCTGAAAAATAGGTACTTTATTCTCCCTTTTTTTGCAGATAAGGAAAATGAAGCTGAGAAAAGTTGTTACCCTATCCTACTTCAATTCTTGATACCCTCTTTTTCAATTAGTGAGTCCCTGGCCCTGACAATTAATGATATAAAGTAAAGGCTTAATATATATTCTCTTTGGTTGATCATAAAATAGATTATTTTTCTAATAGAGAAATAAAGAAACACCTAGTATTTTATAAACCCAAAGATTCTAGCAATTGGGAAAGGAGCTCACTCTTTGACAAGGTATTGGAAAAACTAGAAAGTAGAATAGTTCTGTGAACTAAAAAGAAACTAGGCATGGACTACCAGCTCACACCATCTGCTAGGATAAGTTCAAAATGGTTGCATGTTTCAGACATAAAGGATGATATCACAAACAAATTTCAAGAAGCAAGAAAGAAATTACTTCTTAGATCTATGGTTAGGGGAAGAGTTCATAACCAAATATGATATGGAGAGGTTCACAGGAAGTAAAATAAATCATTAGATGAAATAAAATTTTAAAAAATTCACAAACAAAATCAGGACAGTTAAAATTAGAAGAAAAACAAAAATGAAGGGGGTCTTTGCCACAGGTTTCTCTGATAAAGATCTAATTTCTAAAATATACAGGAGACTGAGTCAGTTTTACAAAAATAAAAGCCATTCCCTAATTAATAAATGACCATGGGATATAAATAGGCAGTTTTCAGAGGGAAAAATCAAAACTATCAATAATCATGTGAAAAAATGCTCTAAATTACCAATAATTAGAAGATGATAGAGAAAAGTCAGGAACAAATCTGAGGTCTCCCAAATTCCTCTCTAAATACCTTTAAATAATGCCTCAAAACAAATTCTGGAGTGATAGAGCTTACAAAAGGATGAGGTAAAATAATTTTTCTAGCCCAAAATAACTTAGAAAAGCCATCAGCTGAAAAGGTCAATCACACTGGGATGAAAATGGGGCACACTTTAATTCAGGCTGTCCCAGCACAGATCTTTCCTCAGCAAACTGGCAGCAGAACGTGGAGGTGACCAGCAGAATTGGTGACAACAGTGGTTTCCGGGAGCTCTCAGCCCAGAGGTGGTAAGGGGGTCAGACCATTCATCAGAAAATTACAGGAGTCCCTTTCCTGGCACTGGATACAGGGACTTGTTGAATTACCCATATTTGGATCTGTGTTGCAGTCCTAGCTGGAAATTCCAGGGAAAGGAGGAACATTAGAATACTAGAGCTTGTGGTCACAGGGGAGTGGAAACTCTGGTTTCAGGGCATAAAAGAATGCTTATGGTTATTCTCAGACCACAGCCTAAGTCAAGAGAGTAGTAGACACACATCTCCTTAGATGAATGTGCCTTAAAAGAACTAAAAGTTTACATACATCCTCAGAACTAGCTCTGAAAATAGCTGCACAAAAATCTGCAGTTTGGGATAGTGTCCCCTTCATCACAAGAGTCCAACTTTAATATGAAGTTCAAAGTCAAAAAATGAGTCACCAGTAAAAAAAAGTTTCTAACAAATATAAATTCAAAAGAAGACAACAAAGCAAACTGCTATAATCTAAAGCCTCAAAGAAAAAATGTGAATTGGTCTCTGGCTCAGAAAGAATTTCTGAAAGAGTTCAAAAAGAATTTTGAAAATTAAATAAGAGATATAAAAGACAAATTGGAAAAAGAAATAACAATAATGAAAGAAAATTATATTTAAAAAGAATCAATAGCTTGGTAAAGGAGGTACACAAAAAAACCTGAAGAAAATAAAACTTTTAGAAACAGAATTGGACAAATGAAAAAAAAGATGTACAAAAATTCACTGAAGAAAAAATTACTTCAAAAGGAGAATTGGCTCACTGAAGAAATAACTCCTTCAAAAATAGAGTTAGATAAGTAGAAGCTAAGACAATATTAGACATCAAGAAGCAATAAAACAAAATCAAAAGAATGAATAGGGAAAAAATGTGAAATAGCTCACTGGAAAGACAATTGAGAAGAGATAATTTAAAAATTACTTGACTACCTAAAAGCCAAAATCAAAAAAAAAAAGCCTAGATATCATCTTTCAAGAAATTATCAAGGGAAAATTGCTGTGCTGATAGTCTAGAACTAGAAGGTAAAAATAGAAATCAAAAGAATTACCAATCGCCCTCTGAAAGAGATGTTAAAATGAAAATTCTCAGTAATATTATAGTTAAATTACAGAACTCCCATGGAGAAAATACTGCAAGCAGCCAGAAAGAAACAATTTAAATATCATGGAGTCACAGTCAGGGTAACATAAGACTTAATAGCTTCTACATTAGGGGTTTGGAAGGCTTAGAATATGATATTCTGGAGGCAATACAGAGAAAGGATTACAAACAAGAATCCCTAGTTCAGCAAAACTGAGAATAATCCTTAAGGCGAAAAATGGATATACACCAAAACAGAGGACTTTCAAGCAATCCAGATGAAAAGATCAGGGCTGAATAAAAAATTTGACTTTCCAATATAAGATTCAGAAGAGACATTAAAAAGTCAACAGGAGGGGTGGCTAGTTGCCACAATGGATAGAGCATCAGCCTTGGAGTCAGGAGTACTTGGGTTCAAATCCGACCTCAGACATTTAATAATTACCTAGCTGTGTGGCCTTGGGCAAGCCACTTAACCCCATTGCTTTGAAAAATCTAAAAAAAAGTCAACAGGAAAGAGAAATTATAAGGGATTTACTAGGTTAAACTGTTACTCTTGATATGGGAATATGGTACTTGGAACTCCTAAGAACGTTCTTATTATTAGGGCACTTAGACTAAGTATACATAGACAAGAGTTGAATATGATGGGATGATCTCTAAAAAAATTGAATTAGGGTATAAGAAGAGAAATGCACCAGGAGAAGGGGAAAGGGAGAGGCAGAATGGGGGCAAATTATCTCAAATAAAAGAGGAATGAAAGAACTTTTACACTGGAGGGAAATGGAGGAGGGGGGGGCTTTACTATCATCAGAATTTGCTCAAAGAGGGAATAATTTTTACATTCAGTTGGGTACAGAAATCTTTCTTGCCCTAAAGTAAAGAAGGAGGAAGAAAGGAAGACAGAACAGTATGAACATAGGAGGATACAGTAACTTTTGATAATGGACAGAGTGAAAGAAGAGTGAGAGTGAGATAAACAGAGGGAGAAAAGGATGAAGGAAAATGCAGTTGATAATCATAATTGTGAAAAATTCAGTATCTCTGAGAAAGGCCTCATTCCTCAAACCTATGGAAAATGGAGTTAAATTTATATAAATAAGAATCATTTTTAAATTAGTAGTCAATGGATACCAACATGAAATTTTTAGAGAAAGTAATCAAAACCATCATTAGACGAAAAATTGCTCTAAATCACTGATTACAGAAATACAAATTAAAATAGTTCTGAGGTATCCCCTTCACTTATTATTTGTCTAATATGACAGAAAAGAAAAATGACAAATGTTGGAGGGCATATGAGAAAAGTGAGACATATGCATTGTTGGTGAATTTGTGAACTGGTTTAACCATTCTCTAGAACAATTTGAAACTACACCCAAAGGACTCTAAAACTGTGCATATCCTTTGACCCAGGAAAATAACTACTAGACCTGCATCCCAAAGAGATTTTAAAAAAGGAAAGGGATCTATATGTACAAAAATATTTATAGCAGGTTCTTTAGTGGTGGCAAAGAATTGGAAATTTAGGGGATTTCCATTAATTGGAGCTATGATATGTGATTGTGATATAATACTATTGTGCTAATATAAGAATTGATAAATAGGAGGCTCTCAGAAAAATCTGTAAAGTCTTCCATGAATTGATGCAAAGTGAAGTGAACAGAACCAGGAAAACAGGGAACACAGAAATAGTAATATTATAATCTGGTGAATGACTTAGTTATTTTTAGTAATACAATGATCTAAGATAATTCTGAAGGACCTATGATGAAAAACACCATTTTTCTTCAGAGAAGAATCTGAATGCAGATTGAAGCATACTTTTACTTTTTTTCTTGATTTCCTTGTTTTTGCTTTCTTGGTTTATGTTTACTTTTACATATGACTAATACAGAAATATGTTTTACAAGACCTCACAATATGACTTTGCAATATAACTAAAATAGAAGCTTGTGGTGCCTAACTGTACATATATACTTTATGAAATTGCTTGTTTTCTCAATGAAAGAGGAGGGAAGAAGAGAATTTTAAATTCAAAATTTAAAAAAAAACATGAAAAATTTGTTTTATATGTAATTAAAAAAAGAAATATTAAAATTTAAAAGTCACCAATAATTAGAGAAAAGAAAATTAAAATAACTCTTAGGTACCATCTCATACTCTAGGCAAGTCACTTAAATCTCTCTCAGCCTCAATTTTCTTTTTTTATCCACCAAATGAGACTTGGACTCAATAGTATTTAAGATTCCTTCTAGTCCTAAATCTATGATCCTATTATCAATCTGGCCTAACTGGGTAGCTCTGAACCTGAGTTGTATATAATTCTGAAGTTGTACCTTACTGATTCAACTACTCTACTGAGAGGTCAGTCACAGTCAACTGTGACATGAGCAACTCTAAAATAAAAAGCAATCAAGCTTTCAGGAAACAGCTTGAATTTAGACAAAGGCTTAACTCTGATCTTTGAATTCTTAATTTACTTCTTATTTCCTAAGCTTGAACACTGTCCAAGAGTCATTCATGCCAACCTCTATAATTACTCTTAGCAAAGACCTGGCCTGGATCTAGAATATCTCTCTTCCAATTCTGAATCTTATCCTTCTACTACCTCAAGATGAGATTATCATTCTTCCTCTCCTATCCCCAGCTCACTCTATTTCCACTCTGAGATTTCCTTAATTACTACTGTATGTTAATTTTGATTTGAGAAGCATAGGCCACATTCTAGCATTTAATTATAATATAATCTTTTCAATAACAGCAATGAACAAAAGAGTACCGAGCATCAGAATCCTAATCCTCACTGTCAAACATGGAGAAGACTGGTATCTCTAAACATATGGATAAAGGAAATTCTTAAAAAAAAATTAATTCATGTGTAAAGGTCTATCATTTATAGACCTACACAGATGACAAGGACTGGATCTATTATTTGTAGTCTTCCCAGATGACAAAACTCCCAATGTAAGTTGGCACTTTCTCTATAACTTAAGTCTTAAAGAGGTGTCTAAAGCAATGGAAGGTTAAGAGACTTGGTTAGCATTATATAGCTAGAATGTGACAGAGATGGATCGTGAAATCAGGTGTTTCCTGACTTGAAGACCAGGTTCCAATTCACTTCATCATACTACAACATCATAGTTGCAGTTTGGCACCATTAGAGGCCCGAAAACTCAGTGCTAGAAATGATCTTAAAGATCAACTTGTCTAAACTTTTCCTTTAATAAAAAAGGAAATCAAGACCCATAGAATTTAAGGGATTTGTCCAAGATCACAGAGTTAGGAAGAGGCATAAATCCAGGCCTTCTGCTAAGTTTTCATTATAATTTTGTAGCATTCATTTCCATTATCTTGTTGTTTTTCAGCTTACGTAGTTTTAATATTCATGTATATTTCCCCATATTTAATGTAGTTTTATAACCATGAATATGTATTTGCTCATGAAAAAAACTTTTTCTGCATCTGATGATTATTTGTATAGAATTTTAAAGGTTTTTTTTTAATTTGTTAAATTAAAAGACTCACTAATATTGTTTAGCATGACAGGTTTAAATTATACCATTGTAGTGGTTATTTTAAATGAATTGTTACATAATTTAGTTAAAATTTTATTTAGTAATTTTCATTATATTCATTAGAAAAATTATCTCTAATTATCTGTTTAATGTTGTATTTCTCAGCTATATTAATCTTGATTTATTTCTTCCTTGGAGCTTGGTCTATTAAAATTATCAAGTTTCTGCTGTGTTTGTTTTAGTAATTTATATTTTTACAAATAATCCTACATTTCATTTGAGCTCTATAATTTGTTAACATATTCCTGTGTGTTACTATTACTAATGCGGGGGGCGGGGCTCTTTGACTTCTAATAGGATAGAATTGTTGCATTCAATTTGAGAGAATGGAATTAATTCAGAGTGGGAAAATATCTAATATTAGAACTATCCAAAAATGAAATTGACTCTGTGGCTAAATAATTAATTTCCTTGGACAAAACATATATTAGCAGAAGCTAGAAGGTCACCAGTGGGAGTTGGTGAACTGAAGTAAAGATTCCTGTTTCAAATAGTGAAGAATCCCTTTGAACTTTTTTCAAACTATGAGATTTCAGGATTCTAAAATATTTTGGTTCCTAGATGTTATCATTATCCAAACATATCAATAGTCTTTGTATGCAAGACCAAGGCATCTTCAGATACTCTTTTAGTCATTGAATATTCTCAGACATAGTGAATGTGTTAGGTTGGTTTTGCTGAACTATTTCTTTTTTTCTATATTATAAGACATATTTTACTAGGGAGAAGAGATACATTTGAAATGATGATATTTATCAAAACAAAGGATAACTGTAAAAGAAAGATTAAAATAAAAATAGAAATAAAATCTCTTCTTTAAATATAGGAGTCAGCTCCTTTATAAGTCTTCCCTTAAATCCCTCCAACTTAAAAAGCTCTTTCTTCCTTCAAATTTCTCATAGCCATTTGTCTGTTTTTCCCTGTGACATTTATTGCATTTGGCCTTGTATTGGAGTTGTATTCATGCATATTCTCCTCTAAATTAGTTTGTAAGCTCCTGAATAGCAAGGTCAGGATCTGATTTTTTTAATACCAATAACATTGAGCATAGGGTCTTGAACAAAGCAGGTGCTTAATAAAAGTCTGTTAATGATTGCTAATAGCTTAGCTTCTTCTTTTTTTAAATAACCAGATGTTGTTATGTTTGAACAAATGTGATTTCAATGTGTAGAATATCAGAAACTGAGTAACAGGCAACTGTATTAGATCAGGCTTACTACATTATTTGGCTTCTACAACCACATTACTCAAGAAGTACAGACATCAAGAAAAAAGACCCCAAACTCTCCACAATAAATAAAATGCCCATGTGTTCATAATAGTCTAAGGATTAACTACTAGGTCTACTTATTAAATTCATTAGTATCATAAATTTCTGGATAAAACATGCTTCAGGGGCAAGTATATTTCATGCCAAAATAATATTTGCCCATACTTAGGATCTCCTCAATGAAATATCTTTGTGTAAAATCTTTAACAGGCCCTAATTTCTAAAACTTAAATCCCCTGACTGGTTTTATGGCTTTACCATATTCAGTCTAGACCATTATCTTCTGTCTTATTACATACAAACACATATATATCACATACATGGACATGCATATATATGAAAATTACATATATATATGTAAATTATGTACATAATATCATTCTAGTTAGAAATGATCTTGCTTTCTGCCAACTTAACTTTGAATATGGTCTATCCTATATTATAGCTAATTCATATTTACTATTTGATGTTGCTTACTGCTATTTGGGTTGACCATGTTTACTTTAGTAAATGGTGAGAGCACCATTAAGAAAGGTATCATATCTAAGGACCTAGTTTTGAATTCTGGCTCATTCACCTTGGTGCCATTAAGTAAATCATTTAGACCTTGCTTTACTCATTTGAAAAAGATAGAATTATATTAATTGAAATCTAAGTTCAACTCTAAATCTTTAGGTCCAGTAATGAATCTATATAACTCAAATTTCAAGCACACATTATAGATAGATATTTAATTCATGGTTCTTGAATGAAGGATTGAATGAATAAGTGAATGAATGCATGAATGGATTCTTTACTCTAGGAAAGTCCCCTCCCTGTTCCATTCAAATATACTATTCACTATGAACTCCTTGGTCTTTGTCAAAGTAAATATTCCCTGGCCTGAATCCATGACTTGTTTTACTTTTTAAAAAGTCAAGACTTTTTCTCTCTTTTTCACTTTTTCCCTTAATCTCACAACTGAAAAAAATTCCTTATACCAAATATGCATACACACATATACATATGCACAAATTCTCCATTGCCCAAGTCCAAAAATGTATGTTTAATTCTGTATCTTAAATTTGTCGGTTGTCTGTCAGGGCAGATAAAATGTTTCATCATCAGTCCTCTGGAATTATTGTTGGTCACTGTATTGATCAAAGTTCTTGTGTTTCAAAGCTGTTTGTCTTTTCAGTTATTTGTCTTCATATGTTGTCATTAAATAAACTGTTGTCCTAGTTCTACTCCCTTTGCTCTTCATTAGACCATACAACTTTTCCTAGTTTTAGGAAACTGAATTTTTCATCATTTCTTAAAAGCACAATAATATACTGTAACATGTACCATAATTTTTTGTCATCCACCAACCGAATGGAATCCCACCCTCAATTTCCAATTCTTTTGTATTCTAAATAGATCCGATAGAATATCTTGTATTCTAAAAAGATGATAGAAATATATATTATACATATAATCAATATAGATGTCCCTTTTTTCTTTCCCTGATTTCTTTGAGGTATAGACCTATTTGTGGTATATCTGGTTAAAAGAGTATGTACAGTTTAGGAACTTTTGGGGCAAAATTCCAAAAGTCACTCCAGAATGACTGAAATCGTCCACAACTCTGAAAACAGTATGCTAATGAGCCTGCTTTACCTGGGCTATTCCAACATTATTCATTTTCTGTTTTTTGTGTTCTTTGTCAATCTTTTTGGCAAGTAACTTCAGAGCTATTTTAATTTACATTTCACTAATTATTAGTTATTTAGATAAAAACGTAGTTTATCAAAGATGACTCCCAAAAGCTGTATCTGCTAGTCCTTATAATGCACTGTGATATAGTTTATCTAAGTCTGATGACTTAAACCTTATTGAAGATCATGAGGAATTTTTTATTGTTTTTATCCCTTGTTATCAGTCTGAGATTGATGTTTCTGATGCTGTTTTAAATCTATAATTCTGTCTACAGTTCCTTGCCTTTATTTTTTTATCTAAATTATCTATCTAGTTCCCTATACACCTACAACTGATTTCTTTGCCTCTTCAAAACCTGTTCATTTCTGAAATGTTCAACTCATGTTTCAGCTCTTCTGTGAAAGCTTGCAATAATAATACTATCTTTATTTATGAGTTGAACAATTGGTTACTTTGTCATATGTCTGCGTGGCCTTGATTCCCTACTGGACATTTTTTCTAATTGGAGGTTGGAGATCACATTTTATACAACTTTCATATCCCCTACATGTGGGTCGCATGGTATGAAGGTTTCATAAACAAAAAAAGAATAAATGATGGACATCTTAGATTATGGAGAAGGCAAAATATCAGTAATTAAAATAATCATCAGTAGGAAAGAAATTGGGATGATATTAAGACTTATATTACCTTGTTTTTTTCTTCAGTTTTAGCTGCTTGTCTACAGGCTGGATGCCAGATGGATGTACCTGCAAATGAATTGCTTAGAGTTAATTATTTATTTTCAAAAATATATTTATTTTCAGATCATGAGATCCAGGGCAATGAGGTATAGCAGTGAATAGAGTCCTGGGTCTGGAATCAGGAAGACCTGAATTCAAATCCTGCCTCAAATATTTACTAGCTGTATGACTCTGGACAAGTCACCTAACCCAGTTTGTCTCAGTTTCCTCATCCATAAAATAAGTTGGAGAAGGAAATGGCAAACCATGCTAGTATCTCTTGTCAAGAAAACTCCAAAAGGGATCATGAAGAGTGAGAGACAACTGAAATAAACAACAACATGAGACCTGGGTACAATTCTGACAATTGTTAGCTATGATCAAGTGTGTGGTTTGGTATAAAATAGGAATTTGGAGTTCTGCATTCTAATTTTTGCTCTGCCACAGAGAGTGTTTCATTTTAAACAAAGAATTTCCCCTCTACAATCTTCAGTTTATCTGTAAAAATTATTTCGGTAGTGAAGTTGATTCGGATGATCTCTTCCAGTTTGAAATTCTATGAGAATCTTATGACTAGGGATTCACAAGAGTATTGTGGAATGTATGAAGGTCATATGTAAATAGGGTCTCAGGTAGGTAAATCTGAATATCTTCCTTATTTTAAAAATTAAGCCACAAGAGCCAGCGTGTAGTTCTCTAAAGTCAGGTTGCAAGATTGTCAACCCTCTGGGCAGCTTTGCAAGACAAGGTACTAAGCCGCTTTGTTTTTTTAATGAGATTTTCAGGTTGATGGATTAGGACCATAAGAAAGAGACTGAGTGTAACAATTCTTGTTCTCTTTAAATAATTTATTGGCAAAATTAAGCCATTGCTTCTCTCCACTCCAATTATATGCTAATTTATAAAGTTAACAAGTTCTCAGTTTGAATCTCCTCACTGCCATAAACCAGTTAAGAACTGTTGGAACCCAAACAAGAGTTTATGTAATAATCATAGGTCACAGTTATAGACTGCTCTCCAGCTACAAAATAGTTTCTACTTTATCTCAATTGATCATAGATTTAGAGGTGGAAGGACTCCAGAATCACCTAGTCATTTTCTCATTTTACTAATGAGAAAACTGAGTCCCCAGAGAAGGGAAGTGGTTTACCCCATAAACAGTAAATATCAGAAGGAGAACTGGAATTCAGGTCCTGTAAAACCCTAAATCTAATAGTACCATCTAGTCTTTCAGCTCAAAAAGGTACATAGATTGTTCTGATCTAGAAGAGTCCTTGAAATGGGAAATTAAAATTCAATAAACAAACCATAGAATATAGAATCTTTGAACATGAAATGATCTTAGAACATTGTGTAAATCAGAACACTCAACTCAATGAGGGAAAGATACAATCATGTTGAAGGTATAAGTCTTAAGTTATAAAAAAAATCCTAGTTTTCTTGACTCCTACTCCTATAACTTTTTCTTTCTGTGAAACTAACAGTAAAAGTTGCTAAGGATGAGTGAAAAGACGATCTTGATGCATTTGCCAATAGAATATCTTTTTCACAAAAAAAAGTCAAGGTCAATTATCATTTGTTCCCAATATACAAGATGTTTATCTGGAGTGCAAAGCAAGTCAGCCCATTCTTAGAAGCCTAAAAAAGTTTACAAATTTCTAGTAAATAATACAATCAATATGTGCCACAATAAAAATGTGGAAAATGGTTTGAAATCTGCTTTATTTATTAGTAAACTGATGAATACTATTGCTCTACCCCACAGAAAAAAAAAAGGGCATAGAAGCATTAGGATTGCTTTCTAAGGCATCTAACTGAGTAACTAAGCAACTTGCCATGGCAATTGTCTAATTATTTCCTATGTCTAGAGCAATGGAGTTCCTCCCTCCTTTAACCTTTAGCACCAAAATCACGGAGAAACGCCTATAAGGTATTCAATATGAAAAACTCTTATTCTGTCTGATCCATGAAAATGGTACGGGATTAAGGCATTTTAACTGTAAGGAATGCCATCTATTTTGTAATTTTTACAAGTGCTTGTATTATTAGATCCTCATAACAACTCTAGAAGGGCAGTCATACACTATTATACTGATTATGAGGAGAAGAAATTGAAAATCATAAAAATGAAGTGATATGCCCATAATCACATAACTGATAACAGTCAGAGACAGATCTAGTCTCCCAGTGCAGTGTTCTATGCTATTTGTGGTAATGAATCTTAGTTAACAACAACAATAATAATAACAATATAAATACTTCTAATTAGCATAACAATTAGTTTTGTTGATTAAGTAAGAGGTAGGTACATGGCACTCTGGATATAACATTGGAGGAGGATTCAGAAGACCTGAGTTTAAATTCTGCCAATGGGACAGGCTGTTGTCACCCTTGGAAGTTAATCAACAGCTACTTGACTCAGTTTCCTCAACTGTAAAATGGAGAAAATAACAGCAGATATCTTTCAGGGTTGTTGTGGGATTCGAATGATATAATATTTGGAAAGTGCTTATCCAGTGCCTGGTACAGAGAAGACAATAGATGTTTTGTTTTGTTTTTTTCCTTCATTTTTCAAGGTTCTATCTCACAGATTACTAATCTTATATGGAATATAACTGTGTTAGGAAAGTAATAATTATACATTATAATGGATTTGTTGTTACTATTTTTAGATTGACATACAGAGATAACAAGTCAAATAGTTACCTAAGGTCATAAAATCTTAAAATGTTTGATTTGGAAATGACCTTAGGAAAAATATGAGACCCTGAAAGAATTTTAGCCACATGTCTGGCCACATGGGGAAATCAGACACAGAACATTGAACTTGCAGTCAGAAAGACTCATTTTTCTGAGTTCAAATCTGGCCTCAGACATTTACCAGCTGTGTGACCCTTGGCAAATCACTTCACTCTGTTTGCTTCTGTTTCCTCAGCTGTAAAATGAGATGGAGATGGAAAGGACAAAGCACTTCAATGTTTCTGCCAAGAAACAAAGGTTTATCTTTTTCACATCAATTCTTCTGATAGCTTCTGCAAATCATGGAATATCCAAAGAATTTAAGTTGTAGATCCCCCAAAGGACAACAGAGAAAAAAATATATGGTGGGTTTGAGTGGGCTGCTACGTATAGTACAAGAAAAATTGTATTCTAGTGATGACTGGAAAGATCTAAAATATTTATAAAACTGAAAAAGAAAACTAGCTAGTCATGGAATAACAAAGCAAAAGATAAGAAACAGACACCCCATGTACTCAAAGGATTTCATATAAGGTTCAGAGAAATATGTAAAGTCCTCCAGCACTTTTGGGAGACATGAGGAGTATGCATAGGAGGATCTAGATACTACCACAAGATTAAAAGATGGACATGCAAAGGATATACAAAGGCAATTTACAGATGAGGAAATCAAAGTGGTCCATAGTCATATGAAAAATTGCTCTAAATCATTTCTTATTAGAGAAATGCAAATTAAAGCATCTCTGAGATACCACCTCACACCTCTCAGACTGGTCAATATGACCAGAAAGGACAATGATCATTGTTGAAGGGATGTGGGAAATCTGGGACACTAATACATTGTTGGTGGTGCTGTGAACTCATCCAACCTTTCTGGAAAGCAATTTGAAACTACACCCAAAGAGCAACAAAAATGTGCATACCCTTTGATCCAGCAATACCACTACTGGGTCTATACCCTGAAGAGATGATGAAAAAGGGTAAAAGAATCATTTTTTTAAATAAAGATTTTATTTTGAGTTCTACAATTTTCCCCCTAATCTTGCTTCCCTCCCCTCACCCCCACAGAAGGCAGTCTGTTAGTCTTTACATTGTTTCCATGGTATTCACTGATCTAAGTTGAATGTGATGAGACAGAAATCATATCCTTAAGGAAGAAAAATAAAGTATAAGAGATAGCAAAATTATATAATAAGATAACGGTTTTTATCCTAAGTTAAAGGTAATAGTCTTTAGTCTTTGTTCAAACTCCACAGTTCTTTCTCTGGATACAGATGGTATTCTCCATTGCAGAAAGCCCCAAATTGTCCCTGGTTGTTGCACTGATGGAATGAGCAAGTCCATCAAGGTTCACCATCACCCCATGTTGCTATTAGAATGAAAAATATCACTTGTACAAAAATATTCATAGCAGTCCTATTTGTGGTGGCAAAGAATTGGGAATTAAGTGACTATCCTTCAATTGGGGAATGGCTTAACAAACAGTGGTATATGTATGAGATAACTATTGGAGTTCTAGGATATAGATATAGGATATAAGCCATTTAACTGAATGAATCAAGGCTGCTGTGACATTGCTGAGCGAGATGAGCAGAACCAGAAAAACACTGTACACCCTAAGAGCAACATGGGGGCGATGATCAACCTTGATGGATTTGCTCATTCCATCAGAGCAACAATCAGGGACAATTTGGGGCTTTCTGCGATGGAGAATACCATCTGTATCCAGAGAAAGAGTTGGGGAGTTTGAATTACCTTTAATTTAGAAAAAAACATTATCTTATTATGTAATCTTGCTATCTCTTATACTTTATTTTTCTTCCTTAAGGATATGATTTCTCTCTCATCACATTCAACTTATATCAATGCATACCATGGAAATAATGTAAAGACCAAGATTGTCTTCTGTAGGGTATGGGGGGAACGAAGCAAGATTAGGGGAAAAAATTATAAACTCAAAATAAATAAAATCTTTCAAAAAAAAAGATAGGGATGGCTAGGTGGTGCAGTGGACAGAGTACTGGCCCTGGAGTCAGGAGGACCTGAGTTCAAATTCGGTCTCAGATACTTAATAATTACCTAGTTGTGTGGCCTTTGGTAAGCCACTTAACCCCACTGCTTTGCAAAAACCTTAAAAAAAAGAAAAAAAAAAGATGGACATGAGTTCTGACATTGGAACCATATTAAAAAAAAATAGCTCCATCAAAGGTGACAGGTCAATGAAGGAGATATTTATGAGTAAGTGCCAGATAAATTACAAATGATATAATGTAGCCTGGAGCTGTTTGGGTATAGGGTGTCCTACAGACAAACCTTAGAAGCAAAGGATGTTAGAACTAGAATAGATGATCAGTGTTTTTATATAAGACACAATGTTAGACCAGGAAGTGATCAAAGAATATAGAACTCAAAGGACTTTCTAGTCCAATGCTTTCCTTTTAAAAATGAAGGGAAAATGTGGTCAAAAATAGTAATTGGACTTATTTGAAGTTACACAATTGGTGACAGAATTGGAATTAGAGGTTAGTTCCCTTGACTCAGTTCAGTTATCTATATCATGTTAAATGTTTTTGCCCCTTTAAACTTAACTCTGTTCATGTGCAATGTCACGGCAGAGCTTGACTCCCATCCTGTAGGCTCTTGTTTTCCATGAGTAAGTTACTGTCTTTAAAAGAGTACTGGAAAGAGTCAAGAATGAGTGTTGATCGGAAGTTGGGAAGGGGGAGGGTGGTGGGGAGAGATGGAAGAGATCTGGACTATCTGGATAATTTCATACCCTTAGGAAAAGGACCTTGTTTTAGGGGATCAATGAGATCAGTCAAAATAGCTCCTTTCACCAAGTATTTATAACAATGAATATGGGGCTGGTTTTTGTCTGATGAAAGGAGCAGTGGAAAATATTTGAGGCTGTTTAGATTGCTAATATTTATTTGGCTGTAACTGGTACCAGAAAAATAGGGTTGTGCTTTAAAAATAAAAACAATTGAGATAATAAATCAATTATATTTTGGATCCAATCAGAGACTTCAAAAGAAAAATATTTATAAATGAGGGGATATTAATTTGGAAGCTGTATTTGAAAGGGGATTTGAGTTTCATCTTTCCAACTAGCCCTAACTAATTGACTTAGAATCACCTTAACAACAGATCCATCTGTTTGACCAGAGTGTTAAGTAAATAAAGATAATAATCATAGACTATTTGAGAAAGGAAAAACTGGGAAAGACCTTAGAAAATCTAGTACAAAGCCTTTAATTTTCTAGTTGAGAAATCAAAGGCCCCCAAATGTGGCATTACTTGCCCAAGATCACATGGTAAATCAGTGATAAGAATGAAACTAGGATCAAGACCTACTGATTCCTAACCTGGTTTTCTTTTTATTATACTGTGAAAAGAGAAAAGGTGGAAAAATAGGACAAACTCAGCAAAGATCAGTTAAGCATATAGTAATAGAGGGAATTTTAGACATTTCAAGCAAAACATAATATATGAGCCTTGGAAGAATGGCCCTGATGCATATTAATTTAGTAGTTATTAAGTGAGCATATTAAAAAGATCTATAAATGATTGAAACAGAAGGATAAGAGCGATGAATGTTTATATTAAGACTTACTCTCCACCCCAAATTTATTGTGTTACAATCTATATTGTACAATCTATATACAATCTCTCAACAAAGAGAAGTGCTAGAGATCCCCATTAATATTAAAAAAAAACTTTGTTCCTGACTTTGAATGTCCACTATATCTAAAGTATTAGTAGAATTTGGGGAATGAAGACATAGGTTTGGACCATAATTTTAATATTTATTAGTTGAGGGACCATGGACAGATTAGTTTACCTTTTGGAAAACAGCTTCATTTCCAAAATAAGGGCAAAAATACTTGAATTAACTGCCCTGCTGGAGGTGTTGGGAGGAAAATTCTTTGCAAATCTTTTTTTTTTTTTTTGGCAAGGCAAATGGGGTTAAGTGGCTTGCCCAAGGCCACACAGCTAGGTATTTATTAAGTGTCTGAGGTCAGACTTGAACTCAGGTACTCCTGACTCCAGGGCCGGTGCTCTATCCACTGCACCACCTAGCCGTCCCTGCAAATATTTAAAAAAAAACTAAAATAAAAGGATCTAATTCCTTTAATATTAATATTAATTCCCGAAGTTTTTTATTCTGTTTTGATTTTTCTTCATTCATTATTAACATTTTTTCCTTTCATTTTCAACCAGAAAAAGGTGCCCCAGGCTTAGGAAAGCAGGTAACAGTCATTATTTGTATTACAAATCTTGAATCCCTAAATCAGAGTATTTCCTATCTAAAGATTCTTCTATAAAACTGATGTAATAGCAAGAAATGGATCGATTTTGATATGAAATTTTGCAATCTATAACTAACATGAGGTACACAGAATAGAGAATTAGAAAAGATACGTAGGAAGTAAAAAGGGAAGAACTCCCTTACAATTAAATTTGTCTAGAAACAATATAAGTTATCTTGGAAAGTGACTTCCCATTACTAAAAGTGTTCTAGAAGCAGCTATGTGAATAGCTATTTGAACTGTAATCTTTCTGAGAGTTCATCTATTAGTGAGGGATTTGAAAAAAAAGTTTCCTTTGAAAAATCCCATGATTTGGGGCAGCTAGGTGGCTCAGTGGATAGAGCACCAGTTCTGGAGTCAGGAGGACCTGAGTTCAATTCTGGCTCAGACACTTAATAATTGCCTAGCAGTGTGACCTTGGGCAAGTCACTTAATCCTATGACTTAACCCTACTGACTTAAATAAATTTAAAAAAAAAGAAAAAAGAAAAGAAAAAAGAAAGAAAAGGACATGTTGATTCATTACTGGATGGCTTCACTCATCAGCCATAGGACTTCACCTTTCCCTGGCCACCAGTCTACTAACTCTCCAATTAGAATGTAATCCCCTTGAGGGCAAAGCCTTTTTTTCACTTTTGAGTCTATATCCTCAGAACTTCACAGTGCTTAGCATATAATAAAGCTTCTTTATTCATCTGTTCATTCATTCATTCATTTACTCATTCTGTAAAATAGACCTGATGATTTCTAGAACCTCTGAAGGCAACAAATCCTATGATTCTATAATACAGGTTAATTAACCAGATCTTTAAACTAAAATTATTTAAGTTTAAATTTTTGTATTTCCCTGAACTTGTGACCAATTCTAGATGCCCTGTGCCTCTTGGATCTCTCAAATTTTTTTTCTTTTACCTTGAAGATACATTTCCTCGCCTTCTGCAAACATCTGGCTGCATCTGACACATAATGCACAAGAGGGATGATAGTGTTTTTCTCCTGCCTGTTAAAAAAGAAAAAGAAAGAAAGGAATTATAGGTCTTCTACTCAAGTTAAAATATGTCTAATACTGGAAATATTATACATGCTGCAATAGCATGCTTTTGACAAGGAATCCAAAGGAATTGCTTGTGAGCACTTAGACAGCTTTGGACTCAGTTTCTTTATCTATAAAATCGGTCTCAATTGATTCCCAAGGTCCCTTTCTAATACCAAATCCATTTCCATATCAGAAAAAGTATGGTGGCATTTTATGTCAGGAGACCCTGTGCTACTGATTAGATACATAGCCTTGAGATAAATATGACTCTGGGTTCAAATCCAGACACTGCCATTTATGTATCACCTTAGGGAAATCATTTAAATTTTTTGACCTCTAGCAACCTCATCCAAAAAAAATGAAGATTTTGTGACCTTGGTTCCATCTTAGATTCTTCATTCTTTCCCATTCTCACACCCCAATCCAATCAGTTGACAAGTTTTGTTACTTCTACTTCTACAATATTTCTTGTGTCTATCTCTTCTCTAATAAGACCAGTCCTAGTCCAGGATCTAATCACTTCCCTCCTACCCAGACTACTGCAAGAGCCTCCTAATTGGTCTTCTTGACTCAACTCTCTCACCATCTTTCAAAGGAATAGTTCTGACCATGTCACTTGATCAAAAAATTCCAAAGGCTCCCTATTATATCTTGGATCAAAAATAAGTCCCTCTATTTTGGCATTTAAAATTTTTTACAACATGACTGGCCCCAATACAGGGTGTCCCAAAAGTTATTAAAGGCATTCTAAATCTATTAGAAATTATTCCCCTCCAAGTATTCTACAGACCAGCAAAACTGGTCTTACTCTTTCCCATAGAGGAAGGTTCTGATTTTGTGCCTTTGCATGGCTATCCCTTGGAATGCAGTTTGATAGCTAGTTGGAGGACTGAATGGAGTGGAGAGAGATTTGAGGCATTGAAACAAAATAGAAGACTATTTCCATAGTCTAGACAAGAAGTGATAATGGTCTGAACTATATCTTAGCTATGTGAGTGGAGAAGAAAGAATATATGTGAAAGAAAGAAGGACCTGAGTTCAAATCTGATATCATACACTTAATAATTACTTAACTGTGTGACCTTAGACAAGTCATTTAACACCACTGTCCTGCAAAAAACAAACAAAAAAAACCCCTAAGAAATTATGGAGATAGAAATGATGAGATATGATAACTGATTGGATATTTGAGGTTGAGGCAGAGTGAAGTGTCAAGGATAAAACTGAGGATATAAATATAGATGACTAGAAGGAAAGAAGTGCCCTGAGTAACTGGGAACTTTGGAAGAGAGGTAGATTTTTGGGAAAATAATGGTCTCTGTTTGGGGTATATGAGATATTAAAAGTACAAAAGATAAAATTTCTGGGTAATTAACAATTTCATTAATTATGTATAATAGATAGCCAATAAAAGGGTTATTTGCCTGTCTCTCTTAAACCAAAGACCCCCAATGGAACCCACTCATTGCCTATATGTCCTTGGAAGAGGGTGGAAATCAACATTAACAAGTAATGAGGGGCAGCTAAGTGGTGCAGTGGATAAAGCACTGGCCTTGGAGTCAGGAGTACCTGGGTTCAAATCTGGTCTCAGACACTTAATAATTACCTAGCTGTGTGGCCTTGGGCAAGCCACTTTAACCCCATTTGCCTTGCAAAAACCTAAAACAAAAAAAACCCCAAAAAACCCCCCAAAAAACAAGTAATGAAAGAATGAATATCATAATGAGAGATAGGCTTATTCTAAGGAGGAACTGGGGCTATGATGCCAATTACTCAGTCTTGAGTAAAGAGACTTATTTTTGCCCAGTCCACTCCTATATAAAGCAATATAGACAAAAAGGGGACCCATTTCCCCTCAATCCTGTTTGAGTAAAACACAATGGACCAGAATTCACCAAAACTAAAATTTCTTTACTTTTTGATTAGATTTTTTGCACCAGTTGGGTGCATCTTGCCTAATAAGATTCCATTTTATCATTAGCCTTGTCCTTTAAAGGTTGGCTGGATAACCTATAGGGGCTGATTTTTGAATGAGGAAATAGGAAGCAGGAAAAAACCTTAGTCCCAATTCAGTAACTGGTTATTAGCATGAGACAAATAATCATTTCTCTTAACATTTAGTTGAATACCGTGGCTAGCACAAAGTAGGCAATTATTTTATACCTGTTGATTGATTGAAGGAGTTAGATTAATCCTTTTTTAGATTTAACCTATGATTTATGGTCCTGCCTGAATTATTATGATTCTGTGAAATGACAAAGTTCTTAGAAGGTGAGGGGCAAGTCTATATATTGATCTAATTTTACTGAATCACAGAGAAAGGGAGCTAAACAGGACTGTCAGTTATTCAGAATTTTAATTCTACTCTTTTCCCCCAGGCATGAACTTGAAGTATGATCTGGGAACTCACAAACTAGTCTCAGGCTTTTTCTGGCTTAGAAGCTAAGCTTAAAGTCACTCTCTAGGATTTTAAGTTACAAGGAAGTAGCTACTTGCATGGATAGAGAATTTTCCATGCCAAGAGTTTCCCACATTTTATAAGTTCCCACAATTTTCAATGAGATTTCAGATGAAGACCAAGGATAAAAAGGATTTTATTTTAGGAATGTAGTCAATATTCAGATCAATATAGCAAGTGTAGGTGCCAGGGCAGACCTAGTTCTGACTCCATTCCCAATGATCTTTTCATTCTACCAAATAATCTATAATATAACCATAATGTTAAACATCTCTCTTTCATGTGACTTGTCAATAAAGTAAATATCCTCATTCCTGTTATCAAGGCTACATGAATACTCCAATGATTTGTGATTCTGTCACTGTGGTCAGCTCTTAGGGTGTAACTCCTTTGAATTCACTGATATCTAATTATTAGCTAAATCTTACATAGAACATAATAATGAAATTAATAAAAATAATAAAAATTAAGTAACTTGCCAAGGATGACAGTTAGTAAATAAGTATCAGAAGTAGAATTTGTTTGAAGTTCCACACTCTATTGATCATGTCATCCTGCCTCTCTATATTGTTTAAATTACAAGTACTATTAAGATGCTAAGTGATGATCTAGTGGCTATAATAAACTATAAAGAAGTAATACTTTGTGTCAGTCCTCTAACAATACTATCAAATAGTCATTGCATATTCATCAGTTAGTAATAAGTGGATGTGTTTCACATCATAAAATATTCTTATCTCATATAAATAATTAAACAAATTCTCTTGCTAGGCATTATATGTGACCTGGACCAAAACAATAATGCTTTTATCTCTTATTTTGAGGAGTCTTAAAATGGACTGCTTCCACTACATCTCTATCTTTTGAAGTTCTTTTTTCTTTCAAGGTTCAACTTGAGTGCCTTCTCCTTTACGAACACTTCCTGAACCAACTCAGGAAAAAGGGCTTTGTGTGGCCAATTTATTTATTTGTAAAAGTATTTTATTTTTTCCCAATTACATGAAAAAAGAGCTTTTACCATTCATTTTCATAAGTTTTTGAGTTCCAAATTTTTTTCTCCTTTTTTCCTCCCTTTTTTCTCTCATCCCTTCCCCATGATGGCAAGCAATCTGATATAGGTTATACATCTGCAATCATGGAAGCATTTTTCCACATTAATCATTCTGTGTATAAGTCAAGTATAAGAAGAATTATTTCAATTCTACATTTTACTCAGAACATTTACTGCATACATATAGGACGGTGAGAGTCAGAAATATTGATAAATATCCATATTTCCCAAAAATTACAAGCTAAATATATCAAGTAAAATTGACATGATGCAATTTGAGAACCAAACCTTAATAAATTTAGTTGAGAGTTGAAACTTGGGGGGGGGGGCGATATATAATGGTGTTGCTCTAAACCTACATTTCAGTCCCTCTCTCCAATCTTTCCACATACTAGGGAATTTCAAATTATTTTCAGACTGAAAAATGAAATCACAAGAAAGACTACTAACTTACTGTGTGGTCTTAGACAAGTAACTTCTCTTCTGAGCTTTAGTTTTTTCACCTGTAACCTGAGAGCATTGGAACAGATAATCTCAAATATTCCTTCTAGTTTTAAATGACAGCAATTCTGTGAATTGTCATAGACTGCACATCTATAGCTCTCTGAATGATTAGAAGCAAAGGGAAGCCTAAAATATAAGGGAACATATAAATTTTTTTTTGAGAAGGTAGGATGAAGCAGGGGGTGGGTTTTGGAACAAAATGTTTCTTCTGTGACAAGGATTTCTATTGTTCTGTTACTTTAAGTCCCTTTCTTCAACCCACTGAACCCATCAAAAATAGGCATTTCTCTTTTTCTTAGTCCACAGATGATTCTAACCAGCTGTGGTATTTCATGAATTGTCTGTGACTTAACAACATTCTTGACTAGTACATTGAGACATTTTGGACAGATATTGGTCATTTTCTTGACTTTCTCCTTTAACCTCTTCCAGATACTTTCATTTGGTTAGCTTGTCCTTCAGTGAAGGGATATTCCTTCTTCACCAGGGGAAGAAGATCTTTAGTGATTCCTGTCTCTAAAGAAGGAAACCCAATTTCCAATGTGTGGCAGCCAAAGGCAAAGTTATTTGCCTGCCCCTATCCTCCCCCTAAGGTTCTGCAGTGTTTTTAGTTGAAATGCAGGCAGTGTCCAACAGTTCTTGTACTAAAATTTGGTGGTAAGATTGCCAAGTCAACACAATCTTTTTTAGACTTCTGTTTAACAGCCTTTCAAAGTCATCTCTCTTAACACTTGTGGACTGAAAGCCTTCAATAGAAGAACAAAGTAATTTTTCCCACCAAAAGTTAGGCATCCCCATGACAAGGATTTGTCTTGTGCAATATAATCTTCCAATTCCCTCATCTGTTCACCAAGGAAAGCAACACTTACATCATAATACTCTTCAGTAGTCAGCTCAAATATACCTTTTATAGGAAATCTTTTTGGATTCCCTCTGCTATCAGGTCCTTCCTATTAAAAAATATTATAGTTAACCCTTTCACATCACAGGGATAAGGGGCACAAATCTCTGCAAACTGGAAAATTTATGCAAAAATTTTTGACTCTCCTTTCACACCTGAGAAGTGTGGATTATTAAAATAAATTATAATAATTATTATTATAAATGATAAAAATACACATACAATATTATGCATATATTTATGTATTTCTGTGCATGAAATTTTATATTTTCCTTCTGTGTAATCTGCCAGCCTCATGTCTGAGGCTTCTACAAAAGTCCCCCAAATTCCCATTTAATTCCTTATGCTGACTGTAATATATTGAAACCATGTCAGGGAAAGTTGCAATGTGGAAGGGATAACTATATTTTGTATATATTTCATAAATTCTATTTACATAAATACTACCTCCACTGGGAGAAGGCATGTATCTTGAGGAAAGGGTTTATTTCTGATTTTGTCTTTGCATTCTGGCATATAGCACAGTACTAAACATATAATAGATATTTGACCAATATTTATTGATTGATCTGGTAAACTGCCTCATTTTACTGCTGAGGCTCTTGAGGTGCAGAGAAAGAGAGGGGTATAACAAATACTTCTTTCAATGTAAGGTCCAAAAACAGATCTAAGGGAGGAAACAGAAGCTTTGCTGAGGTAAAAGTCAGAAGTCTAGAGATAGAATCAGTACAGATGACTAAGCAGGAAGTAAAATGAAATCGGGAGAAAAAGATCTGAAGTTGAGGGGAGGTCTGAATGGAGAAGGGTCAGGGAAGCACCATGGAAGGTAGAAGCAAAAACTTGGTGACTGACAGTTTGCCTCACTCAAAGCAGAAGACTTGAGTGTCTTTTTATGGTGATAGTAGGTTGGCTGAGCAGCTGTGGGCCTGGAAAAGAATTAAATAGATGCTTATATAAGAGACTATAATGTAAACTTCAGCTGTTATTGTTAACACCGAATTGATTCACAATGCAACATTCATTTCAAAGCAAATGCAAAATGATGTAGTAGAAAGAGTAGTGAAGCCAGATTCAGGAGACATGGGTAAAAATCTTGACTGACACTAACTAGTAATGAGCTTCTATTAGCTCATCTATTTAAATGGGGATAATGATACTTATTTGTGGCAGTAAAGGATGATGGGTGAAGGACAAGTCTTAGGAGTTAGAAGACCTGGGTTCAAGTCCTATTTCTGACATATAAATAGTTATGTGATACATTAGCTTAGACTCAGAAGAATTTCAGATTCAGTTTAAGTGGTCCCTTCAGATATAGAGCTAGGACTGGAGTCAGAAAGATCTGAGTTCAAATGCAGCCTCAGATACTTAAAGTTGTGTGACCCTGTGCAAATCACTTAACCACTGTCTTTATCAGTCTACTGAAGTGTAAAATGGGATTAATAAAAGTATTATTCCCAGAATTTCTATGAAATACTGTAAAAGTATTTTTAAACACTTTGTAATGTCTGGCACCATGTATATGCTTATTTCTTTCTTTTTCAATGACTCCAGACAACTCCCCAAGTCTGCAAATTGCTGATGAGCTATTGGTTTATATCAATGTAAGGACAGGCATCTCTGCATGAAGGAAATCACAGGTCAAGACCCAAAATAAAACCCTTGAATTAGCAATTGCAGAGAATTATTATGAGAAAAGCAGTTTGTAAACTTCAAAGCTCAATTATCGATGTCATTGTCTGTATACCATTCTAGAAATGACTCATAAAGATGCTTTTCTAGACAGCAACCCACAGAAAGTATGATGTTTTAAAAAGCTGGACCCATGGTTTTATGTGTTTTCATTCTGTGGCAGTTAACACAGAACTGAAAAGCTAGGGAGCACTTAGAGAGAGCACAAAGCTCATGGGGTATCTTGTAAAAGATGCTTCTTAAAAGACATATTTTGTAGTTCCTGACAAGCAGTATCATCTTTAATAATAAAGAATAAGGAGAAAAGAAAATAACAAATTCAGTCTTCTGGGAAGGCACAAGCATTCACATTCTACCCTTAATGTATAACACAGAAATTGGGAGGTTGGGATACAGTTAGACTACAGTCTTATAGCCAGCTATTTCATCTAGTAATGAATAATGGTCTCTTAGGAAATGATTGATGATGATGATCATATAATGTTGTGAAAAGCTACCATTTCTATAGCATTTCAAGACTCATGAAGGGCTTTCTTACAACAGTTCTGTGATACAGAGGATTTAAGTCTTATGACGATTTTACAGGATGGAAAAAAAACGAGACACTCAGAGATAAAGGAATTGCTTATAGTCAAATGGTCTGTTGTTTCAAAGCCAGGACTTGAATGCAGGTTTTCTAATTTGGTGTTTGGCGGTCTTTTCACTAAACCATGGGTCTTTGGATAGGAAGGAAGAATGGAAGGTAGGTAGGAAGGAAAGAAAAAAAAAATCCAATCATTTATCAAGAGCTTACTATGGGCTGGAGACTATGCTAAGCACTTTACAAATAATATCATATTTGATCTTCACAACAACCCTGGGGAGCTAGGGGCTATTAAGCAACTTGCCCAGGGTTACACACCTTGTAAGTATTTAGATTTATTTGATCTTGGGTCTTCCAGAATCTAAGCCCATTGCTCTAACCGTTGTATTCCACTTCTTTTAAAGGAATCTACCAGGGTAACTTTGATAATATTCATTCCCTTAACATGTATTATTTGGCTACTGTGTATATCTAGTGTTCTATGTGCTAATAGAGATAATAGTGTTTGAGACATAATAGCCATTTCATTTAAGAAAAAAGTTTAATTGGTTGACAAGACATACTCCCTGCTCTCATGAAATTTATGACAGTTGAATTATACAAAAGTACATGAAATGGGATTAAAATGGTACAAATAAAGTATTATCTGAGGTCAGAGAGAGAAGAACCCTATTTGTCAGGAAAAAGGAAAAGCATTACAGAATAGGTGCTATGTGAATTGGACTTTCAATGACGAATGAATGTGAAGATTTAGTAGCTTGGAAAGTTCAGAGATTGTCTACTTTCCCCATCACTGTGGTTTTCTATCAGGAGGGAGCCCACTTTATGACAAGTAAGTGCAGTTCCATCTGTTAAAAAGTAAGAGGGTAGAGTGAGTAGAGAGCTTGCCTTGAAAAATTTGGGTTCAACAGCAACATGGGGGTGATGATCAACCTTGATAGACTTGCTCATCCCTTCAGTGCAACAATCAGGGATAATTTTGGACTGTCTGCAATGGAGAATACTATCTGTATCCAGAGAAAGAATTATGGACTTTGAACAGTTCAAGACCAAAGACTATTACCATCAAATTAGAAAAAAAAAATGTTATATTATTATGTAATTTTACTATCTCATACTTTATTTTTCTTCCTTAAGGATATGATTTCTCTGTCATCACATTCAAGTGAGATCAGTGTATAACATGGAACCAATTTGTAAAAACTAACAGAATGCCTTCTGTGGGGGGTGGGGGAGGGAAACAAGAATGGGGGAAAAATTGTAAAAATCAAAATAAAATCTTTCTTAAAAAAATTGGGGTTTGAGTACCACCTGTGATACATCTTACTACATGACCCTAGTCAAATCATTTGACCTTGAGTCAGGTAACAATCTATAAATAAACTGTAAAAAATTTGCTCATCTGCACTGACAGAGGAACTGTCCTTCCTCAGTATTCTATTCACTGATAACAGCTCACTTGTATTAAACAAAAATCAAAACATCTAAATCTCCACCAGCTAAAATTTTCTCATTTCATCAATGTTCAGCTCCTGTGTTAATTTTTTTATGATACTTGCTTGATCCACTAGCTAGACTTGATCTTCTTCCCCCCACCCCATGGATCCCTAATCTCTCGGTTTCATTTCTACTAATCATAAATTTATCCATAATCCATATACATAGAACATTCTCCCAATCTTCTAATCATAGTCTAAGCTGAAATATATTTGTGGGTCTTTCTTAATAAATCATGGTGAAATTGAATTTTGTCATGGAGCACAGGGGGTATTTTATTTTTTAAAGAGTCTAACACAGTGCCCATTTCTTCATTTCCCAAGAGTCTAATACTGAGTCTGGGTTCTAGTTGGGGCTTGTTGAACTGAATTTAATATCTATTAAATCCCTCCCTTCTAGATTTTCAGTTTCTTGAGTTTTCTTTGCATCTCCAGGATCTGAGACTATGAGAATCACCAGGTTTTACATATAATAAATGTTTAACTGGTTTATTGAATTGTTTCAAATTGGCCTCCTCACCATTCCTCATTCCACTTTGCCTCTGACTTTCTCCTTCATGCTTCTTTCCATAATCTTTCACATCCTAGGGTAGCCACTGCTCTCTGCTTTGCCAATCTAAGATCCTTTCTGGCACTTCAGATTTAATTTCAAGCAAGATACATTTATGAAGCACCTTGTATATGTGACAGACATTGGGTAAGGTGCTGAGGGAAGCACAACAAGCCCTACTCATAAGTAAGAGCCACCAAACACATAGAGAAATACATTCATCACAAAAGTAGAAGAAACAAGTACAAAAGTCTGCCAAGTGATTAAATATAAGGGAGTTTGAGAGGGAGGGAGCTGGCAGCTGGGGGAAAGGATTCATGTGGCAGATGGTCCTTGAGCTGTATCTTAAAGCCTGAGAGAAGTCCCATGAAGCTCTCCTTCATTACATCAGTTCCTCTGACCTCATATAGTCATGTCTATACAACTTACTGTCTACACTTATCTCTGGTCCATAATTAAAACTGATTATGCTATTTTTTATTGAACTTTCTAGCAAAAACTTAATGTTGTTAAATAATTTTTCATATTGATATAATTGGGTCAGAAACTTCTACTTTTCAGGTCTCATTATCCATCCATAAAATGAACAAGATTAAATTATCTCTAAGATCTTCTGCTGGCAACTGAGTCAGCTTGGAAGTGGGTTGATATTCTACTGGAAAGCAGAATGTTATTTTATTTTCATTTTTACCTAGCATTTTGAATGAATCATTACATAAGGATCTTAGTTCTCTTTTATAAGGAAAAAAAAGAAACAAAAAGGGATAGGAGTAGATTTGCATGCTAGGTTGACCTTCCATACATACAAATAGCATGTCAATGTTATCAGAGATTTTTAAAGGTAATCTAATCTAGGTCCCTCATTTTAGGGAAACATGCCTAAAGAGGAGGAAGTGACTTATCCAAGGTCACATGGAATTCTAATTTATAACTGAGCCATGTCTAGAATTAATGTTTTCTACCTCCCATTATGGAATACTGGGAGTAATAGTGTGTGGCATGTTGCTAAAAAGATGGACTCGGAGTCAGGAAGATCTAGGTTCAAACCCACCTCTAACTCTTACTTATTATTTGCTACTGATCAAATTTCTTGACCTCTCAGAGTTATAGTTTCTGGAAAAATAAGCAGTATTATGGGATAGAAGATAGAAGGTTCACCTCAAAGGCAGGAAGAGCTGGATCCAAATCCAACCTCTGACACAGAATGGCTCCCTTCACTTTTCTATGCTAAGCACCCTACCCTGCTTCCACACCAGGATGTTCTTTATTCCAGTGAAATCATAGTTCTTCTCTCTATCCCCTTAAAATCTGTAATATTTGCTTCAAAACAATGGATTGGTTGAACTGAATCTTATTTGAAAACTGATGAAAAGGGATAAATAATAGAGTGACTGGTCATTACTCAGATATCTTCACTCACTTCACCATCCCATCCAAGTCCAAAGATGGTGCAAACATGAAGGCAGAATTGACATCGAGCTTATGATCACAGCTCTGGCTTTGAGTGTTGCCTATGTGTCCCTAGGCAAGTCACTTTACCTTGGATTCTCAGTTCCCTTACCTGTAAATGATGATAATACATCCACCACCCACCTCCTAGTACTCTTTTGAGCAAAGTATCTGGAAAACCTTTAGAAACTTTATGATATGAGTGTTTTTACGCATTTAGTGTGCATGAACTATATAAGTATGAACTGTTACTTTATTTTAAAAGGTGAAACATCCTGTTTTCTTTCTGAATTTCTAAGCAGAATTATGTCCCAATTTGTCTCCCCTAGGATAGCAATACTCTAACCTTGCTCAGAAATATTTGAGGATGGATCAGTGGGTGTACACACTTACTATAAGTGAAAGAAGGTGGAGTAACCTTAAAAATAATAGTCAGGGATGGTTTCTCCTTCGGTTCTGTGACCAGATTTTTTTTTACAAATACTCTTCAACTGATGTGTGAAAACAAAATAGAAATATTAGAATTTCAGTCTTCTAAAAGAGACTCTTTAGGAGAAAGATTATAGCATATTATATGTATGTATGTGTATATATATATATATATATGGATAGACACACATATGTGCATACATATATATCTACATACCTGCATACATATATTTCAACTGAATTTCAATGATCCATAAATTTTTCTTGTATCTTGAAATAAATCAAAGTGATCACAGAACAGTCCTCAAGGGATACATAATCTTTTAAGAAAGTCTGTCAAATGATAAATGATTTCATGGAAACACAGAATTCCAGAGTGGGAAGGAATATTACAAAAGACAGAATAATGATGATGATAGCAAAATGAGACACAATGTAAGAACTGGGAGGCATCTTAGAATATAGAACATGGAACATCAGATATAGAAAAGAACTCAGAATCTATATTATATAACATCAGTGCTAGAAGGTACCTTAGCATGTAGAACAAATTATTGTCATAGATGGAAGAGACTTTAAACTTATAACATGGACTTTAAGAGCTAGCAGGAAAATTAGAATATAAAATATCACAACTGGAAGAAATCCTCAAAGTTAAATTTAATAGATTAGTTAGTAGATTAACTTGCTTTAATGTCCAGTTATTTCCCAAAGTTTCTCCTTTCCTAATCATGAATCACTCCATAGTATGCTAGATCTGGTGTGTATAAAACACTTGAGTGCTTTTCTTGGGTTACACGGCCACACTTTCAATGTGATATGGCCAGTTTGCAGCATAACCCTGTTCCAAATAAATCCAAAGCAGATCTGCATAACCTACTTTATATCAGAGGATTATTTTATTTTCATTCTCCCCCCCACCACATTGTTATTTTTATTCTTTAAGTTTTTTGCTAGGCGATGGGGTTAAGTGGCTTGCCCAAGGCCATACAGCTAGGTAATTTTTAGTGTTTGAGACCGAATTTGAACTCAGGTACTCCTGACTCCAGGGCCAATGCTCTATCCATTGCTCCACCTAGCTGCACCCCCCCCACATTGTTGACAAAGGCATTTCAGAAGATTCTTTGCCTGCAATGATTCCAACATTATTTACATTAATTGAAGATGCTGGTCCATTTCAGCAATGTTTGACAAAGCCAGAGATTTGCATCTAACTTGATGCTACTGTTGACCTCACAGAGTTGTTGGGGGATATATTTTGTAAATCCATTGCCACTATAGAAATGTGATCTGGTGAGACAGTGTAGTGCAGTAGAAAGTTTTATGGGCTTGGAGTGATGAATTCAAATCCCTCATTCTGCTGCTTATTATATGACGTTGGCAAGTTACTTTACTCCTATGAGTCTCATTTATAAAAGTGAGGATTCTATTTACAAGGATGTGGAGACTGGGAGGGGAAGTCAATCAATCAATCAACAAGCTTTTACTGAGCACCTATGAAGATAAATGAAATGAAGATAAACAGAGGATATGAAAAAGATGTATACAGAATAAATTGGAGATAATCCAAGAGGGAAAGTGCTAACATTAAGGGGGCTTAGGAAAGATTTCTAGTACAGTAAGAAGACTTTTATTTGAAGATGCTAGGGAAGCCAGGAAGTGAAGACAGAGAGAAACAGGATTATACTGCAAATTAGTCAGGTGACAGTGAAAGTGTGGCCAAGTAACCCAGGAAAAGCATTCAGGTGTTACATACATACCACAACCATCACGCTATGGAAAGGTTCATGGGAAGGAGGAACTCTTGGGAAAGAACTGTATATCTACCAATTTATGGTAAAAAGAGTAACTTTATGAAATATTAAGGCACTAAAGAAAGATGAATTATTATTAAGTGATAAAATATCCAGGGAATGCATTTTAAGATATAATGCATGCAACTGATAGGGGAAAAGTAAAATGGGGTGACTGATTTATATGTAATGGCCTGAAATATTGGCTATATCCATGTTGATGTTGCTATATCTAATCACACTTAGAGATCATAGAAGTTATAGTTGGAAGAAACCTTAGGGATCATTTTAAAGCTGAGGAAATTGAGGCTCAGAAGGGAAGTGGTTTATCCAAATCCTCAATCCTCAGTTCCAGTTCCAAATGTAAGGTTTTTCCTCTGCCCAACATTTCCAGCACATACTAACTGATGGATGCTTCCTTTACATGAAAAAAATAATAATTTACAAGTTCTGACAAACTGAAAAGCACCATCAGGTTTTATTTTATATCATTATAATGTTATCATTATCAAAAAAATTTATTATGTCATTATGTCACTAAAAATTAAGGGTTCAGTGTTAATTAGGATTCAGTTGTCAAAGGACCACAGTTTAAGGTAAAGGTGGAATCCACAGGTCCCCTTTCCCCCTCCATGAATCCAAGGGCAAGCATCAAAGCAAGAATTAAGAAATTATTAACTCTGGGGGCGGCTAGGTCGTATAATGGATAAAGCACCGGCCTTGGAGTCAGGAGTACCTGGGTTCAAATCTGGTCTCAGACACCTAATAATTACCTAGCTGTGTGGCCTTGGGCAAGCCACTTAACCCCATTTTTACCTTGCAAAAAACCTAAAAAATACAAAAATACAAAAAATTATTAACTCTGCCACAAAACAAAGCAGCTCAGCTACCAGATACCCCAGCAGAAATAAACCCACACCATCAACCTGGCAGAAATAAAAGGAACCTTCTCAAAAGATTTTCTTTGCCTTTTAAATCACAACAACAAATCATAACAATGACCTCTGACAAGCCAGGTCATCTATAGAGACTTTCAAAATGCTTCCTACCTTCCAAGGTAATGCTCCTGTTAGTTGGGTTAACTCTCAGGCTGTATTTGGATCCCTTTTCCCCAAAGCAATTTCCTTCCCAGCTCTTGGGAGGAGGGAGAGGAGAAAAACCTGGCGCTGCTAGCAGTCTGTAAGGGAAGATCAGTTCTCACCCTTGTGTTGTTTCCTTGTAGATCTTGCCCCCAGAGTCTGGCTGTGCTACCCCCAAACACCTGCTCTTTAGGAAGGGAAAAATGCCGGCAGTCTTGTTCAGCGGCCTCCTCTTTATTTACAGCAGCTCAGGTACAATGGGGATGTCTGTTGGTAGCAGAGCAGCAGGAGAATAGGTATTTCAGCATCAGAATATACCATTCTGCCCCACAGAAGGCTCCAAGTTGCTACACCCTGCTTGGAGGAATTAGTCTCGTCTTAATGCACAAGCTTCCAGCCCCAAAAGAAGGGTAAAGGCAGAGAGGCTTCCAGAATGGACTATGCACCTCCCAGAGCATCCTAGCAGCAGCAGCAGCTTAGGGGCAAACAAAAGCATCAATCTTCACTGAAAAAGCTTTATCCTTCACAGCATAGAAAAGAGTGGGTTTCTTTTTTTCCCCTTCTTGCTTCTCAGTCAAGACAGTCCTTTCCTCCCCCGCTAGGATTTAGCCAATTTACCTCACTGGCAAGGAGAGCTCCATAGCTCCAATTGTCTGAATTTCCAAGGATATTTCATGCCCCCCCCTCCATTCTTGAGGCAGTTCTATGAGTCAGCACAGTGTAGTAGAAAGATCTTAGAGCTAGGAGATCTGGGTTCGAGTCATAGCCTTGGCACTTACTAGCTCTGCAATCAGTGGCAATGCACTTCCTCTATGAACCTCAAATTCTCCCATTTGTATAATGGGAGTAAAAAGAAATGAACCTTTCTTGCTTTGTTTATTTTCAACATGGCTTAATATGGAAAAATGTTTTATATAATTTCACATGTATAATTGATATCACATTTTTGGCTTTCATAATGGATAAGGATGGGGGTGGGAGGGAGGGAGAGAAATCAGAACTCAATTTTTAAAAAATGAATATTAAAAATAAATAAGTAACAAACAGGAGAAGGGGAAGAGCTTGTACCACTATGACCTGGCAGAATTATTGTGATGAAAGCACTTTTGGAGATGTAAAAGTCTATCAAAATGGAAACTATTACTATTAAAAGTGTTCCCTTGAAATTGAAAGTTAGTATGGCAGAAACTTGGATCAGACCCACACCTTACACCCTATACCAAGATAAGATCAAAATGGGTACAGGATTTAGACATAAAAAAACAATATTATAAGCAAACTAGGAGATCAAGGAGGGAAGCCGTTTATGACCAAGGAAGAGATGGAGAACATCATTAAAAACAAACTAGACAATTTTGATTACATTAAATTAAAAGGCTTTTGCACAGACAAAACCACTGTAACCGAGATTAAAAGAAATGTAGTAAATTGGGAAACAATTTTTACAACTAGTATTTATGACAAAGGACTCATCTCTAAAATATGAAATATATGGAGAACTGAGTCAAATTTTTAAAAACAAGCCATTCCCCAATTGACAAGTGGTCAAAGGATATGCAAAGGCAATTTACAGATGAGGAAATCAAAGCAATCCATAGTCATATGAAAAATTGCTCTAAATCACTACTTATTAGAGAAATGCAAATTAAAGCATCTCTGAGGTACCACCTTACACCTCTCTGATTGGCCAATATGACCAGAAAGGACAATTATCAGTGTTGGAAGGGATGTGGGAAATCTGGGACACTAATACATTGTTGGAGGAGCTGTGAACTCATACAAACTTTCTGGAGAGAAGTTTGGGATTATGTCCAAAGGGTAACAAAAATGTGCATCCCCTTTGATCCAGCAATACCACTACTGGATCTATACCCTGAAGAGATTATGAAAAAGGATAAAAACATCACTTGTACAAAAATATTCATAGCAGCCCTTTTTGTGGTGGCAAAGAATTGGACATTAAGTGAATGTCCTTCAATTGGGGGAAATGGCTTAACAAACTGTGGCATATGTATATCATGGAACAGTATTGTTCTATGGGAATTCAGGAAAGCCTGGAAGGATTCGCATGAACTGATGCTGAGTGAGATGAACAGAACCAGGAGAACATTGTACACCTCACAGCAACATGGGGGTGATGATCAACGTTAATGGACTTGCTCATTCCATCAGTGCAACAATCAGTCACAATTCTGTGGTATCTCCGATGGAGAATACCATCTATATCCAGAGACAGAACTGTGGAGTTTGAACAGAGACCAAAGACTATTACCTTTAATTTAAAAAAAATTATCTTATTATGCAATTCTGCTCTCTTATACTTTATTTTTCTTCCTTATGGATATAATTCCTTTCTCATCGCATTCTACTTAGATCATCGTATACCATGGAAACAATGTAAAGACTAACAGACTGCCTTCTGTGGGGGGAAGGGAGAGGGAAGCAAGATTAGGGGAAAAATAGTAAAATTCAAAATAAATGAAATCTTTCTTTTATAAAAAAATGCTCCCTTGAACCTCTCTGCTGCTATGCTTCATTTTTAATACATGTTATATTGAAGACTTTCTTGGTTGTGATACAGTGAAAAAAATGAGCTCAATTTGAAGTGTCTGAAGACCTGGTTTTTATCATGACTCTGCCTTTCACTAGTGTTGTGGAATGAGGCAAGCTATATCTCCTCACTGGGTCTCACGTTCCTCATGATTCAAATGAAGGGTGTGCACTAGATGGTCCTTCAGGTTCTCTAAACCCTGTGATTCCAAGGGTGGATATGGGAGTCCCATTGTATGAGAACAATCTTGAACCATGAGTCACAAAGTGGAATTGGTTTGATCAGAGAATTACCCAACTGGGCCAGAAAGGAAGGGAAAGTGAAAGGCCAGAAATTAACATGGAAATGGACTGCAAGAAACAGGTCATCAGAAAAGCACAACTTTAATAATCATCATAAGGAATTATCACAAATGAATAACTTTTTAATAAGTATAGATACTGGAGATAAAAAAGACCTAATGATACAGACCCTAAATTCAAGAAGCCTACAATAGAGAGTTATAACATTGTATACACCTGACTATGATGCAATGACAAAATTATGGTTTTGGGAATGGAAATGACTTGAAAGAAGATGGTATTCTTTGCAGCTACACTCCAAGGATGACAACCTTTCTATAAGTACTGTAGTTGAAATCTCCTAACTGTATTGTCTCCTTAATTGGAAAGTGAGCTCCTTGGGAGTATTCTTGGTAGGAGATGATCAGGGACAAAAGAAATGTCCAAAATACCATAGGGGTTTATGGGGATCAACAGGGGAGACTTCATGAAGGAGGTAGCATGAAAGGAACCTCAAAAGAAGGGAAAGACTTCAACAGGCAGAGATGTAAAAGGAATCAATACCAGTGTAGTAGCAAGAGATCTTAGAGATCAATACAGAATCACAAAACTGAAGAGTTGAAAGGTTGGATGAGTTCACAGCTCCACCAACAATGTAATAGTGTCCCAGATTTCCCACAACCCTTCCAACAATGATCATTATCCTTTCTGGTCATATTGGCCAGTCTGAGAGGTGTGAGGTGGTACCTCAGAGAAGCTTTGATTTGCATTTCTCTAATAATTAATGATTTAGAGCAATTTTTCATATGGCTATGGATTGCTTTGATCTCCTCATCTGTAAACTGAAAGGCAATCAATTTCAATCCACCCTTTAACAAAAATTTCTTCTCTATTATACCAACAGAGGTTCATGCAATTTCTGATTGAAGATCTCTTGTAGGGAGAACTTCCAAGTTAATCCATTCTGTTTGTGGATAGCTATAATTGTGAAGCAGTCTACCTTTCTGTAATTTTGACATCTTGCTCCCACTTCTGTCTTTAGGGATCAGAACAAGACTGATCCCTTGGCCTACAAAACAGTCCATCAAATACCTGAAGACAGCTCTCATGTTCTTTTCTTAAGCCTCCCCATATCAGGTTGAGTATCCTTAGTTCTTTCACTGATCCATTTTTAGTATGAATTCATTATTTCAAAATCCTGTTTGCCCTTCTTTGGATGCAATGATATACTTAAAATGGGTTGCCTTAAGTTGAAGACACAGTTGTAGATGTATTTGGTCTGAGCAATACCCTCTACCATGTCTTGTCATCTCACTTTCACATCCCTACTCATATTCTCTCTACTACGTTAAACTGGACTGCTCCCTCCCCCATATGACATTTAAAAATAGTTTTACAAGGCAATAGGATTAAGTGACTTGACCAAGGTCACACAGCTAAGTAAGTATTAAGTGTCTGAGGCTGTATTTGAACTTAGGTCCTCCTGATTACAGGGCGGGCTGGTGCTCTATTTACTTCACCACTTGGCTCCCCATATGACTTTTGTATTTTGGGGCTTCATGCTGCCTCTTATACCTGGGTATCCTCCATCACCTTCTTTGCTTGTCAAATTCTATCCAATTCTATCCTAATTCAAATGCCATTTTCTCTAAAAAGCTTTCCCTGATCCCTAAAGACTTCTTCCCTGAGACCTCATATGGCAGTCTGTTTTGTAAGACTGGTAGATTTATGGTATATTGTATATTAGAATTATGTTTGTGGTATACACTGGTAGTTTGGAATATCCACAGTAAGGAGATTAAGGATCTGTTGAAGTATAAAATTATTATATATTTTTGTCTTTTATCTCTATTTTAAGTTCTATGAGGGCAGGGATCAAGTCTTACCAAAATTTTGTTCTCCTCCTGGGATATAAGTATTGTAGATTTTTAAGAAGGTTTGGTTGTTATTATTGTTCATGACTTTTCTAGTTTGCCATGTGTCTGAGGACAAATCTAGGTCATAGATTCTTCACTGGTTAAATAAGGAGACAGGATAATTTGTCTTTATCCCTCCACATTTTGGAAGTACCTATCATTCTCTCCCCCTCTTTTATTCTCCCTCCCATATTCTGCCTGGTTCGAGTCTCTCATATTAATGTTCTTGCTTTCTTGTGCCTGGTCAATTCTCTTCTCAAATTCATCCTTTATTTTTAAAAAAATCTGTTTCCTTAATAATCTTCCTAATGAAGCCTACATTTCATAGGATGCAAGCTCCTTGAGGGCAAGATCTGTCTTGCTTTTCTCTTTGCATCTACAGAGCCTGGAACAAAGTCTGGCATATGGCAGATGTTTAATAAGAGCTTGTTAATTGACTCAATGCATCAATCTACTCATGCCACTTCTGTCCTGAAAAAGCTTTCACTGGATTCTCATTGCTCAATGAATACATTTCTGAGCTTACTATTGAGGGTACTCCCAATCTGGAACCAACCATTCTACTCCATAGATCCTCTGATTTGGATAAGTAAGATGACCTTGTCATACATTACCAGTCTACTTTCTCCATATCTTTGTTCATTCTACCCCATGGGTCCAGAATGGACCCTCCTTTAACCCACCTCCATCTGCTGGAGTTATGTTGTTTCTGCAAAACTCAATCCTAGTGCACTACTTCCTCTAATGAAACCTTCCCCATGTTGCCCCGCCTTGAGCAGAAAGTTGTCTTCTTCCTCAGATTTCTCATTGTCTAATGATTGGACCTTCTTAGTCTCCATGTATCAATGTTTAATCAACATTCATTAAGCATCTACTTATGGATGACATACTATCCACAAAGAGTATAACAGCTATTTATGTCTTTTCTACCCAATGAGTTATAAGTTCCTTGGGGTAATCACCTTTGTCTCTCCAGTTGCAAGTACATTTGTACAATGAATTATACACATTTTCATACTTTGTGATCTCATCACTATGGGTACTTCCTTTATCAAAGCAGACTATAGCTTCCCCCATGTGTTTTTTCCTAGTATGATCCTTATGTCCATTTTTTCCATAAATATAACATAGAGAATCTATCCAATGCACTGGAGGTCTCCTTCTGTTTTCATATATTGTAGAATGTTGGGCCTTGGGCCATCCATTTGTTAGCCCTTAATTGTAACACATGACTTGGTTCAACTACTTTTAAAATAGGGCACATTTTTTAGTCTATCTTCTTGTAACATGACTAGTGAGCAGGCTACATACATTTCCCTGATGCAATCCCCATGTGGTCTTTAGATCTTAAACAGACATTCTGAAAACTAGTTTGAGACTCAAGACAAACTTTTTAAATTGACTATGAAACCAGAACTAGTGTGCACCAACAAGCCAAAGCAAAGTATGTCTCTTCCCAGGTTAGTTGTAATGAGGACAAAGTTGTTGGATTGAGAATGAGGATAAATTCTAGGGTCTGTGGATAGAAGGGAAGACTTGGGTTCACACTCACTCAGAGTGGGCATAAGACTGAGAGACCAAGACCCTGCAGTTGCTTCTTTCTCTGTGGTGTGTCTGTTCCATATGAAAGGATTTGGGGATGGTTTGTGAGCTTCAAATGGTCAGCAGAGTGAGCTACCAGAAGTCCAAGAGCTAGAATCCATGCCATCATGTTCCAGTAACCAGACAGTAAAGAGAAAAGTTAAGAGATGATAAACTTGATCCAGACCAGCAGCAACAGAGAACAAACTGCTTCCTCCATGTAAATGGCCCTTCAAATACTTTAAAACAGAGATCATGATCCATCATTACTCCACCCCACCTCCCTTCTACTGTTTAGGCCTCTGGGTACCAGGCGCTTCTTCCCTCTTGTCTTTTTTTTTAATCTATTCTTCATCCTGATTCTGCCATCTCCTTGTTCCACACTGGTGGTCTACCCCTATTCTGCTATGCCTAGGTTACTATTCTGAATTTCAGAAGTCATTATTACAACTGTGGATCCTGAAAAGTATTAAAAAGCAGCCTGAAGGCCACTGTCAAAAGTATAGTGGAAGGAGCACAAGAGGTTGAATCACAAGCTCTACTTTCAAAACCCTAGTTCTGTTGCTTACTTGCTGTGTAATCTAAAGCAAGGTTCTCCATATACCTGAGTCTCAGGTATATAAAATTGGGACAAAAATTCTTTCCTTATAAACGACACTGTTGTGAGGAAACTACATCATAAACCTTTAAAATATTGAATAAAGAGCAGTTCCACCAAAGCTCTGGCTATTCTCTCTCATTTTCTGAATTCCTAACAATCTACTGACAAGATGAAAATCACAGAGGGGATAAATACAGTAGGAAAATAACCTAACACATACAATCTGATATCAGACAGATCTCCTGCCTTAGAAAAAAGACAAAAATACCCACTGAATATCTAGTTAGTTTCCTGCTTGAATCAAATTGCTGCTTTTGTAGTTTAATCTCATACAACTCATACACATTATGTTTTCATATCATGTCTTTAGGGAGCCTCCTCTCAGTCTTGTAGTCTTTGAGTTCCATCCACAGTATTATGGAACATTAAAGTTGGAAGGAATTTAGAATACAGAAGGACAGAATGGGGCACAACCCTAGAAGAGAGATCAGAAGATGGCAGAAATGCCAAAGCTCTAGAATGTTGAGGCTGGTGGAAGGATTCTTGGAGATCCTCTAGTAGTTTGGAAGAGGAATCCCAGAAAGGGAGAATGGCAAGCAAGTCCAGATCATGGAAGAGAAGTTGGGTCACCTGATCCTATCTCAATGGTCTTTCTGTTGCTCCCTTTTTAAAGGAACTTTTCATTTAATTGCTTTCCTTACTCATATCACATGCCTTCAATAATAACTTACAACCTTGACCTTAAATGTAGAAATTCTGAAGAAGGGCTAAAGATGTAATATTACCCAAAAGGAAATTAGTATCAAATACATCTAAAGAACAGACTTCATACATTCATTCTAGTTTTAAGCATTTATTATGCATAATCTATGTACAGGGAAATATGCTAGATATAATCAGACAAGACAAAACATAGTAACTGACCTCAAGGAACTTACATTCTAATAGGGGAAGATCAGATTTATATAGATAAGTAAGGAGAAGGTAGTTTGAGGAAGGGGGATATACTAAGAACCAGGAGGTATATAAGATAGATTAATTGAAAAAAACACTAGGGAAAGGAACAAGCATTTATTAAGCACCTGCTATGTGCTAAAAAATTTACAGATATTATTTCATTTGATTTTCACAACAACCCTGGGAGATTTGTGGTTGTTCAGTAATTTTTTTCAGTCAAGACCAACTCTTCATGTGGTTTTCTTGGCAAAAATACCCCCCGTTCAATCTACAGATGAGGAAACTAAGTCAAATATCACACAACTGGCAAATATCTGAGGTTGAATTTGAACTCAGGTCTTCAAGACTCTAAACTTAGCACCCTAACCATTTTGTCCCCATCTGCCTGGAAAACTAATAGAGATTCTACCAGAAGGGAAACATTCTTAAGGATGTTTCAACTCAATGAGAAGTCTAAGAGTGCCTTACATAGTATTAACTGGCTACCATGGCACCACAGAGAGATGAGGCTCAAATTGACATTTATTTATGATCTTGTCACACTGAGCATGATGTATGTGAGGGAAACAAAGCTTCTGCTTGAACAACTAGGAGACTTTTTTTAGGTTTTTTTTTTTTGCAAGGCAATGGGGTTAAGATTAAGTGGCTTGCCCAAGGCCACACAGCTAGGTAATTATTAAATGTCTGAGACTGGATTTGAACCCAGGTACTCCTGACTCCAGGGATGGTGCTTTATTCACTGTGCCACCTAGACGCTCTTTGACTAGGAGACTTTTGAGAGAGAAGAGGAAAGAAAGAGAAGGTGTGAGCTCTGAAAAGGACTCCTTGATGCCCCAGGAATCTTGAGACAACCAAGTCTTTCAACATCTCTTTTTATTCCTTGCATCTGTACTCCCAGAGATTGTTGAGTAGACTCTTGAGAATGAGTTCTCTAATTTTATCTCCTTTCTTGGTTACAAAGATCTCTGACTTATGCATTCTAGTATTGAAAATAATCTATATACCTCCCTTAATTATGGTGCTATTGTTTATTTTGATAAATGTTTGTGTATATGTGTATAGTATACACACACACACACACACATAACATATATGCAAAAATCATTTGGTGAGAGGGGAACGAGCTGACTGGTAATAAACAATTGTCGTCCTGATCTAAGGAACTACTTCTCTTCTACCCAAACAATCAGGGAAAGTGGCTTTTATCATGAATTCCTCCCTCCCCCCAAAAAAGTCATACTCCTAGACTGAAAATATCGGACACGGATATATGTATGTGTCCACGTATACATATATCTACACATATAAACACATGCATATATATGTATATATATTCTAACCCAATAGCTCTCCTGAAGATAGGGGAATGAAGAAGTGATCATCCAATCATAGTTGTCTTTTTGTACTCAACAAAAATGGAATTTGCAGGCTCCCTGAGCTGTTATAGAAAAGTCCTCCTGAAAAC
Organism: Macrotis lagotis; assembly: GCF_037893015.1. Lineage (NCBI taxonomy): Eukaryota > Metazoa > Chordata > Mammalia > Peramelemorphia > Peramelidae > Macrotis > Macrotis lagotis. Next base: position 216,836,907 of record NC_133660.1, read on the forward strand.
CACATTATAAATAGGGTGGCCTAAACCCTATGTTGCACAATTTCTGTTAAAGCCCATGACATTTTTCAAAAGGATTATCTTAGTTGGTCAACCCACAAAACAGAATATACAAGACATCATGATCTTCATTTTGCATATTAGAATACTGAGACTCATGAGGATGAAGTGACTTGCATAAGGTTTCATATTCAGTATCTGTTAGAACTGAGATTTGAACATGTCTTCTGACCTGAGTCCTATATTCTCTCCACTATACTGCGCTTTTTATAATCATTTCAATCTCTTCTTCCATCCCAAATTATCAAAACAACTTTTGAAAGAAGTACATAGGGACAGGCAGCTAGGAGGTACAGTGGATAGAGCACCTGCCCTGGAGCCAGGAGAACCTGAGTTTAAATTCAGCCTCAGACACTTACTAGCTATGTTACCCTGAGCAAGTCACTTAACCTTGTTTGTCACAAAAAGATAATTTAAAAGAAAATAAAAGAAGTATATAGAAAAAGGCAGAATAACCTAATGTAAAGAGGACTAGACATGAAGTCTGAAGCCTTGAGTTCTAAACCTAGGCTTGCCCCTATCTAATGGAATAAGAAATCTCTTACCTTGGCTGCTTCCCCTATGGTCCCTCTATAAAATGAGGGAGTGATAGGATCATCTCTAAAGTCCCTTCTGCTCTAATGTTTATGATCCTAAGACCTAGGGTCTAAAGAACCTAGACCTAGTTTCAGTTTCACTACATATTAGCCAGCCAGTATCAGCTCCTGATCAAAAACCTGGTGATGTTTCTATCCGTCCCAGCTCTCTCTACTCCTGGATATAAGGAGACTTAAAAAAGACAAGAAGGATGAAAGTTAGAGGGCTTTGTAAAGGAAGTACAACAGGAATAAAAATGATCATTTTTGTAAGGAAAATGATAAAACAACCAAAATGGTGAATACTTCTTATAATCTTTGGAATTGTTTTGCTTTGGTATATACAGATACAGGGTGGCCTTTTGGACAATGTTGGACTTTGAATCATGCAGACTTATGTTCAAAAATCCTACCTTGGATACTTCTTTGCTGTAGAACCCTGGACAAATCATTTTAACATCGATGACCCTGAAAGTTTGTGTTGTATAGTAGAAAGGGTGCTGGATGTAAAGGCAAAGGATTCTAATCCTACCCCTGAAACTTAAAACTTGATATGACCTTAGAAGAGTCTCTGGTCTCTATACATCAGTTTCTTTTCTTGTTTTTTAGGAGTTAGACTACATCAGAGAGGCCAAATATACTGCCAGCAAAATTCCCAAGTGTAGCTGGAACCACATCAAGATATATTTGAGAAATATTGAAGAAAATAAATAAAAAATACAATAGAACATAGATAATGTTAATATGTGATTTTCTAAGTCATGGCCCATAAGGATCCTTATGTATTGTTTAGTAGTTCATTTGGACTTGATATCTTTTAAGTTCTAAGGTTTCTTTAAGCGCTAAATCTATGATTTCTGTGCTCTATTCAGGTATTGACAGAGTGCAAGATACATTGAAGGAAAGAGTTCTTACACCAGGAATACTGGTTTGCTGATAGAATCACAGATCCTTCATATATTCATCTATCCAATGTGGGTATGTGTTTGTATGTATGTATGTATGTATGAGAAGTAATACACACTCAAAAGTGTGGCTAAATAGGTTGCTGTGTTAATGTAGATGTGTGTGTGTGTAGAGATGTGTGTCAGCTGGTGATTAGCTTGCCAATATGTATTGTGTGGAATAAGTATGGAAAGATGCCTGTGTGAGTGCTTATATATGCTATATAAATGTCATATCTATGTATTTTAGAAGTGGTGTGTGTGTGTGTGTGTGTGTGTGTTTAGGGTGAACAAGTATGTGTATATTGGTATGATTTTGTGTTTAAGAAAGTTAGGGGGCTTTAGGGGGCTATTTTCACTTACCTCCAATACTCTGCCTGTAATGTATTTTCCACAACTATCGCATCTAATGCCAAACTTAGTATGATAGTCAGCCTCACAGTAGGGGACACCATCCCTAAAAATGAAAATAGACAGCAATTAATGAGCTTCTCTTTACAAATCTCTGAGAATGTTGTTTGTTTAAAGTCTAAAATATCATAGCCCCTGAAATTAAATTCACATTCTAACATGAAGAATACATGTTCACTTCAGACTTGGGGGAAAACCCCCAACAAGTCTCACCTCCCAGTCCCCCAAAAACCACACACACTCATGATTTTTTTTGACTGGACAAAGTTTGTGAGAAATGTTAATGGTAAGAATGTGAACTCTCTTTCTGGGTTTTGTCTACCAAAAAATTTCTGCAATAGAAAGATTTTCAAGAAAGGAAGGTACTATGACAAACAATTTTTAGACCAATAGAATCATTAACAAAAAATGGTTGTGGCTATGATGAATTAAATCTCTACTAATCAGTAAATAACCGATGCTCACATTGCTTAATACATTTGAGAAGATGATGAATTATAAAAGTCAACATTTAGAGTTAAATCATGTTCCCAGCTACCTCTCTCATAAAAACAAAGAACACAACGCCATAAATTTGGTGGTAGTTGGGGACTTAATAGAACACATTGAATGATTGCAATTATGGTTGTGGTGATGATGATTATAAGTTTCTTTCTACTCTTTCATGAATGCAAAGTGGTCTATCAGATTCTTAGCAAAATGTAAATCAAGATGACTTGTCCACTTTCCCTGTCATATTATTATACTCAAAGTGATCTTGGAATTCATAGTATGTCAGACTGGACAGAACTTTGGAACCTAGAGAATATTTAAGGTAGATAGGATATAGACCATTGATTATCAGAGCTAGAGGGCACCCAAAGATCAACCAGTTCCATGTGCTTTTTAAGAATGTCCCAGCAGGGGCGACTAGGTGGTGCAGTGGATAAAGCACGGGTCCTGGAGTCAGGAGTACCTGAGTTCAAATTAAGCCTCAGACACTTAATAATTACCTAGCTGTGTGGCCTTGGGCAAGCCATTTAACCCCATTGCCTTGCAAAAACCTAACCCCCCCCCAAAAGAATGTCCCAGCAGTCTGTCTTGCCTCTCCACTTCTGTTCCCACACATAGCTGTGGCTGTAATCTGAAGCAAGATGCTTCCGGGGGGCCAGTCTCTACCTCTAGTTTAAGATCCTACCTGTAGCCTAGGGGCTGGGGTAGGTGGGAGGGAAGGAAGGAAGGAAGGGAAGAAGGACTGAAGGAAGGAAGGAAGAAAGGGAGGAAGGAAAGATGGATGGATATAACCAAATATATATATATATATATATATTATCATATACATATTTTACATATATATATATATATATATCTGTGGGAAGAAGGAAAAAGGGAGGGGGGAGGGAAGGAAGGAAGAATAGAGAAAAGGAGGGAGAGAGGGAGGGAGGAAGGGGAAAGGGAGGGAGGAAAAGAAAAGTAAGACAGGAAGGAGAGGAAATGTGGACTGATTTTATGTGGACTTCAGTCATCAGAAGACCTCAATCAGGCACTATTTGTTTAAGATGTTATGGAGGAAAAAAATAGAAATAAAAAAAGAGTTATGGAGGATGTTCCCATTAAGACTGAGAAACCTTCCAACTGTTAGATTCTTTTAAGTCTGATTTTATATGTTCTACCACCCAAACAAGTTTTAAAACCTGAAGTGTGGTTGATGATCCTTTGGTTGACCAAATTGACCAAAATCCCAAAGCACACAGAAATCTTGGAACATCAAATATCGATAATATAGAAATTGTTAAGTATGTGAGATATGAAGGTATCTTTATCCTGTCCTTGTCTTCCAGTTGAAATTTTGCAGCAGACACTGGTGCATGTCCTCCCTCACCATACACAGCCTCATGCTTTCTTCACATAACTCTTTGACTACTAAACATCATCACAATTAAAATGGAAAGAAATTTGGCCCCAAGGATTCAATGGTACCAGATACTCATTGGATCAATGTACCTGAGGCTGAGGCTGGGAGTTGTAAAAGGTAAGGTTTCCATGGAAACAGGAATCTGCCCTCATCTCAAACTTAACAGTTGTATTTTTGGAGAATTATGTGGGCTGGTAAGTAACATGAATGCAATGGGGGTGAGTTAACATCATAATGTGAACTTAAATTCCTTCATTTTCTGAATAGTTTTAATTTGCAAATAAACTGCTAACACGGCTTTAAGCTTTCAAAGTTTAACACATTTCTGGTGTTAGTCATATTTTTCACTTAAGTCTAACAATGAAATTAACATTCAGGTTGGAAACACTGAAGAATTACTGGGAATGTCGTATCATTTTTCCAAAACTTGAACTTGTTTCCCCCCCCTAAAGTACAGTTAGTGAAGGTAATTTGGATGTAAAGGCCCTTTCAAATGCATCTTCTCTTTTTCTAGTTTTAGTTTTTTTATTTGATGTAGAAAGATACTTAGCATCAAAGGAAGGAACCGATGTGCCTTCAGAACTCTATCTACTCCTACCCATCTCCTCATTTTACAGATAAGGAAAGTGAGGTACAGAGGGAAAAAATGAAGAATTTAAACCCAAGTATTCTGACTCTTCTGTCTTATGTCCCCTCCTGGCTTCCCAGCTTCTTCAAGTTCCAGGTAAAATCCCACCTAATACAACAAATATTTCCCTTCTGTTGATTAGTTTCTATTTATTCTGTCCATAGCTTATTTGTGTTTTATTTGTGTTGGAAAAAGGGGGATGGGGCTTAAATTTATAGGAAGAAATACTTCTTTGGTCATTTAATTGCTCCTCTTTCAGCTTCCCTTGCCTTTTTCTCTTCTCCTCATCTAATCTCCACTAAATAGGCACCTCATATTTAGAGTCAGAATCCCTGGGTCTAAATCCTTTACTTTTTCCTTCTCGACCTCACTTTCCTCATCTTTAAAAATGAGGAGGTGGAATCTAATGTTCCTTTTTTTTATGCTAAGTAGCTTTCTACAACAAATAAGAAAATAAACTAAAAAAAGTGAAGACTTGACTTTGAATCTCAGCTCCCACACTACCTCACTGTATGACAGCTATCCATTTAGTCATTTGGTGCAGATAGGTGATTCAGTAAATAGAATGCTAGGTCTGGAGTCAAGAAGATCTGAATTCAAATCCTACTTCAGACACTTACTAGTTGTGTGACCCTGGATAAGTCAAGTAACCTCGCTTGTCTCAATTTTCTCATTTATAACAAATAGAATGGAGAAGGAAATGGCAAACTACTCCAGTATCTTTGCCAAGGAAATCCCAAAAAAGGATCAAGAAGAACTGGACAAAGATGAGCACTAATACCAACATACCAACACAGTCATTTTAAGATCATTAAAGCTTCACTAAGGCTTTGAATTCTTTGTTTTGTTTGTTTGCAAACACATATTATCTTCATAGCAATCCTGGGAGATAGGTACTATTATTAGTCTCATTTTATGGATGAGGAAACTGGGATTGAGGGAGATTAAATAATTTATACAAAGTCACATAACTCCTAAAATTGTGAGGCAGGACTCATACATAGTTAAGTCCAGCACTGACTCCATGTACACTAGCCACTGAACTATGATCTCAGGTAAGCAATATCCCCTCTAAATTTCATTTTTCTTATTTATAAAATGCAAGAGTCCATTTTTAAAAGTCTTTTCAGTTTTCACCTGTGATGATTCTCTGATCCCTTGAGTGAGCATTTGCTCATGTCCTATGTTGCCTAGAATGCCCTCTCTCCTCAGGTCTACCTACTCAGTCAATGAGCATTTATTAAGGGTCTACTTATCTTCTAGAGATTGTGGTAAACTCTGGGGATACAGAGGCAAAAAGAGAAAACAAAAACCAATTAACCTAAAAAAACCAAGGAGGTTACATTCTAATGCTAGAGACAACATTTAAAATCCTTTGAAGTTCAGTTCAGATGCTACTTCCTCTATGGAAGCTGAGATTGTGTTTCATTTATTGAAATTTTCTTTTGTCCCCTTCACCACCTACCTTGTATTACTCTTACTTGGGTACAAAATGGTCACATCGTCCTCCTCCCATACCTACCTGATAGAATACAAGTCTCTTGTGTTGTTTTTGTCTTGGTAACTCCACAGCCAAGCCTAGGACCTTTCATATTGGAGGCACTTGATAGACATTTTCTGAAATGTTATTTAATTTTTGTGACTATTTGAATGGCATCACCAACTTACTTGCTAATATACTCTGCATTCAGTTGCTTTCCACAAGTTTTGCATTTAAAACAGCCCAAATGCCAGTGTTTGTCCAGAGCCACCAGAGATTGGCCATTCTTGATTTCTGCTCCACAGCCTCCACAGTCTGAAAACACAAGCACAGAAATACTTCCTCATGACTGTTATCCTTTATCTTCAAGTCCAAGAAAGGAGGAAACTTCCTGGATTTTCCAGACTTAGAAAAGCAATGTAAGGAAGCCAGGGTCAACTGCCCATTTATCATTAAAAGGAGAATGCCTAAGATTTTCAAGCAGAAAGACTATTCCAGCATAAAAAGAGGGAACTGCTCAACATTTCGAACTAGGGACTAGCCAGCAAAGCACCAGGGGAGGTTAGGTGATTATGTCAAAGCAGAATTCAAAGTAAGGTGGACTTAAAAGGGCACTATTAAGTTCATTCATGGCCTGGGTTCTATGATTGGCATCATTACCTGAAAAACATTTGTGTCATATCTCCACCTATTTAACAAGCATGGAATAATGGAAAGAGAATAGCTTGGGGCTCCCAAGTTCAAATTCAGGTTTGAATTACTAGCTATGTGACCCTGGACAAGTCACTTAACTCTGTTTGCCTTAGTTTCCTCATCTGTAAAGTGAGTTGGAGAAGGATTTGGCAAGCCACTCTAGTATCTTTGCCAAGAAAATGTCAAATGGGATTTTGAAGAGTCAGGCACGACTGACAAGACTAAACAATAATAATCATAAAGGCTGAGTTTTAATCTAGGCTCTACCACCTTCTACTTGTGAGACAAGCCTCTTTATCTCCTTTGGACTCAGTATCCTCATTTAAAAGGAGAAAGTTGACTTAAATTAAAGGTTCTCAAAATGTGATCTAGTAACTCCTTGGTGTCTCTAAGACTCTTTGAGGGATACTAAAAAGTCAAAAGTATTTCACAATAATACTAAGTCAATTTTAATTTCTAATATGGTAAATATCAATAGCATCAATCCACATAAATAAAAATTCTTTGGAAGGGTTCTCAATCATTTTTAAGAGTATAAAGGGGTTCTGAGACAAAAAGTTTGAGAACTGTTAGATTTAATGATACTTAAGATCTTTTCTCATTTTTATAATACTCTTGTCCTATGTCTTTCTTCAAGAACCAGCTACAGTGTTCCCTCCTCTTCTACTGTAGTTAGAATCTACCTGGAACATTGGAGATGAATTGATAAACAAACACTTATTGAATGAGTAGGTAGTCCCTCCACAAATATATACCACAAATATATACCTGTGCCTTTCCTATTGCCCCAGTTAATCCTTAATGGTCAATCTTCTATTAGTAAATGCACTTCTTGGCTTGTGTTTTAACTTCTTATTTAGCTAGTATAGAGGCAGTGTGGTCTAGTAAACAGTTAACTGATCAGAGTAAGGAAGACCCAGTTTAAGCCCTAACTCAGATATTGAATGTAGCACCTACGCAACTCACTTAACCTCTCACTGCCTCAGGAAACTATAAGTTGGAGAACAATTATTGGTTGTATTGGGTAACAGGAGTTTTCTACAGTAATGAAATCATATGTCTGAGTATTAAAAATGTAATCTATGTACAGAATCCTAGGATGCTGTGAGTTCCATACTTGAAACTTTTTTAGTCTGGAATTGGTTGTAACCTGCACTCTACTAGGATAACCTCTGAGAACTTTAGGTATCTTCAAGTGGCATCTGAAGAAGAGGAATCCCCTTATGGAAACATCATAAGCTAAATCCCCAGAACTGGGAAACCTCAATCTCATTTGTATAAGCAAAATAAGAAGGACTTCTTAACTGTGATGATGAACAAAAAAAGAATAAGATAAAAATATGAGCAGTTGGCATGGAAACAGCAACAATGATTTGAATAAGTTTTGCATCTGAGTAGTGTGCTTTTTGCTGTGGACAATTACCAAAAAAATCTCAGTGGGAGATAAAAAGAGGGACAAGGCTACAACCCAGGAGAAAGGGAAAGGAAAAGAGCTAAGGCTTCTGCTAGGTGGCAATGGCTACAAGTTAGAGACAGAAGCTGCCTAACACCTGTTAAGATTTATGCTATATTTTTCACATGTAGAAATCCACAAAAGACAAAAACCAAGGAAATAGCAGCAATCAAACCTATGACCTTAGATATCTGTGTGCAAATTCTCATGTATGGGTAATAGTCAAAATGAACTAGAAATATTAATTCAAGGTGTCAAATGTGGACATCAGTATCACAGATACTTGGTGCAATGAAACCTATGACTGAGGCTTTGGAAGTGTACTTGGCTGATTCAAAAGTAAGTGAATAGCCTAAAGGAGAGTAAAATCAATCATCCTTAGGGAAGGAAATACAGGAACTAGAGAGAGAAAGGTATAGGGTATGTGGGTGAAGATTTTTAACTTCTTTGTAGATGTGTATTTATATTTGTTCATTTTAATTCATGCTACATATATATATATATATACATACATACATAGGTATGTATATATTTGTTATCTTTCCCATTAGAATAAAAATTATTTGTGAATAGAGACTATTTCATTCTTTGTGCCTAACTGATAGAAGGCAGCCCCTTAGTTAAACTCTTGATTGATGACTGTTTGTCAAAAGATCAATGGAGGCAGAAATAGTATTATTAGTATGAGAAGTTTGGCAAACATGCCACAAGCTTAGTCCAGAGGCATGACACTGTTCAATCATCCAGACATCTTCTGGAGTGCTCTCTATCCTTATCACTAAAAAAAGACTTGCTTTAATGATGCTTTTGCTTTGTAAACAGTGGAGGAAGCAATGAGGGAAATTTCCCAGTTTGGTTTGATCTTTATCAACAAAGAGGAATTAGTTACTGATTTAGAAATTATAGGAAACAAGGGAAATGACACTCCATACCTGAATTTGTCTATTTGGGGAAAGTGCCTTTCTCCAGGGTCGAAAATATAAATTGGATCTTATGGACAATATATGGGAAGAAGTCAGTCCAGGAGGGATAAATTTCTCAAGAATTAAATAATGACTACTTGAGAGGAAACTGCTCTGAAAAAAAGAATAAGTTGTCTATAGAGACTGATACAGATTCACAGGGAAATAATAAGTCAACTTAGATCTTTAAAATATCCATGGACAGAAGATGGAAGCAAGTCAGGCCAATACTTGCCATTTTGCAATGGAACAATCTTACAAGCAGGGTAAAATCTTACAAGCATGGTATAAGGAGTGCAAAGGCTCACAATGGGATGAGGATGGCCAAGAACGTAAAGAACAACAAAAGGTTAAGTGGTTGGTTATTTTTAGGGATAAAAAGGAAGGCTCAAGCAGATGAAATGATGATAATGATTGAGAGAAAGAAGGCAAAAACTACTGAGGATAAATTTTGTTCCTATTTACTTTGCTAGCAAGAATAATCTTTGGAAAGGAAAGAACACAACAAAAATGATTAATAGGAAGGTGAAGCCCAGAGAAGTGATGATTGAGAGTCCCTCTAACTATCTTTGGTGTATAAGTCCCAAGGCTGAAACATTCTAGATCCCAGGGCTCAGAAGTAACTTATATGTCAATTAGTATTGAATAATTATAGAAAAGGAAGAGGTGTCTTGGAATTGGTGCTAGACATATTTCCTTGTCTCCCCCCCCAAAAAAATAGGGAAGAGAAGAAATTAAATTATATGGCAGGGAACTTGACCTCAATTCCCAAATTCATTACTCATCTACTTCTATTTCACAGCTGTACAACACATAAAATTAGGATGAGAAGTGTGCTCCAACGACTCTCTAGTTCAATCAATGCAGTAATCCCCTCTGCAGTATCATTGATGAGGTAATTATATAGCTTCTTCTTGAACAGTAACCAGAGAGATTACTACCTTATAATACTATACATTCCAATGTTGAAGGTCTCTAATGGTTAGAACATCCTTACAGAAAATGAGTATACTCCATTAGTAAAATGTAAAAACTTTGAAAACAATAGCTGTGACATTTTTCATATTTGTGCTATGCCATCAATAGCTGTGCTGTTATTCATATTTTTCATTCTATTACTAGTAGAGGGGGCATTTAATGTTTGGTGAATTAAATTAGATTTAGTAGGATCACTGACTTAGTGCTTAAAGATATCTTAGAGGTCACCAAGTACTCATCTCCCATTTTATAGATTCAGAAATTGTTCAGTTATTTTGCATTTGCATCTGATTCTTCAGGATCCCAATTGGAGTTTTCTTGGCAAAGATTTTAGAGTGGTTTCCAAATTCCTTCCTTGACTCATTTTACAGATGAGGGAACTGAGGCAAATGGGTTTAAGTGACTTTTCCAAGATCACATAGCTAGCAAATGTCTGTGATCAGGATAGGGATCTCCCTGACTCCAGGCCAATATACTTTATCCTCTGTGCTGTCTAGCTGCCCAGAAACTGAAATATAAAAAGATTAAGTTATTTTCCCAGGATCACACAGCAATTAAATGAAAAGTATGGGCTTTGAACCCAGCTCTTTCTGGTTACAGATTCAGTACTCTAACCATTTTGACATACCACCTCAAAGTAAAAAAAAAAATGCTATGCAAGTTTTAAATAGTTTCTCCTCAGAGTATCTGTGTACTACGGGAAGGATGTGACCACAGAATGTTATCCATGTCACGGCTGGGACTTTTGATTTTCCATAATTAGAATCCAAGGTCATTAATTTGAATTTTCTGACTTTCATCAATTAAAGTATTTCCCAAGGAGGTACTATGTTCCCCTGATATTCTTGCTGCTTAAAGATAACCAGGTTAATACACAGATGAGTTTTATGAATAAATGAAAGGGGTTCCCTGAACATTCCATTTTCTCTGTGAAAAGAAACTTATTGCAATTGGGAAAGCTGAATTTCCAAAGCGATGGCAGTGTTCCCTGAGGAAAGAATTAGCAGAGATGAGAAACAGCAGCAAAAAGACAGATGCAGAATTGGTGCATCTCACCAGGCCAGATTTTCCTTGTGTGTTCATGTACAACTCCCATGACTGTTGGTTATTTCCTTATCTGGGTTCATTCTTCACTTACAATAGTAGCCATTATTTCATTCCCTTCTAATTACATTCTCTGGTTCCTCTCAATTTAGGATCCTTAAGAGCTGCACAAATCTCCTTTGGGCAGAATATGGCCTCTGGATGATCAGAGAATCAACATAGAATCTTGAAGTGGGAAATAATATCAGCAATCATGTGACTAGTGAAGAATGATGTTGATTATAGAATTTTTGGTTAATAGAATACTTTCCTCAAATCCACTTTAGGACATAAGTAATACATGTATTATTTTGCCAAAATTCTTTATGAGGAAACTGAGTCTTGTTAAAAACTTTCGCCATGGTTACAGCTAGTAAAAATTAGTGGGAGTTGGGATTTGAACCCAAACTTTAAGACTACAAATCTAGAGTTCTTTTAGTTATTTCATGATACTATCATTTCAGAAGCATAAATTGCCTCCAAATCATCCATGGCAAGTGGGGGTCAACTTTGAACACTTCTAATGACAAAAGACTTATTACTTAACCCTAGCAGCCTATTCAGTTGAATCATCAAGAAGTTAGTCCTTATGTCAAGACAAAATCTGCCTCTGCAACTACCACCCACAGCTGCTACTTTTGCCTTCTGGAGTCAAAAAAAAACAAGTCTATACCCTTTTCTTTTCTTTCCTTTTTCCCCCATATTGGTACCATCTGGACATACTGAGCCTACAGTACTGGGCAGAAGCTGTATAGACTCAGAGACAATAACTAAATGGACCTCCAATATTATTGGCAAAATTTGGATAATACAAATATTGTTACTTCAGTAAAGATTCTAAAATAAGTCAGAATGAATAATTAATCTACACATATCTTAGTTCATATTAAATGATTACATGCCCCCCACACTGTGTTTAAGCACCTGGGAAATACAATTAGGTGCACTCTATAGTCCATAGCACCCACAGACAACCCAGAGCTTATAACCTAGTTCAGAAGAAGAGTCAGATTCAAATAAAAGGAGACAACAATGGTAGGCAGTATCCGCTATCAATGTCACATGGGAAGGAAACCCATAAGGGATCCATGGCACCTCTGCAACCTAGACAGTGGATTGGTAGAGAGGTTAAATCTTATTGGGGTCAACCAGTCAATACATGTAAAGGGAAGACTCGAATCTATTAAACAAGACACATTACTGTCTGCTTTGCTCCTGTGTAGTGAGAATTCTAGGCCTTTACATATGACTTGCAGCTAAAACCTCCCATATGTGTTATCTCCCCCTAGAAGAATGTTGGGACCTGGAGAACACAAATTATCTTGCCCTTCTATTTGCATGTTCAGTGATTAGCAAAGTGTTTGAGACATAGCTTATGAAGACATAATAAATTCCCTCCCTCATTCCTTCCTTTCTTCCCTTCCTCCTTCCCTTCCTCCGTCCCTCCCTTTCTTCTCTTCCTCCTTCCCTTCCTCCCTCCCTCCCTCCCTCCTTCCTTCCCTAAACAAGATAGCAAACAGTCATGGGATTCTGACTTTGGAAGAGGTCTTAAAAACTACATATTTTAAGTCATTGACAGACTCTCTTGAAGCTATGGACCCTTATTTAGAATTAAATGCATAAAATACATAAGAATACAAAGAAATCAATCACACTGAAATACAGTTAACCAAAAAAACTGAATGACATGAATGAGGGAGAAAGTTGATGAGACAATTAAGAGATAGTTGTCCAATAGTAGGAAGGCTGTTGGTTCAGGAATATTTTGGTACTTACTAGAAGCTGGCTATTGTGCTGATGGAGTGTAACAGGGTAGAGTGTTCAGTGAAACAATGAAGGGAGGACTGGGATGAAAAGTACATTATTAACTATAAATAGAAAGGATGGAACAAGATGGTAACTAATGTCCCTTCGAGCATTAAATCTAAGATCCTCTGATTCCATCAGTTATGGATGTAATGTTCCTTTGCAGAAAATGAGAAATAGTTTGTGATTCTAAGCGATGGGATGCCTATTTTTCTTTTATCAGCCAGCCATTTAGTTTGGATTTTTTATTCTTTCTCTCTTGCTTTTTGGTTGTGGTACCTGGTAGCAGTGGCAGAGAGCTACTTTTAGGGGGGAAATACAGTAGTTATAAAGGAACTAGAGGCCGACAAGATCACAATTCCTCTATTTAATATATATTTAAAAACCTGATTGGCACAAGAAACAATAAATCTTCCCATTTACACAGTAGTATGTTGACACATATTGAGCCACACTCCTGAGGGTTTTCAAGAGACTGGGAAAGGTCAGAGAGGAAAGAAATGTTGAACAGGGAGAGCATTAATTGAATTTTACAGATCTGCTGTAATAATCAGCAAAGAGCTTCCTGGCTCCCTCCCCAACCACTACAGTGTTCCAAATCACAAAAGACCATCCAGTCTGTTTCAGATGACTCAGCTTTTCATGAAGGGAGACCAGTGGTGGGTAATGAAATAATGTGTGCAGCTCATAAGTCTTGGTTTATTCCTTATAACATCAGGATAGGAACTTAACAACAAGACCAATAAGGTTCTATCCACTTCAATTGTTTCATTTCCTTTTTCCCTAAATCTGGGTCGTATGTATCAATTCATTCTAGGCTCACAGACTGGAAGAGAGCATTCAATCAACAAAGAAACATTCATGAAGCATCTATTATGAATAGGACACTGCAATAGGAACTAGGAAATTGAAGACAAAAATAAAATGAAACAATCCCTGCTTTCAAGGAGTTTACATTCTCCTGGGAGGACTAATATGTTTATACAGAATAAATGCAAAATTAATACACTGCCATTTAGAGATGGTGGGCACTAGTAGCTGAGAGAGCAAGAAAGCTCCCTATAGAAGACTGTGCTTTGAGTCTTGAAGGAAGTGAAGGCAAAAGTGAGGAGGAATAGCAGCCTAGTGATGAGGCAAGGTCAATACAAAGAGAAGGGAGATGGAATCTCGGAGTGACAAGCAAACAGGAACAAGACCAGTACATCAGGAGTGAATCGGAACTACGGCAGTGGCTATGGGAGTGGTGAGAAAGGGACAAGTCAGAGATGAAGTGGAGCAAGAAATGACAGGATTTGTCAACTGGTTGGAAATGTAGGGTGAAGGAGAAGGAAGAGTTGAGGAAAATGCTGAGGTTGCAAATCTGGGAGATTGAAAGGATGATGAAGACCTTGGCAGAAATAGGGAATATGTGAAGAAATGATGAGTTTTGTGAAAAAGATGAGTTCTGTTTTAGAAACTGGGTCATTCAGATTGCAGTCAATATTTTCCTATCCTTTTTATGTGATTTCCTTTCATAAATTCCCCACAGGAGTCAATCGTGTTTGTGTGTGTGTGTGTGTGTGTGTGTGTGTGTGTGTGTGTGTGTGTGTGTGTATGTGTGTGTGTGTGGGGAGGTCCTACCTTTATTTTGATATCATGAGGATTCTAATAGAAGAAAGGGTATGTCCTTCAGTTATCTCCTTCTCTATGCAACTATTGTCTGAAATAATCTTTGGTTATGGTTGTAAACCCCAGTTATTTCTTTAAGGCACACAAACAGGGCAGTCTTAAATATGACGTGTATAAAGAAACTTTGTTTATCCCTTGTTATAGAAAATTAGAGGCTATCTATTCTAGATGAACTTTTTTTTAGTTTTTTTGCAAGGCAATGGGCAAGTGACTTGCCCAAGACTATGCAGCTAGGTGATTATTATGTGAGTGAGGCTGGATTTGAACTCAGGTTCTCCTGACTCCAGAGCAGGTACTCTATTCACTGTGCCACCTAGCTGCCCCGAGGTTATCTATTCTAATGCTTTAATTTTAGAAAAGAGAAAACTGAGAGACAGAGAGGATAAATGACCTGCCCGATGTCATTTAGGCAATAGACAGCATAACCAAGAATTAATCCAAGTTCTTTGATTCCAAATTCAATACCCTTTCCTCATAGGTTCATACCCTCTACATGGCTCATAGGCAAGTGATTTACAGGTTTGTGCTCACTTCTCAGACAATCTAAAAACATCATAAATATATGATTAAAAGTCAATCTCTAATATATCCAGAAAATTGGCAAAGATGACAAAAGATGGGTATGATCAATAGTAAAGGGATTATGAAAAGTTATATTAAATACTGAATTGACAGTAGAACTATGAGTTGGTGCAACTAATATGGAAAGCAATTTGAAATCATGAAACTATAACACTTTCTTGGGCAGTGTCCTGAAATGCCCTACACTTTATGCAGAGAGATGTGGCTGAGAGAATGCAAAGCACATTTGGAATCCTGGATTTCTGTCAAGGGACACAACAGGGTTGTCTGCACTCAACCAGTATGCAGCATTCACAGCATTCTCCCAGCCAATCAGTAGTCATGTCTCCCTCCAAGTCCACACAATAAATGGGCTGTCTTTCCCAGTACTATCCCAGGAAGCATAATGCAGAGTAGTTAAAATGTCCATACTCATTGATCAGGGATTCCATTGCTAGGCAAATAACCTACTCCCCCCCCCCCCCCGAAAGAAGGATACAGACAAAACGACTGATTAACAATAAATGTGTGTTTGTGTGTGAGAGAGACAAACAGAGATATAGAGACCGAAATAGAAATATAGAAACAGAGAGATGGAGTGGGGTGGGGGGAGAGAGAGAGAACTAGAAATAAAGCAGATGCCCATTGATGAAGAGTGGAACAAATTATGTTTCATAAATGTAAAGGAATATTATTTTGACATAAAGAGCATGAGGAATGCAAAGAAGCATGAAAAGGTTTAAAGGAATTGATGCAAAGTGAAGTAAGCAAGGTCAGAGGAAAATAGAACACTAATTATGAAACAACTGAAACCAAATGTAAAAAATTATGAAGAGTAATTCTGGCTCCAAAGAAGAGATATGAGGAGATAACTTACTCTAATTTGTGGAAGTCAGGCTTTTAAATTGTTTGATTTCAATGTTTTTTGTACTTTTTCCTTTAAAAAAATTTTTTTTGCTATAAGGAATGGATTTCTTGGAAGGGTACAGAGGGAAATCTATGTGAAGTTAAAAAGCAAAAGTTATGATAAAAATTCACTTTAAAAAGGAAACAGAATCAAGTTCATTTAAACTGATCCAGGAGAAGTAGAGAAATCTTGGTTTGAAGCTAGTTAAATATACTTTTTCTGTGACTTTTTTTCTTGTCAATATATTAATCTTCTATCAAATCCTAGTACACATCATGGAGTGGGGTTGAGGCTGAGCTCTTGAAAACTAAGCCAGTGAACTGAAATTTCTGACTATACTGGACATGCTAGAATAGCTTATAGAACAGGTCACCCAATGGATTCTATGTCTGTCCTTTAAGTACCATGCCTGCTTCAGAGAGGCTCCACGCTGGGTTGTCCAGAAGCTGTAGAGGGGTTATGATCAGCACCTGAAGGAAGGAGTGGGTAAAGGGTGGTAAACTCATATTGATGAAGCAGAAGCTCCTTGGAGGTTTGAAGGAGTCTCACTATTTCAACACAAAGACCCCATTATTTTTCAGTATTGGGGACAGATTCCCCACCTTAATAGAGCATTTTTCATGAGCTGCTGTGTCTAACACAAGTCATAGTAATAGCTAGCTTTTATACAGTTATACAAGGTTTATACATGTCTGCAAAGCACCTCACAATAACACTGGGAAGTAGGTACTATTGCCATTTTTATTTTACCAATGAGGAAACTGAGTCAGGCAGAATTTAAATAACTTACCCAGGTTCATACAGATCCTAAGTCTCAGAGAGGGCATTGGAACTAGAGGCTTCCTGACTCTGGGTTCAGTGCTCTATCTACTGGTCATTTGGCTGCCATGCTTTGGGACAGTGACCCGGAGAAACCAGCCCTCTGGGGATGAGTTTCTCTGTGACTGACTAGACTGACCCTCAATAATAGTTATATAGTCAGTCTATTAACAAGGCACTGCTTGAAGCCTCCTTAGGTAAGGAAGATCTGCCAGTTGATGAGCAATTATTCAGCTGTCAGCTATGCTAAGGGCTAGAAATATAAAGAAAGGCTAAATGCAAGTTTCTGATCTCAAGGAACTCACAGTATCAGGGGAGGGATGGTGGATAGCATGCAAATAATGCAAAGTGAAGTAAGCAAGGCAGGAGTAAAGAATATACTCAATGACAACAACGTAAATACAAAGAACAATAATTGTGAAACAATTGGATATAAATGTTACAAAATTATAAAGAATAACCTCGACAAGACATACAGGATAAATTGGAGGTGATTTTAGAGGGAAGGCTAACTTAGATTAAAGAAAACTAGGAAAGGCTTCTGTTAGAAGGTATAATTTTGGCTGAGACTTGAAGGAAGCCAGAGTAAGAGGTAAGGAAGGTGAGAGTTTCAGACCATGGGGATGGCAGGGGAAAAGTATCCTATGTGGGGAGATGCAATATCTTATGACAGGAAAAGCAAGGAATGGATCCAAGAGTATCCAGAGAGAAGTAAAAAACTGGAAAAGGATCTGGGGGGTCAGGTTATAAAGGGCTTTAAAAGTCACATAGTGGATTTTACATTTGATTCTGAAGGCAATGGGGAGTCCTTGGAATTTACTGAATAGGAGGGTAAAGTTGTTAAATGTACTCTTTAAAAGGCATTTGACACAGCTAGGTGGCTCAGTGGATAGAGCATTGGTCCTGGAATTCAAATCTGTCCTCAGACAATAATTACCTAGCTGTGTGGCCTTGGGCAAGCCACTTAACCCCATTGCCTTGCAAAAAAACTAAAAAAAAGGCATTTGACAGTTGAGTAGTGGATGAACTGAATTGATGCCCTCTTCCCTGCCTTGGAGAATTTAGCCTTGAGGAAGTCTTTGGAAGGGAAGTTAGTGGCAGTGATAACTCAGGAACTGCCTTGGAAGCCTGCAGAGGAGGTGGCTTGGCAGGGTCTTCTTCCTACTTGCATACTTACTCCGAAGTCCTTGAAGTAGATAGGAGCTCCCGCTGGTAGTTGGGGGCAGGGAACACTTTTGGCAGATACACTCCTTCCCATTAAAGGTCACCCGGTCACCAGGAGGAAAAGGCAATCTGTAGCAAGGAAATCAAATCAGCCCTCATTAGGAACCAAGTTGCCACTGCCCAAATGAATAGAACTTTCTCATGTAAATAGAAATCTCTGTGGATAAACCCTCACATGTGTTTCCCTTACAGTTTACTTTCAGACTACTTTCACATCCTCTGACTCATTTGGAAATAATAGCTTTCATTTATATAACTAACACCTCATAGCATAGGATTCCTAAATTGGGGTCTGTGAACTTCCTTTTTAAAAAAGTGTGATAACTTTATTTCAGTACAATTGCCTTCCTCTGTATTCCTCTGCATTGTCTTTTGTGCACTTAAAAACATTATTCTGAGATGTTCAGTTTTACCAAGCTGTCAAAAAAGGGTCCATGACAAACAAACAAAAAAAAATAAGAGACCCCACTACTGGGAGTAAACAAAGCACCTTTCTTATATCTCTCCCATGAAAAGTGAGGGGTGTCAAAAGCTCAGACATTTTTGGCCATTTTCCTACTACTAAGAAGTTGCACACACACACACACACACACACACACACACACACACACACACACTCACACACAAACACACTTCCATAAGGCTACATCAGTCACATATTACATGTAAGACTTAAAGAGACTTTAAAACACAGAACTAAAAGGGATTCTGGATCATTGATCAACAATGTTAAAAGATACCTTAGAATATAGAATGTGAGAGGTGGAGGAAATTTTAGAGGAGGTTGTTTAGTCTAAGCACATATTTTCCAGAAGAAGATTATGGGGCTCAAAGAAGTCAGGGATCTGGTTATTGCCAATTATAACTAGAGATTTTTTCTCTTCTTTTTTTTTGTTCTCTCCTTTGTCTTCCTTTACTGGTATTCTTCCACTCAATTCAATTCAAAGATTTTAAGTGTCTACAGGGTATAAAGTCCTGTGTTAGGCAGCTTTAAATAAAGTATACTTGGGGCTGCTAGGTCACACAGTGGATAGAGCACTGACTGTGGAGTCAGGAATACCAGAGTTCAAATCTGGCCTCAGGCATTTAATAATTACCTAGCTGTGTGACCTTGGGCAAGCCACTTAAAAAAACTAAATAAAGCATACTTTAAATAAAGAGAAAAGAGAATTTCAGGCAAAGATGGAGGGAACTGTTCTTGAACAGGCTCCTAAACAGGGTTGGCAGTTATAGGAATGGAGCAGATACTAATGGGGAATAGTCTAAGGGTTTCCCTCCTCTACTATTCCCCAAGTTCCCCATAAGGCTAGCAGCTCCAAGATCTAAAAGCCTACTCTGACTTCTGGCACTCACTCATTCAGATCTAAAACTTACCTAGAGTTTAAGACAAATTGCTGATATGGTACTAGGAGGAGATTTCCCTATCCTCTAAGAAAGGCAGTAGGGTAGCCTATAACAGAGTTATCAAACATTGGCCTTCTGGGCATATTAAGGTTGGCAACACTCCCTAGTACCTTTAGAACCAGATTAAAATGTAACTGGGAAATATTTAACAAAACTTTTAAAAAATACAATAGACTACAGATAATGAGAATATGTGATTATCTAAGTCACCCTGCACCAGCAAGGATTCCCTATTTTTAATTGAATTTGACACTACTGGTATGGACTATAGAAATTAGGTTTTAAGTTGCCAAAAAGGAATGAATAATAAAGGGCACAGCCCCAGGAAGCTTATCTCTGTGCTGCAGCCAGCAAGTAGCAGAGGGTAAAGAGTAGGGTATGTATGTAATGCCCAATCTTCAAGTCAGGTGGGGTTTTAGTTCATATCCAAATTAGGGACCAGACTGTGCCAGTCAAAATGGTTTTCATGGGTTCACAATAATATACTAGAGAGATATGTCAAATATACAAATAACTATAGCCACAACAATAAACATTTCTTAAATACCAATTATACTAAGAGCATTTGTTAGCTGCTGAGAAAGATGAAAAGTTTAGCAAAGGCACGTGTTGACTCCAGTGATTCTTACAGCTTGGGAAAGGGGGAGTAACATTCACAGATAATTATAATTTATTATGTTATATGATGCTATAATATTATAGGATATTTATAAAGCAAATTGTTACATGAGGGATGAAAGAAAGATCACTAGTAATAGAGTGTGGAATGACAATTAGAAAAGGATTCTTTAGAGAGGTGAAGTTTGAGTTGAGTTTTAAAGAAAAGACATGAACTCAAAATGGGGGCAGAGAGACAGAGAAAGAGATAGAGATAGAAACAGAGACAGAGACAGTGACAGAGGAAACAGAGACAGAGAAAAAGAAAGACATAGAGAGATAGGGATGGAGAGAGACAGAGAGAGAGAGAGATAGAGACAGAGGCAGAGACAGAAAAAGAAAGAGACAGAAAAGCATGGGGAACATTAAGGCATGATAGTGTGATGTGTTTGGGAGCACAGTTATCTGATATGGCCCAGAAAATGTATGAGGAAGTAACATGATATAAAGGTGAGAAAATATCATAGGGACTATATTATGAAGATGATGAAGAACTTAAAACTTTGTGCAATTAAGTCTCTTGTTAATTTGGGAGATTTGGGAGCAAAGAAAAGGAAGACATCACCAAGTCTGTGCAACAAAAGGAGTATTCTAAAAATTATTTGGAAAATGAATTCTTGGATAACTGGTGGTAGGAAGAGAAAATGATGGATGGGAGAGATTGTAAAGAGAGGGCAATATTCTTAAAGGGAGGGAGAAGATTATGAATGTGGTAAATGGTAGCATAAGAGAGATAATAATATAATCTGAAGGAAGAGCAGATTCATGGAAGAAGATGAAAGAATTCAGTTTTAGATATAGTGAACCTGCAAGCAGATGTCTTATGAGCATTTCGAGATCAGGGTCTAGAGATCAGGAGAGGAATAAGAACTGGAGATATAGATTTGAGAGTGATTTGTTTAGAGATGAAAATTTTTAGAGATGTTTAGAGATGAAGGTAAACCAGATTGGCAATGGAGAGAATGATGACAGGACAAAAGGAGGACAGGAAGAGAAAAGGATCAGGCAAAGACCCTTGGGAAAAAATTTACAGGAGAGAGTCAGAATGATGATGACCCAACAGAAAAACCTGAAAGGTACTTGGAGAAGTAGGAGGAGCAAGAAAGCAGAAAACTGACAGCATTGTCAATAGTGACAAAAGCTGAGGAAGTTTGAAGATGAGAACAAAAAAAAAAGCACATTGAATTTGATGATTAGGTGCTCACTGGTGACTTCTGAGAGTAATTTCAATAAATGCTGGAGAAATAAAATGATTTTATGGGGTTAAGAAGTATCCTGAATTTGGAGTCAATGAACTGGTATTCAAATTTTAGCTGTTCATGTTAACCTCTGGGAGCTGTACAGGGCTGTGCATGTCCTTCTGAAAAATAAGGGAATTAAACTAAATAATCTCTAAGATCCCTTCCAACTCTAAATTCTATGTAATTGGATCCTTCAAGAAAAGACATTTTGAAACACCTGAGTTTAGCTACTGTTTTGTGGAGAAGACAACTTGAGAATTCCTGAGAAACTGAAGCTGTAGTCAGAGAACTAAACTTTCAGAAGGAAGAGTCAATTGATGATTAGAGGTGACTATGGTTGTGACTTTTCTCAAAACTAATATGTTATAAAATATTCATGTATGTCTTTGCATTATGTTATTGTTAACACATCTTACACATGTGTATATTTACACACACATATAAACAGAAATATAAAATGTAAAATAAATGTAAATACATAAATGTAAAATACATACATATATGCATAGACACACACACATAAAACAATATTGCTGGGCTAAGCCTTTCAGACCACAGTTTTAGACTTGAGAGAGAAGAGAAAAATATGAGAAAATGGGTTTCTTTGGTTTTTACATACCAAGATGAAAGATTGGAATTAAGTGATAAAATAGTTTCTACACTTAGGTGAGTTTATGAGGTGATTTCATATCGCATTCCTTGGTTGCTTTTGAACCTGATGTAAAAGGTAAGGGTGTGGGGCATGGTGTCTTTCTGAATATACTTCTTGCTCTCCCTTGGTAACACCCACCAAAGCTTGTCTACACTATTATACTATGATGGGTAATAAGGAAGTGGGTGAATCAAATGTAGACACATTTTTCACCAGGGTGGAGAAATATAAAATTATTGCTAAAGAAGAAGGCAAGGTCAAGTGGAAGTTATTTAAAGGAGGAGACTTGAGCATATTTGTAGACAGATGGAAAGCAGCCAGGTCTCAGGGACAGACTAGAGATCAGAGTCAGAGACAGAGACAAAAATGGAGAAACAGAGACAGAGAGATAGAGAATGATTATAATGTTTCTTTTAATGCTATGATATTTGAGTGGAGGAAGGACAATACTAAATCAGATCAGTGAAAGTTTCATTGCAGAGCTGGCATATGAATTTAGTTTTAAAAGATGAGTAGTTTTCTTCTCATATTACATTCTTCCAGAAAGCACTCCCATATTTTCTTCCTTAAAAATTTAAAATACTGACCAGGATTTCTTTCCTTTTAAACCTATTCCTAAACTCATTTATTCAGAAATTAAGAACTTTGATAATTCCTTAAGAGGGTAGACATCAGGCTACACAACAATGGAACACAGCAGCATAGTCATTTATTTATTCTTTCCACATTTAATTAAATGTTTTATCTAACAGCCTCTAGATTTAACTTTTCTTTGTCATGTTTCTTGTATATACATTTGTATTTCAGAGAATAATTTGGAGCACAAGTATGATCAATTTCTAGTTAAGGTGGGATTTGAGTAGAATTAAAAATAAACTATTGTCTCTGTCTTTATTATTGTTCCCTATTTTTAAAATGTCTTATTGCAGAAGCCTCTCTGTATTTACAGAGGACATATTCTAGAGAAGGGAATTTTATATACATATATATATGCACATATGTATGCTTGTGTGTATGCATGGGTATCTGTATCTATGCCCATATACATACAACACACACACATAATATGTATGTGAGGGATTAGAAGAAGACTGTTGACTTACAGGAAATTCAGGAAAATCCCAGAGAAAAGCATGTGCAAGAGTTTGACTCTTCGTTCTTGTTATTTTCCAACTTTTAAAGATTTCCTTGTGGGGAAGCCATGTTGTCTAGATCTACTCAAAGAGGGAATCTACAAATACTGTCCTCACTTTGTTAGAGGTAGGGGAAAGTCTTCTTTTCGAGACTAAACTATAATGTGCAAATGAAGGATTAGTGTTTTCCTTTGCAAGATCTTTCTTTGTAGTATTAACTAGGATCCAGAGACAAGGTGTCAAAAAGCATGAAATATCTACCAGAAATTTTTATCCTAAGACAGCAATACTCCATATTTCGATAGTAATTCTCATGTTTTCTTCTTCTATACAACAACACTGGGAAGTAGGTAAATTTTGCATCCACAGACTGCAGCTGTTTCCATAAATGGAGGTCAAAAATGGGGAGTTGTGAAAAGCAATGAAGCGATTCATGAAATGTGAATTTCAAAGGTTTCCAAGACAGTCAGATTATAATTGTGGAGATTGCATGTTCCTGGAATAAATTTCAACCATAAAGTGTGTCTGTGTGAAGTGGTGGGGACACAAATTTAGACAGACCTTGCCCCAAGGGAGCTCACAATCCAATGGGAAGGAAAACCATACAAACTACTATGTACAAATTTTTATGGCATAAACTGGGATTAATCTTGGAGGGAAGGCACTAGGATTAAAGAAGAGTCAGAAAGGTTTCTTGTAGAAGTTGCGACTTTAGCTGAGACACCAGGAAAGCTCGGAGGGAGAGGTAAAGAGAAAAGTTCTCCAGGTATGAGGACAACCTAGGAAAATGTTCAGTGTTGTATATGGGAAATATTAAGGAACTTTCAACTATGCTTTTAATTTCTAAGTGAATTTTTCAATTAATGAAAGTTTGTATGAACTTAGGGGACTATCCATGTGACTGGGTCAGAAGGGGTAAAATCTTCAAGGTGATTATATCACTTGTGGGTGGAAAGTGGGGGAGTGGTCTGGAAGGGAGGAAGAATAGACACAAGCATAAAAGGCAATGAACTGAGGGTAGCAGGTTGAGTAAGACAAATGGCAGGCTCACTGTCATACCATATGCCCTGCCTATTTTGTGCATAGCAGGACTGAAGGATACATTGCCTCTTGATCTTGTACTGCCCTCTAACTTGAAACTGCTGCTCCTAGCCCCAATTTCTCAATCTACCTCAGCTCCTTGGAGTTTAAGACTACAAAGAAATTTTAGACCAACCTTCAGTTGGTATACTTGCTAAGATCTGTATTCAGACTCCTCTTTATCACCAGAAACTTACTATCCCATCTCACGCCTCATCCCAATCTTAATGACTATTATGGTTCTCTGGACAGTCAGTTCTCTATGCAAATGCACTGGCTTCTTTTTGTCAACTCCTTGTTTTTGAGTAGTCTGGCAAGGAAATTACTCCATAGATGTAAGGAAACAGAGCTAGGTAGTGCAGTGGATAGAGTGCCAGGCCTGGAGTCAGGAGGATCTGAGTTTAAATTTGACCTCAGATGCTTACTAGCTATTCGACCCTGACAAGTCACTTAACTATATTTTTCTCAGTTTCTTCATCTGGAAAAATGAACTGGAGAAATAAATGGCAAGATCAGTCCAATATCTTTGCCAAGAGATAATAGGTTCATAATAGGTTCCAGAGAGTTGGAAACAACTGAACAGCAACACACTTTCTTATCTTAAAAGGTTTAATTTTTCTGCATAACGGAAATGGTTATACTTTTCATGTCCAGCTCACAGAGTCAGAGGAAGATAATGAATAAGAAATCATTTGAAGACTATACTAGTATTGCTATTTAATGCAAATGAGCAATGTCTTATTTAGAAAGCTAATCAAATTTCTAGATCACCCTTGAAAATACTTGTTTTTATATTTTATTATATATTATATTATATTATATTATATTATATTATATTATATTATAATTTTATTGAGAAAAAATGCCTTCCAGAGAGAGGAAAGAAGACTCTTTCAATGCATTCATCAGCAATATAACTCATGCAATGTTTGCAAAATATTGTTGAAAATATATTTCTAAATATAGTTATAAAGTATTTTACATGCTATCTCACTTAATCTCCAAAACATTTTAGTAAGAGACAGTTTATTATTATCATCATCCCCCATTCCACAGATGAGGAAACTGAGGTTCAGTGAGTTTAAATGATTTATCCAAAGTCATAGCACTACAAAACATCTGAGACAGGATTCAAGCCCAGGTTTTTCTGATTTCAAGTCTAATTCTCCCTCAGATTACTATACCACAATGCAACAATTGACAAAGATCAAACCATACACTCTGGAGGTACTTCATCAGACCACGGCACCCACAGATGGTCAATAAGGATTTATTGAGGCCCTATTGTCTATCTAGTTCCATGCTAGATAATGTGGAGGATGCCAAGGAAGCATAGCCCAAGATTCTGGCCTGCCCTCACATAGGTTACTTCAGTCAGAGGGAAAAACAAAATGTGTCCACATGAAACAACTGAACAATTAGGGCCAAACTGTGAAACTGTTTGTGTGAAGTGGAGAAAGGAAAAAAAAAATCAGTGTGGGTTGGAGTAGTTGGAGGATGTAGGCTACGAGCCAGACCTGCAAATATGGGGAAGATTGAAAGAGGCAGAGGGGAAGAGGGAAAACATCCAAGGCCCTGGAAACAACAGGAGAGGAATTAGCTCATGGGGAGGAAGGACAATGAACTGTCTGACAGGATGGCAGGGATCCCTGTGCCACCCACCTCAGTAACAGCTACCAAAACATTTCTGATCTTCCTGAGAGTGACCTTGAAACTAGGGGCTAAGAGGACACTGAATGTCCAAGACTGACAATGGCTATTGCAGCCAGTGAGGTGGTTGCTATGTGGAATGGCAGAAAGAAGGATAGAGTATATATTTATGTTCAAATTCCCTGAAACCTGGGAAAATCACTTGACCTTTCTGTTTCTCAGTTTCTTTAAACTGAAAAATGAGATAATTCGTATGCTACCTACTCTACAAGATTGTAGTGATGATGAAATAAAATAACGTACATAATAAGATAGTCTGCAAATCATATGGTACTAGATAAATGTAACTTATTCTGAAATGAGGAATATGAAGAAATAAATATTTTTTAATCAAATCTTACTTTTATATTTAGGTTTTCCTAACTCCAACACTAGTTCTCTGTCAACTCCCAGGGACTGCCTCACCACTTAGAGATAGCTATGACTTAAAATTATCTATGGAAATATATAATTTAGTTCAAGTCCCTCAGGTGATCAATGAAACCCAGAAAAGTGAGGCTCTTCGTATCAATCTAGGCCTCTGTTTCCTCATCTGTAAAATGAAGGGATTGGATTTAATGATGTCACAGGTTCCTCCCAGCCCAGAAGGAAAACTTTATATGGAATCCTGGCCCTCACTTTCTTCAGATAATAGAACCAGTGAAAGTTCATCTATATGTAGAATTAAAGAACAAGAAACCCCATTCTGTCATTTGTCACTTACCTACAAACAGCACACACAAAACAGTCTGGGTGATAGGTCTTTCCCAAGGCTGAGACCACCTCTCCCTCGATGAATTGATCACAGCTGAAGCACCGGGTACCATAGAGTCTTTGATAGTCCAAGGTACAAATGTATTCTCCCTGCCTCACGAAAAAGCCACCTTCTGCCAAATCACAGCCACAAGCTACAGAGAAAAGAATGAGAGAATAATTACTTAGGCATCAGGAAAATATAAACAAACTCTGCCCATAAGTCCAAGGATTCAAATGGGGTGGAAGTTGGGAGAAGGTTTTACTGATGGTGTGGGAGGAAGGGACTTCGGCATGGTGACCTAGAAAGGATGTCAGACTTGAAGAGGATGGGTTTGAATCCCTTAGCAGCCATGTTACACTAGGTAATTCAAATAAACTTCCTTAGCCTCAGTTTTCTTATTTGTAAATTGGAAATAATAATATTTTCCCCATTTAATTGTTTCCCCAGCCTCTGTGTACTTCAGTGAAATGACATTTGTTAAATACTTTGATTTGTTAAACATAAGTAGCTAGGTAAGGAAGACTCATCTTCCTGAGTTCAAATCCAGCCTCAAGACATGTGCTGCCTGTGTGACCCTGGGCAAGTCATTTAGCCCTGTTTATCTCAGTTTCCTCAGTAAAATGAGCTGGAGAAGAAAATGGCAAATCACTCCTGACGCCTAGAAAACCCCAAATGGAATCATGAACAAGAAAGCATTTTGAAAAGTAGGAAGAGTTACATAAATGACAACTGTTATCATATTTTAGAAATGTCTCAACCTATCTCAACCCATCTACAGAAAAGCTTGAGGTCTCACATTTGATATGGTGAAAAAAACCATTGATTTATAAAATCTGAAGATCTGGGTTTGAGTTCTCACTGTGCCTCTAGGTGATCTTAATCCAATTAAACCTCTCTAAGGCTCTGTTTATCATCTGTGAAATGGTGATAACACCACTCTGTGCCTACTTCCCAATGGGAGGAAAGAACTTTGAAACCTTAAAGTTCAGAAGAAAAGTAAGCTGCCATTTACTATATCAGAAGATAATTGTAAAGATGAAATAAGATATTGTAGGTAAAGTACTTTGAAAATTACCAAGTGCTTTTCTGTAGTAACATTTTTTTAAAAGAAAATGAAGGGCTCAATTGGATAATGGTAGAACAAACTGGATAATATGAATATAAGGGAATATTTTTACACCATAAGTCATTAAGAATGTGGAGGATTCAGAAAAAGTGGAAAATTACTCATAGGAACTAATGCAATCTGAAGTAAACACATCAAGGAAAACTATGCACAATAAAAGCATAAATCAAACTAAAATGGGACCACATTTTGAGTAACTCTAATGACCCATTTGAGGAAATGTGCCATCTTCCTTTCAGCAGAAAGGTACTGGTGGTGGGGAACTGAATTTTACCTGTGCTTCAATTGATTTTACTATAACCACTTTTCTTTGTTGCAAGGGAGAACTCAATGCGTGGTAGGGGGTGGTAGGGGAGGGATAACTGAAAATGAGCTAGAGGGAAAGGGCATCAATAGAAGGATTTTTTAACATAGTGAAGTGTTCTATAAATGTCACAAATTTACAACCCATAGGTTTTTCCTTCCCATGAAATACCATGACAGAATGCCATTGGCTGGGGAAATTCATTCCCAACCAAGTCAGTAAACAAATGAGTCTACTATTTTCATACTGCATCCTGATGTAAAGTAAGTGTAATCTCCTCAAAGGCTGGGCTTGTTTTTCATTTTACTTTTATATCCCTAGTACCTAATACCTTTCATATCACAGAGACTCCTAATGTTTGCTAGATTAATGCAGAATGAGTGACGTATAAGAAAAACAGAAACAAAAAAAGATGATTTGTCATCAAAAGAGTCTTTGTCACTTGTGCAGTAATGACAGTTAACATTATGGAGAAACTGGAATGGACTGCATTTGGTCAAGCGGGACTTCCTGGAAAAGGCTGTGGAACCTGACTTGAGTCATCAATCAAGTCATTCATGTGGAACTAGGAGGGACTTTCTATGGTATCTAGGCCCACACCCCCATTTTACACAGGTAAAGAATCTAAAATTCAGAGATAACTAGTCCCGGTCAGTAGTTCAATCTGTAAATATTTTATTCAGCACTTACTATGTATTGTAGACACAAAGGACAGAAGATAATCCCTGCCCTTGAGGAACTCCCAGTTTAATAAGGGAGACAACATACAAACACCTAAAAAATGGATCCAGGATAAATTGGATAAAATCAGTGAAGGTGGGTTATCAGAATTAAGAGGGATTAGGAAGGTTCTCTATAGAAGTTAGATTGGTTCATGTTTGGTCCTTCATTTTTGAAAAAGACCATGATATCAGGGAAGTAATGCCATGACAAGCACATGAATTGGACTTGGGTGAGGAGGTGCTGTGCTAAGTCACCAGCCTTACTTTCTTCTCCAGAGCCATCTAGATCCAGTGGCCAGATATGAATCCAGACAACTGGAGATGACCCTGGCAATCAATATTAAATGACTTGTCCAAGGTCACACAGCTAGTAAGTGATAAGTGTCTGAGGCCAGATTCAAACTCCTGTCCTCCTGAATCCAAGGCCAGTGCTCTATCCACTGCATCACCTAGCAGTCCTTAGGTTGAAATAAACTTGAAGGCAGCCAGAAGGAAGAGAGAAGGGAGAATATTCCAGACATGGGTCATGCCCACAGCAGAAAAATGGAGAGTTAGTAAAAAACAAAGGAAGAATTTGATTCCAAGTCCCCTGTTCTCAGACTCTACACTTTTTCCATTTATGCCATGAGGTTTCCTTTGGCTTATTCATTCATCATTACCACAATCTAGGCAGCAAGGAGAGTGACCTGTAGAAGCTAAGAAGGCAGAAGCCACTGCTAATAACTCTAAGGAGATCATCGCACTTTCTCATTCTAAGGTTAGATGCTGGTGGTAGTATATATCCTCTTTTAAAGTACATAAAAGCATTGTACACAGAATCTCTGAACTGGTGTTCCTAAACTGAATTATATTACAATAGCAGATATGAATGTGTTGGCAGGAAAGAAATTGGGTGGGTAGGTAGGTAAGTTAGACCAGAGCTAATTGTGATGGAACACCTACCATCGGTGGGTAATTGTTTCTAAGTTGGCATTCCAAATCTATCTCCATGGGAATATTTATGCTGGTGTGCCTTTGAGCAAATCACGGGCTTTCTGGGCTTTTGCTTCCTTTTCTGCAAAATGACCATCCTAGTTCAAAAAGGTATGATTCTTTTTTAAAAAGATTTTATTTATTTTAAGTTTTATAATTTTTCCCCTAATCTTACTTTTCTCCCCTCAGACCCCCACAGAAGACAATTTGCCAGTCTTTACATTGTTCCCATGGTATACATTGATCCAAATTGAATGTGACGAGACATCATATCCTTAAGGAAGAAACATAAAGTATGAGAGATAGCAAGATCAGACAATAAAATATCAGTTTTTTCCCCTAAATTAAAGGTAATAGTCCTTGGTCTTTGTTCAAACTCCACATTTCTTTCTCTGGATACAGATGGTATTCTCCATCACAGACAGCCCAAAATTGTCCCTGCTTGTTGCACTGATGGAATGAGTGAGTCCATAAAGGTTAATCATCACCCCCATGTTTCTGTTAGGATGGACAATGTTTTTCTGGTTCTGCTCATCTCACTCAGCATCAGTTCATGAAAATCCTTCCAGGCTTCCCTGAATTCCCATCCCTCTTGGTTTCCAATAGAACAATAGTGTTCCATGACATACACATACCACAGTTTGTTAAACCATTCACCAATTGAAGGATATTTACTTAATTGCCAATTCTTTGCTACCACAAACAGGGATGCTATAAATATTTTTGTACAAGTGATGTTTTTACCCTTTTTTATGATCTCTTCAGGGTATAGACCCAGGAGTGGTATTGCTGAATCAAAGGGTATGAACATTTTTGTTGCCCTTTGGGCATAGTTCCAGACTGCTCTCCAGAAAGGTTGGATGAGTTCACAGATCCACCAACAATGTAGTAGTGCCCCACATTTCCCACAACCCTTCCAACATTGATCACTGTCCTTTCTGGTCGAATTGGCCAGTCTGAGAGGTGTGAGGTGGTACCTCGGAGATGCTTTAATTTGCATTTCTCTAATAAGTAATGATTTAGAGCAATTTTTCATAAGACTATGAGTCACTTTGATCTCCTCATCTACAAATTGTTTTTGCATATCCAAAAAGGTATGATTCTTGATCCTCAGTTTAAAGGGACAGGCATTCTGGTTGAGGGAACAAAGGCAGAGAAACAGTAAGTTAATTAGAAGAGTTTAAAATTTTTAAAAGGGGAAAGATGGGAAAAGCTGTGACCACAGAAAAAACTCTGAATTCAGGAATGATTCTCTCCATGTCTCTAAGGCTGAGTTCAAACATACAAGGAATGTTGAGGGCCTGGCTGTGAACAAACATTTTCTTATACATTTTTCTGCAGGCAGATTGATGGACCAAAATTGTGCCAATATTAAATAGGAATTTCTTTCTCATCAGAATTGTTCCACACAGGGGGTAGCGGTTTAAAAAATAGCTAAAGTCTAAAATGAAAAGTCAAGATGACAAAGAAGCCTAGAAATTATAGGACCTGGGGTTGCTCCATAGACCCACCCTATCTAAGGCCCAAAGGCTCCTCAGAAGCAACAAAAAATTCTTAGAGCCAAAGGGATTTCAGAGGTCATCTAGCCTAAGTTCTTCCTTTCATAAAGGATCACTCAGAGAGGGCTTAGAACAGTTAACAACATTCTTTGAGGACAGGATTCCATCTCAGATCACCCAGAGAGGGCTTAGAACAGTTAACATAATTCTTTGAATACCAGTTCTTTAATCAAGATAGATTTAGACTTGGAAGGGATCATATTACCCTTCATTTTGCAGTCCAATTCAATACTTTCACTTTTTAGATGAAGAAACTGAGGCTAAGAGAAGTTGGGCAACTTACCCAAGGTCACACAAGTAGTAAGTAGCAGTTCTGGGATTTGAATTTGTCCTCTGATGTCAAGTTCACTATTTTGTCCTTTGTCCTTCCTATCTTCCTTCAAGGTCCAATTCAAATCTTACCATAGAATGTCAGGGGAGGAAGGGACACCCAAAGTCTATCCAGTTCAACTCATATCTGAACAAGGATGTCCTCTACAATACTTCAGTGGCTATCTTATCTCTTCTTAAACATGTCTAATGATGGGAAACTCAAGACCTCATGAGTTAGCCCATTTCACTTTTGGATAGATCTAATTATTAAGAAGTTTTTCCTTTATATCAAGTTAAAATCTGCCTCTAGGAAGCTCCATCCCTTATCTCCCACATACCCCATTGATTCTAGTTCTGTCATATAAATCAAATAAAAAATAGAATCCCTATTCCTCTAAAAGTTATTTCACAAGGCCTTCTCCTATAACTTCCTGTTCACAGAGAACCTCTATCTACCCTCTAGTTTCAAATAACACTAATTACTTGTAAAGTGATGCAATCATGTACTATCTTCTGCTGGGTATTTTCTATGTGTCTATATCTTATTTTCCCAAGTAGATTTTACGCTCCCAAATGCAGGAACATCATATTATCTTTTGATATTTCCCAAACTTAGCACATCCAGTCCTGCATAAAGATCTGAGTACCTATTTAGTATCCCTTTAGAGGGAAGAGATGCATGTTGGGGTCTGACAATAGCCAATAAGTTAATTTTGCAAGAAATGTGAAGAGTAGTAATATAAAAAAGGAGGCAGTACAGAAAAAATGAATGCTGTTAAGAAAGTAGAATAAACAGGACTTGGAAGTTAATCATGAGGGTCAAAGAATGGGAATCTTCTCATTTCTTCCTTCTCCTCCCTTTCTCAGCTGATTTCCCCTCACATCATACTGAGAAAATGGCGGTCATCTGCGGGCATTTCCCTTATCTTCCCTAATGTATGGTGACTTGTGGAACCACAGATTTAGAGCTGGAAGCAACCCTAGAGTACATTAGGTATGCAGTTCTCATTTACAGAGAAGGAGACTCAGAAGTTAAGTAACTTCTTAAGGAAGTCACACAATTGGTCAATATCTGATGATCCAGTTTTTCTAACTACAAGTCTAATGTTCTGGACTTTGAATTAAACTGAAAAACATGTTCTACACCAACTGCATTTGGTGAGAAAGAGGAGAATCTTCCTTTCCAAGGCCAATACCTCTATTTGTGCCCAGGATCCCATTCTTTCCACTCAGGGAATTTATCCTGTCAATTACACCCCTTTCTCATCTTCAGTTTCTTCTATTTACTGGCTCCTTTCACAATGAATATATATTCTACTTTCCCCAACCTTTTAAAAAACCTTTGTTTGGCCCTGTCATTTCCTCAGGTTCTAGCTTTCCTTTCTGAATCATCTCCATATACTGCCTCCACTCCATTACTTCCCACTCAGTTTTCATTCCTTTGCATTCTAGCTTTGGGTTTCATCATTATTCAAAACTGTTTTCTCCTAGGTTATCAATGCTTCCTACCTATATCTGATGATCTTTCATCAGACCCCCCCCCTCCTTCTCAATCATTCTGTCATTTTTCACATTTTTTGACCATCAACTCATACAGAATATTCTCTTCTTACCACTCTGCTGGTTTTCTACCTTTCTCAGAGTTTTCTCTCCATCTCCTCTAAAGTATCACAATCCATCATCCACTTCCTAATCATGACTGTCCTTCAAGTCTCTATCCTGTACACACTTCTTTCTACTCTTTGGTAATCTCATCAATTCGCAAAAATTCAATTATTTTTTCTCTGGAGAAAAAAATAGTTAACATCTATGTAGTGTTTATGGCTATATAGAAAGCATGTTATTTCATTTAATCATCATAACAAACTTATGAAGTAAGTACTATTAGTATTCCCATTTTACAGATGAGGAAACTGAGGTTGAATAAAATTAAGAGAGATTTATCCAAAGTCTCACAGCTAAAAAAATGTGTGGGGCAGGATTTGAACTCAGATCTCTGCTTAATCTTCTATATCACTTAGCTGTTATAAGACTTTCAAATACACATATCCCACCCTAATCTTTTCCCTTAACTTTAGTACAATATTGCCAACTTCCTTCTAGGCTTTAACTAGATTATCTCCAAGTCATTCAGGGTTGCATTCTTGGGAAAATCTTTAAATTCTTCTTTTTCCCTTATCATCCAATTTTCTATCAGGTTGCCAAGTTTTATCAATTTATCTTTTCTCTTGTCTGTTCACGTTTCCCCATTCACATGTCTATCCCTCAAGTTCAGGAGTCCATTATCGCTCACCTTGTCCATTGTCATAGTCTTCCAATTGGGTCTCTCTACTTCCAGTGTATCTCCTCTTCAGTTCAATCTCCAAATAGCTTCCAAAATAAAATTCCTAAGGTACAAGTTTGACAAGCTCATTCTCCCACTCACAAAGCTTCAGAAGCTCCCTATTATTTCTGGGATAAAGGTTAAGCTCCTCCAAGCTATTATTTAAAGCACCAACCTACCTTTTAAGCTTTATATCAGCCCTTCACATACCCTACATTTCAGCCATACTAGATTCCCAGCTAGTCACTGGGATTCAACATCCTATTGCTTTCTTCCATACCATTGAACAGACTGCAAAAATCTCTTAAAATCCTTCTCTTCCCTCAAGATTCATGTGAGGACCTGAACTTCAATGTTTCCATATGTACATGTTGTAGATCCATTCCCTAAAATTCCATGGAACGTCAATGTTTTGCTTTTATTTTTTAATCTGTAATAGTTTAGCATACTGCCTTGCATAGATTTTTAACATTTATATTTGTTTACTGAATTCTTGAAGTATAACTCCGAGATTTCAAATATAAGTAACTGAGAATGAACAGGAATGAGGAAATTTAGAGGAAGAAGAAGAGTTGAGATTTCAGTTTGGAACATTTTAGGTTAGAGGCAAAGCAGGATGCCTACATGGAAATATTACAATTGAAGATTTTTTCCTAGAATTCAGAACAATTAAGGCTAGATAAGTTGATACAGAATCACCTGCATAACTATGACAATACACTGGAGCAAATATGACTATTAGTTGCTGAAGAGAAGAGAAACTGGCCCAGGATATAGTTTTGGAGGCTATCCATGCTTAAGAGATAGGAGATGGATAATGAATCAGGAAAAAAATGAGTAACAAAATAGGAGGGAAACCACTAGGGAACAGTGCCATGGAAATTAAGGAAAGGTAGAATTTAAAAGAGGAGGATATAGGAAAGAATACTAAGAGCTACAAAGGTATTAAGTAGCATTAAGATTGAGAAAAGCTTCCAATATAGCAAATATATTGGTAATTTCTGAAAGAGCCATTTCTTTCTTTTTTTTAGGTATTTACAAGGCAAATGGGGTTAAGTGACTTGCCCAAGGTGAAAGGGCCATTTCAAAAAAAAAAAAAAGAGGGAAGTGCAGAGTTTGATGTAGAGAAATGATATAGACAATGGCTAAAGAGAAGAGTAGGGAGATTCTATGTTTTTAAATTGGTAGAACAAAAAAGTTGTTGACTAAAAGAAAATTCTCAAGTACACCAACTGATTTCTAGGAATACATTTTTTTTGGCAAGGCAATGGGGTTAAGTGAGTTGCCCAAGGGCACACATCCAGGTAATTATTAAATGTCTGAGGGCACATTTGAACTCAGGTCCTCCTGACTCCAGGGCTGGTGCTCTATCCTACTGTGCCACCTAGCTGCCCTTTTCTAGGTATACTTTTTGTGATTGTGAATAATGGAAATAAAGTGGATGTCGACTGATTAGGGAATGGCTAAACAAATGGTGGTATGTGAATATAATGGAATATTATTAGAAGAAATGATGCATATGATAAATATAGAGAAGCAGGGAAAATTTTACATGAATTAATAAAGCGTATAGTAAACAAAGTCAAGAAAATAATCAACACAATAACCACAACAAAATAAATGAAAGAATAGCCACAAAAAATTAAAACTAAATGTCACAAAATTACAAAGAATGAGCATGGCTAAAAAGCAGAGATAAGAAGAAATCCCACCTTACATCTTTGAGGAGGTGAGAGGTCCACAAATGTGGCACAATGTACTTTTTTCAAACACTTCTTATATTGCTGATTTTTCACTTTTCATTTTTCCTTTAAAATTACTTGTTATATGACAATCAACTGTCAAGCTATATCATTTTTACCAATATATAATATGTCACATAGACGCCCTTCTCTCTTCCAGCATTGCCACCACTCTAGTAAAGGTCTTTATCACCTCACATTTGGACTATCTATACTCTATTCAGTGGTCAAAATGATCTTCTCTAAGTATAAGTCTGCCTCTTGTCACCTACAAACACCAGCATCATCCATTTGCCCCTCCCAACCTTTCCAGGATTCCTTACTACTCTCCATATATTTGATCCAGTGCTATTCCTCAAACATAGTACTCCACAACAAACAGAGCATTTTCAATAGTTGTTTCCCATGTCTGGAACTTTTTCCTCCTCATCTCTTCATTCTGGCTTCCCTTTTCCTCCTCATCTCTTCATTCTGGCTTCCCTAAATTCTTTGTTAAAAAGTCCCTGCTAAAATCTCATCTTCTGTAAAAAGCCTTCCCTTGATCTCCCTAATCTTTGTGCATTCCCTCAAAGATTATCTCCAATTTATCTTGGGTATAGTTTGTAAGTAGTCATTTCCATATTGTCTTCCCCATTACACTGTGAGTTCCTTGAGAGGAAGGAATGCTTTTTTCTTTGTCTTTGAATTCTGAGGATGTAACATAGTGCTTAGCATAAAGCAAACACTTTATAAATAGTTTATTTATTATGATTAGATTGGAGCAGAGTTCTCTTGCAATTGTGATATTCTATGATTCTAAGTTGGAGAAAGGTCAAAGGAAATGCCTGGAAAATGACTAAAGGAGGAAGAGAACAACTGCTCAAAAGGTTAGAGAAACTGAGATTCTTTGGCCAGAGGAGAGAAAACTGACAGATGGCTGAATAAAAGTCTTCAAGTTAATCGAGGGTAGTTACAGCTGTTCTTTCTTTCCAAAGGGTTCTCCAATACACAAATAGATTTCTGATCACACATAAGGATGTAGTCTACAACTATGCAGAATATAAGACATTTAAGCCCAGCCCATTCTGCCCAGCTCTTGTCCTTGTGCTCTCATCATTTCAGATAAAGGGTAAAAGGGAGGGGAATGGAGGAATGACTGTCACTCCTTTTGTTTGGGCAGATAGTAAGTACCTAATAAATATTTAGAAATCTTGCTCCCTACAACAAGTCTCAATCTATTTCTTTTCTCCTTGCATACAACCATCACCCTCATTCAGGTTCTCATCACCTGTCTCCTGGACTACTTCAATATTCTTCTTAAGACTCAGATTCAATCCTGTATGCAAGAAACCTTTTCCAGTTCCCAATTGCTAGTGCCTTCTCCTCTGAGATGACCTTATATGTCTATATGTACCTTCCTATTGACACTGTCTCCCATTAAAAAGTAAGCTTCATGAAAGAAAGGACTGTTCTTGCCTTTCTATCAAAACCTAGCATGAGGCACAGCATATAGAATGGAATTAACAATCTGATCTTTGAAAAATCAAGACAATATGAAACTTGCTGCCATTTTCTGAGAGGGATTTGGGATATGAGAAGTTACTGGGATATGAGAAGTTATTTAGTCTTAGGAAAGGTTGCAGCAGCCAAGGACTAATGGGAAAAGCAAAAAGCTGAATCAAAAGAAACTTTCTACCTGGGTATACTCATTCATCTTAGATGTATTCAAAGGCAAGCTCCTTCTCAAAAACTATATGAAAACAAGTCATGGGGAAGGAAATAAAATGGTAAAAAAACCCACTAAACATGGAAAAGCTCTTCACGATAATCCTGGGGAAAGAGGCAAGACAAGTAGTTATCCCTGACTTTGGTTCTATAGATAATGAAACTGAAACTCATAAAGGTTAAATGGTTTTTTGTCCTTCATTTTTGAAGAAGACCATGACATCAGGGAGGTGATGCCATGACAAGCACATGAACTAAATTTGAATTGGGGGGGGGGGGTAACCTGGTCATGACTGCATTGCTAGGAAATAGAAGAAATCAACCCTAGATTTCCTGTCTTCAAGTTGAGGGCTCTATATAATAATGATAATGATAGTAATAACAATAATAACTAGTATTTATGTGCTGTTTTAAGGTTTACATGGTATTTTACAAATATTTTCTCATTTTTCTCCTCACTTTAATCCACTTTGAGTAATGCTGAAATAGGCAGGGCATGCAGATGGATGCCTATATAATATTTCTTAAGCTCTACCTGCTCTAAAATGTCTCTCCCATTGCCTGTTTACAACACTTGAAATTCTACCATTTAAGATGCATCCTTTTGGATGTAAAAGAATTCTCAGGCTACAATAGTCAAAGAAGTGATCAAGCAACAGACCTGAAACCAAGGATCCACTGCTGTCACCAACTAATTAAGCTTGATGACCCTCAATTGTAATAGTTGGCCTGTTGACACTCAAGAGGGCTTCTGAGAAATGTCAGCTCATGATGGAAAAAAGTTTTTAGAGCTATTTGGACCTCTTCTGGAGGGGGAACTTATGTGGTCCAGATGCCTGCCAGAGCACCTACAAGAATCTGGTGGGGAAGTCTTCAGGAGTCAATCTCCTAGCCTAGGTTCAGTTACTAGACAATTTGGCAATCATACTTTCTTAACTGGTAGCCATAGCCCCTATGGGTATCTAAAAGAAGTTATACTTCACAGGATCTGGATATTTGGGGGTCTCTGTCACCTTGTGATAAATTTCTTGGATGCTTTGGAATAAGGACTTTTGGCAAGTCAGCATCAGGAGAGCTGGGGTTCTTCAGGGCTAGGAATGAAGTGAGAGGGTGGTAATATGATGTTTTGCCTCTTATTATCAGTTGTTATTAGAAAAAACAATTAAATAAAGTTATGGGAACCAATAAGTTAAACTGCTTGAGGCTTGATGTGAGGGAATATCCCAGTTCAGGATCAAAGATACAAAATCTGATGCCTTAAGGCAGGGACCTTAACTTTCATTATGTGTCATAGACTCTTCTGAATAAAGTTTTTAAAAGATTAAGCATATAAAACAAGATTACAAGTAAATCAATTATTTTGAAATAGGTATCAAAATAGTTTTAAGAACTGGTTTAGAGACCTCAGGTTAATAACCCCTGCTCTAAGGAATACATGGACACTACCATCCCATTCCTTCTCCAATCTTTGCATACCTTGCTTATGGCAACCCTCTAGAACTGATTCTTGGTTACCTAGGACTAGGACCGATTAGGAGATTTGCAATGGGGCAGGAGGAGAAAAAGGAGTTTAGGAAAAGGATGACATTAAAGAAAACTATAATTATTATTGTTGAGAGATAAAGGGAAGAAAGGGTCCAGAGAAAGACAGAACTGACATATGCTCAATCATAGAACAACCTGTAACTGATCTATGAAGGACTGTTGGAGACAGAAGGATAACAGAGCTAAAAGAGGGCAGGAAAATCCATAGGAGAGAAGATATAGGAGTGAGCAAGAAGGAATTAGTGGGGGTAACATACCAGCATAAATCCAGGAAGAGAGAACTGTATGGTCACAGAATGACCTGGCAAACTACAGAATGTTTTGGTTGAAAAAAGAAACTTTGCTCATAGGGAATGAACTGACACAAAAAGTTTTAGCCCTGTATCTTGACTGTGTATACCCACTGAACCAGAGGAGCTACTACGTCAAGCATTTCCCAAAGATATAAAAGTCGGAGGGAAACAACTCATGTGCAAAAATATTTCTAGCAACACTTTTCTGGTAACAAAGAACTGGGAACAAAGGAGGTTCTCATCTCTTGTGGAATACCTGAACAAATTGTACTATGAATGAAAGAGATTAATGTTACTTACCAGAAGAAATTATTACTATCATAAATTCAAAGAAAGTTGAAAATTTGCATGAATTGATGCAGAGTGAAATGAGAAGAATAAGGAGATAAATATATATTATGATTATGATAATGTAAAGGAAAATTCCTTTGAATAGTTATATATTAACCATTAACGATTAACACAGTGACCAAGTAACTTATGATTCAAGAAGACTAATGATAAAGTATGTCAAATACTTCTTGGCCATAGATGATGGTATCAAATATGGTCAATGTATTTTATTATTTTGCTTCATTACACTCAGTTAGATGATGAAATGGTTACAGCATCAGGTCTACACACTGGAAGGACTAAGTTCAAATCCAGCTTCAGCCACTTCTAGCTATGTGATCCTAGACAAGTCACTTAACCTCTATTTGCTTTAGTTTCCTCATCTATCAAAAGGGAATAATAACAGCATTTACTTCCCAGGATTGTTGTGAGGATTAAATGAGATCATTGTAAAGTACTGCACAGTGCTTGGAACAGAGGAAATACTATACAAATATTAGCTGTTATTATTATTATTATTATTATTATTATTATTATTATTATTAGTAGTAGTAGTAGTAGTAGTAGTAGTAGTAATAGTAGCAGTAGCAGTAGCAACAGTAGCATTAGTAACAAGAAAAAACTATTTTCTTGGAGACAGCAAGTAGTGGTATAGCTTTGAAAAAGAAAGAAAATAACATTAATGAGCATTTTAAAAATACACATAAGAAAAAAGTTCAAAGGGGAAATATAGGATGGCTTTGTCATGATCATGTTAAATTTAACAGACTAGACTAGAAAAATAAAATGCTATATGTAGCTGCAGCTCAAGGTTCATATACAGTTATCTTTTTTGGTTCTTCACAGACTGAAATCTTCATATTTGTTGATGATTAAGTTCAGGATTTAATAATCAAAAGAACTGAACCTTGTCGGGTTTGGTTATAAACAAGAGTGGTGGCTGTGATGTTACTAGCATTTCCACTAAAGTATTTAAGGATGTCAGAATAGAAAAGGGGATAGCATGGGGCAATCTTATGATATTCATATTGATTTGGATATGTTTATAAGAGAAGGAACATAGGACAAAGAGATTTGCTAATTGTCAGTGAATTAAAAATATTCACAGAATCACTTTTTAAGGCACTAGAATTAGAAGCAAAATGGGTGCCCATTGAGGGTGAATACCACAATAAACTGTAATATTTGAATTTAATGGAATAGTAATCAACCAGTAAGCATTTATTAAGTATTTAATATGTTTCATGATCAGGGAAAGGTGGAGGTGAAATAGTCTGTCTAGAAGATAGACAGTACAGAGGAACCAAGACTAGCAATGAGGGTTACATGTAAACTACAGTAAGAATGTCTACAGAATGCATGGAGGGGAGGAATGTGTTAGAATACTGGAACAATAGGAAGGGGTCATGTTGTAAAGGACTTTCAGTGTTAGTATATAAAGACATCATATTTTATACTAGAGGTAATAAGTTGTTGGAGTTTGACTAATGGGGAGGTCACATGGTCACTATTTTAGGAAATTTACATTGGTGCTTTTGGGGGAGGTTGGATTAGAAGAAAAGAGTCAAGGAAACCAATTAGAAAACTATTAAAATGATCAATCAACAAGCATTTATTAAATGCTTACTGTGTATCTAGCAAGGGATTAGATACCAGGAAGAGAAATACAAA
Source organism: Macrotis lagotis (assembly GCF_037893015.1). Taxonomy (NCBI): domain Eukaryota; kingdom Metazoa; phylum Chordata; class Mammalia; order Peramelemorphia; family Peramelidae; genus Macrotis; species Macrotis lagotis. Next base: position 216,878,269 of record NC_133660.1, read on the forward strand.
GAAAGAGATAATATGAAGTCTCAAGAGGCTTATGTTCTATAAGTGGAGACAATATGTATATATGTGAGTGTGTGTGTGTATGTATGTGTGTGGTGTATGTATAAGTAGTCTTCTTCAAAAGTGAAGGACAAAACAAACATACCTATCCACAAATACACACTTACATATATACATATACTTATATATATATAAATACACATATATGAACATATATATACATACATATGAACATATTGTTGCCCCTTATAGAACATAAGCTTCTTGAGATCAGGGATTATCTTATTCTTTCTATTTGTGGAAGTGTAGGCAACCAGGTGTCATAGTGTGGAGAGATTTCTGGACTTGGAGTCAAATAGTCTCATCTTTCTGAGTTCAAATCTGGCTTCAGACACTTACTAGCTGTGTGACCCTGGGTAAGTCACTAACCCTGTTTGTCTCAGGTTTTTTTACCAATAAGCTCCAAAACTTCAGTACAATAAACTCAGCTTAAGTGAAATCCAGATGACCATTTGTCAAAGTGTAGGGAGAGCTTCTTGCAACAGGCAAGGAAATATGAGCATCTGAATTTATTTCTACATTTATTCTTAAGAAAATCTCTACACATGCTGATATGCTAAGAGAATTAATTCTACAATGACAAGACTGTAAAGACAATTTTGAAAAGACTTAAGAACTCAATGACAACCTTGATTCCAGAGGCCTGGTAATAATCTATGCTACCCACTTCTTGGAGTGAAGTGATGAATTCAAGATACAAAATGAGACATATATTTTTTGAGGACATGACCAATGAAGGGAATTTGTTTTGCTTGACTGCATATTTGTTACAAGAATAAATGAATTCTTGACAAGAAAGAGCATACCCAGCCCTGTCCATCATTGGGCTGAGTGTGTAAGAACAAGATCTGATCTACTTAGGGTCAAGAAGCCAAAACAGGATGAGCAGGAACATGACTATGGAGCTGGGAAAATCCTTGTTTGTTCAAGGACTATAAGGGGTTATCTGCTTAAAGCCTGTCCCACCCTTATGGGGCAGACAAGACTCATCTGGGCCAGTAGAAATGCAGCTTCACACTGGGATGGAAAGAACTGTAATGATCCGACATCAGCAGGACATTCCTTTTAAGTTGGTTTTTCCCCTGGGATTTGGGCTGAGCCATTGCTTAATTCCCCTTTGTGACCAAGGGCAGGCCAAGGTCAAAAGTATATTCTGACAAAGAACAAAACTCAAGACTGCAGGATGGTTTTATCCTCATTAGCACTGGACGCTGAACCAGAGAGCTGTAGACAATCAGGTGATGAGACAATGGTCAATATGGTGAACAAACACAGATGCTGTGTGTCTTATGGGACCTATATGCCTTGGAAAATGGAGGAAATCCTGGCATCTGTAAGATATGCATGTGTGAGCAATACACACAGGTACACATGCACAAGAGCACATCCGCTCACATGTCTGTACACACATATCCCTGGTCAGATGCACACACAAACATATAAATGTGCTATAGATACATATGTTAATATGTGCATACATGTATATTTGGATGTAAGGGCATATGTGTGCGTATATACACATCACATAAATACAACAATCATTTGTAAAACGAAGAAACTGAAGCTGATAGAGTTAACCAGTACAAGAAGCTGGTTTGAAATCATGACTTGTAGAATCTAAGGTTGGGCCTCCATCTGCTACACCATGCTACAAGAATAATTACTTGAGACAGGAAGCTAATACCCAGTCCCATTCTTTGGGAAATATTTTTGGAAAAACAGTGAAAAATCACCCCAGATGAGAAATGGGAATTTATAATGATCTGCCTTATAGGAGGTAGCATCTATTTCAATTAAAACATGAATTCATTGAATTTTGAAGAACTATGTCTTGACTTCTAGACTGCAGTTGAATAATGAAGATTAAATACCCCAAAGTTACACAATACATGCCTGTCTCTCCCTCTTGGACAGGGTGAATCATATAACATGCTGACCCTTTCTTTTGCTCTGCTTCTCAGGTGTTTTTATTATTTATAGCTTAGGTTGATTCCAATTCTTCCATTATAGGAATTTGATTTGTAGGATTCTGTGGTTGGAAGGTTTCCTACAGCATTTCCTCTTGGCCATCAATCAAAGCAGATGAGTTAGTACTTGCCACTTTTCTTACTACCACAAATGTAATAAAGAAGAGTTAAAGGCAAATAGAAATGCCTTTAATATCTAGTAAGTGATTCCTACAGATTTCTACTCTGAACTCCCCAGCACTTGTGGTTTATATCTTTCCTCAGTGGTCCATCTTGGTTGTCTTAAACTATTGCCTGTCTTATCATCCTCCAACTCAACATCCCCACAAAATTTTTAGAGATCCATGCTTCCTTGGATCTTATATCTGTATCACTTAGGATATATTTGCTTCCAATAAAATGCAAGCCCCTTGAGGGCAGAGATTGTCTAATTTTTTAGTGTATTTGTTTTCCCAGAGCTTTGTAGACATGTGGTCATTCATTCAGTAATAATTTATTAAAACAAATATGATCAATTTTGTATTATAATTATTGTTTTATGAGTTATTTCCCCTCATAGGGTAAGAATTCCTTGAGAGCGGGGCTGTCTTATTTATCTTTGCATCTACTACAGCCACAATGTCATATAAAGAAACCTGGCTATGTATGCCTGAAGTCTGGTCCAAACTGAAGCTCTGCTGTTTGTTATCCAAATAACTCTAAGCAACAAGACTAGTTTAGGGTTAGAAAGCATATTAAATTATGCACAATACTTTACATACATCATTTCATTTGATCTTTACTACCACAAGCCTATGAAGTAGACAATGTAATTATTGTCCCTATTTTACATATCAATCCAGGCAATATTACTTAGAGCTTACCATGTGGCAGTCAGTATTGCCCTATGAGACATGCTTGAGGTCTCACAGTCAGAGGCAAAGGTGAGATTCAGACCCAGAGTTTCTACCTTCAGACCCAGGACTCTTTCTACTTAGACCATGGCTGTTATGCCACCTCTCTATACTTCAGCTTCCTCATCCATAAAATGAAGGAACTGGCAAAATTGCCAATGAAGTATTTTTATGGTAGCAAAGAATTGGAAATAATGTGAATACTCTGGAAGACCCATTTCAATAGAACTATGAGAGAGCCTCTTGCAGCTTACTGATGATCATACAATCATTTCCTTCACACCTACCATTAAGTACTATTTAATCTTTATCAGGGCAGCCAGGTGGCCCTGTGTATATAGTGCTGAGACTAGAGTCAGGAAGACTCATCTTCCTAAAGTCAAATATAGCCTCATTAACTAGTTAAGTTACCCTGGGCAAGTCACACAAAACTGAGATGTCTCTCAACCAGGGAGCCATGGTCATTAATTGAATACTGAAGGCCAAGTAATGTGTGTGTGTGTGTGTGTGTGTGTGTGTGTGTGTGTGTGTGTGTGTAATAGGCACTATGCAAATTCTTCTTTCCTTCCCCTACTCCTCCTTGCCTCAAATTCTACATCAATAAAAAGAGGGAGTCAGACTAAATGGTTCTAAGGCCCCTTCCAGCTCTGACATTCAATTTTCCAAAGTCCTTTACATTTCTAATGTTCTATGATCTAAGATGATATCTTACCTTCCCCTCACCCAAATAAAATTTAAAGGGATTTGGCCTGAACCATCCCATCTGTGGGTATGAAAGAAAAATGGAATGAAGAACATTAGTCTTGAGTTAAGTCAGAGAAAGGTCACACCCCAGGAAATAGTTTTTTATGTGACAAGAGAAGCAAATTAGACTTGGATTTCGGGAAGAAGGAAGGAAGCAGGAATGTGGTGTGGGTGTGAAATATGATCACAAATGTAAAAAGTGGCAGGCATTCAGGTCTTCCAAAAATACTTGACCAGCAAAATAGTAAATCTGACCTATGTGCATTACTTGTTTGTTTAAGTTTGGTGCACTGAAGTAAACTTAAGCTGATGATTAATTTATCTGTCCTGAAAGAGGAATATTCATTAAATTTATGTTTTTGAAAAAGATGTGTGTTATAGTCAATTTCATTTTACAATTCTCTTGTTTTTTACCCTTATGCTCTAACAGGCACAAAGCAATTTCTTCTTTAATTTGTTAATATAGAGTAGCTAATATTTTCACAATAAGTTTCTTTTTTTTAAATTATGATTTTTATAACCAGAGAATTTATATTTCTCTATTATATATGAGCATACCTCTGTTTGCTCCCTTTCTGAAAAGTGATATCAATTAACTTGATGGAAAATTATGTATCTTTTTATATTTGATTATAAAAACAAATACATTTTTATATTTGATATATTAAATAAAACAAATGTACTTTTATATTTGATATGCTATAAAGTAAATTTAATTTTATATTTGACATAAGACCAAGTAAATTTAACTTTATATTTGATGAGATAAAATCAAATAAATTTATTTTTATCAAAGTATTTTAAAAATATAATTATGATGGAGGCAAATGCCTACTTTATTAAAGAAGGTTTCCTTGTAAATTCAGAACTGTTATATATCCTAGATTTACCATGAGAACTATAAGAAAATGAATTGTGTAGTGGAGAAAGCAAACAATGGACCACATTAGATCATGGACTGAATGGTCTCTGATGTTCACTAGTTGTGTGACTAGACCCTGGACAGTTCATAACTAATATAGAATTGGAAGAGATTTAGGAAGCAAACTAGTCCAATCTCCTCATTTTGTAGATTAGGAAACTGAAGCCCAAGGAAAGGTAATGGTTTGCCTGTCAGATAGATTGATATTACAAGATCTGGAATTTAAACCCATGTCCTGAAGGGTTGGGACAAGTTGGAGAACTTTCCAAAGGCAATTAAGAAGGTCCTCAAGATCATTCTTCATGAAGAGGAACTCCAGGTGTCCAGCCTGTAGCAGAAAAATCTAGAGAGAAGTTTTGAGCAGTCTAGGGAACATTCTTATAGAATTGGGGAAATAGCTTTACTCTGTTTGACCCCAAAAAGAAAACTAGGAAATGCATGGAAATTGTGAAAACTCAATGTAAGGAAACAGACAGAGGTGCCCCAAGGGAAATGCATTAATTCTACAAGATTTATTCCTCACTGGAGGATCTTCCAGTAAAGACTTTAAAAAGAATAAAGGGGATTCTCAGCATCAGGAATCTAGAACTTGAAACAACTCAAAGGTTATCTCTTCTAATCCTTTTATTTAACAGGATGGAGGTTAGGTGACTTTTCTAAGGTCACACAAGTTATAAACAGCAGAAGCAGAACTGGATCCCAGGTCCTCTAACACCAGACCCTGTTCTTTCCACTGTACTGCCCCCAACCCCATTTTGAACATGTCTACATTGGATTGGATGTTATAAAATGATTGAAAAAATATTGAAGACATATTTACTATGTGCAATACAAGTGGAAAAGAAAGGAATTCCCTATTTTCAAGATTATGTGCTACTAGGGAGAGATAAGACATAGAGGACATTTTGGCAGCAAATTAGTCAGATGGAAGGGTTTCAAGGGCTTTAGGGTTCTGTGGCAAAACCAATGGCAATGTAACTTCTTTATTACTATATCCATTGATAAAAGTCATATCTGTTTCTCTTGGACTATTTGTTGGTGCCAAGGATATCAATTACAAGAACATGCTTTTTTCAGTTCTTTAGTAACTGAGTAGGGGAGTAACTCAGGAGATGGGGCTATAGTACCCACAGAGGCAGACAACAGGACATATCTCCACAAGTGTTGCTCTCCTGGACAATAGCTGTAGGGTGTGGGTCAATGGGTGATGATTGGTTCATGGCTGATTTTGGTGGTAAGAAGGATGGAGGGTCCCTTTTTCACAATAGGTGTTCTTCTAGAGGATGACTGTGAGAATATGGTTGGAATCAGGTTTGGTGGCAATAGGGAGGACTGAAATTTCAAAGTTCTTGGACTAGGTTCTAGGCTCTCTACCAGCAAGATCTGAGGAGAAAGGCATGGTATTAGTTTGACTTGCTTGGGATATGCTTCCTCCTATCTCTTTCTTGGAATGTCTTGTGGCTGCAGTTAGGTTATCTTGTTTGTTTCACTGGTGTTAGTGGTGGTGATGATAGGGATGGTGGTAATGATAATGATGGTGGTAGGGATGGTGATAGTGGTGGTGGTGGTGATAGCAATGGTGGATCCACAGCATTTGAAATCCTCTCCAAATCTGAAATACTCTAATTGTTACTGTGATTCCAAGGCTACCATATCTGCACTATCTACTTCAAAGAAATCTCATAAGTGTTTTGTATACTTGGGAATACTATAGAAATATGCATGATTGCTAATATTTACTATTATGATGACAGTTTTGGTGATGCAAAACAATTCCAATGTATCATTAAATGACCTCTCCTCCCCACTTACACAAAGGCCAAATGATACTAGTGTGATCCCTTACAAATATCCTTTCTTAAAACTAAAAATAACCAAACAAACAAACAAAAAAACTGGAGCAGCTAGGTGTTGCAGTGGATAGAGCACCCGCCCTGGAGTCAGGAGTACCTAAGTTCAAATCCAGCCTCAGACACTTAATAATTACCTAGCTGTGTGGCCTTGGGCAAGCCACTTAACCCCATTGCCTTGCAAAAACTAAAAACAAAGAAACAAACAAATATCCTTTCTTCCTTTCTTCTCTCATCTCCCCCCATCTTTTTTTTTCCCAACAGAATCACTCAAGATGGAATCATCTCAATTCATGATTTTAGCTTTCTGGGAAAGGAAAAGGATACTTTTCATGGTCTATGACTTAAACATTCCTAACTTCCCTGATCTGGAAGAAAAAAACACAAGTCTGGGTTATTAGTAATGAACCAAGAATCACAAAACTGTCTGGTTCCAATTCTTTCCCAAATTAGTATATGGCCATGGGAAATCCCTATCTTCTTCACCTCAAGTTTTTGATGTTTAAATAAGGGGGTTAGACGCCATAATTTCTAAGATCTTTTCCAGCTTGAAAAGAGGGTATGATCCTATTTCACAAAATGGTTAAGAGCTATCACAATGAAGTGGACTGAGCCCTGAATTCCAAACTGAAAAATCAAAGATTCAAAGGCATGGTTCAAAGATTATGTCAATATGGGCAAGGTACTAACCCTCTCTAGGCTTCTGCCCCAATCTGTAGAGTGAAAAGCTTGGCCTACATGATCTTGAAGGTGTCTTCACGTTCCAATATTCTGAGTCTAAGAGGATTATTTGTTTTTGTTGTTTAGTCATGTATAACTCTTCATGACCCCACTTGGGGTTTTCTTGGCAGAAGTACTGGAGTGTTTGCCATTTCCTTCTCTATATCATTTTACAGATGAGAAAACTGAGGCAGGCAAGGTTAAGTGACTTGCCCAGGGTCATACAGCTAGTAATTAATGAGGGTAGACTTGAACTCAGGAAGATGAGTCTTCCTGATTCTAGGCCCAGCACTCTATCCACTAAGCCACCTATCTACCCAGGATTATTTAAGTTCTATCTACTCCAAAGCTCAGGATAGTGCTCTGGAAAGAACACTGGAATCCAGGGACCCAGCTAAGGCATATTGCTTCCCTGAGTTTCAATTCCTCATCTGTCAAACAAGGCCGATATTATTTGCAGTAACTGTCTTTCACAGTTCTTATAGGGAGAAGATGCTGTAAGGTGCAAACCCTAAGGTGCTCTACAAATATGAAAAGAAAGTGAAGAGTTAAAAAGTCTTGTATTTATGCTAATTCTATATACTTTTGAAGTACAATCTTAGCCTGTAAAAGGAGATTCCAAGTACTCTGCATTATATCTCATTTACCCACTCGGAGTTTGACATTTCTCAGCATGAACTGGAAAACAAATATATAAAATGATATTATTAGCCTCCCTGATCTTTTCCTTGGCTATACCAAGAAATAGGTCTGTGGATGGTTTTAAACCCCCTTGGACAATTGGGCAATGATAAAGAAAGCCTGGGTTTTGGTGATGCTATTACTGCATAGAGCTTTAATCTCTTTGTCCATGCCTCTCTCTAAACTAGGTTTATTTTTAAAACCCATGATCTAACCACAGACTTACTTATAGCTTTATTATCCATTTTGCAGCTTATCACACATAGCCCTCTATCCTTTCTCCTTATCCCTTTGAACAACACACAGTTTCTCATGTCTGGAACGCTCCCCTTCCTCTAATCTCCTGCCTCTAAGACACTTTTTCTTATTTCCTTCAAAGTTCAGACCAAATGCAAGTCTCTTTCCTGATTCCCCAAGTGCCAGTGTCCTCCCCCAAATTAATTTGTATTTACTTTACACACATTTATTTTATATTCACTAATATGTGTCCATGGAGAATACAAGACTCATATTTTTGTAATTGTAGCTCTAGCCTAACATAGTCCCTGGTACACTATAGATAGATAATGAATGCTTGTTGGTTAATTGACTGATAGGCTCTTAGAATTTATAGTTGTAAGGGATCTTTATGATCCCCTCTTCCTATCCTCTTGTGTTAAATGTAGTGTATAGACAGCAGAGCCTAGAGTCAGGAAGACTTGAGTTCAAATCTGGTATCAGACACTTACTTAGTTGTGTGACCCTGGACAAGTCATTTAACCCTGTTTGCTAGAGTTTCCTCATCTATAAAATGAGCAGAAGGGAATGGCAAACCCCTCTAGTACCTTTACCAACAAAACCCCAAATGGGGTCACAAAGAGTTAGACATAACTATAACAACTGGATAACATCCTCTTTCTTTGCAGATCAGAACAAGATTAGGATAGGTTAGATGATTTGCCCACAAGTCACCAGAAGTGAGTTGCAAAGGCATGAGTAAGGGGGCCTCAAATTTAGTTCTTCCACTTTCAGATCCAGAGCTCACTTTGTAGAAATAGAATCCTTCGATTTGAAATTTCAGGCTAAACTCAGTAGAAATCAGAAAACTGAGGATTTTAGATTCAGATACAAATGGAAGTTTTCCCAGTTAACTATTTTGGAATCTGTAGAGAAAACAGAGGGGAGGCGGAAGATGGGGAACAAAGTGTTTGCCAGGAAGAAAAAAAAATTATGAGCTCTCCATGTAACTTGGTAACAGGGAGTGGTTTGTATATGAGAACATGTCCATCTGTTGGGATATAAATAACTGGATAGAAAATTGCTATGTGTCATCCAGGGGAATGACATATGAATAGTGTAAAAAGCATTTTGTCATCTAGCAGGAGTCCAGGGGTCACAAACAGCCTCCAAACAGGTGGACAGGAGTACATCACTTTCATTCACAATCAACCACAATCAACAGAGATTAGCCCATTATCATAAATACTATAGTCTGACTTTTTTATCTATAATAAAAAGTTATACATATAGATACACACTCTTGTTTGAAATGTCTATCTGGTGAATACCAAGGACACTATTACTGTCTCTTTGTTGCAAGAAAAAGAGTTGGTAATTTTTAAAAATAAGTTGAACATTGTAATTTAGGAGTAGTTGAGTAAATACTTAATGGGCACATCAGGAGAAAGTGTGTTTTAACTTTAATCCAGGAGGACCTATAAAGAATCTATATAATGATACAAAGAAGATAAGGATGGACTTTTTCCTAAGGAGGACTATCTTAAAATATTATTTTTATGAAGAAATCTTAAAAAGAGAAATTTATAAAGAGAATTCTATGAAGTTCTTAAAAGAAGTTGAAAGAAAAATTTCTATGCTGAAGAAATGACAAAAAATAAAAAAGGATTAATTCTAAAGATAAATATTAAGAATTCCTTTAATCATTATCTGGAGTGAATTGAATGACTCAAGGCTGTGTTTTCAAAAAAGTAAAAGGAATTATGTACTAATACATTATAGGTTTGAGGTAACAGATTGAAACATTAGTCTTGACAAATGTTACAAATGACTGTCTTTGTTTATTACTGATTCTACCTTTTAATAAGCTACATATAATTCCTATGAGAAAGGAAGTATCTTTAATTCTCTAAATAATTAATATTTGTGTGGGAACCTGAGTCAATTATTGAGAGTTTACAAGTTTGTTAATGAGAAATAAATTATTTAACTCAGCTCCAAGTTGCCACAGAGCACAAGAGGATAAAATTTAATATATAACAATGAATTAAATTGCAGTCACACATATGTGTGGTCAGAATCTCAGAAGTCATTTAATTAACTTGCCTCAAGTAGAAATGTACCTCTCTCTCTCTCTCTCTCTCTCTCTCTCTCTCTCTCTCTCTCTCTCTCTCTCTCTCTCCATATAATATATATATAATATATATATATATATATATATATATATAATATGAATAAAACTTATTCTGCCTCTCTAGTCCAAGAGTTGGGCAGCATGCTTAAACATCAGATCTCTGAAAGTCATGTGGATACTATATTGATCAGAATTCATTCATTATTATTTTAGTCATTTTCTAAATTATTCTTCTGGCAGAAAACACAAAGCTAGGAAGGATAGCTCAACAGTGGTTGGCAGAGGTGGAAATCCAAAAGGATCTTGACAAAGTCAGAGCAACAGGTTGAATATAAAAAGATGAAATTCAATACAAATGAATATTAAATCTTCTGTTTAGAAAAAATTCAAGTAAAAAATGAGGAATATAGGGTTAGACACAATTATTTTGAAAAAAGATCTTGAGGTTGCAGTGAACTATCAGCTCACTTTGAGCCGAAACTATGAAGTGTCAGAAAAAAATAAAAAACCTAATGCAATTTTAAATTTCAATAAAAGAGGCATGGCTTCCAGGAAATGAGAAGTGATGGACAGGAATAAGCATCTACATAGCAGTTATCATATGCCAGTGCTAGCACTTTACAAATATTATTTAATCTTCAGAATAATCCTGGGAGATGAGTATTATATTTTGTAATATATTCTGTAAAGTGTTACATATGTAAAATTATGCCCATTTATAGTTGAGGAAACTGAGGTAAAGAGGTTAAGTGGCTTGGCCAGGATCATACAGCTAACAAGTGTTTAAGGTCAAATTTGAACTGAAGGCCCAGGATTTTATCCACTTGTAAGACTTAACTGCCTCTAGGAAATAATGCATACTCTATCCCCATTAGATCACATGCAGAATTTTGATATTGTTGCTGCTGTCATAGTTTAAGAAGGACATTGATTAGTTAGAGAGTATCCAAAGACTGGTAAGGCTCCAGAGGCCAGGGAATAGAAGAATCAGCTGAAGGAATTGGAGCTATTTAGTCTGGGGAAAAAAGGAGGTGGGATATTTGAAGAGGAAGACAAGAAAGCTCTGTTCAAAACCTGAAGACCTACCATGGGGAAAAGGGATTAGATTTTTTCCTTTTGGTCCCAGTAGTACCTGGAAGAACCAGGAAGAATTGGTAGCTAAAAAGGCCAATTTGGGTTTGATATCAGAAAAAAACTTTCTAACAATTTGAAGAATAGGCAGTCTCTATTATTATCACTTTTATAAAACCCAAGGACAGGGACTTTATGCTATTTCCTACAAGTATGTCTTTGTTCTTTTTATTTGTAGAATCATAGACATAGAATGTTAGAGCTAGAAGGTTTCCTGCCTCCAGACAAATGGTTCCAATGAGAAAAGCATAGGATGTCACCGTGAGAGGCTGGACTTGACCTGTGGGGAGGTTTGAGTCCATATCCATGGGAGGTACATTCATCACTTTTTAAAGGAAAGTTTTTTCCCTGGTTAAACAAAGTATGTACAGTCTAGTGACTTAATGGGATATCATTCTAAATAGCCTTCTAGAATATCTGTACCAGTTCTTGGTTTCACCCATGGTACTTTAACTTCATCTATTTCCTCCTGTGATTTTAGTATATTTGGATCCAAGAAACTGTCATTGCAGAGGTAGAGATTAAAGGCCAATTGAATTTTCTCTTCATAATTTAAGGGCAGAACTTAAAAAAAATGCATGAAGGTTACAGGTAGATAATCTATTTTGGCTAAAAGAGTAATAAAATTTGAAATTTTCAAGGTAATTAAAAAGTGATCTAGCCCAAACTGTATCTCAAATATTCTTAATTTCTATAAAAATAGAACAGCATGGAATAGTGAAGAAGTAGCTTCATGTATTTGGGGTGAGAAAATCTGCTTCATTTACTTCCCTGCATAACTGGGGTATGTTATTTAACTACCTCTCATTCCTATGAGTTATATGATTTGTAATAAATATCCATCTCAGTTCCATTGGAAAATCTCCAGTTAAAGAGAATTGAATATAGTCATAGGTAATCCATGTCACTTTTGGGGAAGTTCTAAAATTGTTATTTCTGTTATTTTTTACTGATGCCACTGAGAGTCAAGAAAAGCAAGTCTGAAGTCACTTATCCTTGAGAGATCTTCAAATACTTGAATGTAGTTACTATTCTGTCCCCTATGTCTTCTCTTTTCTAAACAGTCTTAGAGCATTCACCTGGTCTCCTATCGTATTTCCACTCATTCCCTCTCCTGACATCCCTTCTCTGGACATATTTTCATTTTTTATGAGACAGAATCTAGTGGCATAGCTTTTGCTTTTACTTAGGACACTATGCTTCTGGTATCCAATGATTGTTTTTTGATGTCTGGCTCCCTCGTCACATTTTTGACTTACAGAGTTTGTAGTCCACTAAGATGTGCATATATTTACATGAATCATTCTCTGGTTATATTTCATTTATAATAAACTTAAAAAATTGGTTTAAAAAAATTTCAGGTATAAGACTTAAAATTTATGCCTGTTAAATTTCTTTTTAAAGATTTAACCCATTGTTCTAGTTTACCAAGAGCTTTTTGGATCCTAAGTTTGTTGCCTGACCCACTCCTCTCCTCTCTTGGAGTTGAATGGGTAAAAAGGTTATCTTTCCCAACTTGTCCCTCAAGAGGAATCTCCTCTATAACCAAAAGGCAAAGGAATATGATGGCAATTATCATGGTAGGGACACTGAGTCATTCACTAGGGCAGGAGGAAGAACAGTAGACTAGGAATCATGAGAGCTGTTTTTAAAACTCATGTTAATGGATCCCAGTGGGTGACCCTGGATGAGTTACTTCTCATCTCAGGTTTTCTGTTTCTTCATCTGTAAAATGAAAGGGTTCAACAAAGTTCTCTTCCAGCTCCAAAAATCTATGACCAGACACTTCTTGTTGGAAACAGAGTTGGTACAAAGAATAAAGGGTAGATGTGGAAAAGTGCTTGGTAGAGTAACTAGAAAATACTAAGTGCCTAATACGCTGATTGATAGAAAGCTTACCTTTGCAAACAAAGCACTTTATATGAAAATATTTGTTCTGGACACGCAAAACTTCTCCTTTGCACACATTCCCACAGGTGTTACACAGAATTGCAGTGCTTGGCTTCTCCAGATGGCTGTGGACAGCCTGTTGTTGAGAAACTGTTAAAAGAAAGAACAGGTTTTAAGGATGCTAGTTTCACTTACAGAGGAAGACACTAAACAAGGAAAATACTGATTCAACACAAAACAGGGGCAGCTAAGTGGTGCACTGATTAGAGTACTGACCCTGGAGACAGGGGGAATCTCAGTTCAAATCCAGCCTCTTACTTAACTGTGTGACCTTGGACAAGTCACTTAACCTCATTACCTTCCCCAAATAAAAAGAAACATGTAACAAAAACAAGAGCAAGGAAGATGTTTTTATTTTGAAAACTTGTAATGACTAAACTATTATTATTATCAGCAATAATAATATTCTACAAATGTACTATTCTGATAGCTCTTTGGAGCATAAAGTGACCTCAGTTCTTGAATGCTATGCCAGTGGAACCCAAGGTCTGACATTTCTATTGACTCTGAATCAGGCCAGGAACACACTCCGCATCTGTCATATAAGAAAATGGTTAGATAAATCCAGAGAAAGCTAATGGTTTATATGCCTATAGGAGTCCAGATAAACATAACAGCAACAATTACAGTACATAATATACAATCTATTTTTCTATAAGTGAAACCTAATACAGACTAGTTTTAAATTTGGAAGGCCTCCTGAGTGCAAGGTCCTGCTCTAACAGTTCCTAATTGCTCAACCCTAGAAGAGCTAGTAAGGTCTCTATACTTTAATTTCTTCATTTGAAATTAGAGGCAGCTGGCTGGGTATCTCATTGGATAGCGGATTTGAGAATCAAGAGCTGAGCTCAAATCCTGTCTCAGAGATTTAATTGATGTCTGAACCTTGGAAAGTCTCTATCTGCCTCAGTTTCCTTATATGCAAAATGGGAATAATAATAGAACTTGCCTCACAGGGTTATAGTGGGGTCATAAAATGAGATAAAACTTTGAAAACCTTAAAAGTGCAAAAGAAATTAGAAAAAAATTTTAAAGCTTTATATGCTAATTATTATTGCTATTGCTATCTGAAAAGTGGCTTAAATAATACTTATATGATATACTGAATATAGTTACTATGAGAAAAATTCTTTACAAAATTTTCATGTACCACAAAAACTGGATTTATCACCATGATTTTCATTACCTAGAGGAAGCCCATTTGAATATCTGTATCAAATATCATTGGCCAGGACTTCATTAATAAAGTATTTGTCCTTCAGGGATATTTGTGGAAACCATGATATCTATCATCTAATTACATAATCTGTGACACTGAAGGCAATTAACCTATTGACTACTATAATCTATGTAGTTAGTTGGACAGATAACCCACAGAGCTGATCTGTCTTGGATAGACATCAAAGAAGGATGGACAATGAACTGGGTCCAGGAATGAATAAGAGAAGGAGAATTTGCTAGGTGACTTTTGGGAAACTGCTTCCAATGATGCTAGATAAGCTACAAGTTGTGGATACCATGATCACTGAAGAATGAAAGTTACTCATAACTCACTGAAATGTGAGTGGTTGTGAGTGAACTACAATTCAATTCTAACCAAGAACTTCCCAAAAGAAGCATCCTAAAAAGCTTAAAGCATTTAAGAGGGAATGAAAGGTAGAGAAAGCAGTCCATATGTCCCATCCAATATACCTCATGATTTCCCCCAATCTTCATACTTTCAGAATTTTAAGAGAAATCAGAAAAGGTCTCCAGCACATTGGGTAGATCTCTATGGAAGGATTTATTGTCAAACATTGACCAGACCAAGGGAATAGAATGTAGTCTGCATCACTATGTGAGTATCCACATTGATGAGATCACAGATTCCTTGAAAAATGGGATGAAAGAAAAAGAAGGCAACAGAAAATTCACAAAGCTTGAATGTAAAATCCACACTTTCAAATGATGAAAATGATACATGATATCCTAGAAAAAACATGATCCTGACTTATGGCTTAACACTGAATAGGAACAGGTTCATGGAATGGTTCCAATCATTGTAGATGTCGAGTATGATTTTGTTTTTATATTCATATTTTGAGTTAAATCATGAATTTTGTCTTGAGTGTATAGATTTTAAAAATATTCTTTACTTAATTGTCAGAAATCATTTAAAGAGTTATAAGTTTTCCTCCCTCTATGACTGGGGACATATTATAAAGGCAATTCTAAATGCTGAAATTCAGTTTGACAGTACTTGTAAATGAAACTTCAAACAAATATGTTTGTTCAAATTTAATGTTACAGTAATTTTAAAGTATGCCTCATGATTTCATCAATAGGCATGCTATTGAATTTGCACTTTGCTTTGGCAAAAAACACTTTTAAGATCTTCCTCTTTTCAATCAGATAAAAATTAATTTACATAATACATAAGTGAGTTAAAATCTTGCTGCCATCTTGTGATTTAAAATAGAAATTGCAACAATTTTCATGGTTACATTATTGACATTTTGTTAAGTTTAGGATCAGGGAACAGAAAAGACTTTAAAATAATGGACCTGGGGTGGCTAGGTGGCACAGCGGATAAAGCACAGGCCCTGGAGTCAGGAGTACCTGGGTTCAAATCTGGTTTCAAACATTTAATAATTACCTAGCTGTGTGGCCTTGGGCAAGCCACTTAACCCCATCTGCCTTGCAAAAACCTAAAAAAATAAAATAAAATAAAATAAAGGACCTTAGTGTCACAGTTGTGATATGAGTCAGCAATGACAATGAGTTCTGAAGACAAATACTAGCATTTGTATGGATCTTAAAATGTAAGATGGTTGGAATAGGGGATTTTTAAATATGCATAATGTTAAAGCTGGAAGTTCTCTTAAATATCATAAGTCAATCACTGTTTTCAAGAAAAAGAAACAAGGGTTCAGATAGACAGCTCATTTATTCAACTGTATTTCTCTCTACACTTAAATTGTAATATGCCACTCATGACCATTTCCTGGGGCTGCTGACCTGTAAGAAAAATGAAGACATGTGAAAAGAACAGTCGTATATTTTAAATCCTGGATGGATCATATTCTGTTCAATGATGAGTAGGGCCTATTCTAAATGGGGTGTGTGTGACCATGAGCAACTAATTTCCATGAAGACTGGAAATAGGCCATGTTCCTGTTTATCTGAGCAGGAAGCAGAATTCACTTTTGTCAGCTTTGCCATTTGAAAGCCCGCCAGAGGAGAAATAGGCTTTCTGCAAACGAG
Organism: Macrotis lagotis; assembly: GCF_037893015.1. Classification (NCBI taxonomy): domain Eukaryota; kingdom Metazoa; phylum Chordata; class Mammalia; order Peramelemorphia; family Peramelidae; genus Macrotis; species Macrotis lagotis. The sequence continues at coordinate 216,894,777 of NC_133660.1, forward strand.
ACTAGGTTGAAAGGGATGCTTGATTATTCAGAGTGGCACTGTAGCTTAGCAATATTGGTGAAGGAGGAAGGGGAGGATAAACACTGACGTGATTTGTTGTACGACAGCTCAGCATCAACTATATTGGCTCTCCTCCTCCATGGTTAAAACAGTGATTGAACAGATGGAAACGGGTTGAAATGAGGTGTTCAATACTGATGCCGAAAAGTCTTTGGCTTCCAAAGCAGCTCTACCAGAGTGAGTGGTAGCAGCAACTGGAGAAAATGTGTTTCTTTGTTTAAAAAGTGAATGCAAAATAACAAAATGTACCCTGGGCAAAACTAGTCAAGAGGCAAAGGTTCTCCTCTGTGTGGCTGCATACCCCACCCAAAATGACTTCTCCTTTATACCCTATTTAACACCCCTATTTCCCCAGATAGAGCAATAACTAGAACAATGTTGACACTTGGGGCCAGCAGTAAAAAGAAGGGAAAAGTGCCCTCAGATCAAGTTCAAAATGTATGATGTGAAAATAATGCAAGAATTAAGGCAAGTTCAGTTGAGGAGGAGGGGGATTAATTACTAGCTCAGGTGTCACCTCATTCAGGAAAGCTTTACTGAATCCAAGTTGTTAGCATTATCTTCTTGAAATTACTTTGCATTTAAGGATAATAAAAATACCTAGCATTTAGGGAACATTTTATGGTTCACAATGCACTTTAGCTAGACTATCCCATTTTATCCTCACAGCAATCAGGTGAGTAGGTACTATTTTTATTCCCAGTTTTCAGAAGGGGAATCTGAAGCTGGCAGGTATAATGATTTGCTAAGGGTTACAGTTAGTAAGAGTCTGAAACAGGATTTGAACTCAGGTTTTACTGACTCCAAATCTACTCTTCACCACATAGCTTATATTCATGTTGTTTCCTCTCCCCTTCCTCCCCAGTAAAGTATAAGGTCCTTGAAGGGGGAGACCAGTTTCATTTTTGTTTTACAGTCCCTTCATCTACTATAGATGCTTAAAAAATGCTGAATTGAATCTAGTTCTAGATTCCAAAGAGTCTTTTATTTAAATATTTTGCTTCTTTAAATTCTTGTTCCTGTGGCAAAATCCCAAACATTCCAAATGTACTTAAGGTTCTATCCCCAGATGCCCAAAGTAGATAACAGAAAGATCACTAGACTTGGACCCAAGGCATGAGACTGAAACCTATCCCTGCTATTTACTATTTGTCTCTGTGAGTCAGAGCATGTTTCTGGTTTTCAAGTCCTTCATCTGTAAAATAATATCTTCAAAACAATGTTTGTCCTTCATTCTCGAAGAAGAGCATGAAATCATGGAGGTGATGCCATGACATGCAAGTGAATTTGATTTAAGTGAGACAGGGCTGTGCTAAGTCACCAGCCTTACTTTCTCCTCTGGAGTCACCTGGATTTGGTGACCAGATATGGATCATGATGATTAGAGATGACCCTGATGCAGTGGGAAATATATTATGTATGTGTGTGCATGCACATGTATATGATGTATGTTTGTAAATATAGACCTTCCTCTACATGCATATATAATATACACATATATCTATGTATATAAGTATATATATATATGTATATTGTTTACAAAGTACTTTCCTTATAGTAAACCTGTAAGATAGCAAATACAACTTTTACTAACTTACAGACAAGAACCAGAGTCTTTCTATCATGCTTACCATGGCGTAGGGGTTAGTCCTCAAAAGGTACTCCTGCAAAGTCTACCCAGAGAGAGGGTCCACGGAAGGACTTGTTGTATGCTTGAGGACACTGAACCAACCTAGCTAACTTCAAAAAAGTTTAGGCCAACCTTGACCACAGGCTGATGAATTGTCTGATCAAAGCAATATCAAATACCATCTACCAAGTCAGAAAGAAATGGTGATCTGCATCAGTGGAGTATCCACCTCAAGGAAATTCCAGATTCTAGTACTGAAGATGAAATTTACAGATGAAACTCTAGAGTCATATCACAAGAAAGAGGCAATACCTGCAGGAAATCCAGGTATTCAGGACCCAAATGGCTCTTCTCACCATGCTCTTCCCAGGGGATTGTGTTGACTACATGGAATAATGTTTGTGAAAGTCTTTAATAGCAAAATATTACATAAATGGACATCATTATAATAACACTAGGTTTATGTAATACATATATATATATACATATATATATATAATCAACTTTATATCCTAGTCCTCCCAGAGTAATCCTGAAAGTTGGGATCTAGAGTTGAAAGGGACAACAGAGACCAACTGGTCTGACCCTTTGATTTTTAACAATTTACATTACATATAATGCTCTAAAATTTATAGGATGTTTCTTCTCTGCCATAATAAATCAGTGATATAGGTAGGGATAATGGAGTTGAAAGAATACTGGATTTGGAGTCACAGGACCTGTGTTTGAATTTTTTTCTGCTGCTTACTAACTGTTGAGCAATCAGTCAACAGATTTGTTGCTGAATTTGTTGCTGAAACAACAACAGGTTGTTTCAGTTTTCCCCATTCAGCTCTTGGATCCTGTGACCTCAGATGTCTGATTAAATACAATAGACCATTTGCACTAATTTTCCCTAATGCATGAGTAGCCATATTGGTCTATGCCTCTTCAAGAAACTTAAAACTGTGTTTTGTTTATATCACCATATTAATTGCTGAATTTATTAAGGTACAGAAATTATGAGCAAGGACATGCTTAAAAACCTGAATTTTTTTTCCTTAGAATACATTTCCATTTTATGAGAAATGGAACCATCCTGAAAGGATTCCTATTTTCTATGCATCAGTTTCTGCATCTCTAAAACAAGTGGCATGGCCTAGAGAATTTCCATGATTCTAACATTTTGTACCATAGGTCTTTTCCAGATCTGATGTTTTTGAGTCTCTTGCAGCTTTGTCATTATCTTATGCCTTTTTGTTTTCTCAGACTTGATTTTGTCTTCTGATAGATGAGGGTTTGAACTAGAAAATCCCTAAAGTTATGTTTGGTTATGGTGTTCCATAATTTTATGATCTGAAAGGAAGCAACAATCAATGATACAATCAAGCAGAAAGAGATAATCTTTGTACTGATGAGACCAATCTGAGTCAACAAGTATATATTTCAAATAAGAAGGTCATTCCTGTTGAAAATTAAGAAACTACCAGCCAGTATCGCCAATGACAATATTCATGGATAAAGGAATCTGATGGAAACCCACAGAAATCCTCCCAGAAATTTTTCCCAAAGTCAAATAAAACTATGTAATAGCATTGTTTTTCATGTCACATTTTTGCTCTAAATAATTATTCTTGACAACTAAATGATATTCTTGCTTTTGCTTATGTTTATATAAAGTTCATTATACTTTATTTAAAAATAATAGTAATTTAGATGCTGATTTCTATGTTCTCTGGAGTTTCTTCCACTGTTTGATTACTAGAGAACTAAAGAGCAATCTCATCAAGAATAGTTATCTCCTTATCTTTGGAGACAGCAAACTGAGGTTATAAAATCTGATCGGTTTAAAAAAAATAAAGCAAAGCAATGGGCAGACCAAGGGTAACTCCCTGTGCAGCAACATTCAGGGAGACAGAAGTAATACTTTTAAATATTAATTTTAAGATATATATATATATATATATATATATATATATATATATATATGTATATGTATATACCAGAAAATTCCATTCTCTCTAGATGGGTAACCAGACATGGCCCACTTCTATTTTGTTAAGTTTTAAAATCTAGGCTAGGTATCCCAGATTCCAAAAGAACTCTCTCTTTGTATAAGCATTTATATAACAGATCACAATTTGTTTAGTCCTTCTATATTCAGTGGCCATCCACTTTGTTGTAATTGGGTGGGAAGGAAAACGTTCCTTTTATAAGAGAATTCATTCCTGGTTCAGGACTACCTGGGGGGTTATCATCACTTTTGTTTTTCAGCTAATTAGAACATTCTTCTCTAAGTCTTTTTCTGCCTAATCAATCATATGTTGCTTGTTGCCTTGTATGAGTGGGGGAAAAATAGATGGAAAGAGTTTTATAAAATGTGCAATGTCCTCCAGTTCATCTTAACAATTCACATTTCTGGGGTGGCTAGGTGGCGCAGTGGATAGAGCACTGGCCCTGGAGTCAGGAGCACCTGAGTTCAAATCTGGCCCAGACACTTAATAATTACCTAGCTGTGTGGCCTTGGGCAAGCCACTTAACCCTATTGCCTTGCAAAAAAACTAAAAAAACAAAAAAAAAACCAATTCACATTTCTGTAGCATTTTGAGGTTCACTAAAGGTTGTATACTCATGCCAAACCTATATGGTAGCTTAAGCATTATTACTCCCATCTGAGGGATGATGAAAGTTGAACAAACCTACATTTAATAATGAACCTATTAAGTGTCAACAAGAGAATATGGATCTGATTCTTCTCTAGGACAAACATGATTAGTTCTACTGTTCCTCATATAATGGACATTGCTCTTATCCCCTATCTTATTGGTTTCTTTTCTTTGAACACACTTTAGCTTCTTCTAAAATATGGTAGTCAGAACTGGATACAGTGCACATGTGATTAAACTTAAGTGATTCAACACTTGTTTCATATAGGTACTGGAGATAAAAAGATAAAAGATCAAAGTGAAGTAAAGTCTAAAAACTGTATTAAAAAAATCCTGGGTCACTATCACACAGATTGGCTGCAGTTGAGAAAGCAAAGGTACAAAATTTGGAAACAGACAATTTGGAGTCTAAAATCACTTCTGCTTCTTACTAAATATCTGATGACCTTAGACAAGTCTTTTCTGCTCTCTGGAACTCAGTTTAATCATCTATAAAATGAAGGGGTTGGATTAGAATTAGGGGTTTTTAACCTGAGGTCTATTTTTAAAATTTAGTTAAACTATATTTCAATATACTTGTTTTCCTTTGTAACCCATGTATTTAATTTATGTATTTAAAAATATTAATCTGAAAAGTGATCCATAGGCTTCACCAGACTGCTAAAAGTGTCTACGACCAAAACATGGTTAATAATTTACTGAACTGACTGATCTCTAAAGTAGAGTCTTAGGGCCCCTTACCCAGTGATTGACATCCAGTAGACTTTTGTACTTGCTTTTAATTCCAGCTCCAAGGGCAGCTAGGTGGCACAGTGGTAGATAGAGCACCAGCCCTGCAGTCAGGAGGACCTGAGTTCAAATCCATCTCAGACCCTTGGTAATTGCCTAGGTGTGTGACCTTGAGCAAGCAAGTCACTTAACCCATTGTCTTAATTAAATAAAATTTAAAAAATTTTCAGCCCCAGATCCTATGTATCATTCTAGCTCAAACATTCTATGTTCAAAGGCTCCTTCCCTGATCTAAATAAATCCTGTTTATAATGATGCAGTACCCTTAACCACATATAGCTGATTGCTCACTTTTCTATAATCCTTGAGAATTTTTCCAGAAATTTTGTTCCATTATTTCATTAAGTATCTTACTGAAGTTGTACTTCCTGTACAGTATTTCCTGATTTTTTTCAGGACCTTTTTTGGAGAATGATAGCCCATCTATTTTTTCCTCTCACATGTCAGCGATCTAATCAGTTTATCATCATTTTCCAAAAAGTGGACCAGAACTATAATGAGTAATGTAATGAGGCTAATTTTCTTTTCCTACTGAAACTAGAATTTTTTTTCCTCCCAAAAGAGTGTTGCACCCTTCAGAGTAGTCTCTTGGAGAAACTGTATGCTGATTTCTATGCTGTTATCTGTGCTCAAAATTTCTGTGAAATTCTTCTTTGGCCCTGCCCTCAAAGCTGAGAAGGCATGCTTTTGAGTCTCTTCATCTTCATAATGGGAGGGTATATTTAATTTGGGAGAAGAGAGAAAAAACAATCTCAAATAGCCAAGTCCAGTGACCAAGGTGAAGAACAGGCTGGGAGAATATTATTTTTGGATAAAAAATGGCACCATTAAACTAATGAGGGTGTCTATGAAACAGTAACCAAAAACATTTCTCAAGGGAAGTTCCACATGTTTTTAGAATTTAAGGGAATTTGTATTACTATATAGTCATATCAAACAAATTAAAGAATTCTCTCAATTTTCTATGGTGAATTCCATATCTGATTTGGTTGCAGTCTTTTTAAGTTTTATTTTGTTTTTTCTTTGAAATTTCCTTTACAAAATCAGTTCAGTCTTTCTCAAAACATATATACTAGCGCGTATGCATATATATATATATAAACATGTCTATGGATATATAATAGCATTTATCAATTTTGTTTTAATATTAATAAATTATATCATCATACTAATATAATAAATAACATTTAAATAAAATATTTATCATCTATATATTATAAGAATAATTCATATAAAATTTTTTCTCATAATCATGAATTAATTAGGCAATGCCTATTATTATTATTACCATTTCACAGATGAGAAAACTATAATGGTTCTCTCTTCTTACATTACACTGTCCTTCTACATTACCTACTGGGGTTGAGGATGATGTTCCATAGTCATCAGAGCAGTCAAAACAAAAGATTTCTATAGGATTTTAAGGTATGCAAAATACTTCTCTCACAATATCCTGTGAGCTAGGTAGTACAAGGATTGTCATCCCCCATTTTTCACAGGAGAAAACTGTTAATTGACTTGCCAAAGGTCACACAGTAAATGACAGAACCAGGATTTGAAACAGTTTTCTAACTCTTAAGTCAGTATTCTGCCTACTGGGTCACTAACTCTCTAAATGAATAGCTGTTTTTAGTTGGATCTCATTCTCCATCTCCCTATTTGGGATTTTCTTGGCAGGATACTGGGGTGTTTGCCATTTCCTTCTCCAGATCATTTGACAGATAAGGAAACTGAGGCAAACAGGCTGAGTTGCAAAGTTCCTGAGCTGAATTAACCTATTTTCAGTAGAATAGCACCTTGGATATATTTCAATATATTGGGCATTTCCTGGTGGATCATGTTAGAGAAGTGGTGATTTTTTTTATGTTTTGTCAAAGGGTGCCTTTTTCCTATCCATCATCCCTTTAAGGTCTTTGTACAGGAGCATTTGCTTTTTCCAGTATTCAAGCTCCTACACAGATGAAGCTTGGTTGGAAGCTTCTTCCTTCTATATTCTGAGTCACCAGTTCAGGCAGAAAAGGGGACTCAGCAGAGACAGCAGGCCACTATCTCTCTGAAAAAAAGGGTCAGATTTCAAAATACTGAGTTGTTCAGAGCTGACTCTGCACCTCTACTTAATGTGAACCTCCTTTGAGTCAGGATCTATTCTGTTTTTGCCATTTTAAAATTCAAATTTAAGAAACGTCTATTAGAAGAAACACCTACTGTTCACCATGGTCAGAAGAGAAAAGTTTTTAAAGAACACAGTCATTGACGTTAATGAGACTTCTAGTCCAGAAATGTAATATTTCTTCATCAGCCTAGAGATTACTATGAAGCTCTATCTGCTTTCCCATTGAGTACGCACTGTGATTTAGCTTAGAGAGTAGAACTTGCATCAGGATCAGGGAGGAGGACACAAATGATATGGCCGTTCTCAACATATGCAGAGGCTGTGTATCCCCATGTCAGGACTCTTGTGAAGGATTCCTGTTCAGTTAGTCATATGCCCAGGGGCGGCTAGGTGGTGCAGTGGATAGAGTACCAGCCCTGGAGTCAGGAGTACCTGGAGTTCAAATCCAGCCTCAGACACTTAATGATTACCTAGCTGTGTGGCCTTGGGCAAGCCACTTAACCCCATTGCCTCACAAAAACTAAAAAAAAAGGTCATATGCCCTATTTCAGACTTCATTTGAGGTTTGTCCTTGATTCTCAGAGGGTCATGACACCAGAGAGATGATACCATGACAAGCACATGAAATGGATTTGAGTGAGGGGATGCTGTGCAAAGTCACCAGCCTCACTTTCTCCTCTGGAGCTATCTGGATCAGTGGTCAGATATGGATCAGGATGACTTCAATTTACTATATATTCAGAAGTATTTGCCTTCCCCCAACCCTTGACTATCTGGAGTTTACTTGTTTGCCATTAGAATAGGGGCAGAAGAAGGAACTGTGGTTTTGCCTTTCTTTGTAAAGTCAGCATTTAGCGCAATGCCCAGCAAGTCAACAAGCATTATGAATCAGTTACTATGAGCTGGGTACTCTGTCAGGGGCTGGGGGTACAAACATAAGGAAAAAATAAAGACAGTCCCTGCCCTCAATTAGGCTACATTCTAAAGAGAGAAGACATCATAGTGAAATCCAGAAAAAAAAAGGATGACTTGTCTGGACCCTTCCTCAAAGGAGGAGGAACTCACCAATGGGAAAGGGAGGCCCAGGAACTGAGACAGAAGACAATTGAGACATGGTGGTGAAGCCTGGAGAAGAGTAAGCATTTAAATGATGATAAAAGTTCTGATTGACCAAAGGATGAGCAGAGACAGGTAAGAAGCGGTACTTGGAAAAACTAGGCAGAATTGATGATAGAAATTGGAGGAGGAAAGTGAATAATGAAGTAGTGAAGCTGGGGTAGGAACCCTGGGACTTCTAGTTAGATTTGTATGTATTTAAGTAATTCCTGTTTCATGAGTAAAGTGGAACATATGAGAACTCATATGGTAAGAGACTAAATGCTGAAGAACTAATCTCAATCATAAAGTCTTTGGTTTGAGTATTGATTCTGATACTTCTGGCTCTGTGATATTAGACAAACCACTTCATCCTGCTGGGCAGTAGATGAAGCACCCAGTTTGAAGTCGGGAAGATCTGAGTTCAAATCTAATATCAGACATTTACTAGGTGTGTGCTTCTGGGCAAGTAACTTTACATCTATAAAATGAGGATAATGGTACCTCCTATCTCCCAGAGTTGTTGTGAGGATTAAATGAGATAATAATTTTAAAGCACTTAGCACAGGTTCTAGTACATTGTAAGCATCAGAGATCTGCATATTACAGGGCTCTTTGTGAGGCTCAAATGAAATCATATTAATAAAAGGGCTTTGCAAACCTTAAAATGCTCTTTAAATGTGAGTCATAATTAGAAGTATAGTAGAGCTGTTGTAAAGATCCAGAGATAATGGACCCCCTAAAAAACAATTATTGTAAAATAATTCTCTAGATGGAAACCACTATTATCATGCTGGTAGAACTGCTTTTTTTCTTTTTTAAAAAAAGCCTAATTCCATTTTTGTTGCTTTTTGTCTTTTTTTCTAGAGTTTATTCCTAGTGATTTATAAGCTTGGAAATGATGAATGAATTCTTTTATAGTTTTCCTACAATCCTGGACATCCCTGCTCCTCACATCTACTACTAAATTTTTTTTTAGTCCAGTTTTATAAACTGCTTTAAATATGCTTACTTTAAGCTCAATGGCATTTCCTTTTGGGAGAATAAAATCAATTTCTATTTTCTTATGTCTAGACATTTTGTAGTCTGCAGTATCAGAGTAGCAAGCACTCACCATATCCTCTAATTTATTAAGATGCCCAATGGTCAATGTCTATCATTGTTCATTACAATAAGGTAAAGAGCAGAAGGAAGGGATATAAAGGAGATAGAATGATTATCCTGAGTCATATTCCTACTTCTAATGTCAACACTCTCTGTTACTATTCCTTCTATTCTCACTGGAGTAATAAAGAGAATCCATAGAGGCATGAAAGGAGTTTGCCCCATTCCCACTTATTTGGAGGGGTTCTTAACCTATGTTTCCTTGCTCTGCTTTTAGCATCACACATGGACCTTTGATTCCATTAATGCTCTGTTTTTAGGACACATCTTCTGTTTCAGAATCAGTCCAGTCTCCCTCCCCCATGCTTAATGGGATGGCTCAGAAAGCAATGCCAAATTATTCAAGTAAACTAAATGTTTCCTGCCTAACCTACTTTAAGGATCATGCTGCTAATTATAATGATGATCCTGGGAAGTTACTCTCCCTTTAGGAGGTGGAAACCTCAAAATTGTCCCATAAACAGAGACAGTGTGGTGTCATAGAAAGAATTTAGAGACAAGGAGCCTGGGCATTAGCACTTGATCTATGACTTAAAAGCTGTGTGACCTTGGGCAGGCTGCTTCCCTTCACTGGGCTGTGTCTCCTCACCTGTAAAAATTTGGAAGGGGTTGGAAAGATGACCCTTTCAACTTAAAAGACCCATAATTCTCCCTGACATATAAAAATCACTAAGCAAGAGGGGAAGCATGAGAAGAACAAGAGCATTAGTCTAAAAAATGAGAGGAGGGAAAGATAACTTTCAGCTCTGTGGAGAAGGCATGGCACCTGATTTTGAAGATTATAGGAAATCTGATATCACTGTACTATAAGAAAGGAAAAAAGAGCACGTGGCAAATTGGATAAATAGACAGAATCAGGAAACCTGGGTTCAAGTCTAGTTTCTGACATATATAATGGCTGTGTAACTCTGGGCAGGTCACTTAAGCCTCCCTGAATTCTACGGGTCCAGCTCATCTGCATGGCTGGATGCAATAGGTTGGCAGGACCTCCCTATTCAGAAGAAATCAAAGGTCTCCCACATACACACATATACTTCCTTTACCCAAAGTTAAATATCATGATTATAGAGACAAGATTTATATGAATTGTTATAGCATCAGAAATATATAAACAGCATCAGGAAAATAATTAAAAGAACAACAAAAACAAACCAAACCAAAAAATTAATGAAATATAATTGTGATAATTCAACTTGATCCTGCTGAAAAGATGGAAAAAATGAAACTCTTTTATGTAGAGGACTATGAGTTTGGAAAATTTAATGTCAGTCAGACTCAATTATTGTGCAGATTAGTTATATGGAACTATCTTACCCCTCACTGTCATTCCCCTCTCTTTATGTTATAAGGGATACTTTTAGACAGCAATACAATTTTTTAAAACCATAGAAATGTTGAGGCAGCTAGGTGTTGCAGTGGATAGAATATTGGCCCTGGAGTCAGGAGTACCTGAGTTCAAATGTGACCTCAGACACTTAATACTTACTTAGTTGTGTGACCTTGGGTATGTCACTTGGGTAAGTCACTTAACCTCATTGCCTTATTTAAAAAAAAACAACAAAAAAGAATCATAGAAATGTAAGTTATTAGTATATTATTTTTACAGTCTACACTCAATAAATCTGGAAGGGGAAAAAATTTCCTTCCTGCTTTTCCCTCATCCCAAATTCATTCATTTCTAGGAAGTCTTCAGATACTGGTCTTACCTATGTAACCCCAGCTTGCACTCTGCATTGAATTAAACATAATAGGTCAGAGATGAAGCATATTTGAAGGATATTGGACTGGATCCCACTGCTAATAAAAACAAAGAAACTTGGCAGGCCTGTTAATGAAGGGCAAAGAAAAGTCGCTCTCATTGTTATTCAGGTGAAGAACTATGTAAATTAACCATCACAAGAGATATAACTGGAGTCCTTGCTCTTTAGACTAAGGAAGAAATTCACTCATTCAAAAAAGGGTGAAGGGAGGAATTTGGATAAATGAAATTCCATTTGAACAAATTCAAAATTTGTTAAACTTAACATAGTCACTGCTCTTGCACAGTTCTTATGTAACAGGTCATGCATTAGAGGGAAGCCCTCTAATGAAGGCTGAAGCCCAGAAATGAAATTGGACATTAACTTATAACTTGGGTAAGCAGTGGGAGTCACTAGACCTGGATTCCTAATACTTGACCTGCTAAGGATAAGCTGTACATGAGTCATTTCCCCTTTCTAAGCCTTAAACTTCCTCTGTAGGAAATGAGGAGGTGGGAAGGATTAAATTGATCTCAAGTTTCTTTTAGATTCTATGCTTTATGCCCCAGGGTCCCTTTGAATGGTCATAATCTATGTTATATATTCAAAGACTCTTTGCTGATGTTGAGTTGAACCATTTATATCTGACTTTTCATGATCCCATTTGGGGTTTTCTTGGCAAAGATACTGGAGTGGTTTGCCATTTCCTTCTCCAGGTCATATTTTTAGATGAGGAAACTGAGGCTAAACAGGGTTAAATGACTTGCCCATGGTCACAATTTGAACTCACAAGGATTAATTTTTCTGATTATAAGCCCAGTGCTCTATCCACTGAACTTTCTATTATTTTCTTTTGTTTTGGGTTTTTTTTAGGCAAGGCAATGGGGTTAAGTGACTTGCCCAAGGTCACATAGCCAAGTAATTATTAAGTGTCTGAGGTCACATTTGAACTCAGGTCCTCCTGACTCCAGGGCTGGTGGTCTACCCACTGTGCCACCTTGCTTCCCCCATTATTTTCTTTTAAGTCATGGGTTCTTAACTTGAAGTCATTGTTCTAGAGACATATTTTAGGAGGTCCATGAACTTGAATGGAAAGAAAATCAAATCATTATTTCCACTAACTTACAGTTTCCTTTGCAATCATTTATATTTTATTTTATGTATTTAAAAACATTATTCAATTATTAATTATTCAATTATTATTATTATTATTTATAGACTTCACCAGAAAACCAAAGGAGTGCATGACAAAGTATTATGTTTTAGTTTTAGTCCTTCCAGGTCTGACAGTTTTTTGAAGATATAACTGGAGCTAACATAATTTCTAAAATCTCATATTTTTTTTTTCTCCTTTGAGAGCAGGAACCCTCTCTACTTTTCTATTTGTATCTTCAGCATTTAGGAAGAAATTGGGTTTGAGTCTTGATTTTACTTTTGTGATATCAAGTAAAACAAATCATTTTGAACATTAGGACTCAGTTTTCTCAACTATAAATTAAGATTAGATTAAATGATTTCTTAGTTATCTTCTACCTCTAAATACTATGATATAACTATATAATTTTCTTTCCTTAATCTCTTAGAGCTAAAATGAAGTGGAGGTTATGTTCTTGATAATTTACCATAAATCATTCAGGAGAGTCCCTCCAGGTTTTTGGGAAGTAACAGGAGAAGGGATCTGGCATCAAGACAAAAGATGGTAGAATTACTACCAGGGACTCCAGAACAGGTAACATCAGGAATCAAGGAATATTGTTTATATTCTTTGGAGCCCCAGTTCTTATCCCATAGTTAATTCTTAGATTCCTTTTGATTTATGGGTGGGGAAAAGGAAGTGAATAAGAATTTCTATACCATATTATCTTATCTGTATTATCCCCAGCTTACAACTGAGGAAACTGAGGCAAATAAGGTAAATGACTTGCCCAGGATCAAACAACTAGTGAGAATTTGAGATCAGATCAAGATGATCTAATTAAGATGAATCTTCTTGACTCCTAAACTATTGATGGGGTTATTAAGGATGAAAGAATAATGCTGGTAGGGGGGAGAAAAGTCAAAATAAAAGTTATTAGAACTTATGGTTGGTGGTGCTGTGGGAACCCAGATGAGTGTAGAAGCCAATGGGAAGGAAAAGTATTAATTAGAGGTAAGGTACCAATATATCGGTGACATTGGGGCTGAAAACAAAGGTTTTTGAGATGCTGGGCAAGTTGGAGTGCCATCTCCTATTAATTAGAAAATGGGGAGGTTTCTGCCTTATTACATATTTTCTTAATCCCTTTACCTCTCCCTGTGGCTATTGAGGGACCATGTTTGATCCTTGATTTGAGAGTCAGTGGACTGATATGCAGATTGGACTACCAAAAGACTAGGTTAGCCCAGTTTGCTACAACTCAAATGGAATACACAAAGTCCTGTACTCCCCAGGCTGCTCTGGTTATGCCTTGGTTTCAAGGTGAAATTCAAGGTTTTGACTGTAATATGAAGCCCTACTCAGTTTAAGTTCCTATTGGCACTGAATTGGTCTTTCCTTACTAGTAATACCCAGATTTCATTTCCAGAGGACCATAGGCAGGGCACCAGAGAAAGATTAGATGCCTCATGCCTGGAACCTTTCTTCCTTTAATCAATCTCTCTCTCTCTCTCTTCTCACTGAATATTTCACTACTGAGGCACAAGTAGGGTTCAGTACTTTCCAAGGACAAATGAGACGAATTCATTTAAAAGGCAAGGTTTTGTAGACTAATAATATCTTCCAGTTGAGAGGAACTATAGAGAACAAGTCCAACCTATATCTAAACAAGAATTTCTTTGACCGATTCCCTATAAGTGGATATATATTCAGTGGTCTCTGAAGACCTCCAGTAATAGGGATCTCAAGTGGCTATGAAAGCACCATAATACTTTTCTCTTTGTTGCCACAATAAAACCAAATTACCTCTAAATGCTAATTGGTCTATTTCCATTTTCCTTTTCCAGGGATTTGTAAAGGAGACTTTGAATAAGATCCTAGTTTCTTTGAAGACCCATTCCAGATTTTATATACATTTTATATACATTTCATATATATATATATATACATATACATTTATATACATTTCATATATATATATATATATGAAATGCATGTATATATCTATGTGCATGTGAGAAACGAAGGTTAAAATAAATTTCTAAAAATAATAGCATAGTACTTTTCAAGAGCAGCTTTCAAGATTCAGCTCAATCTTCCTTGATGACTTCTTTAACCACAGTATGGTATGTTGGGAGAGAACATTGGCTCAGTAGTCAGAGGACTTCTAATGCTTGTAACCTATTTAACTTTGTACCATAATAAATAGCAAGCATTTATAGAGTGCTTTAAGGTTTGTGAAGCACATTAGAAATATTATCTCCTTTTATCCTTAAAATAGCCTTGGAAGGTAGATGCTATTTATTATTAGCCCCATTTTCTTGTCTTGGTGAGATGCTTTATGGAGAAAGGAGGGCTGTTTTTCAGTATATATGAATGGAAATAAAGGTAAAAAGGTAGATTTGCTCTGCTTAATCCTAAAGGGAAATGATAAGCATTGTCTATAAATGTGACAGCTTTCAGATAGAGTGAATTCTCCATTGCTGGAGGTCTTCAAATGGAGGTTAGGTGAGCATGTGACAGAGATTCTGTATAGAACTTTCTTGTTCAGTTGGCAACATGTTGGACTAGATGACACCTGGAGGATCTTAGAAATCTAACAAACTATGACTCTATGGGAGAATAGGACATTTTAGTTGGGCCTTAAGAAGGAAAATGTAGCCTCACACTTTGCAAACAACATAAACAAGGAATTAGGAATCTGGAAGGCTGTCAATGAGGCCTAGAATGTATACTAATGTCAAGATGCTCTTCAAAAACTCAAATGTGATTTCAACCCTAATTGAGCATAGAATTTATAGTGGCTTTTCGTCTTTGAGGACTCTCAGATCCACATGCCAAATCAACTGGGAAGGAGAGGGGGGCAGAGAATGAAAAAGTAACAGATAATT